>NC_046333.1:115385442-115985442 GCF_000738735.6 Corvus cornix cornix | reverse complement strand
TTCCATTCTTGAATATGAAACCAACATGGCCTGTGCTGTCCTTATGCATGGTAATAATTCGTTCAAAAGGTCTAAAAAGACATTTAAAGTACAAAGTAATGTTTTCAGTCTACTAAACCACAGAAATAACCACATGCTATTTTAGCATCTTTAGCTTACAAAAAGTAATTGTACTCTAAGAAACCCATACATTATCTATAATTACAAATTGTTAGGTTTAACTTCATTTTGTTAATATTTTTATATTAAAATATATTTGTTTATAAACCTTACATGTTTTCCCTGTTCTAGAGATATTTCACCCTCTGGATTAATAATAATACAAAAATCCCGTACAACATCCACCCACCCACCACCACAACCAAACAAACGCAAATATCCACTAAAAATTAAGTTCTCTACAAACATTACAAGGTCAATAAAATAGCACAGGCAGTTTCAACAACTGAGATTCTGAGAGTACAAGGCTTCCCCAACAACATTTCTACTGCTGTAGGGACAATAAACCTTTAAATTGTGTCTTAAAAAGGCAGTAGATATAGGAAGAGGGTGGCATGTTGGGCACAGAAGTGGTAGACAGAGCAGGGAACCTACTACCACAGTATTTTGATTCAGTGATTGAAGTAATTGCCCTGATCAAAACAGCTGCGCTGCACTGGGTCAGACTTGGTTCTTAAGCAAGAAGGAACATGGAAAAAGCTTTGAGGCGTATGCTTAGTCACATGAAGTATCATCTATCTTCCTGCAGCCTACAGGCCTTATGTTTAATCTCACCTGTTGTTACTACATACAATTAGCTACAAGATCCTTATTTAATACAATTGAAAAAACATATTGGGTCATCAAGCATGCTTTTAATAAAACTGGAATTAATTCATACATAAGCAACAGAGTTCACAAGAAAAGCTGTCATGCTACGTAAAATGTAAATGTATTCATTAATACAGCAAGCATTGTGTTACTATCTTTTATTGCTGGCTTTCACTTACACTAAATGAAAAAAAATTGTATCCGAAAAAAAGCACAGAACTCTTCAATTCGGAGTTTAAATTTAAACTTGTGCCATCACTCACTCACTAGTTTATCTTGGAAAAAAATTATGTCTCATCATGCCCAGGAAGCTTACAAGTTAAGAACCATTTTGACTGTTTCCACAAAAGGGAACATTTCTGAAGATCTTTACCACTGAAGTACATGGACAAACAGATTCCGTTAAACCTGCTCAAGCAAGGGGAGACCCCAACCCCACAGAATTACTGAGAGATGGATAACGACAAATCCGTAACTGTGCTTGGCTTTACCTGTCCCGAATGATCATTGAAATCCTTTCTGCAGAAGCCTGTTTCAGAACTTTATGTGCTTTATCAGAACTCCATCCTGCACAGTTTTCACCATTGATCTGCAGAACTTGGTCCCCAAACCGCAGACCAGCAAGGGATGCTGGAGAGTTTGCCTGAACTAACTGGACAAATATACCCTACAAAAGAGGAAAAAAAAAAGGGAGGGGAGGAGAAGGGGAAGTTCTTGGTTAAAGATGAAGACGACCAGTCACAGAACACACAGCCCCTTAAAGTTTCCCATTCTACACAATACCAGCCAAACAGACCACCCAGAAGGACTTGCTAATTATCTCTCCTTAAGAGGCACTTGTGAAATTTCAGTCTGTTTCTAGATGTATTTAAAAGTCTGACAGATAATTAATGCTAGATAAAAGTTCAAAAATGAGCAAATCTGTTCTGTCTAGATATCTAAATATTCAAGAGAAAAAAAGAGACATGAGGGTAACATTAAAGTCTTACGCAAAGGAGTAAAATACTTGTCTGTTTTAACAGGTGTTTACAAAGCTATTTCTAGTCCAAGCATCCCTAAAAACAAAGTAAAGCAAATATCAAAGCAAATTATAAATAATACCTTTGGGAGGGAGGGGTGTTAAAAAAAAAAACACCAGCCCATGCTACTCTAAGAAAACCCCATTTTCTGCATTAGAAGATCTACAGAAAAGTATTTTAACCCTATATGCTATCTTCAGTACAATTTTTTTAAAAACACTCAGATTAAACAGCTAAAATGGTTTAAGCACCTTTTACAAAAAAGGAGATGATTCTCAGCTGTGGTTTTTCAGGTCGTATAAATAAAACACGTGGCATTAAACTGCAGCTGTAAATTCAGATCCTAGCTCAGACAGCTGGAAATCTAGTTAAAAGTCTAATAAGGACTTGAATATTCTAGTAATGGATAAGAAACCATTATACAGAAGACTATTTTGTGACCACACACTAACTTCACTACTAATACAGTCCAGCAGTAAAATCTCTAGAGGCAAAAGCAACTTCTACACTTACATTATCAACAGACTTAAGGCGAAGTCCAATTCTGCCATCTTGATCTTTACACAGAATTGCTTCACGGATGCCTTGCTTAATTTCTGCTCTGCGAATTCCAATATCATTTCCAGTCACTGGAGCTACCATGTAATTAGTAGAAGGTCTTGTTACCAGTTGCTGATTAAAACAAAACAGCCAGACAACTTACTTTCAGGTTTTAAGAGCAGCAGTATGTCAGTCTGTATGAAGTGATATTTTAAAAAAAACAACACACAAAATCAGCCACAACACCAGCTGTCCCCCACCCCCTCCCAACATTGGAAATGGACTGCTCAGTTTCAGAACAGACTAAAGACTAAAACAGGCACTGCTACTTAAATAATTCACCTCTCAGTCAAGTATGGTACTTAAGGCAAATGATAGTCTGCTCTCTAGAATGCTAGATACACATTTAGTCTTTATTTTGTTTTCTAGAATATGCTTGACTGGTACTTACACCCTGTGGCTGTGCAGCTGCTGCCACTGCTAAGTTTCTCTGCATCTCTTCCTCATTGATGCTCAGGCCCATATACTGAGAAAGTTCTGGATACAATCTGGGGTACAAGCCTACAGGAGAACAACGAAACAAAAATCAATACAACTGTTGGTTTAACAGAAGGAGCAGTTAACTGCTTTTACATGCACAATTACTTTGACAAATCTTGTGCTATTGTAATTATTAATTATTTAATTGGAAAATTATGACAGAAGATCCACTTGAATCAGGATTGTTATTGTGGCCTGGTTTAAAAGAGTAACCAGACAAGCAGCACTTCTGAGATAAAGAACTTACAGAGGACTTTCCGTTTCAGTTACTCTATTCACCTTTTACAACACAAATAACGATAAATGCATGGTGACAAGTTCCAAAACTAACACTGTGCTGTATTCCATGAGGACATGCCCTTAAACACTAGAACTTCTGGGAAAAACTACTCTCCTCCCCACCCCAAAAACCAGGTGTGCTGAAGAACACACACAACAGAGACCTTCTACCAAGTTCAAAACAGCACTGCTTCGCAAGAGGCATTCATAACAAGGATATTCCCGATCCCAGGCATGGGAAGGTTTCTGCAGAAGCCTCCTGGCTGTAAGGCCCCCACTACAGTCTGCTTTGAGTCTTCAAGACAAAGTAGCTGTCATTTTCTCACAGCTTCAAACTGAAGGAGCTTTATACATGCCTCTCAACAAGAAAAGACACACACAGCCTTTAAAATATCCCTCTATACCCAAGCGGAGGGAGGTGCAAGGAGTGGGAGGAGAGGAAGTTGAACTGACAGACTTGTCAGGCCTTGAGCTGAACAACTCTAGAAATAAACCTGATATTGCTCTTGACATTCCACAGATCATTAACTGGTGCCATTTAACAAGTGCCAGTTATGAGAGCTCTTAAGAGTCCCCCTGACATTCTCACTAAGTGAGTGGGGACAGAAAAGCCTGCTTGGAGAGAGGGGGGTTAATGCAAAGGAAGGCTTTGGAAGCAGCCACACTCCCCAGCACATAAAGCTTAGGTTTCTAGTGTTCATTTATGGGTATAAATGCATAAAAACAGCTATTCTAAGAAACCATGTCTGACCAGCAATGGAAAGTAACTTTTCTGGGAAGGAACAAAGGTCATTGCAAGGTGAATGCCAATATAAACAAGACATTTTTTTGCTCTTTAATATGCTGCTTTGCACGAGAGTTGTCTGATTGTATTTCTGGACTAAACTGCTAGCTTATAGCTTCATCAATATTGATTACAAGCTTTTGATTAATAAATTTTCTATTTTTGCTTGCTTTTTCAAGCCCCTAGGATTATACACAACACAGCACAAGATTTCTGCAGCTACACAATTTTTTTGTTTTGTTCTTTAGTAAAGACCACAACTCAGGATGCATCTCTGCTGGCTGAATTACACTCTCATTTGAAACAGAGTGCTCCAAATAGCAGAACCCATAGCAGAACACAAAAGCTCTTGATGTTGTAGTCTCCTGTCTGTGTCAGGAAGAAGAATTTCCAGTGGGTCCAGCACATCCTATAGATGATGTAAGGCCTTCTTTCATTTGGGATATATTGAATGATTAATCACTCTTCAGCCACACAGAGTTCCAGAGCAATTCACAGACAAGTTCATGTCAAAATTATGTTTTGGTTCCTGCTGGCCAAATACTTGCAGGAGAATTGTAACTATGGACAGCAGAAAAAATGCTGCCAAGAAGAGACTGCTGAAGCAAACTCAAATCTGGTCTGGTGAGGTGAGGTCAGACAAGTATCCAATCCAGAAAGGATCTACTGGAGGCAACTCTGGTGAACTATGCAAACTCCTGCCTTAAAGTCATCTTAGACACACAGACAAGCAGTCAGAGAAGACCTGGAAACAAAGTTCCATCCACCAAGCCTTAATACCTGATCCACCAGCCTTCCTGACTGCCATTCCAGCACTGCTGCTGGTCTCGCTAGTTAGAGGTTTTAGGCCTTTTAAACCAAGTGTAATTTATTAATCCAGAGCTCCAACCTCAAACATACCTGTGCATGGGAAAAAAGAAGGAGAAATGGATACAAGTCATTCAGCTTTAGATCTCATGGATTTCCCACCATACATTTGATTCCAAAATCTGCTGGAAGCTTAATGTTGACTAAACAACAAGATTAAGTACCACCTTCCTGGACACTTCTCTTGTTGACAGAGATTTGTCTGTCTGTTCCTGAGCGAGCTCACGTGTAGAGGAAAGACTCTGACTCACGCTGTCCTCTAAAGTGTACAAATATATATGTGATAAATAAGGACAATTAAGTGTCTGAGGTAAGGGCTAAACAGACCACAAATGGTACCAACATCAAATCTTGTTATGTTAGGCTCACTTGGAAAAGGTTTCAAACAGAGAAGGGCGACTCCTAGACACAACTTCCTTTTATAAGCAAACACTGGTTTTTGACTCCTATAGATGCCTATTTGACCCACAAGGTGGGTGTTAGCATTTCTAAATAGGAAATGTAATTAGGGTAACATTTATTTCCCTCTGTAAATAGGTTAACATATTTATAGCTATTTTTGACTGTACTGTTAACTTTAGGATTTCGTAACTGCTTTCCACAACATTAGGATACTGTACAGTACATGAGCTTACCTCCATCACAAGCAATTGGAGCAGAAGCTTCAGACAAGATTGCTGGATTAGCTGGATTTGAAGAAAAGGCAGTCTGAGCCTAAAAGCAAAGAAACTCACATATGTTAATTGTGTATAAGAAAAAGTAAACATTATGCAAGCAGGAGACTCAATATTTTCTTTTTTCTTGTACATGCTAGTTACTATTCATCGTGAAGTAATGAAGTCAATCTTTTTAAGTGAAATAAATAGCTTCAATACAACATGCTGTAATAGTACCAAAACTACTTTGGCAGATCAACTCACATCTTCCTCAGAGACAAAGCCACAGTGATAATGTAGAACAGCCTTCCTGTCAACCTGTTCTGTCATCAAACAAGTTAAAAAGCCTTAAAGGAAACATTACCTTTGTCCAACAAAGCTTATAACTAAGTTTTAAGGTACAACCTTTGGCAGAGTGTTTTGCTATTACTTTTTTCAGCCAGATAGCAGCAGTTTTACTTCTTCACACCATTTACAGACATTATTAGTGAGATCCATAGTTCTTTTCAGGTGTCAAGTTCCACACAATCCAATGCTACTAGTATAATATCTTCTGAAAGAAATGGACCTTCCAAGATGATTTTTCTACAGCACTTGCCACTACAGTGAACACATAAAGCCGTATTTCTGTACTGCGGACTGGCTTACTTTACTAAGTTCTCTTATATTTGTGAGTCACTTTCCTTCCTTCTCAATATCTCAGCTCTATTTTTTGGCCTTGTGTGCTCATGACCCATGAAAAACACAGCCTTAGAGAGGCCTCTAAAGCATGATGGAAATAGCTATCCCAATAACTTTCCTGAGGTTGAATGTCAAAGGTGTGGGGGGGAAATTACTCAATGCATAGTGAAACATTATGCTGAACAGGACACATAAATTATCTAACACAGCATGACAGTAAAATTACTTCATGATGTTAAGGAAATGCTTAAAAATAGAAGACTTCTTAGTCCTGTAAGCTCCAGGAAGTTGTCTTTAGAAAAAAAGTTTCACAGCAAGAATGAGTCATTATTTAGCAATATCACGTGTATTTAGAAGCACAGGCTCCAACTCAAATGATGGGCAAAAAGAGCAGGTTGGAATAATATTTAATGTAACATGTCTGTTTGTTTTAGCCAGCAGTCATTTGAATCTTACTCACTCATTGCAGATACAGAAGTTGTCTTCCAGCACTCTGCCCCCTCTTCTCCTAAGAATGCTCTCAGACTTATTTAAAGAGACAGCATTTTTATAATGCATTTTTTGGGAGAAGGAAACAGTTTAGCTTTTGATGCCAAAAGGTTGAGGGACGTGATTCTGCCTTTCCACTCTGCCCTTGTGAGACCCCCACCTGAAGTGCTGTGTCCAGCTCTGGGATCCCCAGCACGGGAAAGACATGTTAGAGCAGGTCCCAAGGAAATGGTAACAGAAGCAATCAGAAGGACAGAACAATTCTCCTGCGAGAAAAGGCTGAGAGAGCTGGGGCTGTTCAGCCTGGAGAAGAGAAGGCTCTGGGGAGACCTCACAGCAGCTTTCCAATACTAAAGGGGGCTTGTAAGAAAGATGGTGACAGACCTTTTAGAAGGGCCTGTTGCAATAGGACAAAGAGTAAAGATTTTAAACTAAATTAGATTTGGACCAGATATGAGGAAGGAGTTTTATAAATTTAGGGTGGTGAAGCACTAGAACAGGTTGTTCAGAGAGGTGGTAGATGCCCCATCCTTGAAGACATTCAAGGTCAGGTTGGACAGGGCTCCAAACAAAGTGATGGAGTTGAAGATGTCCCTGCTTGTTGCAGAGGACTTTTACCCAACCTATTCAGTGATTCTATGAAAAGTGTTAGTGATAATGGAATGGCTTACTGATTACATTTATTATAATTTTCAATTGTAATATAAAACTCTAGCAGTTGGTCAATAAGAGGCCAAAGGAGCACGTTCTTGGCTCCAGGCTACTTATTTTTCAGTTCAGCATTACCAGACTGTAGATAAAGGACTGTGGTTAGATAAGAACAATGGAGTGGGTGGACATGACAAGCAGAAATCCCAACATAGCACCCACAACTTCAAAAGCTCCACCCCACACATACAAACACAGATGAGACAAGGCACTGCACTTCAGGATAGCACAGGAGAGTAAAGAAGCTGCTTTTGCAGTTTGCTTGATTGCTTCCCAATGAAAACAGCAAGGACAGAAGTAGAAGCCACCTTAAAACACACTATAACTCCTTGCCATTGTTTAAACAGAGAAGGAACGCAAGTTAGGTTCAGGGAAAAGTAAAATGCTGAAGAAAGAACGGAAACTCCTTGTGAAATAATCCACGTCAAGCTTCTCATAGAGTTTTTAATCCGTTAAAGGGTTTTTCATTATTTTGTTTCACAGATATTTTTTAGTTCTCATCATGTCTAATAATAAAACTACCAATATTCTTACACATAAAGGGTTTTGCACAAAGCTGATAATCTTGGATGTACTGTGAGAACTGGTCACTACCATGAAATAGCTGGAGGACAAGTCTGATTCCAGATGGCATTAAGACAGCCAGTGGGGTTTTTTTGTGCTCAAATAACCACAAAAGCTTTCTGCCACAGAGTTGGACATTGGGAATGAGATGCGGCAGATGTATTAGTTTAGTCATCAAGTCAGAGTTGAAGTATGTGAAGAGACTATGTTCATCTACTTAAGACCATGTATCCATACTTCAAAAAACCCAAACATATCAACATATGAAGACAAATTAATATATAAACCAAAATAAATATATCCAAGTGGTTAAGTAAGCATTAATCATATTATCAAGCTACAAAGCAAACAGTTTGTCTTTTCCCTTTCAGAGTGAGATGGTAAAACAAGTTCTCAACTACAGTAAGCCTCCCCTTTCCTGGATTAAATATCACCAGATATATTATTGTCATCAAAACTCATCTTTTTTAAAGTCCACCATACCTGAATAACTTTGTCCACCTTCAGATCTTCTAGGGAAGGATAGAGAGACATTTTGATGAAGTCTTACTAGGTAGAGGGCAGACTGAAAAAAAAACAAATGGGAAAAAAAAACCAACAGGATTAGCTCTCGGATATTTACTGAGATCAACTCTTAAAAAATTTTTTTTAAAAATAAATTAACAAGACTAAGTGCTAAATAAGTGTTCTGTGACCTGCCAGTCAGCAGTAAAGATACCTGGCACTACAGATGAATTCCATTAAGACTACCCATTTAATCTGTTATCAACAGCAGCCTTTGGCTAATAGGCTTTATTTAATATGCTTAGCACTGTCAAAGTTTAGGTCTCAATAATGAGAAAACCTACACAGAGAAAAACATTTCACAGGAAGCAAAGAGAGACTTTTAGGAGGCCAAGATGCAATTATGATGAGGGCAAAGATGAAAAACCTACAAAAACTCTCCTCCCAACTGGGACAGTATTTTATACACAACTGCAGAAGCTTCCACTCTGTCGTCCAAAGTATTTAAACACTTCCATCCCTTCTAATATTCCACTGACCTGCTTTCGGCTGGGATAGAGAAAATGTTCTTCCTAGTGCTGTGTTTTGGATTTAGGATGAGAATAATATCGATAACACACTAATTGTTTTAGTTGTTGCTAAATAGTGTTTATACTAAGTCAAAGACTTCAGTTTCTCATGCCCTGCCAGTGAGAAGGCTGGAGAGGCACAAAGACCTGGAAGGGGACACAGCCAGGACAGCTGACCCAAACTGGCCAAAGGGATACCACGTGGCATCATGCTCAGCAAATAAACTGGGGGGAAATCTGGCCAAAGGCATGGACATTGGTCAGCAAGTAGTGGCAATGTGCATCACTCGTTTTATATATTCCAACTCTTTTAATAATATTTTTTCTTCCTCTTCTGTCACATTAAACTATCTAATTACATCAACCCATGAGTTCTCACTTTACTCTTCTGATTCTCTTCCCCCATCCTGCTGGGGCAGGGCAAACCAGCAAGCAATTTTGTGGCACTTAGTTGCTGGCTGGGGCTAAATCATGAGATCCAGCAAGAAGCCACTAGAGAGAACTGGCTTCCCATGTCCATTTACAACATATTAATTGCAGCAAGAGACCTGTATAAACTAGGAAGATTCAGTCAAGTGGTGAGTTTCAAAATACAGAGATTCCAGGCTGATTCTCATGTGATGTTGGGAGAGCCCTATGACAACTGATCAGGAAGTAATACAAAAAAAACAAGAGGGGGAAGAAAAACCCTCAGCAAAACCAAAAAAAATAAACCACTTCACATGGTATTCTAAGGCACCATGCTGAAATCCAGCTCTGCTAGAACCAGTCACTTGACACTTCAGGAAATCCCATTTTTCCAGAGCTTGTTCACTCTCACTGAGATCAGCTGAACTTTTGAAACCCACCTTAAAGCATTCCACATCAGTATATGGGAACATTTTAGTGAGAGGGATGGAGAGGAACAGAAACAGAAGATAACAAAATGTGATAACAGTTTTGCAAGTTACAGAAGGCACTGAGAACACAGTTAATACAGAAGCTTTATTAAAAGTTTTTGGTTTGGGGATTCATTTTCTCATCCAAAGAAAAGAGGTTCTTATTAATGTAGCAATTCAGCAAAAAATTCAGACTAAAAGTGACCACTGCATAAATCCTTGAGCTATTGCTTCTTGAAGTACAGATATTAAGTTAGTTTCTAAATGAACACCACACACACATGCCTAATGTGATACTGCAGTAACACAATAGACATCTCTTCATATTACACTAAGTTCATCAACAGCTTTTATGCTTGTTCAGCAGTGCCCAACAGCTCCAGTATCATGTCAAACTGCAATTAAAATTTTAAAAAAGCATGCCCCAAATGTGACAGATCTAAACTGTAAACACGTGGCCTGCTATCTTACAATAATTAATTGCTACTGATTTTTTTGATTAATTATTGCAATTCTACCAAACATAGTTAAAGCCTGGAAACTATAAATAAAACACGCACATTTAAGGCCAGTTTGAAGTTCTGTTTTAATCCACCATTGACGTGAAACAGTGAAATGCTTTTGCTCATCCAAAATGGGTAATAGCAAACATAAGCCAAAGCTCTTGGTCAGGTAAGTGATCCCTGGATGCTCCATTCTGCTGCTCACACACAGCATCGGACTTGGCATCTCCTTCTGTGCTACAGCTGCCCTGGTAGATTCAGGTGCTGGCCCAAGCACTGGCACACGTCAGCACACTCCTGGCAGCAGGCAGAAAAAGAGGGCAAGCCAAGGACAGTGTGTTCCCAAAGGAGTCACCCCACGGCAGGGCAACAAGGGACACAACAGCAGCACTTTGCAGGTGGTGATCTCTGGCATCCACACAGCAGCAGAGCACAGCCCAGAGAGTGCCGGGTCCCCTGTCCCAGTGACCAACTTCCACGGTACACCCTGGCCAGCTTTATTTCTCCTCCCCAGACCAGTCTCTGCACACAATTACTTGGTTACGTTTGTCACAGACCAGCAACTTCAACCTTCCACTAGTTTATAAAGAGGAGCACAGTGCTTTCTGTAGAAAAGCATTAGCAAAGCTAAACATATACTAGTTTTCAGATTACGTAAGACAACACTCCAGAAGTTTATCCTGCCCCTTGACAACCCCCTCAGTCTCCCCTCCCCAGCCAAGGGTTAATAAACCCAAGTGTTTGTCAGCAAGGATCTTCTGGGCTGGCTCCCGCATCATAAACTCACCAGTTCCTAGTTCTGGTTTTCCAACTAAATAGCCAGAATAACAGTCACCACTGTAACTGCATTCAGTGAGCTCATAACTTTGCATATGGTATTTTCAGTTTCTGCAAAGGCAGTTGTAATACAAATACCCAATGTTAGATAATGCAAGAGCCACAAGAATACTGTATTTAGTTAAAAATAAGACTTTTCAGTAACACTTGCCACTGTCAGGGACCACCAGCAATTGCAGGAAGAACTTGTCCGCAACTTCTGTGCAATGTTATTCACAGTACGAACATGAATATCAGCTGGTGCTGTAACAGCTTTAGGCACTGAGGAGTGGATACCAAAAAATGTTAGTCACTACAACCTCCTCTTCTCTCTTAAAAAACTACACCAATATCAGAATCACCTTCCCCAACCATTTCCATACTTCCACATACTGTGAGGAGACCAAGTGTTCAGGAAAGCAGAAGTGAAAACCAAAGAGCATGGGGCAGGAGCTCTAACTCAGCTGGTGACCACTCAAAACCTGGCAGTAAAGACTTCTCCCCCATTCAGTACACTTGGCTGGAAAGTCTGACCACCAGTGCCAACACGTCTCACCAGGCAGATGCTGTTTGCCAAAGGGAAGCGCCGGGCCACCGATCGGAGAACTATGAAAGGCGTCACTCGTGACTCCCTGAGCCAGCCAGCAGGAAGTCTTGAGGGGGGAGTGATCCCGAACTGCTTTCGCTGGCGTGCCTGGGAGGACACAGGCTTCCCGACGCTTTTTCCAGGTCGAAAAGCATGAACACAACATAGGATGATCCTGCTAAACCCCAGTCTGGCAGCCTGTAGTGACTGCTGTCTTTGAAAGCACCAGCAGCCAAAACTGCGGGAGGGGAAGAAAAACCAAAACAAAAAGCGCCACCCCGTATGTCTTCCTCCTGTGGCCCGTGGAAAAATTACAGCAGGCATAACGTTGGCACCTATATCGGAATACTGGTTCCCACTTCTAGAAATTAGAAGCTTATGAACCCCAAAATTCATCTTTAAAGCAGATGCAGGACAACACCTCCCAAAGGTCAGGCTAAGACATCACGAACCAAGGAACGGTTTCGTAAGACACGATCTCTACTAATAACTCAGTACTTCCCTTCTCATACATATCTAATTAGCCTGGGAGCAATTACCCTCATTATCCGCTCAGCTCCGAAACCTGCTGCCTCCATTTCCCACCTGAAGCAGGGCTCGCCTGCCTTAAAAGGCCCGTCCTATCACTCCACCGTTGCAGCACCTTCCAGCCCGTCTCAAGAGACGCTAACACAAATGTCCGAGCCTCCCCCGCGCAGCGGCCGCGGAGCCGCAACGGGAGGCCAGAAGACGCTCCCAAACCCGAGGGCCGGACACAGTCCGTGGCCTTATCCACTCGCTGCTTTCCCCGTCCGCGGGCGGAGGAGCCCCTCGGGCCGGCAGCGCCCCGAGCCCGGCTGAAGCCGCCTTCCCCCGGCCGGCTGCGGGGAGCGGCGGCCCCGCAGGAGCACGACACGGCTCCGCGGCTGGAGCGGGGACCGACACCGCCCTCGCAAGCGGCACAGCGGGGCCGCCTCGGCGCCGGCCGCCCCCTCCCCGCTCCGCCATGCCCGGCCCGCAGCCCCCCACCCGCCCGCCCCCGAGGACCGCACAAAGGGTCGCGGGGAGGGGACCCCACCCGCCGGCCCCTCGCTTACCTCCGGCCCAGGGGGTTGTTGGATGCCGTCCGTCGGGGCCCGCAGTACGGAGAGGAGCGGCGGCGCTAGCGACTCCCCTGGATCCCGGCAGCGCCGCTATGCGTGGGGTGGGGGCGGTGGCGGAACTGGTCCGGCCCCGCGCATGCTCCGGCGGCCGCGGGGAAGGGGAAGGGGCCGGGGCCGGGGCCGGGGCCGGGGCCGGGTTCAGCTGCTGGCGGCTGTGGGGAGCGAACGGGGTGGCAGTGGCCTCGCGCCCCTCTGGCTGCTTTTTTCACGTAGAATCGTGGAATCATCAAGGTGGGAAGAGACCGTCAGCATCATCCAGCCCAGCCGTCCAGCCGGCACTACCGCTGTAACCACTGAAACACATCACCCAGCGCCAGATCCAGACGCCTCTTAACATCTCCAGAGATGGTGACTCCATCACCTTCCTGGGCAACTTATGCCGGTGCCTGACCACTCTAACAGTGAAAAACTTTATCTAATATCTAATCTGAGTAACCCTGTTTCAGCTTAAGGCCATTTCCTCTGGTCCTCTCACTGCAGGCACGGCACAAGAGACCGGCCCCCACCTCACCACAACCTCCTGTCAGGGAGCTGTACAGAGTGATGAGGTCCCCTCTGAGGCGCCCCCTGAGATTTTCTTGTTTTAGTAGGGCCTTGGACTCATTCGTTTGCTTTATTTGGTTGACAGCTGTCATCTTCATGGAGGAAAAAGTACGATTTTCTGCTCATTTTCCTACTTTTTTCGCCCCACTGTAATAAAGCACGCTCCACTAACAGCCCCGAGTCTGCCTTGTTTTGCGTGTCTGCCGTGGATGGGTGAGCTGTGACACATCAGAGCCGGAGTGACCGCATCACCTGTCCCACGGTCCAGCACCTGCCTGAGCCTTCTCCCACGGGCAGGCGTCAGAAGGAGAGCTTTTATCCTGAAGAGGCTCCCCTGAAGGAACCATGATGTGAAGTGTACCAGCGACAGAGAAATCCCAGAACAAGCTCGGAAAGAGGTTTTCATAAGTCAATTACCATAACTACCCCCATTTGCCTTATTTAGAGTGTGAACTTCTCTGGCATCGGTTTTCAGTCTTTCCTTCTTCATTACGATTCTTTGCCCGTTGTCAAATCTTGCTCATCATACAGATAATTAAATGTGCTAAGTGCCTTAGAGCTTCTCTTCACCTAAGAATCCAGAGTGTTCAGTAGAGGAGTTTAGCAGTCCTCCAGCACCGAGGAAGGAGGTCTGCTCCCACCTACAGTCTCTTTTCGCTGTCCTCAGCCAGTCCCAGCAGCTGTCGAGCTCTTCTGAGGGAAAGCTTAAATCATTGCCCCAGTAGAAATCAAATCCACCAAAAAACATGAACGTTTTTCTGCTGGTTAGTGAGCCATACTGGCAATAAAAGGCTCTCTTAAGCACAAACATGAGCCAGAGCAAGGGAGTGCGTGGCTGGAAACAGGAGGAAGAGGAAAGAGGCCTTATCCACTCGCTGCTTTGGATTGCAAGGGAAGGTTGTTTTGCTTCATTCTGGCAGTGACAGGCTGTTTCATCATTTGAGTTGTTTGCATAATCATAACCTTAGTTAAGCTAAACAGAAATTTTGTTGCAATATATGTTTTTCTGTTGTTGCTGCAGTATATTTTCCAGTTCTTGATTCTCTCCAGTTGCCAGCATCTTTGGTGAGCCCCAAACTGGGGGGGGGCTGGAGTAGCATCCACAGCAGTGCTGGATACAGAGAAACAGCAACTCTCCAGCTGCTTGGGAGGCTCCTCTTTCCATATCCAACAATCCACCAGACTGGAACCTTCCTGCGTGCTACCACCTGAACCATTGGCTACTGAGTCATGCAACTACGGGTCATTAAATATATATGAAGTGAAATCTTGGGCTTAGGGTATAAGTTCATAAAAATCCTGTGTTACATGTCTTCTGGGCCAGGAGGAAGGGAGGGAATCTAGCTCTGGTTTAATAATGACAGATGATTACTGCTTTAGAAGTGCTAAATTTTCTATGTAGCCAAAGGAGATTTTAACATAAGTGAAAGTTAAAAACTGTGTGCTCAGAAGAAGTGTGTAACTCTTCATCCTGAAATGAGCTCAGTGCAGTGAAGCCCTGGACCCACCCTGTAGAATGAAGAGAACTGTAGTGTTCATGTAGCATGGAAATTGCAGGTGTGTGGTTGACAGTTTTCCAGGTTGTGCAATTCTGCTGGGTGCCAGTGCTGACAGCTGAAGGGTGGTGTTTTCTTTTGGTTTAATGTTGAATGCTCCTCTCATTGTAAAGACCTTTCTTCTCTCCAGAAAGCTAGGTTGTTATTTGCTGTTTTCTGCATTACTTTATCTCTTTGTGGTCTTCCAAGACAGCCTGCTGTTACCCAGTGAGCAGCCTTTTTCAGTGGATGTCAGACCTGCACTGTCAATGCACCTTCCCTGATTTTACCCACAAGACTGTAATGGGTATTCATTTTCTTTATGATGATGTCTAGCCCAAACACTTGGTTCCATATAATCTATTACTTCTTGGGCATACCGTGTGTGGGCCATTACAGATATGTAATCTAAGAACCAGCAGAAGTCCAGGTTATGGGCAGCAGCTCTGGCACCATGTCCACGTATGGGACATCCACCTTGGTATCAAAAGTGAATCTTATCATCCTCATCTCCCAATATATCATGAAACATGATTTCAGCAAAGATTTTGAAGAACTGTATAAGGCTTCTTCTTCTTCTTGCTTAGGAACAGCTATTGTACAGGGAAAGATTATGCATTTCGTACTGAAAAGCTTTCTCAAAATTGTTGTTCATTTAAATATAGGAACAAAACATAGTAAACCAGAAAGATAATTGCTGAAAAATGGGCATGTCTAATCTGTGCAACCAGTGCAGTTTGGCGTGTCTCAGGGTCCTCATCCTTCAAACACACAGACCAAAGACAATTCCAGCTACTGGTCTAGTTTTGTTTCCTTCCCAGGGAAACCAAATGTTGGAAAGGGGTGGTATGTGCTTCAGTCACTCTGTGACATGAGCTAAGCACCTGGGACAGGGCAGATACTTCTGTGCCCGGGAGTTTGGAGGGGAGCTGAAGGGCCGGGCCATATCTTTCTAAGAACTCCACTGAGACTGGGGAGCTCTAAGGAGTCAGAGGTGCATTGCCCAAATAAATGGCTCTAGATTAGTTCCTGAGGTATGTGCATCTATTGTTTGAAAGACATGGAACAAATGGCCAAGTTATTAGACTTTGCATGTTGAAATTAGAATACCCATGGGCGAGTGTGATAATTTTCCATTGTCAGTGTACTCTTTGTGGGCTTTTTAGTGGTCTAGTGCCAACTTTCAAAGAATAATAGAAACCACCTACTGATCAGTATCAGTCTCAGCTGTTGCAAAAATCTCAATAAAATAATACATAATTATTACTGAAAAATTCACATTTCTCCTTTGAAGCTGAGAACAGGTTGTACTTTTGTTTGTAAGGAAGCTCTCCACCCATTCCACAATGAGATATTATTAGTGGTCACTCAAAACATGTACAAATTGTGCAAGATAGCACCCTGTCAGCACTGGAAACAGAATAATTGTATTAAGGTGGCTCCATACCTGGGGTAGTTATGAAGGAGTTAACGTGTCTAAGCCAGATGCAAGGAGTGTCCAGACGTGTTGTTTGTATTTCTAGAACGAACTCGCCCCAAACCAGCTTAAAAACTGTGGGGCTGCTTTGCACTGAGCTGTGGCTCTAGACATCAAATACGAGAATTTTTGTACTTTCCGTATGGAAACAAGAATTTCAGCATAAACCCCTGTTATGCCGAAGAGATTACATTACAGGAGCTTTGCCCCAGTAAGGTACTTAGCATTAGACTGCTGGGTCACTTTTTTCCTCATTTCATATTTTTTTGGTCTTGCCTTTTAAGGGCATTATAACATATTACTTTCACTGTGCCCTCCTCAGCCCACGGGGTGGATTGCACTCAGTGAGTGATTTTCCACTGTTCAGTTGGCAGTTTCATGCCCGATTTCCTGTCTACTATTCAAACTCCCCTCTAAAGATGGAAATACTAATGTTGTCACCATCCTTTCTAAGCAACACTCTAACATCTGAGTGCTGTGCAAACAGTTGCTCATTTATTTTCTTTCCTAATTCCTGGGATACAGACAAGGAATTCAGGTACTCAAGTTGGATATGCTCGTAATACATTATTCTGAGCCTCAGTTCTACAAACTTGTGTCTCATATTTGTGGGAATACAGGAGATATTTTGTTAGAGCCCCACCTTCCTGACTTCACTCACGGTTGCGTGCACCCAACACCTCCGCAGATTAGAGCTAGAGCCTCTGTGGGGCAAACAGAAAATGAGCAAAACACAGGAACTGCTTGTGGAGAGCCTGGAGACAGGAGTTATTTGTCATTGCAGGAGAGCTCTGTGGCACAGGTGAGAGCAGCATCCAGCTCCACAGCCTGACAGTCCAGGGCATGAGCAAGATGTCATTCATTAGACACCTTCCAGCCTTTGCAACAGATGAAGAAGAGGCCTAGTAAACAACAGGCTGCTTCATGAGCCAGTCCTAGGAGACAGGAGACAAGAAGGAGGGCCAAGGAAAGGGTGGATTGGAGCTTTACACAGGCAGGCAGGAGGAGTGATTGTGTTCTTCCCGTGCCTAATCCACAAGTGGGATTTTGCTGGAAAGGACTGAAACAACCTGGACAGTTATTTCCTGCCTCTGAAAAACATGTTTCAGGATTTAAAAATCTGTATTCTCTGTTTTCGTATTGTGAAGACTAGGCAGGCATAGTAGAAATAAGGTGTATATTTCACAATAGCTGTAATTTTTTTCTGTTTAACTGTTTCCCCAGGGATTCAATGTCTTTTCCTTTCTCCTGGGACCTCTAAATTAACATTTTATACATTCATGTTAGATGCATTCTGTTTCAGGCCAAGGCTGTGGTCTAATTTAGGTGATGTTCCATGGTCTAGATGAAGTGTGAAGCCAGACAAAGGGGCAGACCACTCTGCCCTCAAAATAATAGAATCATAGAATCAGAGAAGGCTTTGGGTAGGAAGAGACCTTAAAGATGATATCATTCCAAACTCCTGCCATAGGCAGGGACAGTTCCACTAGACAGGTTTCTCAAAGCCCCATTCAACCTGCCCTGGGCACAATTGCTTGTGGCAAGTACAGCATGAGGAATCATGAGCTCTGATGCCCCAGTGGGAGCCTGGATTTGTCTTCAAATGCCACCAAGGATAAATCTGAGCAGACATCAGCCTCTGGGATGGGATGGTGGGACAGAAGTGGGCACTTCTCTTACTCTGCTCTGGCTCCTGGGGCTGCAGCCTCTGGCAGAAGAGGCAAAGGAGAGCTGAGGCCAAGAGCAGCTGCTCCAGCAAGGCTCACTAGTGGCACCTGTTGGAGAATTTTTATGGTACCCTCGAGGTGAATTAAACACACCCTTGAATATAAAAGAAGAAGTTAATGGACAATGCATTGGGCAGAGTCCCATCACAATATGCAGTTCTACATGAGATCTGCAAAGATGCATCACAAACAGATTCCTTATGTACCCATCACCAAATCCAAGAGTATTTGCATGGGGCACCTCAGCCTGTGGATCCACCCCTCACCCAGCTCTGCTGCCCACAGTTTGCCCCTGAGCTTGGATCCCTGAGCCCTCTTATTCCAGGATGGCTGCAAGACAAAGCTGAGACTGTTTCTTATCTCATCACCAAGGGAAACTTCACTCCCTTGGAAGGAGTCTGTTCTATCTCTGGCATTCCTGCTTCCAGCCAGTTTAACCCCTCCTTGCCCTCCATGCCAGATTATTCCTCAGTCACACATTACCACTGCTGAGCAGGTATAATTAGAATTTTCCTTTTATTTCTCTCACCACTGGAGGTCTTTAGACCGAGCCAAAATTTTCTGGGGAGACTGTTGTGGGAACTTGAATTGCTGTGAGCAATCAGGAGATGGCTGTTCCAAAGGCATGTGTTGGTGTTGGCACAGTGCCCTTACTTTTCTGGGGAGCTGTCTCCACGCTGACTCAGCAAGTCAGATGCTTCCCATAGCTCCAGGAGTGGGTTTTGGCAGTCTGCCACTGCATTTCTGACCACACCAAACCTGTTTAGCTTATGAGACCAGTCTTGAGCTATATAACTACCGGAGCACCAATGTTTGTTTGTTTCTTTAAAAAAGCAATAAATTGTCCCCATTCGTACACTAACCAGCTGCTTAAATGCTTCTGTCTTTTACCTTGTGTTTTGTCTTTATCTTCCTGTTCTCTGCAACATCTACCTGTCACCCCTCTTCCATCAGTTTTTTCTTCCTATGTTACCATGTTCTGTTTGTGTTTTTCTGTTTTAATTTTTGCCTTTCTACCTGTGGTTTGTCTTTTCAACTGCAAAACAAAGCTGTAAGAGGTATCTCTCTGATCTTTGCCTATTTAAGTCAAAAATAATATAAAAACATATTGAAAGAAATAAGTAAAATGCAGTATTACAGCAATTCTGGTAGTGGAAAATTAATATTACTTATTAAACAGGAGCATAGAGATTTTTTTTTTTTCCAAATTAGCCATCTGCATTCAGTTGCAATTCAATTTTCTCAGGCCAGAAGGCTGATTCACAGGTAAAACCAGTGGACTGTGCTTTGGACAGTTTATTTACTCCCATATTCATCTCTTTTTAATCTAATCTGGACAGTTGAACAGCCTTACATTTTGAAGTTGGTTTCATATTATGTCTGTTACACCACCATTTTCTTTATTTTTCCTTTCTTTTACACAATGAAGACATTGTTCACTGCCGCAGCTCCCTTTGTCTGAAAAAAAAAAAAAAAGAAAGAAAATGAAGAAAGCTTTGACTCATAGAAGTATGATCATGAAGAGAAATGTATCACAGAAAAGAAAAGTGATGACTGGCAGATTTCTGCTGCAATATATAAAGGTACTCACTCTTCAATCTTGGCTTGTATAATCCAGTAAATGTTGTATTATAAAAAGTACAATATAGATATAGGAAAAAGAAATCTTCAAGTAAATCTTGAAGTAGAAGTAGTAGTAGAAGGACATGTATTTTCCCTTTGAAGAGTAAAATGTGGCTCAGTTGCATAACTGTGTGCCCCACACTTCTCCTTCTTTGCATTTTGCACAGTCCAGTGACTCTTAGATCTCCATTAAAAAACATATTTATATACAACCATTCTTGGCAAAATTTTCCATACCTAGGCAACAGGCTTGCAAAAATCCACCAGGTATGCTCTCAGAGAATGGTAGAATGATCCCTGTGTTCATGTGTAGATCCAAAAGAAAAGTAAAAAGATTCAAAACCAGAGAAGACTGTTCAAGGAAAGCTGTGCTGATGACCTCCCCCATTTTCAGGCTGTGGATCCTTTCCAGCTGCATTGTTAATATAGCTTCTCCATTTTTCCCAAACTTCTGGAGACTTCTCCAATCCCAAAGTGGCCTAATAGCTGTTGAAATCACCATCACAGGGAAGTCACTGGTGGTTTCCAACTACTGTTGGCTTCTCTGTCCCCTTAGACCTGTAGTGGCCATAGCCAAGAGAAAAGTCCCCACTGTGACTACAGGTGCCAAGATGGCTCCCAGCCAGAATGTCATCTTGCCAGTAGGATGGTGGACCTTTTGATTTCCTTTCACCCTGGAGTGATGGAGGTTGTCCTAGCACAGGGGATTGTTTCAGGAACCAAAGGAGCGCAAAGCCAACCCCACGGCAACCTGATGTGAGGTTTGCCAAAGTGGCCCAAATCCAGACTGCAGAACCAGAGTAATACCAGCCCTTGCACAGAGAAGATGGAAATAGGTGTAAACAACAGAGTGGTTCTTAAGACGCCACCCTTCTTACAGAATAGGTACAGGTGTCACTGAATCTCCGTGGCTTCTAAATGAAGATGTAGACTGAACTGTGAGTGTGATGAAGGAGAGGACGTGAAGTAAGTGCTACAATTAATGGATGCCTAACTCAGGCAATGAATCACATAATCTTAGAATGGTTTGGATTGGAAATGAACCAATGTTGAAGAACATCTAGTTCCAACACCCGTGCCATGGGCAGGAACACCTTCCACTGGGTTACTCAGGGGCCCATCCGCCCTGGTCTTCAATACTTCCAGGAATGGAGAGTCCACAACCTCTCTGGGCAACCTGTTCCAGTGCCTCATCATCCTCACAGTAAAGAATTTTTTCCTCATATCTAATCTAAACCTGCCTTCTTTCATTTTAAAACCATTACCCCTTGTCTGATCACTACATATTTCTGCAAAAAATCCCTCTCCATATTTCTTGTCAACTCCCTTTACATACTGGAAGGCTCATAGCAAAATAGGAACTAATAAGCTACAGGGCAGTGCACCTCTTTAAAAGGGAGGAAAGGAAGGAATTCGGAAGGAATTCGGAAGGAAGGAAGGAAGGAATTCGGAAGGAAGGAAGGAAGGAAGGAATTCGGAAGGAAGGAAGGAATTCGGAAGGAAGGAAGGAAGGAGGGAGGGAAGGAAGGAAGGAAGGAAGGAAGGAAGGAAGGAAGGAAGGAAGGAAGGAAGGAAGGAAGGAAGGAAGGAAGGAAGGAAGGAAGGAAGGAAGGAAGGAAGGAAGGAAGGAAGGAATTCAGAAGGAATTCGGAAGGAATTCGGAAGGAAGGAAGGAAGGAATTCGGAAGGAAGGAATTCGGAAGGAAGGAATTCGGAAGGAAGGAATTCGGAAGGAAGGAAGGAAGGAAGGAAAGAAGGAAGGAAGGAAGGAAGGAAGGAAGGAAGGAAGGAAGGAAGGAAGGAAGGAAGGAAGGAAGGAAGGAAGGAAGAAGGAAGGAAGGAGGAAGGAGGAAGGAAGGAGAAGGAAGGAAGGAAGGAAATTCGAAGAGAGGAAGGAAGGAAGGAATTCGGAAGGAGGAAGGAATTCGGAAGGAAGGAGGAGGAATTCGGAAGGGAAGGAAGGAAGGAATGGAGGAAGGAGGAAGGAAGGAAGGAAGGAGGAAGGAAGGAAGGAAGGAGGAAGGAAGGAAGGAAGGAAGGAAGGATTTGAAGGAATTCCAAGAGGAATCGGATGAATTCGGAAGGAAGGAAGGAAGGAAGGAAGGAAGGAAGGAAGGAAGGGAAGGAAGGAAGGAAGGAAGGAATTCGGAAGGAAGGAATTCGGAAGGAAGGAAGGAAGGAAGGAATTCGGAAGGAATTCGGAAGGAATTCGGAAGGAAGGAAGGAAGGAAGGAAGGAAGGAAGGAAGGAAGGAAGGAAGGAAGGAAGGAAGGAAGGAAGGAAGGGATCAGCGGAAGAAAAGCAGGGGAAAGCAAAGTGAGGCCGAAGGTGCCATTACATTCCCTACTCCATCTGCTGGAGCAGCCAAGAACAGCTTCTCGTGTTCACCCACACAGCTGGATTGCAGCAATCTTCTCCTGGCTTGTTTCCTAACTACCTTTCTTCAAATAATTATTTGGTAGCAGCTCACTGCATCATTTTTTAAATCACATATGAGATTCGATTTCTCCCTGTTAAGTGTTTTTAGTGCCCGCAGTTGTGTGTTTAGGTGTAACAGGATAATACAGAAGCTTCTATTTTGTTATGAAATAATACGATGCAACTCAACTGCAGAGTTTAAAAAAAGGAAAAATTACTTCAAGAAGATGCAGTTTGCTGCACTGGGTGAGTGGTAATAACTCCTCATGGTTTATTTTACAGCCATTTCCTTTTCCTGCTTGGGTTCCCATACCAGTTCTCTTTGTCCCCACTTTCCTAATTCCTCTCTTTACCGTTTCTCTTCTGCAATACTTAGAAAAAAGCAACTTTCATAGATTGTAATATTCTCAATTGTTACTTTAATCATAGGTTTAATAGTTCCCTTTTCTACAGTTTTAAGGAAACTGGTCATGATGGAATACAACATATTGCTAAAATATTTTCATTCAAGTAAAGGATGGTATTTCTGGCTGAGATTTAGTTTCTAATGCTCGATATTAAAGGGAGGATAGCGGCATTGTAAATCCCAGGTCTGATATAAAGGTTACCAAACTTTCAGTTGACATTCCTAAAGAACAAAGAAAATCCCAGAGAGAAAATGAACTGATATAGTGCAAGTAAATCAAGCTCATTATCTGATACATAAGCACATTCAGAGGATACTCTGAGATAAATATGGAAATATTAACTTGGTCATTAGAGGAAATATCTGTCCCTACTCTTATTTAAATGCTCTGGGGCAATTGTCCTGAAACAGGATGCAAATAAAGCCAGTTCCCAAGCCTGTCCAATTTTATAGGCCGTCAATGTTGATTATCCTAATGTAAATACAAGGCATTGTCTATGCAGAGTGCTTCACCATGAAAAAAATTACGGGGTCAAATATATCACAATGATATCATATTACGAAAGAGTTGTAGCTCTACAATCTACATACAATCTACAGAAAAAAAATTATGATGATGACGATGATGAGGACGACGATGATGATCTTTTAAAAGTTTTTTTTTAAGGAAGTATGAGCACACTGTTTTCCTGGAATCAGATAACTCACAAATTCTGCAGAAAGCAGACTATAATGTAGGCAAAATCTGCCCTTTTAACAGCTATGACAGTTGTTAAAATAGAGCTGTGGAGTCATACTGTAGTAGCATGAATTTATTTTAGATTGTGTAGATCATTAAATAATTAAACTATGACATTATTCTTTACAGCATTTTTAATATAATTTCACTCATATTCTTTTAGGTTCTCTATTATAATTTAAGTTCACAAGACTTTCCACCTGACCCAGGAAAACTAGGGAAAAGGTGAATCCAGCTAGGGATCTGTTGGAATTATTTCTGGAATTACAGTCTCTCTGGGGAAGATACTACATTTATGGCATGATCACTTGGTAACAGCAGCTGGTTTATGAAGGCAGGCCGGGCAATGTTGTGCCATGGGGTGTCAGGTCTGTTGTTGTGAGGGGACACGGCAGCCAGTGTTCTCCTCCCTGTGCCTGGAGCATTGCTGATGCCTTTCTGTTTGCAGACATATGATGGCTGTGCCAAGTCAACACTGCTGCTGCACAAGGACCTTCAATTTCTGGACTGTCCCCACAGTACAGGATCCTGTGTGATGACAGCCACCATTCCTCTCTAAAAATAGATGTTTCTTGTGGCTGGTCAGGAGAAAAGCATTAATTCTTGTTCTGTTGAATATTTTCAGTGATGCCAGAAAAGCCAGGTTTTCAGCTTGGCCCTAAAAAACCTCAGTGATCTTACCCAGCATATCTCCATATCTTCACAGAAGATATACAAAGAAAAAGACATAGACACATGGAAGAAATAGTGGTTTTGTTGCCTAGAAACAAGAAACAAATCTGCACTCACAGAGCTGAGTGGCTGCTGTAGAACACAGCACACAAGTGCCACACAAGGAGGTTTACCAGTAGGTGGTGACATGTAATTATTTATTAGCTGTTCTCTGGCTGCAGAGGTTCTGAGCTACTGGCAACTTCTTGTTTAATCTTTCCTTTCATATTGCTCCACCTTTCTGAGATCTCCTTTACAAGTTTCACAGCAGCAGAAGTGTTTCATAGCTGCAATTGCATCTTCTGGCTGTAGCATGTCAGCCTGCTCCTGTTCTGTGAACTGCAGGGCTGCCTTCCCACTGCTGAGCAAAATGCTTGGTTTGTGTGGTTTCAGGGTTTTTCATCTGTTGATAAAAGAAAATGACCAAGTTCTCACAACACATGCATGAGAAAAAAAAGTCAATCCTTTCTTTGTAATATGTACCTCTTATTTACTTCCAGTGAATAAACAAGTTTTATAGTTAGCTGTGTGGAAATCTGCTATTTACTGCCAAATGTAATCAGCCGCCTCTCCTAAGTCCACCACACCCTTCTGTGCATCGGTGCTCCCAAGTTATGAAGCCATCAGTAACCCTGGAAAAAAAAATTATTCCACTCAGCTTGGTCTATCTGTTATTTTCTATTTAAATACCATTTAAATACCACGTGTGGGTTGTGACTAATAAAAGCCATACAGCTACAGCATATGAGAAGAAGCTTGGGTTTAGATAGTGAGTTTTGGAGCAGCAGGAGGAAGCCAGCCTTAAGGCTTCTTTTAGGCTTCAGGAATCACCACAGAAGTTAGCTGGGCCTGTTTGTTTTATGGGAAGAGTATTGGCTCCATGGAGGCCACAACCCAACTTACTTCACCGGCTGGAGCAGAGATGATAGGTAAGAGTACTCCTGGCAGCCTCTGCCCACAGCCAGTGGGTGCATCTGGGTGAAAAGTGTCTTGGTGCCCTTTGGGGGACAGTGATGCAATGTAACTGTGCATCAGTCTCGACACAATTCCTGGCCCTGAAGACACGAGCAGACCTCGTGAGGACACGGCTGCCCTTGCGGCTGGCGTGGGCAGCCAGGCTGGGCGGGAAGCGGCTGCTAAATGCACTGTACTGGGTGAAGTGTCAGCGCGCTCTCTTGCCTGCATCCACGTGCTCCTGAGCTGCTCTTTCTGAACTGGTTCTAGCTCAGTGTTCATTAGAGCTTAACCAAAAGATCATATTACAGTTGTTAAAAGGTTTTGCATTTCCTAACTACTATTCGTTGCATTGCTGAGTTCTTGATGAGCACCCATGCTCAAACCTGCAGTGACAAAGGCTTGAACATTCAAACATATGCTTTATTTCTGATGGTGTCACTGGCCTGAGTTGAGTCTTAAGCCCAAGCTGTGTCGGTTTTTTGCATTAATATTCTTCTTACCATTTACACAAGGAGTTTGCTTCACGAAGTCAAGTCAGTATGTTTTTTCTGACTGCACCCAAAACTCTTGTAGGTCACCTTCTTGGGCTGAGTCAAGAGAGCCAAACTCACACATTGTGTCACAACACACAATGTGCTGCAGTAAATGTGCTTTATCTGTCAATCAGTGGGACCACATGGTGCTTTCAGTCCCTGCTGTAAAGACTGGTGGCAACTGCCTGAATTTTGGCTGTGGGAAATGCTGTGTTTGTCTGAAGAACACCGAAATACCACACCCAGAACATCAGGGCACTCTACTGGTGCTGCTGAAAAATCAGGAAAGCCTAATGCCCACTAATATAAATGGAAGGAGATTCTCACTTATCATCTGCTAAATTTGGTGGAGTATCAGTGGCTCCTGTTTGTGTTTATCACAAGGACATAAATCACAGGCTGCAGCCTGTTATAGTACAGGCTGGCTTTGGGACTGTAGATTGGCTTAATTAAGACTTTCCCGAGAGAAAAAGCAGTTATTTAAGGTAAGTTGCCAAGCAGCTACTGTGCTCTGCCTACACCTGGTTATACTTTTAGTACTATTATATATGTACAAAGCAGAAAGGGAAAGAAGGTAGGCAGCTTTAGAGAGGTTACTGCCGCTGTGTTCTGGCAGCAGGATGCCATTTATAAACGATGTTATCTTCACGTTGCAGCACAGCAACCCAAAGCACAGAGGGAAAAGGCAAGTGTGACTGGCAGCTGTAGCTAGGGCAACACAAGATATGGTGACAAGACACAGGCAACTGTTGCTGGTTAAATGTTATTCCTGTGTGTTGGACACAAAACTGACACTAATTTCTGACTTTATTTTTTCAGTGTTGTCCATGCAAAAAGAATTAGACAACAATATCATAAAATTATTATTCTCATTTAGGATGAAGAAGCGACAGGATGAAATCAAAGACAACACCCAGAATTGAAATTTTCCATAATGTGAACGAGCAGGAAATGGGAAAGGAAGGTTTTTATAAAGCAATTATACAATAACAAGCTAAATTCAGCTGATGAAAAAGAAGTCTTTATAGGAAAATTAATGAAACGCCTGTGCTTAAATGAAAATGGGATAGAGGACTGGAGCTGAAAGGAGTGATTTTTTAGATTAAGGGCAAACCTTGATGCTGTAAATAGGGTTTATTTCTTCAGTATAGTAACTTAAAAATTGCCTCAAATGTAATGGCATGTGCACAGTTACCCCATGCCTCACTGCCTGCTCTGGTTTGAAGTCAGGACAATATTTCCACCTGCCAGATTTGCATGTTAATGCCTTCAGTGTACTGTTCAATTGCAACAACAAGATGTCCAAATCTTTACTGTTTTATCACACAGTTGTAGGAACACCAAGAAAAACTGGTACAAAAGTGAGTCTGAAAAACCCTTCAGTTTCTCTCTGAGAAACATATTAGGCCTTGGATGACTAATGAAACACCACTATACCTGAGCTGCCTCCTTGATGGCTTGATGCCAGGTCTAGGAGCAAGCCAAAGTTTGAATTCTCACAAGTCAACAACAGAAAGGAGAAAAGGGTTAGTGGGAAAAAAAAAGGTGATGCAAGGAAAATGAAAAAAACCCAAACCAGTGTGATTGTCTAGATCTACTTTCTTTTCTTTCTTCTATGATTCATTCTATGATTCTGTGAAAGACCATTTTTTCTCTTTCTTCCAGAGAAATGTTGTTAGAGGAAGTAAGTCCACCTCCGCAGCCATCCCTTTGCCCAACTGCTGAACCCTGCCGTTCCCTCTTGCAGTGGCACACCAGAGTCAGGACAGTCCACAAGGAGAAGGGAGGGGCAACGAGCTGGCAGCTGAAGGGCAGCACGGACTGCACCCACCAGTTAGCACAGTCTGAATCTCCTGGACACCGGTCAGTAGCCATTTCATATATTGCTAAACTTGAACTGTAAACTGCAATTGATAAATCTGCAGGATTGATCCAAATACACCTGACTAACCTTCAAATTATCAACTATTACAGCTGTTTGGTTACTTTGGAACTGCTACTGCTACGTGACGTCAACTCAAGGCCAGATCTGCAACTGTCTGCATCAGTCCAGCAAAGCTGTCTGCAGAAAGGTGCCAGAATAGAGAGAGAACAAGCTCTCTTCAGAAATGGTTAATCAATAGCTTGCTAGGTTGACTCAGTGCCATTAGAGACAGTGGTGCACCCACTGTCTATAAATTGTGACCTGTCTTCTGTTTCATTCTCAGTCACCTCTCCTGCCATCCTGGTAGTTACCCATTTTCCACTTGGAAGCTTGTGGGCATTACCAGAAATGTCCCTAACATCCTGGCTCTGGGGAACAGCAGTAATACTTTGTTGTGTGTCTTGGTTTCTTCTAGGGAGGAGGAGAAGGTAAGAAACCGATTGTAACTGCATCTCAGTGTGCCTACTAGCCTTTATTTGTGTCAAATATCCTGTGTACATCACTAAAAGAACTGTAGTCTCAAGACTGTCAGATGGACATACGCAGGATAGCATAGACAATGCTGTACTTTGGTCTTTTGACAGATTTATGTTCCAATCGAATTTTTGTGTATGAATTTTGCAATGATAGTGCAGTGATGCCTAGAGGCAGCTGTAGATACAAATCTATGCACAAGTGAGGTAATTAAAATATGAATATGTATGTTCTAATTTCCTAAAGTTCTGGGCTGGAGTTTCACCTGTATTGTAATCACAGCTAATACCTACTTACATGTAATTAGAGTTTAATACCTACTTACAAACATTTTTATATTGTATCTAGTAACACTGTTTAATACAGGTAATATTTATGTACCACGCTATTTCAAATACATATTCCTTAAAAGCATTTATCCTACTGGCATATTTACATAAGGAGCAAGTAATTTGCTCTAATTTTGTATTTTCAGCAGTCATTTTCTTGTTTTATTTTAAAAGTTTAATTAAAAAAAGGTGAAAATAATTAACTTCATTTACTGGAAAAGCTGAAGTATTATATGAAAATTTTTTCAGCAGTCATGATGTCCTTATACAGGAAAGTTGTTTTCTACTCAAAAAAGAAAATCATTTAAGCATATGCTTCACTTTAAGTATCTGCTTAATTTAAAGCATGTGCTTGATGACATTTTGTCTGAAAGACTAGCTTTTATGCTTACTGAGGGTCATAGCAAAATTCCCATATTTTTAGAAAGATCTGGTCTGTTAATGGGATATGCAAATAATAACAACATTTCCATACTAAAAAATTTCTTTTCCTTGGTATTCAGATGAAACTGTGGATACAATTGTCCAAAAATACATCAGGCAATATTAGTGTGATGGACTATTTATTAATGTGAAAAATTCATAACTGCACGTTAGTTAATGGCAGTAATTTGGCATTTGAACAGGTGAAAAATATACTTCTGATCCAGGGAAAAGAAAGATGACATAATCAAACTGTGTTTTATTATGTCTATTAATAGTTAAGGCTGTTCTTTCTTACATAGCTTAGCCCTTAAATGGGAGAAAAATATTTGTAAATAAACTATTTATTTGGGATTTTTTTTTCTTTTTTTTTCACATTACACAAAGCCTAGCATCAGCATTTTACATACCTGGTAGTCCTAGAGAAGAGATCTTTATACAAAATTTTAAGTTCAGCTTTTGTTTGTGTTTTGTAGGCGACAAGGTGAGCCACCACTTGAAAATGGGTTCCTCCCATACCTGGGCTGTGCCTTGCAGTTTGGTGCCAACCCCCTTGAATTCCTCAAAGAAAAGCAGAAGAAGCATGGCCACATCTTCACTTGCCATGTAGCAGGGAAATACATTCATTTCCTCACGGACCCTTTTTCCTACCATGCATTGATGCGCCAAGGAAAACACTTGGACTGGAAAAAGTTCCATTTTGCTACTTCTGCCAAGGTACTGCTGGTTTTAATATCTAACAAACAAAGTATCTGCTGACATACCCAGTTAATCCCTGTAAACATAACTGTGCCTTTGAAATAGGATTGGTTTCACATTTCTGCACTTTTCCTCGTTTAAAACATTGTGGTCTTGTTTTGCTCTTCCTAAATGGAAAAGAAATTTGCAGTGATTTGGATTGTTCTAAGACTATACATTATTCTAAGACTGTACATAATTTTGTTACATTATTACTCCTCCCTCTAGTAAGCTATGAAGTTATACTTTGGCTTTCATTTATGTTAGACTTTATCATCAAGGTAATGACAGGCCTTACTTATCATGCATACAATTTATTTTGTGACAGGCTTTTGGGCATGGTAGCATTGACCCAGCAGAGGGAAACACCACTGAAAATTTTCATCACACTTTCATTAGAACCCTTCAAGGCAATGCCCTAGATGCCCTCATTGAAGCAATGATGGAAAACCTACAGTATGTCATGCTGCAGTCAAGAACACCTAAGCTCCAGTCTAATACCTGGGTGACAGAAGGACTTTACACATTCTGTTGCCAAGTGATGTTTGAGTCTGGCTTTTTAACACTTTTTGGTAAAGAATTTAATTCAAATAATGACAAAAACCTATCATCAAAGCAGGAAACTGAGAGAGCTCATATCCTAAATGCCCTTGAAAACTTCAAGGAATTCGATAGGATTTTCCCAGCCCTTGTGGCAGGGCTGCCTATCCACCTCTTCAAGAGTGCCCACAGTGCACGTGAGAAGTTGGGAGAGGCACTCCTGCACAAGAACCTCCTGAAAAGGGACAACCTCTCTGAGCTTGTCACCCTCCGCATGTTCCTGAATGACACCCTGTCAACCTTCGATGACATGGAAAAGGCGAAGACTCATGTGGCAGTGCTCTGGGCCTCTCAAGCAAACACCATTCCTGCCACTTTTTGGACCTTGTTCTATCTTCTTAAGTAAGTCCCAATGCTTCTTGCTCCCTAACAAGAAAAATGTTTATCTTTCAGAAACCAGTTCATTAATACAGGCCAATTCCACTGCTTGATACCTCACCAGTGATAAAAATCTTACTGTTTGCAACAGAAATGGTGTGTTGTTCTGGACTTCCACAGAAAAGCCCTTCACTCATCTGAGAGGAAGTAGTGGTAGCACAGAGCAATTCTGTAGAAGCTTTTTTTTTTAAGAAACAACACTCCAGGGCAATGCTACACTTTGTCAAGAAAGCTTTGGAGTTAATCTATATGTTATGACATTAAAAGTGCTAGTTGCAGTCAAAACATTGATTCTATTAAGGCTACAAATATAACTAGACATTTTTAGTCCATCTCACTAGAGCAGGCAACATGAGATTTAACTTCATTGTTGTTTTCACAGATACTTAATAGAAAATAATTTATATGCCGATAGATCCCATTGAAGCTCTGCTGTAGACTGCACCTGTTGAGCTTGTTACTCTTGAGACAAGTGCACAGCTCAGATAATACTATCAAATGTCCATTTTAGAGTGGACCTTTGTGGATTATCTGCCTCAGTAACTAGCACTGAAGTGTGTGTCTAAATTCCTAATGCTTTTATTTATCATATCTACTTGCCAATGCTACTTTTTGAGGTTAATTGTTACTTTTTGCTTACAAGAATGAATTTGCTTTAGATTTTCTGGACTTGGAGTCTTTTAATACCCTGATTGTGCCTTTGTCAAGACACTATTGCACCCTCTTTTATTGTCTCTATATATTTCACCATAGCTCATATATTCAGTGTCTGAAAGAAAGCCTAGACAGTGAGGGTACTATGTGGGCTCTTAGTATTAGGAAGATTCTTTTCAGCTAGACAGAATATTGTCACATCAGCCAGAATAAATGATGTTATAAAACTGATCTATAATCCTGTTCCTAAATTTTCTGCCCGTGGTGGGGCTATTTCCTAATCTACAACTGGCTGATTTTTTTCTTACTCTTGGCATTGCTTTTTAGTGACAGTACTGTTTATTACCTGAATTACCCTCATCAGTTCTGTCCCACTTGTCATTGCAGACAAAATCAAATACTTGAGGATCCTTTCCTTTTTTTTCCCTTTGAAGTTATAATACCTTTGCCAAGACATGAAAAAGTGGAACTGCAGCATTTTGCTACAACATTTTCATTTTAGAAGGTTGTACTTGTCAGCCAACAATAGAAATTTTAGCCAGGAAGAACTTTAATAGCAAACCCCTTCTTAAAGAATTCTTAAATTTAAAATTATGTTATACCTTTGCTCTTTTGATCTTAGGAATCCAGAAGCAATGAGAGCTGCTACCAAAGAAGTGCAACATGTTTTGGAAAGTGCTGAAGAGAGTATCAGCTTAGATGGCAAACATATTTCCTTGAACCGAAAACAGCTGGATAATATGCCAATACTGGGTATGCTTCTTTTATGCAGGAATCACACTACAATTTCCATGGTCTTCTACTTATTACCATGTAAATACTTGCTATGGAATTCCTATGGAATTAGCAAAGAAACAGTAGAAGAGGAAACTATATGTTCCTTAGCAATAGCCAACACAACCAGGCTTCCCAATGTCCCAGGTGGTACTGAGAGTATCAAAATTTACATGAAAAGCACTTCTTCATGGGTAATGGCATGTCTCAATAATCCTATACAGCTACATAACATAGACCCATGGATAATTCTGAACAATATTTTGTTTGGTTATATTTTTAAATCAAATGAAAATGTGTTGCCAAAACTTAAATCCCAATTCTTATCATGTGAAGCAATATTTTCTAATACCATTATTTCTATTTTCTCTTAATATTTTTTCAAATTATAAGCACATTTTTCAGAAGTTACAGAGAGTTTTGATAATGTTGCCTTTTAACTACTGTTACTTAAAAAAAAAGTCAGCTTATATTGAAACAGAAAACCCCCCACATTATTTTTTTCCTGAATATGGGTTTCTATAAAGAAACTCTTACAGCTTCAGAAAATTCTGCTTACTGAACTGCCTCTTTTTCTTGTTATCTTTCAGTTTTCACTGGTTTGGTCTTTATCTCAGAGTGACATTGTGTTTAACTTTTGAACATTTGGTTTCATCAACTATAAGCATTTTTCTAGGGGAAAGAAGATCAGGTTCTCAGTGGTATCTATAGAAGGGATAGAAATGCTAAAAAGAAATGAGGAAGATACTTTCTTAGGCATTTAGAAAGTTAATATTAAAATTTTTCTTCTAATAAATTCAGGGTTTGATAATGGCTCTGAAATAGATCAATATCTATGACCTGCCCCCAGGATGTGAATACACTGTTTCCATGGCAATCATTCCTTGTTCTCTCCCAACAGACAGCATCATCAAGGAGGCGATGAGGCTCTCGAGTGCATCCATGACTTTCCGAGTGGCCAAGGAGGATTTCACTTTGCACTTAGAGAACGACTTCTACAACATTCGCAAAGATGATATTGTAGCTCTTTATCCTCAGCTGCTGCATTTTGATCCAGAAATCTATGCTGATCCCTTGGTAAGTATTTTTTTCAATTTGCATTAAACTCAGCGCTGTGGCAGAAGTTAACAGGCCTTTAGATAAAGCATTTGTAGTGGTGCCCCATGGCTGGTTTTCTGTTGTACCCCAGACAGTCTGTTCTTACATGTGAAGATGTAATGATAGGCAAGAAAAAGAATAAAGTCAGTGCAAACACTCTCTGCAAAACATGTTTTAGTGTGACCAAAAGGTGTGCTACCAGCCCCAGACAGCCTTCTACTTACTGCCTTCCTCACTGAGGGAAGATCACCATTATGGAGGTCTTTGAAGAAGGACAAGGATAATAGTTTCCCAAAGGCACAGAATTAGAATACTTCCAATACTTCTTCTGCTGCATGAACAAGGATGCAGGTTACAATGCTTATTTTTAGAGGTCAGGACAAAAAAGGAGAGTTATCAGCAAAGAACCTGGGATCCTGTACCACATAACAGAACTTCTCAGAGGCCACTCTTTCTAAAACAGCACCATGGGGCCTGGTGCTACTGTACGATGCTTATTTCTAGAAGCATCTCTTTCCTAGCCTGCATTTTGTGTCTTAGCAGCTTTATCTGGTTTTTGGAGGTATTCAAATATCAAGGAACTCTTTTGTGTGTTCAATTGCAGACGTTCAAATATGATCGCTTTCTGAATGAGAATGGAGAGGAGAAGACTGATTTCTACCGGAATGGTCGGAAGCTGAAGTATTACTACATGCCTTTTGGGACAGGCATGGCAAAGTGCCCAGGCAGGTTATTTGCTGTCCATGAGATTAAACAATTTTTGGCTCTGATGTTTTCATGTTTCGAGATAGAGCTGGTGGACAGTAATGTGAAATGTCCCTCTCTAGATCAATCCCGTGCAGGACTGGGTGTTTTGCAGCCATCCAATGATGTTTATTTCAGGTACAGGCTGAAATGCTTATGAATATGTATTTTTTATTATGCATATACACTATGTACTAGTAGTACATAAATACACTGTATATACTAACAGTACTAAATACACTGTATGACATACACTTTATATACATTTTATGTATATATGCAAATGAAATACTTCAAGTCTTGGGGAAAATCTATATGAAGATGCTAATTCACCATTTTAATGAAAAATGTGCTGGTACCAGTGTGGTACCAGCACGCAGTGGGTTTAATGTGCTGTTTTGATGCAAATATCTCCTTTTTTACCAACCATTTTGAAATGCAAGTTAAGATTTTCAATTGTGTGTGTACAATAGCGGGGCTTTTTCTGTCAGCAAATACTTTCCCACAGTTAGAATTTCATCAGCTAATTCATCTTAATTTCAAAATTGTACTACAGTTAAAACGTATTCTTTTCTACAATTGAAATGTTTGGAGGGGGGGAGGAATGGTGGTGGTTATCCCCACAGGTGAAATAAAGTTTTTGTTGTATAAAGGCAGATCTGCAGTGAGGAGGGGAGAGTTTTCTGGGGAAATACCTTTACGGTTTTATGAAAAACTAGAAGACTTGAAAAAAAATTACAAAAATGTTCACGTTCAAGTGAAACTGCAAAACTTGTATTATATTCATTGTAAGATACTTATTTTCAGAGAGTGCTAACTGTGTTAAAATAAATTATATTGGCTGAACCAAATGCATCTCTAGACTGTTGTTTTAATGTCTTAACATTGTCAAAGGTTTATGCACTCATCCAAAGCCACCTAAACCAGTTTTAAACTAGCCAGCTTAAACACCAATTTGGATATAAATAAATATCTACCACATATTCACCATATTCAAGGGTGGTTTTAGCCTCATTGCCTTAACTCCGTATTTCAGTAAGCCTCCTTAGGTCTTCTTAGTCTAATTCCACTAAAGTTACCATGGGTAGAATTCTGTGGCATGTCCATGAGAACAATTGTTTCAGGGTTAATATAATTTGCTTCTCTTTAACATCCCTGTCCTTTTCTGCTGCAAATGACAGATGTATGTATGTATGTCACAAAGTCCATTTTTTAATGAAACATCTTCAGGCTGAAAGAGAGAGCTTTCTTACCATCTGATGCTGAAAAGAACAAATGGACTTAAAACATTTTTTTATCCTGTTCTTTTCTAAGGACCTGTAGTGGTTTGGTCCAAAATACTTATTACTTATTTACTTTCTGTGAGATAAGAATTAGGAGAAAGCAAAGCAGGCACAAAACTTAAAAGACTATAAAGAAGTTTATTAACAGACCTAAAAGGAAAGGAAAAAAAAATCATACCACACCTTCAGAACTCTTCTCCTCCCCCCACCTTTCCCCCTTCTCCCACTGCAAAAAGACAACCCTTGAGATGTCCAGTCAGTTTACCACTTCCATAATAACCTTGTTTAGTTCATTTAGGGAGAGGAGTCTCTCTTGCTCATGCTATGGAGACCATCTCCACAAGAAATTAATGGGTTAGCAAAGCATAGTCTTGGAAGTGACCCTCTTGCAAAGGGGTGCTTACAGATTCCTCTGTGACCTAACAGAACCTATCAGCTGGCCAGTATGAATATGGACAATTTTTTAAGCCATTTAAAATTTTGACCTCCTCTGTGATCCACACTTAAGAATAGACAAACCGCCCCCCCCCCAGCTCTCTCTGTTCCAGTGCTGGGACAGGTGGCTGCAGGCCCCGTGCAGGGGCCAGCGGGCCCAGCCCAGGCCCTGCTCGGGCCAGGCCGGGCCAGGCCATGGCCATCCTGGAGCCGATGGGCCCTGTTCCACCCGCAGAACCCCACCCCACCCCCCTGCAGCCCTGCTATGTGCAGACAGACCAGCCTGGCTCCCCCTCTCCCGTGTGGCCAAGATTCAGCTAAAGCTGCACCAATGTGACCAACAGAGATAAGCCACATTCCATCTGCAAGGCCTAGGTGAGATTAACCCTTATAGTGCTGTGAAGAGCTGAAAACCTGAGGGAAGAGAAAGAGGAGATGCTTAAGGCTGAAATTCTGTTGTAAAGCTGTGATATATCAGAGTATCCATTGTAATTTCATGAAGGCATGGGAGGGGTGGAGCGTTCAACTTGTACTTGTGAGCGAAAGCACCTGCGCTGAGATAGGCAGATGCTGAAGCTGCTGTAATTTCATGAGAAGTTTGAACAGGGAGAGATGGAAGCGATGAGGACTTTTGCTCCAAATGGAAAAGGAGAAAGACCTCTGTTCCTAGAGATGCTCCCAGAGATAGTCCTAGAGATGAAGATGAGGAGGACCCTTTGCTCCCAGGGAAGGAGAAGGGCCTCTATTCTTAGTGATGAAATGCTCCCAGAGATGGGTGAAGAAAACTTTTGTTTCTGAACGGCTCAACCTTAAAATTGTACCCCAGTAATTCAAGAGTGGACCCTTGAAAGCAGTTGTGGGAAAAGCTGCAAGTTGGGGGAAGGGACTCTCACATGTGAGCAGAGAACCAACCCGGGCGGCTGTCTCATTGTGATAATGTTTCCATAGCATGGGCAAGAGAGACTCCTCTTTCTAAATGGACTGAACAAGGTTATTATGGAAGTGGTAAACAGACTGAACATTTCAAGGGTTGTCTTTTTACATTGTCACTGGGAGAAGGGAGAAAGGTGGGGGGAGGAGAAGAGTCTGAAGGTGTGGTATGATTTTATTTTTCTTCCCCTCTTTTAGGTCTGTTAATAAGCTTCTTTATATTCTTTCAAGTTTGGTGCCTGCTTTGTTTTTCTCCTAATTCTTATCTCACAGAAGGTAAATAGTAATGAGTATTTTGGACCAAACCTCTACACATGGCTTCAGTATCACAAGACAGCCGCCTGGGTTGGTTCTCTGCTCACACGTGAGAGTCCCTTCCCCTGACTTACAGCTTTTCCCACAACTGCTTTCAAGGGTCCAGTCTTGAGCTACTGGGGTACCATTTTAAGGTTGAGCTGTTCATAAACAAAGGTTGTCTTCACCCATCTCTTAGAGCATCTTCATCTCTAAGAATAGAGGCCCTCCCCCTTCCCTGGGAGAAAAAGGGTCCTCATCATCTTCATCTCTAGGACTGTCTCTGGGAGCATCTCTAGGAACAGAGGTCTTTCTCCTTCCAATTTGGAGCAAAAGGGTCCTCATCGCTTCCATCTCTCCCTGTTCAAACTTCTCATCAAATGACAGCTGCTTCAGCATTTGCTTATTTCAGCACAGGTGCTTTTGCTCACAAGTACAGTTTGAACACTCCACCCCCCATGCCTTCATGAAATTACAGCGGGTACTCTGATACATCATAGTCCATCACCACCATAGTTTTACAGCAGAGTTTCAGCTTCTAAGCATTTCCTCTTTCTCTTCTCTCAGGTTTTTTCAGCTCTTCTTTCTTTACTTAATATCTGCAGCACTAAAAGGGTTAATGTTACCCGGGCCTTGCAGCTGGAATTTCGCTTATCGCTGTCAGTCACATGATCTTTGCCGGACAGGAGGGCAGCTTCAGCTGAATCTTCGGCCACACTGGCAAGGTGGGGGGGGGAACCGGGCCGTGCCATCTGCATGTAGCAGAGCTGTGGGGGGCCGAGGGTGGAACAGGACTGCACAGCTCCAGGATGGCTTTGTCCCAACCGGGCCCGGCCTGAGCAGGTCCCGGCCTGGACCCGGCCCAGACTGAGCAGGGCCCAGCCCGGGCCCGCTGGGCCCTGTACCAGCTGAGCCCAGTTACCTGTCCCAAAGCTGGAAGCAATAGAGCTTTCCCGGGGTTTGTCCATTCTTAAATGTGGACCACAGAGGCGGTCGAAATTTTAAGCGGCTTAAAAATTGTCAATATTCAAACTGGCCAGCTGATAGGTTCTGTTAGGTCACAGAGGAAGCTGTAAGCACCTCTTTGCAAGAAGATCACTTCCAGAGTTATGCTAACCCATGACAGGACCTATGGTCTGACTTTTTGTCCTTGACACAAAAGTAAGCCTCATGACAGAAGATGAGATACAGAACTACTATAAATTTTCAAATTTCACATTCTGGCAAGATATCCAGCCAAACTGATAGAGCTCTTCCTAAATAAGGAATTTTCAATTGAGTTCTAGAACTGCTTTAAATTATCTATTCTTTTTTCTTCTCACTATCCACTGTGTTAAACATTCAAATGTTAATAAAAAGATTATGCAGTGTGTTATTATTTTTTACCTTGGTGTTGTCCTTGTAATTTTATTTAATCTTTTTGCATTTTCAAGGGAGAACAGAGAACACTGATTTGTTGCCATTTGCACTATGTATAATATTAGACTATTACGTATAATGCAAGGGGGTTTGAATTATTACTTTGGTTCTCTTGGCAAGGGTAGTATCCAGTACAGCTTGTTTTCATACTTCTGTCAATTATATTTTGTATGATTTATATAAATTATAGCATACTTAATGTAAGCTGATTTGGAGAGTGAATGCTAGCCTGACATGATTGTAATTACATGTGCCTGGCACATATTATCATTAGAGCATCTACTCCTTCCTTCTTAAATAAATCCTGCTTGACACAACAGTTTTTGAGGACAGCAAGGCTCTGCAACGTTTTAAGCAAAATACACTTCCTTGATGAAAAGGGATTCAACATGGCATTACAGCGGCAGAAAAAGGATAAGACAACTGCTAAACTAATTCTAGGTTCCTTCAGAAATTAAGCCTTCTTTTACATCCCTTTGTCTCCTTCAAACTGACTGCGCCAGGCTTTTCTGACTGTGGTTTAATGGGACTTTGTCAGTTCCTTTGGTCTATGAGAAATTGAAGTACTCAGTAGCTCCTCGAGCTGATCTGACTTTCAGCTTCCCAAGTTTGGGAAAATAATGGAAGATTGGTGAAGAGGATTGTGAACATGGTCAAATGGCTTGCAAGCGGGGGTGTCAAAAACCACATACATCATACCAGTCATTGTTTAGCTGTCCTCATGTGCTGGACAACACTCGTGTTTAGATAACATAATCTGGTGATAGATTTAGAGTCATCATGTTGAGCATGACTGAGATTCCTGCCTTTCTGGGGGAACAATCAAATGGTGGTAAACTACACCTGCATGAACCCCTGATATACAGGGGGAAAGAGTAGGTTTGGTGATCCCCTAGCACACACAGAGCTCCATGGTGCCTGCATCCCTGCTTGTGTGCCTCTGCCCGGGTGCTGCTGTGGGGATCCCCCCACTGGCATCACAGTTTAAACCAGCCAGCAACCAAGCACCAAACAGCTAGTCACTCACTCCCCCAGCAGCAGGATCAGGGAGAGAATCAGAAGCGTAAAAGCTAGGAAATTCATGGTTTGGTCTTAACAAAACTAAATTTTCTCTGCATTTCAGCCATGGTATTGTGGTGGTTCCTGTGTCCTGCCTGAGCTGGCTCACACACCAAGGAGTACCAACAGTAAAGAACTCAAGGGAAGGTAAAAACATCAGAGGATTCACCCTAGAGATTCAAGTCAAGTTCTGAACATTGTGGAGAGGCTACTGACTTAAGTGCAGAACCATCATAAATTGGCAGAGACCAGCACTGTCACCAGACAGGGTTCTGCAAGGGTGGCTCAAGTGCTCCTGCCCAAACTCCTGTGGGACCATGGTCCTCACCACTCAGCCTGCTGCCACTCATCTCTTGTTGAGGGAGCAGTTCTCCACGGATAGCTAGACCACATAACCTGTGGATTGATGTTGGGGTCTCCCCCCCTGCCATGGAGCCCTGGGAGAGGGGCCCTGGGGGGAGGCACGGGGTTTCCCTGCCCCTGGTCAGCCTCGTTCCCCATTGGTTGGTTTGTGTTCCCCGGTGTGGGAAGGACCCTCGGGTCCCGTGACTGGAGGAGTTCCTGAGCAGAGCCCCGGCCATGTGGCTGGAGAAATAAACATCTCTGAACATCTACCACGAATCTGTCCATATATACTTCTTTTCCACGGGACTCCTGGTTTGATATATGCCTGTTACAGTAATCCCTGCTGTAACAAACTGGTGGAGGAATGCGGGCAAGACACCGATCCCTGAGGAAGATTCGTGAGTAAAAACCACTCTAGACCTCTCTCTTCTCATCTTGGTTTGGATATTCTCTCTGGACTATGGAAGAATCGTGGGAAGTGGGGCTCTCTGAGCCACAGAAAAAAATGTATCTAGAAGTAAAAGGAATCCTTGAACAACAAAACAAAAAAGTAATGCAACCAGGAGATCTAGAACATTTTTTCATCTGGCTTTTCAAAAGGTTCTCCTATATTTCTCGAGACTTACTTTTTGATATCAAACCTCCTGAATCTTGTGACGGGTGTTTCTGGGACGAGATATGGGATAAAGTAAGGGATCAAAGAGAAGCTTTCCGTGCATACCTTATAATCAGGGAAGCTCTTGAGGAGCATTTGTATGGTCCCATTACCCCTAAAGCAGAAGATCATACTTATCCTGTGGCCGAGGCCATGCGGCCGCCATCCTGGGAGCACATGACTGCAGCCGTGCCGGCGGAGGTGCCTGTGCTGGATGTGCCCGGCCCCCTCGGGAGAGCGCGCCTTACCGCGGACCCCATCCCTGTCTCGGGGGTCCCCGGCCACGCGGCCGCGAGTGAGGGAGCGATGCCGCAGGCGCCGCGGGTGCCGTGGGCCACGAGCAGCCAGGAACCGGGCATCGGCGTGGCAGGCCGCTCTGAGCACACGGCTCGGAGAGCCCTGTGGAGGGAGAAGCGGCGGTTTCCACAGCGACACGAGAAGCCGCGCAGCGCAGCACCGAGCCGGAACGGGGCCGCTCTCAAAGCAGCGTGGAGTTGGCGGAGCGGAACCGCTCACAGGGCACGGAGCCAGCAGCGATGGCAACGCGGGGCCGCACAGAGCCCAGACACGCGCCGGAGCAGCGCCGCTCGGAGGGCGAGGAGCAGCCGCAACGCGGGGGCCCTGCCGAGACATCGGAGTCGGTGAGGCAGCGGCCACGCGGGAACAGCAGCCACGACGAACACGCAAGCACGTGATAGGAGGAGTTATAGCCACGAAAGTCACAGGAACTGTGAAATGGTACAATGTAAAAAACAACTATGGATTTATAACACGAGATGATACAGGGGAAGATTTATTCATCCATAGAACTGCCATTAAAAGGAATAACCCTAAAAATTACCTGCAAAGTGTAGGAGATGGGGAAGTGGTACAATTTGATATAGTGCAAGGAAAGAAGGGTTTACAAGCAGCAAATGTTATTGGGCCTGGAGGTATTCCCGTCAAAGGCAGCCGTTATGCACAAAATTATAAACAATATCCATCCCAGCAATTTCCCTACCCACAGCCTATTCTCCCCTTTTACCCTATACCCAATATGAACCTTTTCCTAAGTTTACCCTATCCCCAATTTATTCCTAATCCGTTTTTCACCCCATTGCTTCCCTATACAATTCCATTTCCCTACAATTCCTCTCCGATGCTGAGGGGGGGATGAAAAGAGGGAGAGAAGAAATTAAACCCTCTCCTGCCTCAGTTTCCCCACAAAGCATGCCCGGAGAGTTCTGTCTCCCTTCTGTCAGCCCTAAGATGTTCCACAGAATCTGTTTGGACATTTAAAGACTCAGGAGGGTGGCTTGTTTCGTCTTGAAACTGTTCTTGTTAAGTTTATCCAGTTGTTTTCATTCTCCTTTTATTAAAATAAAACGGGTGAGATGTTGGGGTCCCTCCCCTGCCATGGAGCCCTGGGAGAGGGGCCCTGGGGGGAGGCACGGGGTTTCCCTGCCCCTGGTCAGCCTCGTTCCCATTGGTTGGTTTGTGTTCCCCGGTGTGGTCAAGGGCCCTCGGGTCCTGTGACTGCGGGGTTCCTGAGCAGAGCCCCGGCCATCTGGCTGGAGAAATAAACATCTCTGAAACATCTACCACGAATCTGTCCATATATACTTCCTTTCCACGGGACTCCTGGTTTGATATAGGCGTGTTACAGTAATCCCCGCTGTAACAGATTGATACTCAGTGTATACAACAGAGGCAACCAGCCCTTTCTGCTCAGTTCTGGACTCCTGTAACCTGAGGACGATATAGCATGCCTTCAGGGAACTCTTTCATATTGACCTCATGTTATGCAGATGAAAAGACCCAGTATAAGCCCCTAAGTAGACTTCCACTTTGTGACAAAAGACATACAGATGAACAGTTTGAATAGTTTGGATATGAATTTCTTTTTTGTTTTTTATATTGGGCTATATACAAGTATGTTGGTTTACTGCTGTAGCTGCTAATTTTCTAACCTCAGTTAAACCCCTGTTACTGGGGTTCCACAGATGCAAGCGAGGGGAGAAAAGAGAGTACAAAGTCTGTGGCACTATGCCTCAGCTAATGTAATCAAATTCTACAGCAATCGATACTCATCTGCCTTGCCAGGGTCACAAACACAACAAAGGTTATAACAGGGCAATGCTTTTTGCTGCCTCTCCTAAAAGCAGTACTTTTCTTAAGACAGGAGAACAACAAAAAACTAATACTAAAGACCATAAGAGCAATTAGAAATATATTGGGCAGATCCAGGAAGCAGGCAGCCTCTACTGCGGGCTCTGTGAGTATTTCACATTATATACTTACTATTTAAAATGCATAAAGAAATACAGGCAGAAGAGGAGCAACGACCTCAGCCCCCAGGTGGGCACCCTAACCATTAGGATAACTCAGGTATTTTTCTCAGGGAATCTGTAACATGTTTTCTCTAAAAAAAGTTACAGACTCAACAGGATGATTTGCATGACTTCCTGGGCCTTTACAGCCAAAGTGCTCTCTTAGTTGAGAAGAGATTCAATTTCAACATGAGATTGAAGTCCCTAAGGAAGAGGAGGTTAGTGAGTTCAGTCTCTCCTACACCCCAGGGGACAACTCTAAGCTTGTGGTTGTCCTGTAAAGGGTGAGTAAGAGTGGAGGATACCTCTTGAGGGACATATAAGCTTACCATAGATTAGGCACACCAGGGAGTTTAAATGCCCAGATTTTTTTGGACCCAGATGAGCTGGGCATTGTTGTAGTCAGGTGCCTCTGAACAGTGATTTGGGGATTAGGAGCAAGGGACAGCCAGCTGAGCGAGACCATGTGCCTCATAATCCAGCAGAAGGAGACCTTTTGGGTGAACAGATTGCCTAGGCAGTAAAAATGCTTTACAGTTTTTTCAGGATAAAAGAAATCTTTACTGATCATGGAGATCTTGGAAGTGACATGGTGCTCTTACTAATGAAACAAGACACCATGTCAGAAACAAGACAGTTTTACAGTTCTGAAACCATGCTGCCCACAGCTGTTGTAACAGAGCTGCCACTAAGTTCAGGCAGCCACTCTTCAACTTGTCAACAGTGTTTTTGAACTGTTCAAGCCCTTCTTCAATTGTTTTTGTATTTTGCTGTAGGAATATCAGGATAAACTGGTATTTATATTATAAGATGTCTTATGCAAGTTTCTGATGAAATAAAAGAGGAAGCAAAAAGAGAAGTCATGGGATAATTTTTCTGAGAGCATGAAATACATTTTAGTGATAACTATAGCTTAGCTGGTAGCGTGCTTCAAGCTGCTTATCATCCTGGTCTAAAGAGAAAGCTGTGGCAGCATAAATAGGTATTTGCCTTTTATGAACTGCACAGAGTGCTACATCTGCATGTCAAAAGGCTGAAGGTAGGACCACGATCTTCTGATGCTACTGCTCATTGCAGGGGATTGGACTAGATGACCTGAAAATGTCCCTTTCAAGCAAAACTATTCTATGGTTCTGTGGTTCTATGATGTCCTCTCATTTACACCACCAGGTCCACACAGTTAAAGAAGATACAGAGGAGGCTTGGTCATAATTATATCTAGCTGCATACAGGGGATTTGGTGGTAAAAGTAGTGATTGCCTCCTAATAACCTTGAAATTAAATAATAAAAAGGTTACATACTATTAAATGGACTGCTATCAGTGTAAATACCCAGCTTGCTAACTCTTGTTGACTTGGTTTTCTGCCAAGACAGACAACTCTGTGGGGAACACTTCAAATCAAATGACCTGCAGTGGCCCATGAGTCATAAAAGGAGAGAGAGGTCACTTCAGAACAATTAACTAAAGAGCCATAAATGTTTCAAATGAAAAGTTCCTTTTACTTAATTCACCTGTAAATAAGATCCTGTGGGCTCCAATTATCTTTCTAAGGATTAAGTAACTTCTAAAATTTGTCTCATCAGATAGCAGGATCCCATAGAGATTTTGAAAGATTAAAACATCTTGGCTGACTGAGTCTCTCATGTTTTGAGAAATCTTCAGTGTGACTGGCCATGTAATTATTTCTCAGTAACATTTGTATAACAGTCAATTGGAAAAGGATTGTAAAAGGCCCCCAGTATATGCAGACTTGAGACATAAAAACACCCACAGGAAGAACATTAAATACCATAGGGTGGAAGAAGTCAAGCTATATGTCACTTCACCCTAGGTACAGAATGAGGCCCAGTTTACCCAGGACAAGAACAAGCAGAGCTTCCTTGGGATCCTTGGGATTTGTTCAAGGCTCCTAAGGAACAGGCTTGCTCTCAGAGGTGCTTAGCATGTTTCAAAAAACCAGCTGGTTTTCTGTTGGGTTCTGGAGGGCTTTGGGAGGCCTCCATCCTTGTGTTAGCTGCAGGTAAGCCCCCTGTGCAGAGTGCTGGCTGGCAGGAGCACGGGCTCAGTCCCCGCTGTCACCCCCAGGATGTGCCTTTGCCTCTGCCAGCTGTGCAGGGGCCAGACTCGCCTCTCACTGGGTTTGTAGAGAGAACAGTGCCAGACCCCATCTCATCTCAGCCTGTGCTTCACATGGACATCTGGACTCTAAAGGTAAGCCAGATCCTGCAAGGGAATTGGAGACAGATATGAACATTTTGTGCCTGTGAAGGCTCTGTTGCTCCCCCTCCACAAACTTGCATGTCTGGTTTGAAGCACAGGGTGAGGAACATTGGCCAAAGGGTTGCATCAGTGGGAGAGAGGGGAACTGAGTCTTGCTGACCTGCAGTGACCTCAGCTCTGCTCTTCTTTAATAATAATTGCTCCTTATGCTGAGGGAAAGACTTCTTTGCTTTATGCAACAGTTCAGCTCGACTGCTCTGCCTAAGTAAGCAAAGCCTTGGAAAGGCAAATAGTTAAGGGGAGGGATTCTAAAAATACATCCTCCACATTGAATTGACAATTTCATGGCTATTTTATTTCTTCAATGTAAGATCTCAGAAGAAGGAATAATATCCTTATGAGAATTAAAAAGCTGATGTTAAAAACAACAGGGAAAGCCATTAATGATGCAATTAAACGAGTTGTGTTCTCTGTGCCTCATACTCTTCATACATTAGCTTCTTATATGTATTATTTAGACACAGAAAACCTGATTAAACAGACCAACACAACTGTTGTCCATTGAAGTTCTGTATCTGTACTTAGAAGAGATTCTCCTGTTTCTGTAAAGAGACTGCAGTCAGAGGACTGTCCCTGAAATCTGTTGATTTAATAATCTTGTGAATTTGCAGAAACCATAGCCAGAGGCTAGGGGTGCTGCATGCAGATATAAGAGATACACCACACTGCACAGGTATCTGCAGATGAGGTTCCTAGTGGAGGCACTGCAGTGCCAGAAGAGAGTTGCCTGGCTGCAATTCAGAAGATCCCAGCTCCCTGCTGAAGTTCCTGGTGCAGGCAGAGCAGAGGTGAGAGATGAAGGGCCAGCCCCATCTTGCCCCGTGAGTGGTTTCTAAAGCTAAATGGTGGCAAAAAATACTTGCTTATTCTTCAGTCTTCCCTGCTAAGAATGTTTTTACAATCTTTATTTATTATTGGTATTATTTCCACACAGATAAGGACTTGGTATAAGAATTGTACAAACACAGAACAAAACCACCATGCTTCTCCCAAGGATGTCACAATCCAAGGAAAAGATAAAGTGAAACCATCCATCTAGAAGAGGGCAAGGAATCAATGAGGCAGCATTGCCAGAATGTCAGCTAGTGATCTGAAGAGACCAAGAGATCAGTTAAGATCAAGTTTATCACAGGCATCAAAGCATCTTGATCTGGTCAGATCTAAAACATGAGAACTAGACAGTTAATACCAGATGTCAGAGAGGTGAGGATTAAGGTACAAAGCTCCTTGGAAGAAAAAAAAGAAAAGTTTATATTTGGTATTATAAAGAATGCAGGACAAGGTAGCAAGGGAGGAGGGATGACAGCATAGATAAATGCCCTTTGCAGCAAATATATGAATGGATGTAGCAGGAGAGGAGAGGAGAGCACTGGAAAAATACTGCGGTACAAGGAGGAAACACTTGGGTGAATGTTTTGTTAGGAGACTGGTTAGGGAAAGCTGTATCTTATCAGCAGTTATGCAGAAGGCAAGACAACATTTGAAGGAGTACACAGACAGGGACAGATTGCTGATGGGTGACCAAGGATAAGGATGGGGTACTGATCGTGAGTCTTGAGCCCAACTAAAGACATTGTGAAGCAGCATCACTTGAGTGAAGCAGGTATAAATTCAGTTGCTGGGGAGCCAGAACAGCACTTAAAAGCAGTGCTCCAGAATGTGATTTTTTAATGTGCATTCAGCAAGCTGTGAAGCAAGAAAGGAACAGAACACAAACAACACAGAAATAAGCTTGCATTAGGGCACAGTGGTTAAGGAGGAACAAAAGATTAAGGGAGGGCACGACAGGGTGGCTCTGAGGAGATACAATAGGATGGAGTCAGAAGATGAGAAGAGGTCTTCAAGAGCATGGTTCTGTGGAAACCATGAATCTCAATTTCCAGAGTAGATCTCAGACAGATCCTATTCCAAAAAGTTACTCTGTAAACAAAATACAACAGAGTGAATCCACGTGCATGCACTATGCAAATATTTGCCACCACTCTGATCAAAGTTATTAGGTGATAATGTCCAGCCTTCAACCTGGCCTTGAACAGCGTTTATTAAGGTGTTCCACTACTACAGCTATTGCTAAAGATCAGTACATCAAAGTGTACCATCAATCAGCCTTGAACCTTGTGCAGGGGACTACCAGTGGAGCCATACAGAGTATAATGTGTCTGGAGCCTGCCAAATAGGACAGGCAACCATCACCAGCACCATAGAACCACTATTACAATTTATGTATTGTCAAAAATATGCTGGATAGCAAGAGGTAGCTGAAGAAATACAGATTTTTCACTTCTTATGCTTATCTGGGGGATAATTCTAATATTTCTGAGGCAGGCTTTTTTCATAGCCTAAGAGCCTTTACTTCAAGTTCCTAATTTCAGTGTAATAGAGATTTTTGTAATGAATATGTGGTAAGAATACAAGAAAGAAAGGGAAATAATGGGTGCCACGTATGTAAATTAAAATATCTTATAGTCTGAAAAATATTAAGTTTTGCTACCAAAGACTACAGAAAAATAGAATTTTAAAAAAGTTTAAAGTCCTGTTTTGAGAGTGACAGACAGCCAAAGTGGGAGTCAGTTCACAGGTTAAGAAACATGAATTAAGTTTCAAAACTCATATAGCGAGTGGAGATCTGGCCAGCACATGCAGGCAGCTGAACACCAGCAGCTGCCAAAGTATGTGTGGTTACTTTAGGGTAAACCAAATAAATCTCTAAACTGAAATACGGCACTCACAAGGGGTTTGACTCATTTGTCCCCACACCGGAAGTAGAGACATTTGAAATACCCTGCAGTAACCCATGTATCTCTAGACTCCCTTCATACAGACTTACAGTCCCAAAAGTCAGGTGTCAGGTCTATTGACTTCATGGTTTCTTCAGAGACTGAAAAGCTCCTGGGATCTGACTGTGGGTAGCTGCCTGATCAAGCCCGAAACCTCCACGGAACAGAATGGGAGATGGGCAGTTCACTCATACACAAATGCACACAGGTAGATACCTACATTTAAGTGCCCTAATTTTTGAACTGAATCCCATTCTCAGAGTTTTAAGGACTATCAAAGAAATGTAAGCTCTGAATTCAGTCTTGGTCATCAGCTTTCAAAAGCAAATTTTTATTTCAACAGAAACAATAGCTATCAAGCATATAAATAATAAAAATGCCCTGGAGACTTTTTTTCTTGGTAACATTCTGAAACTAAGTCCTGGAGAGACAGTGTTTTTGGTTTAGGAATTGTATAGTGTAATTTTTGCATAAACCAAGGGAGTCAAGATTGCACAGATAAGGAAAATACTTTGGCCAACAGCTTCTGTGAAAAAATCCCACAAACTGTAGTCACTCAAACCAGCTTTTCATCTACCAGCTACACAGGGGTCATATTTCCTGAATTATGAATTTCAATTGGAAATAAGAAAATTAATTCTTTCCTTCCATTGTATTCAAAATGACACATTCCTGGTTTTCTTCCCATTTAAAAAGTTTTCATTTCAAAATTACTTCAAGTTAAAAGATTAAAAGATGGAAAGCATATGATTTTACTTAATTTGATCTATACTGGCTGTCACAATGTTTTGGTTTGCTGAAAACTGACATATTTGACTTAGGTCAAATCTACTAAATGCCTATGATCCAATTCTTTCTGGAATTAATTATTTTCGTAACTTGCCTAGTAACTAAAACTTCTTTTTAATCTTACCCAGAGAACTGTTAACTTTCTCCTACCAGGCACTCATGTATTGAAATCTATGCAGAACTCATGGAGTATTTACTTTTGAAAACATTTACCAACCAATTCTTTGGAGTTCTTACACAATAAAAGTACCCCAAGACACTTAGTAATGGATTGCTTCCCATCTTGTCAGTATCAGTAGGAACTTAATCTAAAACTTTCACCACAGGAAAAGAAACCATTGTGTACTCCTCTTGAAATTCTCCTCTGTAACATTTACATAAGGAAAGTAACTTTGTATATTTCTATTAACTTGAATGAACAGAAGAGATGTATCCGAGCAGATTCCAAAAATTATTTTCTATCTGTTGCCGTATGCACAAATACAGATCCATCAAACTATGGAGATGTTTCTGTCTGCTGACATTAAATTTTGGTATGCAGCGTCTCATGACTATCACAGCCATAAGGCACAAAGCAGTTGGTGAGATGCATGTTGCACAAACCATTTAGAATAAATAATCAGGTGCAGTGCTGCATCTTGGTTGTCTACTTTAAAATATAACAGAGAAGGGCTTTCCTAATCACAAATCAAAGTCACAGACTATCTTATAATACTACATTTTTGTTTTTCTATTTATTTTTATAAGCTTCTACACATTTACATTTCTGTATCAGAATTTTATTAATTTACTTGCTTATACAGAGAGCAAAAGAAAACAGTCTCTAGTAACAGAAGGTAAAAAAAATCCTGTCTTGCTCAGCTCATAGATGCATGTCAAATCTACTTCCATTGTTACTTCTTCCCCCCAAAACTCAGAAAGAAACTACTTTCATTAATCATATCATTCAAAGAAATAGAAGAAACCATAAGAAAACTAGAAAATTCTTCTGGGTAAGAATTCTAAATGACAATCTCACTAGCATAAAATACAAAACTAAGTCATATTTAAAAAGTTCATGAAGTCATGATTCTAAGAGCAAAGATTATGTTTTAGTCTTTGGGGTCATTCCCTTTCTTAACACCTATTCCCAAATTTTGTTAAATAAGGGGAAAGAAATCCTTCTTCAAGGAGTTGTCACTGGTGACAGTGGTCCCAACAGATCCACAAACCTTCATCTTTTCATTTGACATGCACATCACATCTGTCTGTTTTTCCTCTGCGATTCATAGACTCATAGAGCAGTTTGGGTTGGAAAGGACCTTGGAAGATCACCTAGTCCAGACCCCCCTCTGCAATGAGCAGGGACATTTTCAACTACATCAGAGCCTAGTCCAACCTGACCTTGAATGTTTCCTGGGATGGGGCATCCACCACCTCTCTGGGAATCCAGTTCTGGTGTCTCACCACCCTTACCGTAAAAAAATTTCTTCATCTCTAGTCTGCTCTTTTAGTGTAAAACCTTTACCCCTTGTCCTATTGCAACAGGCCCTGCCAAAAAGTCTGTCCCCATCTTGATTACAGGCCCCCTTTGTATTGAAAGACTGCAATAAGGTTTCCCTGGAACCTTCTCTTCTCCAGGCTGAACAACCCCAACTCTCTCAGACTGTCTTCATAGGAGAGGTGCTCCAGCTTTCTCTTTACTTCTGTGGCCTTTCTTTAGACTCGCTCCTCATTCCTGTGCTGAGGACCCCAGCACTTCAGGCGAGGTCTCATGAGAGCAGAGTAGAGGGGCAGAATGACATGTTTGGCTTTCTGGGCTGTGATTGCACATTGCAGGATCATGCCCAGCTTTTCATCCACCAGCACCCTGCAAGTCTTTCCCCACAGAGCTGTCCCCAACCCCTTTATTCTCCAGCCTGTGTTGACAGCCAGGGTTGCCCTGATGCAGTTGCAGGACCCTGCACTTGGCCTTGTTTAAGCTCTGATGCAGTGCTCGGAGGAAGATCATAAGAACAGTCACTCGCTGCTCAAGATTTTTTTTGATTTGTTTGCCTTTTAACTTCCTTATCTATAAAACCCATTGGATCACAGAATGAGAACAAATTCCTGCTGACTTCTACAGCAATTCCATCTGTTCTGCTTTAGAACACAGAGGAACAAGAAAAAAGAAAAGAAAAACAATAGAAAGGGGAAGTTCTCCCACAAAATAGGTTGCACTATGTGCAGTTTTTAGCATATCACGGGTTGACAGATCAGCTGCAATGATGGCTAAATTCACATTAATGGGGTAAAAACAGGATGGCAATACTGCCAAAGTGCCCTGAACTTAAGTTAAACACGGTAATTGTACACTTAGTCAAAAAAGTCAAAAGAGAATCAAGGTCTTTGATATGAAAAATTTAGCTTAGCAATGGAGGAAAAAAAGTGCAGAGTGTAGAAAGCAGAGCCCATCAGTGACGTTTACATGAAATGTGACACTCTTTCATTACTGAGTTGAGGAAGAGTTGTTTTCTTTTCTTCTAATTTATGTCTTCCAAATAATTTCTTAGTTATGGACAAAATTATGGCTCTCAGAAAGAAGGTGAACCCTTGGAATACAAACTAATATGATCAGCCACCCAAGCAACACATTACTCAAGCAGAAGCACTAGCTGCAGAAGACCAAATAAAATGGATGAAGTGCAACATAATAGGTGAGATCCTGATAGTACAGAGCGAAACTTTGTTGTCAGAAGACTCCCTCAGTTTCAGTGACAGATGTTTAAGAAGGCAAGGAGAGAAAAAAAGGAACGACATTTATCAGAGATGGGCAGGCACCTTCATGGGAAGTGCAGATTGAAAGCTCTCTGGGTGCTGTGATAGCTGGAATAAGAAAGCAGTTTCTTTCATTGTCACATCTGTTGAAACTTTTCTAGGAGAAAACCTGATATGAATTACAACCTATTCCTTCCTAAGAATGACATCATAGAGAGGAGAAAAAACTCCCCCTAATCATTTGCTATGACCATGACTATAATAGTATAGTTATGGGGTATAAGAGTATAGTTAGTTTTTAACCCTGTGTTGCAGGAATTAAATATCCTTGTAACTGTGGACAATCTTTCTATAACAATGCCACAGAATCTCAAGTTCACAGAATATATTACAAAAATCCATATTATTGACTATCACATTGTTATTCTACAGGAAAGAGACTGATTTGTTCATCTAAGAGTACCATGGAATCGTAGAAAGGTTTGGGTTGAAAGGGAGCCTAAAAATCATCTAGATTCCAAACCACCTGCCATGGGACACTGCTGAAGTCCCCATCCAACCTGGCCTTGACCACTCCCAGGGATGGGGCACCAATGACTTCTCTAGACAACTGGTTCCAGTGCCTCACCTTTGTCACAGAGAATTCTCTAATTTCTTCTAACATCTAATCTAAACCTACTTCCAGTTTGAAGCCGTTCCCCCTCATCCTGTGACTACATGCTCTTACAAATAGTCCCTCTCCATCATTCCTGTAGGCTCCCTTTGGGTACTGGAAGGCTGCAATTAGGTCAGCCCAAAACCTTCTCTTTTCCAGGATGAACAATCCCAACTCTCTGTCTTTCCTCATAGGAGAGACGCTCTATTCCTCTAATCATCTTCATAGCAAGTCTTTTAGCAAAATGTAGCTTTCTTAACATCTCTTTTTTTAACAGCAGTAAATAAGTAGTTACTGTGTTTGTATAAAGCCAGCAGCGCTCTCCTAGCTTGGAGAGGCTACTCTTCTAAGAAAATTCATAAAATTCAATGCGTGTTTGTTGGTGGCCTTGACTATGAGTAAAGGCCATTTGGAAATCACTAACTCCAGGTCATCTCTACCTTCTCTGTTGCGTAGTCAGTTGGGTAATAAAACCCACAGAGACAACGAAGGCAAACAGACCTTGCCAGGTTGACATGTTCTGACACTGGATATCAGTCAAAGCAATAGGAGATAAAATTGATGGGAACAATAATGCAGCTATGAATCTGATTTTTTATTGTTGCAAAGTTTTATTGCAGTAGAGACTGAAGATTGCACCTACAACCAGGCAGCCAGTATTTTTCAGAACTGCAGACATGCTGAGAGGCAGGAAACCAGCCACAAAAAAACTAGGATGCAAGCATTGAACATAAAGTTCATTATTCTCATGTGTGCCCACAGGCAGGCCAGTAGGAATTGCTTAGGAATACAGAACCTAAAGAGACTTTCTGTACATGCATAAAATAATGCTTGGATGAGTAAATAAGTGAAGACCTCTGTGTGGAAGACATCAGTGCACGTTAGAGGAAAAACATGAAGAATCAAAGTTCTTCCAAAATCCTTTCAAGGTTCTTGTTTTCTCACATTTATTTATTTGCTCACACTATGACTTACTACACATCCTTATCATATGTATGACCTAAGCTTCTTTCTTAACTTGGGCCATGAAATACAATTATAAACACACAAAACCCCAGCAGAACTGTATTCCAAAGGCCAGGCTCTGCAACAACAGGAATACAGAAAGTACTAGCCAAGTCAAACTTATATATTATTGAGTCCTTTGGTAGCAGGGTGTGCGTGGTCTATCCAAACTTTTCCAGTGTTGGGATTTAAGAGAGAGGGGAAAAAAGTGAACCTGAACCCTGAGCAGATCTTTTAAAGGTCTAATTGTCTGATCTCTCCACTGAAACACTCACTCCTTTCAGCAATCAAATCCTGGCTTACAATTTTTTGTGTGGTGACCAAGGTTACCAAGCTGGGTCTAAGGTCTGTGTCTGTTTCCATGAAATTCAGTGTTCAGGAACAGTCCTTAGAAAATGAAACAAATTACTAGACTCTAAGAGCAGGAGCAAATAATTTAGTAAAGAACATTTTAACATAACCATTTGCCTATATCCACTTATGCTCCCTTCTCTGTTTTCAACGATTCCTTTTAGACTACAGGATTTGACGGCTGCTATGGGAAAAAACCATAATAACCATACACAGGAATATAATTTTATAGTTAAAAGAGGTGAAAGCGTACATGTGAAAACAATATCAAACCAAGAGAACCAATACTAAAAACAGTGATAAATAAAAAAGTGGAAACTACTATTGACATGTATTGAGGTACTCATTCATGGACAAAAAGTGGCAGCACTTTTCTGCATTCAGAGCCAAAGCCTTCTCTATTGAAAATTTCCCAACTCCTTATACCAGGAATCAGTTTGCTAAGTGAAGAAGAATTCAGATGCAAATAGAAGTAAATATCTTATCTATGTTCTCCTCTATTAACTGCAAGCTTTCAAAAAACTAGCACTTATACTTTCACATTCAGGCTGAGGTATTGATTGGCAAAATCTAGTTTAAAATGGACTAAATTGTCATGAAAGACTATATGGACATTTACATTGTGAACATTTCATTACTGATGACTTAATGCAACTTGATTAGTAACAGTTGTAAGTTAAACAGAAATTAATTCTTTGCACTGAAATAGAACATTTATCTGTGGTTTACATAAGGCAGGCACTGAAGTTCTGAGGTTTCCTTTGGTGCAAAACACTGTAGATAGATATTGCCATAAAAAAGTTCATGAAAATGAAAATTTAATTCGGAAATCAGAAAATTTATTTTGTCCTCAAAGTGCAATTATTTGGTAGTGTTATGGTTAGAGGTAGTAAACACTATAAATGGGTTTGGTTTTTCTTTTTCTAGAATAGACAGTCAAAATTCTTATATCAGCACCTAGTAAGACACTAAGAATTCCATGAAATAAATACCATTTTCATGGACCTGCATAAACAATCCCTTCTATTCAAACTTCAGCTAGAAACATCATATTAGAAAAACAACTCATGGTTATTCCCATTTGTGAATTCTTGCTCATTAGTATTTAAATGCTCTAAGAGCTCACCAAATAAATTTGGACTGAAGAAGGTTTATAAAAGTAAAATAGTAGCTCTTCTAGAATAATTCCCTGAATGATTTTTTTAATTCCACAGTTAAGAATTTCTCTCTTGGTTTATCTTAATGCAGTGTGAAATAACAAGTCTACCTTCTCATATCCCTGAAAAAAAACTAAATCACATAGCTTGTAGATCACATATTTAACTCCAGAGCAGACAGCTCCCAGTGAATGGAAAAGAAACCTCCCCATTTCTCAGTTTTAGAGGAAAAAGTTTTTAAACACCGTTTCTTTGCTTTAACATTCAGATGTGCTGCCAGGAAGCTGTTCGATTATGGGCAGAACAAGACCATTACTAAAGGAGAATTGCAACTAGTCTGTAATCTGAGTTCTTTGATGTTAAGCAGACTTTTTTTGGAAGGCCTGTAATGGAAATTTTGAAGATGTACAGTGCTGTATGTAACATCTCCAGCCTTTTGAATATGAAACATATATCAGAATTTATTAATTTTGACCAGAAAAAGGCAAAGCAAGTTGCTTTTCAAAAACTAAGCCATCTTATTTTACTTTGTCTCAGTAGCAAACCCAAACAAATTTGGTTTAATTAAACCCAATCTTACAGAAAGCCAGCATAACAATGAGAATTAAGCAAACAAGAAACAAAACAAACAAACAAAAAGACAACAAAACAAGATAAGTTGATTTTCAAGGTTGGTTCATTCCAGCAGTTCAACTATTGAAAAATGTTTTGAATTTCCCGTTGAGAATACCTGAACTGAATTTCCAGCTTTGTATAAGCTTCTAATTTGTGTTATCCTTTTCTCTACCAAACAGTCCTCTAATACTTCCTGACGCAGCCCAGCGCCTTAATTGTGTCTCCCCTGATGGGGGAGGCTTTTTAGAGTCTTTGCCAGGAGTCAGAGACGAATGGGACTTTCAGCCTTCTCTTTCTTCTGTAGTTGTTTATTAAGTCTTATCAGAGAAATACAAGCTACTGTCATGACCCAGACATAGCATGAAGTAGAGAGTGCAAGAAAAGCCGAATTATCAAGATTACACAGTCTATTAAAGGTAAATCACCCAACGAAAACTTAAAACGAAAGATACTTTCACTTTTCCACCAACGTCTAGTAAATTGTCTTGTCACGTAGACAGGAACTGTGGAATTCTTTATCCAATCATCCCAAACTACTTCTACTGCAGAATATGGAGCAGTAGAAGAAGAAGAAGGTCTGGAGAACAACAACAATCCTCCATTTTGATGTTTTTTGCTTTTATCTACTTACTATAGTAATAAACCCAAAACCTCTAAATTTTTCACCCTGTGATTATCTTACATAGTATTCTATCACCTAGTTCACACCAGTGTAGATTCTAATGCTTCCCAGAGGGTAGGCAATTTTCTCCATGGACAAAGGTCAAAAACAGTGTTGTCCAGAACCATTCAAAACAGGCAGAGAAATATTCTCTGCATTCTGTGTTCCCACAACTTCCCCCCTGTGAAGTAACTGCCCACTTTAAATCACCTCATTCCTGTTTTATTCCTTGTAAGTTACCTGTTTTGAGCTATTTTAAGGTAAGAAATTTAACTTAGGACCAAAGTCTCAATGGAAATGCTCTCTCAAAAGAGAGGTCTTTAAGAAGCAGCCAGAACCATAAACTTGATCAAATTCACTAATAACAAACACTGGGATTAAAATCATCTCCCAGTCACAAAGTCAATTCTGTAAACCTCAAATGGGTGTAAACTGTTCTGCTGCACTGTTTTCATCTAACCCCTCCCAGGGCCAGTGTTTTCCAGGCTAAATAGAACCAATCCCACTTTTAATCTTTTCAGGAACACGTTTTAATTATACCCATCCTACAGAAACACCACAAGCTTACTTCTTTTGGCATGCCATTGACTCAGTATTTATCCCAGACTCTTGCTGCTCACTGTCTCAGCTGCTCAGAGAGCAGCACATGCCTACACTGAGGCCTGCCAGCTTTGCATGAACAAGGAGGAGGTGCATCTCGGTCTCTTCTCCCTGCACAGTATAAGATAAAGACCATGGGAGCTGTAACTTAGTGCAAGCAACTAAGGAGGGAGCTAGCAAATAGCACCTCAGAGTACTTGTGTGCTCTTCCTTGCTTCATTTAATATTGGACAGATTTTCACCAAAGAGCAAGTACAGCATGAGAGAACTGTTAATATATGCTAATTATACAAGTGTGCCCAGTAGTTTAATTAAAGCAGAATGTTTACAAACATTTCAATGCGCTGCTGAGAAAAAAAAAAAAACCCAAACTAACAAGGTTGCGTTTATCCAGAAAAAATGATTACAGAGTTTTCTTTAAAGAAAACATTCAGGTTTTGATTATTTGGCTCGTGTGACAAAGGATCTCTAGGAAAGTCAAGCAGAGGTGAAGTCTAAGCCTTTCATATGCTGCCTACAAGAGCAAACAGTAGGATTATTACCTGCATTTAACGGAAACTAAATGGAACTCCCAAGCTTACCAAACTTACTGTGAGGGAAGATCATCACCCTCTATGAAGTTCTTTCTCCCTTAACTGCATATCCACATAGGTCTGCACTCAATGAACAGTTTTGTGCCAAAAATGCCAAGATGTTAGCTAAATGAGTGAGAATTTATGGTAATAAAAGTTATCACATAAAATTATGAGATGGAAGATTCCATAGGCTTTCAGGTACTGAGAAACAATGAAGTATTTTAAATATATAAGCATTGATACATTTTCTTAGCGCTTGACAAAATAATGTCAACTTCTGGGACCCTCAGTTACTCTCAGCTGCTATTAAATACTAAGATTTAACAGGTATTTGAAACAAAGAGACTGTGATAATATGTAGTTGTAGGTTTTGGCATAAGAGGGAAACAATTCAACGATTTAGTGAACCCCTTTTCTTCATACATCATTCCTTAATCAATAACGGTCTTCAGAAGTAATAAGCAATATAACTTTACCTATATTCTGAACTGAAATATGCCCAAACCACAGACTGCTCAAAATTGGTATCACAAACTTTGGCCTTGCATTTATATAGAGAATTGTTAGTATATAGTATATAAAATATATGCATAGTACATGACAATTCCTTTCTGTTAGGCTTAAATATTTGGCCCACAACACAATCACCACTTTATCACAACATAAATTTGGAATAATACAAGAAGTCTTGTCTGCAATCTTTAACATAAAACTTTAATTACTCAGCACATGAAATCAATTATGATTAAAATCATGCAGATATTCAGAATGCAAAACAAAATACTTCAAATACAACTGCATGTTTAAAATCTACTCAGTCAAATATCTACTTTGAGGTAAAAACGTAAGAATATACTAAGCAATTATAACCTTAACATAAATAAACAAGTACTAGTATTTTCAGAACAAAATAATCATGGAAACAACAATTTTTAACACATATATTGATATAAGAGGTACAGCCCATCTACTCTCCTTCACAGTGTGATCCACTCATCTGATATAAATCCAAAAATACTAAAAAACTCCACACTACTAAAGCACAGCAGCCAGTTTCCCCCAACATAAGACTCCTACCTGCTTACTGCAGTGTTGGGGCAAGTTATGTGAAAAAATATACAATTTCAAAGATTAAGGGGTTTAATTACACAGCTTCCAAACAAGAACAGTGAAAGCTGCACAACCAAATCCCCACTGAATACTACAAAATGCCTTTGGCCAAAATTACAAATATAAAGAACTGAAATTCAGATCAAAAATACGTGACCAATCAACACATTTATGCTGTCACTTGCATGCACAAAAGCAGACCAGTTCTGTGTTTGTGCACCTCAGTGTATTTTTATTTGGGGTTGTGTAAGTAACTGTGTAAAGAATCATGTCACTGCAGAGGGTCCAACTGCATACTCAGATTCAAAATGACCACAGGCCTCCTCTAAATCACATAATTTCCCCAGATGACAGTGGTCTCTCACATTTCTCTAACTTCCAAGAAGAAAAAAATTCATATTTATTTTCATCACAAGTAGTACAACTAGAATACAAATAAGAACATTCTATCATAGTCTGCAGCAGCTGAGATTTGCATCTCCTGAACTGATTCACTCATATGAGCAACAATACAAGGAAAATGACATAAAAACTAGAATATAAATATTATACTGCACTATGAAACACTACAAATAGAACGTACAAAAATTATATTAGGGCATTAATTATCTGTAAACCTATTAAAAAGAACACCTTAATACAGTTTGCAAGGTAAACATAACCTACAGTCTAAGTTTTCAAATGGCTGTTTGTCAGTGCAGCATAGAACATTTCCATAGTGCAAATCTTACCAACTGTATGAAAGATACTGTCCCCTTCAGAAAATGCTCCTTCCCCCACCCCCCTCAAAACAACGAGTCACAAAGTCCTATCTCATTTCACATTTAGTATAAGATGTGGTTTGAAACATACTAACATACAGAAGCTTAATTTTAATATTGAAAAACGTTTGAATAATGTTGAGAAATTAAAATAAAAAAGTTAGATATGTTATAGCTGGAAGACATGAAATCCAAAAATATGATCCCTGGAAATGAGGAAATAAAAAGACACTGATATCTCCTTTCTTTGATCTTTTGGAAACATACTGTATGACAGTACAGCAGGGTCCCTGGGCTGTACAACAACCGTAAGGTTACTTTAATTGCTGAAGAATCACAGTGTTAAGTATATCTGCTTCTTGCAGCGTCAGGCTTTCATCCGTTAGCTCTTTATTTGGAAAGGTAGTCACAAGAACAAAATCCGTTGTTGCAAAAGCTGGACGGGACTGGATAATGAAATCTCGAATATGCTTAATCCTGTGAAAAGGATATGGATATGAAAACTCTGTATGATTCCATCTGACATATATCTCTGAACATTAAGATGATCAGAGAACACAAAACCATCAAGCAGACTAAACCAATAAGTAAGTTCTAGATTTCACATTTCTTTTTGATCCAGATAACTAATGATTGTAGCCTACAATTTTTTGACTCTTGCATAAAAAAAACCCTGAAAAATTATAGTGAATGTTGCTTGTTTTCTCAAGGAATAGAAACAAAATTTGTAACATGGAATTATATTGCAAACTGATACATAACACAGGAAGCCAAGTAATTTCAACATCACTGTCAAAAGTTTCATTAATTAGTATATTCCAAAAAAGGTGAAATTATTAATGGAAGAGAGAATCTTAAAATATATGGTCAAAGTGAAGAGAAAGTAGAGGGGAATTACTAATGCACTTCAAAAGCAAGAGGTTTCTCCTACTCTCACTTGGCAGTAAACTTCTGAACAAGAGTTAATAAAACAATCACATCAACAAGAATAATTTAATTTTATAAGACACAGATTAAAAAAAAAGTACTTTAGAGATAAAATCCTGAAATTTGAGGTTTTTCTATTAAGACACTAAGATGAGAATAAATCTGTGAAGATGTTTTGTGATTAAGTTGGCAAATATACTGCAGCCAAATAAGCAGGGATTTCAGCTTTCTACCAGTCTTCAAGGCCTATGACATAAGTTATGCACTTTAGCAGCTGATTTTGATCATATTTATGTCAAAGATAACCATAAAGATTCACAGTCAAGAGAAAGTTAATAATGATTAAAATAAGCTCATGTCAACACAACCTTGGTTGTTACAGATGTTACTGGCAAGTTTACCACTTCTACACTTTCAGGCAGACAGAAGAACACACAACTCAGCTACAGAGGCTCTCAATAAGCCCCATGGTTTGTCTCAGTCACTTCTCCAGCAGCTGCTGTGAAGAAAGGATCTGAGCCTGTACTCTTAGGATATATTATCAGGTCAAAAGTATCAAAAAATATTGCTACTGGCATCTCACCTAAAATTTCCTCATTGTAGTCTGTGTACACTGTCAGGTAAAAAAAGCTACACATCATCCTTATTCTGAGCCAGGAGGAAAAAAAGGAAACAGATGAGCTATCCATGTAACAACATTAACATGGAATTGGGTCCATGGTAACACCATCTCCAAGTCAGGATTCAAGTTGCAGCCATGTTCTAACACAATTGTGCAGATTTCAAATCAAGGCTGACTTTTAACACTGTTTAAGCATGGATAGAACTGCTGCCCAAATCTCTGCCCTCTGCCCAAAGTTCTCTCAGCCACACAGTGGAGAGTGGAGCTTTGCAGAACCTTGCACTAACACAACCTCTTAGACAAATAAATGGGGTTGGCCAACACCATTTGTGGCACTGCCCCAACAGTGTCAATAAAATTGGTGGCAAGCTCTAATCAGCAAAGCTACTAACAAATCTAAAACCTCCATCATGTTCACACATTGCCAGTTCTTAGGAGATGACCACCCAAAACAAAAAGTAGGTTCTCAGTATTATGTCCAACCCACATGCTGGAATTGCAAACAAGCATAAAGTGTCTATATACCCTTCTGCATATGGGCTGCCATCTACACTTATATCTGTGACATGTTTTGTCACAGCCTCGAGTATAACAAGGTAGAAAGCTGGAATTCTTGATTATGGGCCACAGGATTTCTCTGCCCATAGTGTGGACTATATTCCAATTGAGACTATACGCCACACTTCGTAATGAAGTGCTTTCACAGTGTTTCCCAAGTCATCCACCTGGTCCTCCCAAGGAGGGCCCAGGGCTGGGATGACTACATAGTGGGGCTATCCAGATTTCAGTTGTCCTGGGAAGAGTTACGGCTTGTATTATGTCGTTAAAAAAAATCAAAGGACATAATTGGTTATAAAAGTTTGTATAAAAGTTGCAGTTATCAAATATATTGTGTTTCCAAGTACAGAATTTTTGACAGTCAGTTTATCATACATCCATGTAATGAAAGTGACACAGAACTATACACTTCAGCAAGGCTGGTATTTCCCCCATTTTGATGTCTTGCTGAGACTCATTTAATGACAAAACACAAACTTATCGAAATAGTTAATGTTACCTGCGTTGATGCAGAATCAATTTACCTGTGTGTTTGATTAAATCTTTGTATTAATCGGCTTCCATCTGCTAATCTAATTTGAATTTTAGTTGCTGGCATGGAATCATCAATCAGAACAGGTGCATTAAGAATGGATTTCTCCTCCTCCTCTGGGGAAGAAGGTGTGCTGACTATTTCAGGTGTAAGGCTATAGGATTGGAAAAAACCAAACCAGATGTTACTAACAGAACCATGACAAAGTAGTCTGAAATTTTCAGTCACAGGAATGAAACAGCATATGAATACAGAGCACAGAACAGAGATTCTAGCTTTTTTCACCTTCCAAGTTTTTGCCCTTCGCCACTGAAAGCTTTGAATCGCAGTCTGGGCTTCACATATTCCTGTTCTTGGTGATCTTCCATACCCAAATTAACCTGGCCACCATGAACAAGTCGCTGCAGTTCCACAGGAATTTCCCTTAATTACAAAAATAAAAATTTTCCAATTACATCGTGGACTGCAAAAAAAAATTATCCAAAAAGTACACACACAGTATGAGTCAATAGTACTATTATGTCTACTTTGAAAGTCACGTTTAATTATTTTATGAATTGATTTCATCCTAAATGAAGGAAAAAAAAAAAGTGAATTGACAGTCAAAACCTAGAACATACTTACATCTGAATCACAGAATGAGCTAGGAAAAAAATATCAATACAAAAGCTGTTGTAACAAGTACCATTCAGAGTTAAACCCTCAAAGGAACCAAAGTATTCCAAATTTTTAAGTGCCCCATGCATCTGGTGACAAATACAAACCATATTTTATGGGTTCAGGCAAAGAAGAAGTCTGGAACTTTTAATAAGCATGTGGAGAAAGCATTTTACTTCACTCCAAAGACATACCTCAAAAGGTTTTTAACTTTAACATTTTAACATTTTAACTCACCCTCTTTTAACAGACTCAAGAAACTGAGCATTTGTTGGATCTGAATAGGATCTCAACTCGCCATCATCTAAACTGAATCCATTTCTCCACAGTTTCAGCAAAATTTGAACCTATGAAGCAAAACCAGTGAAATAAAAAAGTGAAGAAAGACAAATAAGGTAGTACAATTTCATACAGACTAGTTAGAAGTTTTGATCTATACTTAACAGATTTTGTACCAGACGACAGAAAGAAGGCAAATGACAAAATAAGAACAATACATTGCACTGTACCTGTCACTGTTAGATTCTTTTTGAAAAATCCCAATAGTTATAGACTACTATCTTCTTCTAGACCACTTTCCTACCTTGGGAAAAAGAATCTCTTAATCTGCTATCCATGACAAAGTATGACATAGTGAGGGTAGTGATCTTTGCAGTGTTCTAGTTACTTTCAAAAGCAGTAAACATTTTTATTGATAAATTAAGAAATAAACCCATAAAATTACAAATTACTGCTGATAAATCTGTTACAGCAAAACCTACACTTTCCTCAAATGCTGAGCTCCAACAAGCTGAAAGTAGCTCCATTAAGTTCAAATGCTAAGAATTCTGGAAACCAGCTCCCTTTGCTCCCTTCTTATTTTGCTACATCCTACATGAAAGGTCCAGCCAGGACGTTTCAGCTTCAAAACCTGCACTTCTCTTCCTTCTAAGTGCTTCGCCATCCAGCAAAACTAGACTTTCCTAGCCAGTAAAACTGGCTTCCCTTAGAAAACTAATTCTGCTCCCAGTTATGGTAAGTCCACTGCAACAAGATTCTGGCTGGCTACAGCTGGCTGTTACTTGGAGAGTAGAACGATTACTGAAGAGCAGAAGTAGAAGCTGTTACTGAAGTTAGCAGCTCCTTGTGTGGCACGACAGCACCCCCTAGCCGGAACCACATCCTCTGGGCCTTAGTAATTTCTTGGGTTTGTTTCTAGACAAGCTGAAGATTTGCTTTAGCCATTCACAAAAATAGCAAAGTGCAGAGAACTTTGTTTTTCCCCACCCTCTCCTTCACACCCTGGTTTTTAAGTGATAGGAAAGAAAGGCCTCTAACCTGCTGCTTCACCTTTCCTAGAATACATCCATGCACTCCAGTCTGAGACTGGCTGCTTTGCAAGCCACAAGAAGAATCCATTCCCAGAAGGATTAAAATGTTAGCATAACTAAGAGAATCCAAGACAACACCTGATGGAAAGTAACTGAAAAGGAGGTGTGCTAAGAATTTTAAAGTAATTTACATTTGACAATTCCATAATGGAGGCCTTAGGGGATACCCAATGAACAGCTGTTCTCTATGGACACTTCAACAATTTCTACTGAGCACGTATCTAATATTTAGATATTATTTTTTCCTCATAGACATAGTTACTGTAATACTGGCATTTCAAACTGTAAACATGATTAAGCAGGCCTCTGTTAGAGGTTTTGTTTTCTGCTATAAATTTTACTTACATCCTGATTTTCTCCATATATGTATTCAGAGTGCTTTTGTGATGAGTCACCCAATCTGTATCCACCACCAGAAAATGACTGAAAAAAATACATAGAAAAGCTTATAAAACATTTCTCTGAAACAGTTTATTAAAATTCTTACCTGGGTGAAAAAAAAAAAAGCCATCCACAAGCTTGCTTCTGCAATAAAAAGCAAGTACTGTTCTATCATGTATTTTCTAAGTGGAAAATTGTATCTAGCAGCCATAATCAGGCTAAGCAAGCTTTGTGTGACACATTTCAGCTTCTGTTCTGTATACTTTTTCAAACATAAGAATCATAGAATACTTCAGTTTGGAAGAGACCTTTAAAGGTCACCAACTGCTCCCCTGTGACAAGCAGGCACATCTTCAACTTCATCATGTTGCTCAGAGTCTGGTCCCACCTGATCTTGAATGTTTCCAGGAATGGGGCATCCACCACCTCCCTGAGCAACCTGTTTCAGTGCTTTACCACACTCATGGTAAAGAATGTCTCTCTTATATCCTCTTTTATGTACCCTCTTTTAGTTTAAAACCTTTACCCCTTGTCCTACCAAAACTGGCCCTGCTAAAAAATCTATCCCCATATTTCTTATAGGCCCCCTTTAACTACTGGAAGGCTGCAATAAGGTCTCCCCAGACCCTTGTCTTCTCCAGGGTGAACAGTCCCAACTCTCTCAGGCTTTCCTCATAGGACAGATGCTCCATTCCTCTGATTACTTTTGTGGCCTTCCTCTGGACTCACTCTAACAGGTCCATGCCCTTCTTGTGCTGTGGACCCCAGAGCTGGATAAAGCACTTCAAGTGGGGTCTCACCAGAGTGGAGTAGAGGGGCAGAATCACCTTCCTCATCCTGGTGCCCACACTTCTTATGATGCAGCCCAGGACATGTTTGGGCTGTGAATACACACTGCTGGGTCATGTCCAACTTTTCATCCACCAGTACCCCCAAGCCCTTCTCCAGAGCTGTTCTCACTTCCTACATTCTCCAGCCTGTGTTGATCCTGGGGGTTGCCCTGATGCAGATGCAGGACCCTGCACCTGGCATTGTTGACCTGATGAGGCTCCCATGAGCCCACTTCTCCAGCTTGTCCAGGTCCCTCTGGATGGCATCCCAGACTTCAGGCACATCAACTGCAACACTCAGCCTGGTGCCACCTGCAGACTTGCTGAGGGTGTGCTCGACCCCACTGTCTGTGTTACTGATGAAGACATTAAACAGCACTGGTCCCTCTATGAATACCTTGTCACCATCCTCCATATGGACACTTAACTGTTGACCACTACTCTCTAGGAGCAATGCTACAGGTAAGAGATTTTGATTTGGGATGCAAATTTAGTCTGGATTCTTATTGAATCAAATGTAATTGAAAACAAAGCATGTAATTCCAGTTCATGATGATTTCTAATGATTTCCTCTGAAATAGTGTGGTTCTTTTCCTTTATTTTCTAGAGCAAGCTATTTGAGCACAGACAATATAAACCTGTGTTGAGCAAATCTGCTATTCACAAATCACAGAAAGGGGCACTTGCTCTCCTGTGGTTTTATGAATTTTAGAGACACAAATGTAAAGAGAGATCAAAACATCTCTTAACTTTTACCTTAGCTTTACTGAAATCACCAGATGCTCTCGAGGCTTCATCTAATGGGACAGCCCCATGTTCTTTTGCTTCCTTGAAGAGTTCAGCAACAATTTTACTCGGATTATTGGAAGCCCCAGAAATCTGTAATCCTCTATATTCTGAGTCACCTGAATAAAATCTTTAGAATAGTAATGCACATAAGCAACAATGCTTTAAATGACAAGCACAATTTTTCTCTTTCCATCAGAAGAAAAAAAATTAATGAACAAAGAGACAAATTTGGCACAAAACCTTTTCATTCTGATAAATGTTTCACTTGGTTCTGACCTTCCCAACAATCCAAGCAGCACTACACTAAAGACATTTGACTAACAAAGAACCAAGGTGCCTTCTGGAGCAGATCCCAGAGATTAGGGGGCAAAGCTGTAAGTTTTAAGTGAACACAGTCCTGATGCAGCTGAGCACCTTATGTGGCTGTCACCTATTCCCAGAAAGACTGATTTCCTTAGGCGTGTCCTGTGCATGGGACTGTGTCTGGACTGGATAGAATATAAATTCACAGCTAACACCACCTTAGCAGAACAAGTATAAAACTATTCTTGGAAAACCGGAACAGTGCTACAATTTGATTTTTTAATTCAAACATCTAGCATACTTCCCTTCCTGACAGTATCAGAAATGGAAATTTTCTAATAAATTTAATTAACCTTTCAAGGCATTTTAAAACCAGCAGAAACTGTTGTGAAAGCTAATTTGTAGGTGTTTTCTTCACCACAGCACCATTACTAGGTCTTGAAGACAAACTGTTGAACTACAAATAATTCTGTTCAAAACTGTATCTGTTTGATTATAAGGATCAAGATATTCCTCGAGAATTATCTTGAGAAAGGCACTATAATCTCTAAATACTAATGAAATAGATGCTATAAAAATATCTGTATATAAATCAAAACCTGTCAAATCTGTTTTGTCTTTGATTACAGGAAGCATTAATAATTAATAAATGCCTTCTACTTTCCTCAACTTTTACCCTTAACCACTTGGGGTAAGGCAAGTCAATTAATCCATGTGAAACTATCTCCAAGACCAACGATTTTATAATGTGTTGATTCCACCATATTTTACAATTACCAAAACACAGTATTGGGTATGAAGGTACTGTACATTCATACTGTTTTTATAATGCCACATAATTGTCAATCCCTAAGTAACATGTCCCCTTTGTACATAAATCTGTATTTATTACCCCAACTACCATTTATATGGAAAATCTTTAATTTTTAGATCTGAAAGAAAAATAGTGGTAAGGAGATGAAACAGCAATTCTTATCAGAATTTGTATTCAAGAAAGAAAGGAAGTACTCAAATATTTGAGCAATAGATACACAGAACAATTCAGGATACTCGAGAAAGGCAAAAAAGGTTTTGAGTACAAGTGTAAGTTACAACCTTTGCAACAATACAGGTTAAGGCATCTACAGGTCCTACATCACTCCAGTCAGATTCTACTAAATATAATTTTATGACAAGAGTGTACAGCTAACACTCTAATAAGTCCCCTAGCTCTTTGCAGGACAGACCTAGCTCACACGCATTTTGAAAAAACAGGACGGAGCACAGTGCGAATGTGACACAAACCCCAACTACTTTCACAATTGTTAAATTATTTTTTCCATTTTGTTTTAAAAATACCTTTGGTTTTCTTTGTCATCGCTCATGCTTCTCTCTGGTTTTCTCAGCCTTTTAAGAGAATCCAGTTTAAGACTGCCAAGAGAATAAAAAAAAACATTTGAGGATGACTGGCACATAAACTTCATATCTAACTTCTGAAGCTACTTATTTTTCAAAAACTTAGGATATCAAGTTGTGTTTTTTGGTTTTTGGGGTTTCGGTTGGTTTTTTGGGTTTGGTTTGTTTTTTGTTTTTGTTTTTTGCCAAAGTACACAGCCATGAATGCTTCTCAGTGAATAAGCAGGAAAGGGCACATGTATGGCAGAGTCATTTTGCATTAACAGTTGGACTGCATGGTCACAATAGGCCTATTCCAACTGAACTATTCTATGTTAGCATAGAAGAGCAGCACTGTTTCCATGCAATTAATGCACTGCTCATCTGAGAGCAAACTGAAGTCTACTAATTCATCTCTTCCTTCTCACACAGATTGCAGAATGAATGCCAACAAATAACAAGTATTTGCCAACTATCACACTGAAGTGTTTGAGATACAGTATTGCAGCTTTTCCTTTGACTGGGAGTAGGAAGTTTTAACTTTATGATATGTATTGGTAAATGGAGCTATTTGCTTTATTCGTAAACTTTTTTCCTATGTAGCTGGTTAGTCATCTTAGGTGGTTTCACCGAAAGAAACAAAAAACCTCAAAACCCCCACACTTCCAAGTGTTGCACGCTCTGCTAAAAATCTCTCTTCCTGAAGAGATCTGCATTTGCAGTGCACCTGAAGCATGACTGGTGACTAAGATCTTTTCTGTTGCTTGACCTCCTTAAACACAGAGATCCATATTGGCAGCAGTGATTGAAAAACAAGACACATATAAGACATGCCATGCATGGCATCACTGTTAGTAATGTTATAAAGACGTCTTTAAATTATTTTTTAAAAATAATTAAAAACTGGAAAGATTGTTTTATTTAAAAAATACAAGACTACACTGAATCTTCAAATGTTATGTGAACTGCAAACACTGTAGGTTAGCAAAAGCTGGACTGAAATATAGGTATGTGTCTTTCCTTCCACCTGCCCAACCCAGAAAAATTCATTAAGAAGCCCTTCTTATTTCTGTCACCCCAATAGGAGCCTACTAAGGAACCTACAAAAAAATTTTAGAATCATTATTTGCCTCATCAGACACTGACATAAATAAAACCCTGAAAGCAGCTCACTTGCCAAGTTTCACACAAGCTGCCGCTTTGCTGAACTTTGAAGAAGCAAAGAACTGCAGTAATTTTCTGATACAGCAAATTTCCAAATTCTGTCTGTGTAAAGAAAGAGCAACACAGCATTTTGCTTATCTTATATGAAGTGGGGTTAAAGTGTTTTGAAATACCTGGAATACCAATTAGTACAAAGGCTCCTAAATAAATAAATTTAAAAGGCATTCTGAGAAGACAGACAATACATTATTGCAGGGACTCACAATTTTTGATTCTGACTTGCTGTAGATTGCTTTTTATACAAAGAGGGGATCAAGTAAGAATGACAAAGTTTTTTTAGCTAATACGACACCTATCCACACATTTCTGAAAAACAAAACACGTATTACCTCTGTGATACCTTTGGGTTACTGGTCTTTGTAGCTGCTGGCTTGTCAGAACACAATGACTGCCTTTTAGCTTCATCTTCATATAACTCTGCCAAGGCCAGCTGTAGGAAACAGAATTCTTTTTTGTAAGTCTGTAACTCTAGAACTACATATAGAATAGAAATAAGACAAAAAAGAATGTGAAATATGCATCTCTCCAGAAAATTAGAAACATCAACATGAGGAACCCAAACTAAAATTCAACTTCCTTTCTGTTTTATGGAACAAAAAACCAAACTACACAATGCTTAAATGCCATTATGACTTGGAACTTGTACTCTTCTATCCTTTGGTTTCCACTACTTCACTGGCTATGTACAGCCTGTATTAGATTCAGTCATGAGAGTAAATACACACAAAGATATTAAGCATCAGCTCATTAATGGGAACAAATTGAAATAAAGCATCTAGCTAACCCTCTGATAGAAAACAATAATAAATTCTACAAACATTTTACATAGAAATGTAAAAACATAATTCAAATAAGCTTGTATTGGGATGAAGAACAAATTCAGCCTAGCTGGCTTGCATTCAAGACATCACTCCACAAATACTCAAAAAAACCCCAACAACTTTTTCACAAAGATCCCTGAAATGCAGCCATTATCACTGGCAAGTCCATTCTTAGAAAGTTATGCAAGGGACCTGCAATGTCCTTTCAACAATCTTTCTTTCGCTCTGCATAATACTCTACTTTGTCAAATCATCCTTAGTTTTGTCCCCAAACCATTCTGTTCACACTATGCAACTGACATTAACATTTTATCATACACACCAGAAAAGGTAGTAGGCTAAAATTTCATTACAGTTTTATGTAGAAGGAATACACATTAAAAGAAAATGAAACATCATCTGTCCTTGAAAACACACTGCTAGGAACACAGGGTGCTAATCCCATATTATTTTTTGTTGTTTCTATAATATTGTGAGGTATTTTCTGCAGAGAAAAAAAATACATATGAGGAATTATAGCCATTAAAAAAATTAAATTGAGTAAAGACAGCCAAAAAAAAAAAACCAAAACCAAACCTGCTGAAGGCCTCCATTCTCTCGGAGGATAGAAGAAAATACCTTTCAGATACGCAAAGCTGATGGGTAAGTCATAGACAACACACCCCATTACCATCCCTAATCCAAGGACTGAGGGATGCTGAGAGAGCATAGATGGGCATAGCCAGGCTTCTGTGCTTTCCTCATAACCCATCTCTTTTGGTGGCACCACAAATCAAGTACAGACCCAGGAGGGTACTTCCTTGGGGTTTAACACTTTATCAGTAGGCAGCTACCCAAGATGCCAGTCTGCTTCAGTTAACTAAGACCTTGTGAACCAAAAGTATCAACATAGACTTTATTACTGTTACATATGGAAATAATAATAAAGCAATCCCAATACAACAGTAACACTGGAGAAGAGAAAGCTCCACAGAGACCTCACTGGGGGCTTTCAGTACTTAAAAGGGGCTTAGAAAAAAACAGGGAGAGAGACTTTTTACATAGACATAGTGATAGGACAAGGCAGAATGATTTTAAACTACAAGAGGAGAGATTTAGATTAGGTATTAGGAAGAAATTCTTTACTCAGAGGGTAGTGAGGCATCAGAACAGGTTTACCAGAGAAGTTGTGGATGCCCCATCCCTGGGAGTGTTCAAGGCCAGGCTGGATGGGGCTCTGAGCAACCTGGTCTAGTGGACGGTGTCCCTTTCCATGGCATAGAGGTTGGAACTACATGATCTTTAAGGTCCCTTCCAACTCAAAGCACCCTATGACTGCAGCAAAAATAATCCGAAAAAGAACCTATGAAAATTCCAAATAGTAACCAAGAAAAAAAACTATGCCCATCTTTCTCTGTTAATTATGTATAATTAAACAGAATAGGGGAAGTTTCAGTTACTAAGTTTTACCTGTTTTCCAATCAATTTCTCGTTAAAATATTTCAAACCTTCAAAAAGTGTCAAATCACATGCAAAAAAAGGAATACTGCTAAAAGGGTTTGTAATTAAGCATTTAAGTACCAATGCTGAATTATATTTGTGATCACACTCTACTTTTCCCACATGCACCTGGGAAAAGGTCTTGTCCTTAGTCTTATACCGCATCTACGGAGACTGACACTTTCATGCGGGACAAGACATTCCTATCAAATAATCAAGGAATGCAATGACACTGAAATAGCTTCAAGAACAGTTAAAACACAGCTGGTGAAGTGTCGGGAGAGTCCTTCCCGTTCCTTGGAGAACTGAGCACCCGCCGTTTCCTAAGGGGCCTAGTTCTCTTCCACAGGCATCCTTCCCTTCCCAGCCTCAAAAGGGGCGTGGCAGCTGAAGGAAGAAAAGCCGACTGGGCTCAGAGGGCACGTCGGGGGAGCCCCGGCAGGAGACCCGCGCAGCGCCCGCTGCCCTCAGCACCGGCCTGGGGCGCCCCCGAGGGGACGCGACGCTCCGCCCGGCCCCGCCCCGCCCCGGCAGCGGGGCCGCACCTCCGCCCTCTCACCTGCAAATCCCGGGCACTGGGCGGGCGGCCGCCGCTCCGGGGCTGCCGGTCCCTGCGGCCAGCGGCGGCTGGAGCCGCGGGCACATCCCCGTCCGGCTGCGCGGGCGCTGCCCCGCCGTCCGCCATCTTGTGGAGGCGGTGGCGAGGGCCGGGCGGGGCGGGGCCAGTGCCGCCGGGGCGGCCGCCATGGCAACGGGAGGAGCCGTGTCGTACCCAGCGCACCGGCCCGAGGCCGGCTGAGGGCCGGCTGCCATAGTGCTTATGCACTTCAGCAAACAAAACCATCAGCATTCATTGGTTGCGAATTGCATAGCTTGTCTGTCAGTTAGTACTCAAAGCCCTGTTGGCTAGTTGTACGTCTCGCTTCTCATGCTACTTACTGTGAAGGTACAGTTCTTCCCTCCATTTGAGTCCGAGGTCCATTTTGAGTCGGCGGTCAAGGAGTCGATGGTCACGGTCGCCCACTGCCAGAATTACCTTTCACAGACTCAAATAGACTGGAGCAGACCTCTGAAATCGAGTCTAACCTGTGACTGAACACCACCACCTCAACTAGACCATGGCACAGAGTGCCACGTCCACTCTTTCCTTAAACACCTCCAGGGACGGTGACTCCGCCACCTCCCTGGGCAGCCTGTTCCAATGTCTAATCACCCTTTCTGTGAAGAAATTCTTCCAAATGTTCAACTCAAGCCTCTCGTGGCACAGCTTAAGATTATGTTCTCTCATGCTGTCACCAGTTGCTGGGGAGAAGCTGCCAACTCCCACGTGGCTACAGCCTCCTTTCAGGGAGTTGTAGAGAGTCATAAGGTCACCCCTGAGAGTTCTTTTCTTCAGTCTAAACAACCCCAGCTCCCCCAGCTGCTCTTCAAAAGACTTGTGCTCCAGACCTTTCACCAGCTTCATTGCCCTCCTCTGGACCCTTCTCTTTCCCCCAGTTACTGCTCAGTTCTCCTGACTTCACTCCTGGTGGTTCTCATCCAGACAGACCCTTCATCTTGGGATTGTCTTCTCTTTTCCTTAAAACAGCTCCATACACTGAGCATGATGCCATATTTTATGGGGTGTCCCTGTAGTCGTTTGGGGTCAGCTGTCCTGTCTGCATCCCCTCCAAGCTCCTTGTGTACCTCCAGCCTTCTCACTGGTGGGGCAGGGTGAGAAGCAGAAAAGGCGTTGATGCTGTGTAAGCCCTGCTCAACAATAGCCAAAGCACCATTATGTTACCAACACTGGTTTTCAGTCACAAATTCAAAACACAGCATTTATGGAAAATTAACTCCAGCCTAGACAGGATGAAGACCTCTTGACTGTGACCTGAAAGCTGAACTGCGGTACTGGGAAGCTGCAGCTGGAATGGCCAGCTAACCAGCCTCAGTTTTTTCTAGGGCTGTTCAGCTCAAACACCTGCTGCTTTATAATCAATCTCTCTAGACCCTGTTGACACTGGCTTACAGCCCAGAAATGCTGGTAATGGTGGCAAATGGAGCTGAGATCTCATAGAATCGTTTAAGCTGCACTATTAAACTGTGCACTTCATGCCTTCATAGCCATCCAAACCCTCAATGAGAATGCAGACAAAACAGTCTGTCCCAGCCCACAAACAACACAGGAAAAACCACGGTCCGGTACCCAGATCCATCTCAAGGGTCAATGGTGACACTGGTGACAATATTGTTCTTATGGAGTATGTAGATATGAATGATTGGGGTTTTTTTTTACAGAACTATATTGTGTGCTTGACAAAGAAGAACGGAAGTACTGAGGAGATATATTTTATGTATACATATTTATATAACATTGCATATATAATACATTTCATGCAGCTCCCACATTTTGAACTTTATATGCTGATGATGTATGGTTGCAAAGAACTCTTTGCTTGATTTAGGAAAAGAAGGAACCTGAATAGAAATAGGATCTCCCCTCAGTTGGCTCCTGTACTTGAAGCATTTGTATGAGGACTATGCCAAGCATAAAGCTGTAGTCACATGTTATTTCATTCACCCTTCTTTGGGTTGATACATGGTGCGCAGCTGCTGTCTAAGTCAAAATGTCCTGTGGTGATGCAGACTGAATTAGCAGAGAGGATGTCTAAACTGTAATCACTTTAAAAGCCAAATAACTTTATTATAAAATCAGGTTTTTTATAATTTGGCGTTCCATATTTTGACAGGCATATCTTCCCTAAACATTGGCATTATTCCTGTCTTTCTCTGTGATTGCCTTCTCTGCTTAAGGCTGTCAACAACATTTCAAGAGATCACCTGAATATAGATCAGCACATAATTTTTTTTCTCAGTGAAATTTACATAGTCACAGATATCTGGAAATTTAAATTTGTGCAACCCAAGCATCCATTTTAATTTGCATAACATTATTCTTGTGACCAATGTTTTCTCACACAGCTATAGATTTAAGACAGTTAATTACTACCTGGCAGCTCTAGGTCTTTAATTAAATTTGGTACCCTTTTTTCTTTATGTCTGAAATACTCTTCAATTATCCTAGATATTTTCCTCCTAGAGACTAAAACTAGCAGCATTTACCATCTTCTTTTTGGCAGTCAGGTCTTTTTTTCCCAAAATTTCACTACAGTGTTGGTGCTGTCCAGAAGCAAACATAAAAACACAAGTAAAAATAAAATAATAATTAAAAAGTACATATATAAAGTGACAAAGTTCTCCATGCTAGTGTGTGGAGAATGAAGATAAGTAAGATAAATACTTTTAAATGTACTTCTGAAGTCCCAGTGAATTATAATATTTTCTTGATTAGAAAACTTGTATCTTTCCTACCCAAGAAGCAAATGAGTAAGTGCTGACATAGCGTTTGTATTTAAATTAATTTGCATGTTTTTTGCCAAAAATGTATTGTCCTTTAAACCTGGTTTTGTGAGTAGTGGGCAGCAGTGGGAATTCCCTGATACTATTGCTTCTCCATGAGCTTCAGTCCCATGAAACTTGTGCTGGAAAGAGAGGAATGCTGTAAGGAGGAGGGCATCTGTGCTTTGTGATTGTGGAGTAAACTGTGTTAGAGGGAAATTTCCCATAGAAAATAATGTAGGAACAAGAAAAGGCTTGGGGTGAACACAATGGGTTGTCATGGCCTAGGGTAACAATATACCAGCTGGTTTGCAACTGATAACATTGTATGGTACATTAAAGGAAATTTTTTAGGGGCTGAGAGATTCACAAAATCACCACCAAACACCAAAACAAATAGAACACAGTCTCTTAAAAATCTATGTGTATTTCTAATTTCTGAACCACTACAGTTCTTAAACTCAGTATGTTAAAATACTTTCATAGGCCTTTTGTTGTGTCTGAGGTCTAATATTCTGCTATTTCATCATCATTTCAACCTAGAATTTCTTTGGCCTAACTCTGCAACTTGCATTGGATTTTGTTACAAACTGTATATTACAATAACTGTAAAAGAGCAACAGTGTCTTCATTTCCCTGCTCCGTTTGGTTGTCTTCAAATGTTTCATCAAGGATAGCGTTTTGGTTTTTGCTGGTTATATTTATCTAGGATGATGAAAAGATTTAATAATGTATCATTCAGTTACAGGGTCTATAAATTACAGGTATTTGGCTTTTACTTGATGAGAATTGCACATGGCAAAGTTTTCTGCCAAAACCTAAACAGTAGAATAAAATGAAAGGTTGAGAGAGGAGAGAAACAACAAAAAGAACCACCAGTCAAATAAAAAAACCCCCATCAAAACAAAGCAAAAAAAGCACTCCAGAGCTTCAGTTGTAGCATAGCTTCTACAACTTCAGTTGTAGCATACAAGAGCAGAACTGAACTGCCTCCAGTTACAGTGGACAATTGAGGCTGGTCACTTCAATACCTTTGAAAGGGATGTACAAGTCATTAGGATCCCTGACAACCTTAACCTTGCAGTTCACACTATGTGACCCAAGGGTTCAAAAACACACAGAAGGCAACAGAGGGCTTTAAGGATATCAGACAAACCTTCCACATACAATACATGTGAAATAAAAAGTAAAGTAGGTATTTTATTGTATTTTTTAAGGCTATTTTGAGATCAAGCCTTTCTGTTTTTCCTGCAGATGCACTGAAAATCAGGATATTTAAATTCATTCTGCCAGGGCTAATGTATGTTTATTTCATTTTGATGCTCCAGTAGCCATGCCCTTGCCTCCCTCAGGGGAGGTAATGGGTGCAGAGACATAGTACAGACAAAGATGAAGGTTTCAGAGGTTTGACAATTGGTCTGTAGTGCAGCAACTGCTGCAAACCAGATTTATGAGACTGCAGTAGGAAAGCATCTTGATGAGGAAAAGCAGTGAGGACATATTTACATCGATGTGAGAGCAAGTCTACAGGTGGTGGGTCTGCAACAGACTTTCCACTGCTTCTGCTGTGGGGCAAGCTGGAAAAATAGGCATATTAAACAGTTCAACAGAACTAAGGAAGCCAAATTCCCACAAATCTATATCCTGCATTCCTTATTTCCATTTATCCCTGTATATCTCCTCCCATTATATCCCTCTCCAGTTCCGAGCCAAAATATCATCTTCTTCCCTTCTGTCCTCCCTAAGGCCATTCTAGAACCTCCAGCATCTTCTGTAAGTACCATTAGCATTTTTGTGTCCCCAGTGTCCTTGCACTGCAATGGCCCATCTCCCCTGCCATGTCTCTTAGATACCTATTTTGACCCCTCACTTGGACCATGGACATCATCTGCTGTGTCTTGTCCAGAGCTGCATGGGCTGGCTGCCTCCCAGAAGAATGAGCAGACTTCATTATCCCTACGTTTCCCTTTTCCGATGCATGAATAAGTTATTTCCACTTCACTTGGGCATCTATTTGGTAGATTTGGCTGTCTAGAAAAAAGGAAGTGGAATCCAACTTCAAAACAGCAAAAAAGGATGATACATTTTGTCAGCTAAAAATAGAAGATGCACTCAGCTGGATTGGAAACATATTCCTGGATGTGACTGTTAGCTGAGATGAATCCTCCCTTAGAAATATCTCAACAGGTGAATTGTAGTGTGTGTACAAATCTGTTCAGAATCATTAACTTTGCTGGTGAATCCAATTTTTTTTCATTTGCAAAAATATGATGAGCTAGATAACGTGTGAAAAAAATGATGCTAAACCAGAAGTCAACTCCCTGGATCCTTTCTATTGGTTTCAGAGCAAGGTTTGCCTAAGATCGGATTTAAGAGATTTGGATAGACCTCTTACTCTATTTTCCTTAGATGAAATTACATCAGTATAAATTGTTCGGTGGGGTCTTAAAAGAGTTTAGGAAACAACAATCTTTCTTTCTAATACCTTCCCAAATATTTTCAGAGCTTAAATGAAATGTTAAGGGAAAACTTCCTGCCAGCACTACAATGGAAAAGGCATGAGATACCAGCAGGTGGCGCTGATACAACAAGTAAGCAGGATCCGCAGGCTCAGCTTTAAAGCCAACATTTCGAAACTTTGCCTTCCAGCTGATAGCGTTACCACATCACTTTCTAATTTTAAATATTGACATCTTATTGCTGTGAAGAGTAAGAGCTGTAGCTTTGTACCAATGCCACACAGGTCTAAGTTCTATAAACACAGAGAACAAAAAGACAATATACAGCATTCTGTTCCTCCACTGGTTCAAGAAAGCAGGTTAAAAACATGTTACATAGCAGTCATGGAAATTCTCAGAAGTTTTGACAAAATGCTACTGGTGAACTATAGGTCAAGTTAAGATGGTTTATTTACCTTCAATTCTCACCTGCACGAATACCTTTTTATTAATGCAAACATAAAAAGACATGCCTGACATGTTGCATTGTATGACAGGCACTTGAAAAAGAATCTGTAGAGAAATAGTCTCTGCATAGAATAGTCCCTACCACTTCAACTTCTTATCTGAAATGCGATCATTTACCCTGTAACTTATTCAAAGAAAAACATATTTCCCATAAACTCCTCTTAATACAAGTGTCCTATGGCTACGCTGTTAGGGAAAGCATCAGTTGTCTTTGACTTTTTTTTTTCCTCCTGTCTGTCAGAGCAGAACATTACCATAAGTTAAGGTGAAATTTTAGGAAATGTCAGTTAAAGTTCAGGTAACACATTATAAGGAATTTAATCCCAGGAAATACTAATTTGTTCTTTAATTTGCTAGTGGTAATTGCAATGCATGGATTTGTTAAACAGTAAAATTCTTTCAAGTAAAATTACACACAGCTCTCATGCTTACTTTCCCCTTATTTGCACTGACTATTATAAAATTTGATTAAGTCTCCAGTTCTTTTGGAAACCACTACAATTCTGTCTCTTTTGTTTGTTTGTTTGGGTTTTTTTGGTTTTTTTTCCTCTTTAAATAAAGATCCTAGTTGCACAGTAATGCTCAGAAAGGCACATCTAGGAAAAAAATACCCACATTTTACCATGTTCTTGACCCTAAGGGTTCCTTATTCTTTTTGGTCTTTGTTTCTTTTATTGTTCATTACGTCTTGGAACACAGTTTGACCTGATCCTTTTTTCTTCTTGGAGAGTGAAATTAAGAGTGCACCTGGAAATATGGGCAATACTTCATCCCCATTCACTTAAGCTTCTGGCCTTTAAACCAACGCAAGCTCTAGAAAGTCATCTACAGGCATCCTGTCCATGCAGCCTCTCCTTTCATTTCTGAATTTTGCATTTCTCATCTTTGGCAGTTCTTTAATCTTCTCTCATTGCTGAAAGAGTGAATGGAAGTAATGAGGAGGGAAAGAAGAATTAAAGGAGGTGAATAACAAGAGACAGCTGTTGGCTTCTACTTCACAGCAACAACAGTATCTTCTAGGCCCTTAGAGACAAATGATAGAAATCTGAATCTACAAATCACCCTCCCATTAATCTGCATTAGTGGTGGCAGCCCATGGCGGAGTCCTAGAACCTGCCACACCTTGCAAGCTGAGAGATGATGAACACCACCTGTGCCATTTCAGTACATGTGAGCTTTGGAAAAAGACATCACCTGAAAAACATCTATAAAGAATGAATCCTGGAAAAAGAGATGTCTCCACTGAGTCTTTGAAGTGCTCTGTACAAAGCAAAAGCAGGGGAGTTCAGGAAAGGTCACCTGTTGGGGCATAAATTGGTGGATTGATGCTTGCAGGGTTCTGTAAACTAGAGTAGCTGTGAGTCAACTGCAACTTATTTTTGGAAGTAAAATGTTTTTCTTCCATTAATTTTCTTTTTTTAATATCAGGTTTGGGCCCTGCTCAAATTGGGATGAAAAATTAGAATCTTGAAATATATTCATGAACAAAATTACATAGGTCACTTTTTTTAAACTATTTCATCATTATTTAGTTTAGATAACTTGAAGTAGCTTGAATTTCCAAATAAATAGCTTAGTAGATTTGGAGCATCCCAGTTACTAACATGCTAATAGATATTTTGACAGATTCAAAATTTGCTGGCTTTCCCCCAAAATATTTTTAGGGACAAATATTTGTTGAAACCAAAGCCCTTTCCTCACTAACACGTCAGCTCTGACAATCTTGCACTATGCAGTCAAAAAAATCACTCAAGTGAGAAATTTCTGCTCAACTGTATTTATAAGAGGGGAGGGTTAGGTAGTTCTGCAGTCCTGCTGCTTTGGTTTTCCCTGCAGATGACTATGAAAATACTCATGTGGAAGTTCTTCACCTAGTAATATAGTCCCTCACCTGAGTCAAGGCACTCTCGTGTTATATGTCTTGCTGTGGCACTACATTTCAAACTGTCTGATGTGAAATCATATTAACAAGTTGTGGTAGATCTAGTGAAAGAGTAAGGTAGAAATGGTCCCAGGTTGGATAGTGAGGGGGGGTTGTGTTCACATTCACCACAAATTAGGGAAAAGCTGCTGGTTGCTACAGCACTGAAAAGCAACATTAGCAGGGCTCACATTATTAAAAGAATTTCTGAAGAGTTAATTCATACTTCTGTTGTGATTTGCTATTCAGGAACCACAAGCTTTTCATGGGTCCATCTGCTTTTAAAAATCAGGTTGTTGGAAGTTTCCTCTAGTGTGTTTATGTAAACCTTGATTCCTCTCTCTGACTTGTTTCGTATTTAAGTGAAAAGCACTTTAAAACAAAAGCGTCTTCAACACTCCTCATTTTCCATTTTACTGTATAATTCTATGTGATCATACACTAGTAAAGGCGAAACCTTCCCAAGATGGATATTTCAAGTCTGCACAGTTATGATGGAGCCAAACTCCCTGGAAAGACACTTCCACATGGAGTATTTTACATAGTCCAAATCTCATGGGTGTCTGCACAAGCAGACTGTAGGACATTTCGGTTCTTTTTGAAATTGCTTGGTATTACATGGTATCAGTTTCTTATTCTACTGGATTTTTATTCAATTTTCTCTCCAAACTTTTCAAATTTTATCACTATTAGAAACTGTTGATTTGTTAAGGGCTGCTCTTATGTTGCTCTTCCCTCATGACTGTGGAATTACATTCAGTATTGCTAGCTTCACCAAGTAGCTGGCATTGGCCCAAGAGTCAAAGGTACTAGCAAGGTGTAGCACTTTCAGATATGCTGACATTAGTCTAGCAAAGCCAGAACAAATGCTGTGGGTGAGCTCTATCAGCATACCTCTTCCAGGAGAGAAATGATAGCAAGATAAAGATCTTTGATCAACAGAGAGATTTCTTTTGTAGTGATGTCTCTGGCATGGCACATCTGTGAAGCAATTAGATGCTGCATTAGTATTAGGAAACAAATGAACTGATTTTTATTGTGAAAGAAAAGGGAAAAAACATGGTGAATTGCTCAACAGAATATTGTTGCATTAAGTAATGCAAAATAAGCATATTTTGAGCCATTGAGGGACTATTCTATATTTCTCCTATTAGTAATGACATTTAGCTCAAATTGCTTGTCTAAATATACCCTGAATTTTCAAACCCCCTCTGCTTCTGAATGTGAGTGGAGTATGGGATTGCACAGTTGAACTTCTGGATCATTTCACTCGTCAGAAGCTGCTTTCAATGCTAAACCAAGGAGGTCACTATGTGGAATCTGTATTGGAGTCTGGAGGTTTGATTGGAAAGTGTGCGGTGGTTTAAGGTGAAATACGGATTACAGGATTCAGGATTGTGATCTGTGATTTGATGAGTTGCTACTTGTCAACCACATGGAGATAGCTGTTCATGTGTGTTCTTAGTGAGTGACAAAAATAAAGAAACATGACTTAGATTACCCATCTTTGAGTGAATATTGTAGCCTTACAAAAAGTTCAAGTTAGAAAGTTGGGTGTTCTGATTTAGGTTATGATATCTTGGAAAGGGTTAAAAATAAGAGTGTTGAAAGAGACATAATGTAACAGGAGCGGTTCAGTCATCAGAATAATTATGCTGGTAGCAGAGTCCAAAACTTTTTCACATGTAGAAGTTGGAAAGCCTTCAGGCTGTAATGTGATCTGTGCAGGTTAACTGTCCTGACATAGTCAATTATTGTACCTTTCCTTACAACTGAAGGTGAAGTTTGCCAGAAATCAACAGCTGAAGACTATAGAAAGCAAAATTCAAATGCTGAATTCTATGAATGGTGGAAATTGAGATTTACAAGGAGACATTCTTTGTATTTTAATTTACCCAAAGTTATCAGTTGAACCTGTATTTTATGTATTTCCACAACACCTTTGAGCAAAGTCAGCATGTCTGTCCTCTATGCAATATAACTTTATGACAGAGAGGCTGATTTTTTCCAAGTTACTCAAGTGGCTACAGACACAGAAAGAATGTTTAACAGGATTTGGTGTTTAAATACTTTAAAAAATCTGGTCATAAGTGATTTGCTTAGGATTACACTGCAAACCTGTGATGGAGACTTGAACTGAGGTTTCAGGAAATGTCTCTCTGAAAAAGTTTAGTTCCAGAAGCATGCACTAATATTTGCCAATTTTTTGCAATGACTTTATTTCCGTCAACTTCTGACACAGCACAGGTTCTCTTTTGTTTAGTTTTGCTGAAATTGGGGATGAAACAGCTTCCTTCCTGTTGTAACAAACGACCTCTGCATCCTGGAAACTCACTTCTGATACAGTGTTTCTAACTTTGTTCTTATTCTGAATATACATTAAATTCATTTGTTCTTTGACTTTGAGGGACCATGGCATGAGGTCAATACTAAGAAGTGGTCAGAATTTTAAATATAGATTACAGACAGTTCTTGTTGACATTTGAAAAATCTGAGCTCTTCTATTAACTGTATGCATTATAGGTCAGTTAAAAATTAATACAGGATGGAAGTAAATTACTTCCTTCTTCATGGTTTAAGAAAAGGAAAATGAATCTGAAATTGAAAAGTTTTTTAACAAACCAGTCTTATAGGGCTGAATAAATTAAACTGTCAGACTTTAGTCATTACACATCTTCCTGTGTGAAGCATGGAAATTGGAAGCACAGACTGTGCATATTATGTTAATACTATTTACTCTACTTGGTATCCATGACGTATCCTGGTGAGACTAAGCTGCAACAGAATTATGCCTTACAGGAAAGAAAGAGAAATAAGGTTAATGAAACAGCATCTTGGCACTAGAGCTAAGTAAAACACATCTCTGACTAGAGTGCTGAGCAGCACTGGGGGTATTCATGAGCTATTCTGCAGATGCTATGGCTCACATTAGCATGTATAACACCAAATCATCCTGTCAAAGAACCCTTTTGCTGTTCAACGGCGTAACAAGGCATTGATTGTGATTGTTGGATTATAGAGTCTGTCTACTGAGATTCGTGCAAGATGTTAAAATGACACAAAGGACCATATTCTTCACTAGAATCCAGACGTGCTGCTTTCATAAAATACATTGTCCCCAAAATATTAGGAAAGACTACATTTAGGAGTGACTTTCTGTTTTATTATGCTTTTGTATTCTGAAGTGTCTTACATGGTGTTTCAATTTCACAGTAAACAAACTTTTCAGTTCCGCCAAAGAGGTATTTATCTTAAAATCATTTATAGAAAACCTATTGATTTTCCCCAGGGTAGAGTTTTATTTTGTCATATTGAGTGACATCCTGAAACCTGTGGCATTATCTGAGAGTAAGCAATTTCTTTTCAGGTAAAGATGAGACAAAGCTAATGAGTATTTTTGTCTGCTCTACATTGCATTGACTTTGACAGAACAAACACTAAAGCACTATTGGATACTGGACCATTCTTTTATGCTATATAATATAGATCCTGTATAATACAGTTAGTGACTATCTCTACGGCTACAACTAGCCTCCCATCCTCCATTATGCTGTCACCAACTAGTTTTACTTTGGGAAATCTTAGCATTTATTATAGTCACTAAAAGACTGAGTTAGCATTAGTTCACTAATACAACATACATGCAAGCTGTGGTATGGATATGCAGGTGATGCTCATTCTCTGGACTTAGCATAGTAGCACTTTGTGCAGTTACGTGGTGATTCTGCAGCCGGAACACAAATGCCCCTACTATATTTGCTTTGGGGTCAACTCCAAGAGTCATAGCACTGCAAAGACAGGTGAGATCATGGCACTGGGGGCCACCAGTTCTGCACTGTGGCTATCAAAATCCAGTTGCAACTTTATAGGTAATGACATTCTGAAAGGGTTTTTATGCCTATTAGTGCTAACCAGTCAGTGAGTGAGCAGATCCCCATTGCTGAGCCCTGACCCCAGAACAAGGTGAGCATCACAACAGATGGGAGAGGTTTCTCCCTCCAGCCAGCCACAAGAACTTGTTCACATCATCCCAGACCAGTGCTGAGGATTTCTGGACCAAGGCTGTGGTAGATACGCTCTGTGGCACGACTGGAAAGGAACAGCAATGCCTTTTCCTGGCCATGGGATGAATTTTCTGGCTCTGGAAATAGCACTTGTAAAGGAAGTCTGAACAAAATTTTAGAAAGAAATTCTTTACTGTGAGACTGGTGGGACACTGGAACAGGTTGACCAGGTTGTGGATGCCCCATCCCTGTTAGTGTTCAAGGACAGGTTGGATGGGGCTTTGAGCAACCTGGTCTAGTGGGAGGTGTCTCTGCCCATGGCAGCAAGGGGTTGGAACTAGATGACACTTGAGGTCCCTTCCAACCCTTAATATTGTATAATTCTGTGATTCTATATGAGTGTTCTGGCAAGAGTGAAATGGTGAAAAAAACATCACTTCAGAAAGATTGACCAATTTTCATTGTATTTTTTTTCTTCACAGTAAGGCACAACAACCATTTTCTACCACTTGGGTCCCCAGATGCACGGGCAGTCAAGGCTATTACATATTAAATAGCAGAGTCCTTACTGGTGTTGCTGAGTGTGAGAGTTCCAGATACATCCATGGACTGGCCTAGAGATGTCCAAAAATAGATAAAAGGTCAAAAGAAAGGTAAAAAAAATATGTATAGTGACAGCAAGTGTGGTGAGTGGGAGATGGGGAGAGGTGAGGAGACATTCTTGTGGCTTAAAACAGGCCAATATGTCGCTAAGAGAGGCTCAAAACTCAAGAATTTGGTCTGAGAGCAGTTGAAGTCATGCTCATTTCTGCAAATAGCCTATTTGATGTCAAAGAAATTTCTGAAAGTTATGAAGCTGAGTACATTGACAATTTTCTTGCCCTTGGTATGCATCTTGAAGGTTGTACTATGATGCAATTTGGAGGCAGATATTTCTGCTGAAAGAAAGTAGAATTTTCTAAGCCATTGGTCACAGGCACAAAATGACCTAAAATGAAAGCTGAATTATAGCTCTGATGCAATACAATATATAAGAATCTATTTTAAAGTGACATATAGCACTATTTTGAGAAGATTCTAATTTATTTTTTTTAATTAGACAGAAAGTGACTGATGAAATTATTTGCATTTAGCACTGTGGAATGCAGTGAACTAATTTATACTTGACATTAATATTTCTGTTTAAACCAACATAACCTATTCTTAATTTGCTTTGCTGATCAAAATATACAGCTGTAATAAATTTGAGGATGAGAGGAAATTACCAAGTTCCAAAAGGCTGTTTCACAGCATGTTTTACCAAGTGACAATTTGGGCAGAGCATCTAGAGAATCTATAATCCAATTTCTCTTTATTAACAGTAAAGCTAAATGCATTACTTCATTCACTTTAGATTCAACAACAAGTAAGAAAAAGTTATGACTGGATAAATGTAGCATATGAAAAGAAGAAAAACCCAAATATAGTTAAAAATAATATAGACCCCAGGATAATACCTTTGCTAAAAGACATGGAACAATAAAGGAATGTAGGTGACCACCTGATGGGAAAATGGAGGGAACCCTTTAAGGATACCTCAGATACTTCTGCAGCTGACTCAGTGATGAATATACTTAATATACACTTAGTTAATTTTGCTATTTCATTTTAAAATTTCTTTTGAAAGGGTGGTAGGGAGTCACAAAATTCACTGGATAAGAAATAGATTGCTGCAAAATAAAAAAAAAAAATCTGAGAAAGAAATAAGATTATGCAATATATGTGTCACTTAGGAGGTTATACTCTAATTAAAAGAATTAATCCTAGGCAAATTTACATGAGAAAGGAAGAAATCATGGAAGCTCAGTGTGGTTTTTGTGCAATGTTAATTTTATTGGACTTTATGCTTTTGTCCAGACAACATAAGTGGGCTGTAGAATACAAAACAAGGCTGGAAAACTGCTGTGTATCTGCTTCCCTTTGTTCTGAGGGAGTGACAAATATGGTTCCCACCAGACTTCAAAAGGCCAGTCTAAATGGCTGAAAGATACCAAACCCTGGAACTGTATAAATACTCATGAACTATTAAAATAAAATGTTTAAATCCAAATAACAGGACCTTTCTATAATCTACAAATATTTCACTACATAAACAGACCCCCTCAGTGTGGTGCAGAATGTAAAGGGAGTAAGTCTCCCTTGAAGGAAGGCTTCTGCAGAAAGCTGGCATTTGAGTTAAAATTGCTCTTTGATTCAGACTTCACCAATCTGACAAGCCTCACACACTATGTAAGACACAACAACTGCTTATCGAGCAGGGAAATGTCAAAAAGCAACATGATTTATTTGCCAGCACTACAGGAAATGCACTCTACACTACAATCAGCTTGACCTAAGGCCCTTTAAATTTAACAAGAGAATTTTATAAGTCCTGAGCAACTACGCCTTCAGGAAATCATGGAGAAGAATAAGCCACTTCATCAAACTCTCCTGACTGCACTGGTGTGGTGGTATTCTTAATGTTTTCTCTCTCACCTCCATCTGGTGCTGGTACTAGCCAAATACTGATATACTCACTTGCTTTCCTGCTGGAAAAGAATGACCAGTTTTATAGCCCCATGTCCTCCTTTTACAACAGCTCCATCAGCAGTGTTAAGAGATTTCTAAAAGTGCTGGGCAAACCTCAGCATCCACACACCACCGCAGTCAAAATGGGCCACTTGAAGCCATTACACCCAGCTGAGTTCCAAAGGTCAGATTTTGGCAAACAGTCCTTGGGAAGGGAACAAATTGTTATGTTTCCTTTGCATGGGGGAGGTTTTTTTAAAAGAGAAGGACTCAGGACATTGCATAGGAATGTGGGGCTCCTCCTTTGAGAGAATACCCATGCACTAAATGAAATACAGAAGCATTTTTTATCTCCTCACCTAAATAACAAGGTGCTGGACTGCACCCGCAAGGCAGTGGGAGCTAGTGGAGCTGAAGCAAACAGGCAGGTGACAGAGGGAAAATTTTTTAGAAAGCCAGATCTGGAGGTCTGGTCATGCTATTGTCTGTACTACATTTGAGAAATAAATATATCTGGTTAATATACAGTGACTGGCATTTTCTAAGCATTAAGGGATTTTGGATCCAATGCCTTGCAAACCCTCAGCAGCAGGTGTGATTCCCTGGCTGCCCTTGAAAACCCAACCATGGGAGAGATGTGTTAGTTTTGGAGAAGTATGGAAATATCCTACCTACATTGTGAATAGTGTAGCTTTGAAAACAATACAATGACATTTTTCAGGTGGTCCAGCCATGTCATCTCTTATGGTTGGGTTGAGGTAGGGTTTGAGGCCCCGCATCAGACCCTGTATTGATGTAACAGTTAAGTGTTGGCTCGTGCAAATATGTGTGGAGAAGAAATGCCTGCAGTCTCACTTTTCCCTAGGTACAACAGTGCATAAATATTTCAGCTCTAAGTGCTTCATCAGGCAGTATTGTCAGTGTTTCCTTTGTGAAATGTGGTAAGTCAGAGGGATTTGTCCCATGAAGCACCAAATGAACCCTGCTGCTGTAAGTGACCTTTTGGATATGATTAGTTGGATTTATTTTTAAAATACTATGATTATTTATTCTACAAGTCAAATTTATCTTGCCAGACTGAGGCTAGAATCCAGGTAGGACTGAACCTTGACATTTTAACAATATTTTATTTTATAAACTTCAGGCTGTGTTTGGTGAATTTTATTATGTTACAAAACTAGAAGGAAGAGAATGGATAACTTTTTTGCCTCTTTGCGGAGATTTTTATATTGAGCTTCATCAAAGGCAGCAGAGCCTTTAAAGCCCATACAACAGCCTATTCTATTCAGTTCCAAGAATATGTCATGTGGTTACATACTGAGCAGGGTTGTGTGCAACAGCAGACTTAGCTGAGCTGACTGAAGAAAATGTTATCATTAGCTCTGTAGGCAAACAACATTAGGAGACAGAAAACACTTGTGGAAGCCAATATGATTAAATCACTACTTGCTAGTCACGATCATGTTGCCTGTTATGTCCAAAAATACCAATGCAGTTACTGAAGGTAGGACTAACAAAGATTTCAAGTGTCAAATCTTTGAGGGGGAAAAAGTATCAGGCTTATCCCTTCCTTTTTTTCCAGGCTAAAACAGAAAAAGTCTTGATTAAAGGAAATGATATCATGGGATTTTCTAAGCAACATTCAAGATACAGAATAGGAAGTTCAGCAATAGAAATGAATCAAAACGTCAAGTAGATATTGTTAGGCAGTCTAGCTTTTGCAAAAGGTTCCTCATGATTTCCATACTAATTAACCAATAGAAGATGATCCTTTCTCTGGCAAATTACCATACTTCATACATATACAATACAACAATCACTGTGGGTTACGGAGGTATCAGGCAGTGACTTGTAATGAGTCACCTTAGGACCAGAACTGATCTCACTGTGCAGTCAGCTCTGCCACCCTACACATCTGGGCTGCATCTGGCCACCTGCTGGGACAATCCATGCAATGCTGGGCAGCAGTGCTGCATTGACCCACTCAGGCATCTGGGTTCCCATGACTCTGAGTACCTCTGCAAGACCCTCCTTTTTGTGACGTAGATGTACTGCCAGTTGCATGTAAATGGGCGTATGAAAGAGGCCAAGTGGCACTGACTTGCTTGTATCCACTGTACTTAACATTCTACTACTCTAGAGTAGGTTTTTCAAGGAGAGACCCTGTTGAAACAGTCCCAAACAGAGCAGGCTAGCAATTAAGTAATGTGGCACTCAGGGCTTTGGTTTCTGAATTCACTTCTATGCCCTCTTTTGTTTAACCTAATAGTCCTGACCATGCAGTGCAAAGACATTCAGTTACATTGTTCCAGCTCATATAATGTGCTACCTTCGTCCCACTGCAGTGTCCTACTTGGCATGTTACACACAGATGTGTATGTTATTGTTGCTTGAAAGGACTCATTCCTCACTGCACTGCATGCATTATATAAAAAGTTGGTATATAATTTGGTTCTCCAACAGTGAAAAGTATGTAAACAGATGTGTCAAAAACTTCAACCTATGAACAATATCAGCTGTCAGAAAAAAAAATATATGAAGGTTATGTAATGAAATTTGGAGAACCAGAATCAGTTACCAGGCAGTACTTTTAAATGTATCCATTACTAGTGATGAGATTTTAAAGTCTTTCTATCACAATGCAATGAAATGAACTGTATTGGAGCAAATGTAATAAACACCAGAAATATAATAAGTATTGTAGCCTGCTGCGAAAGGAAATGGTTTCCCTAGCAATAAAAAATGATGCTACCAAAGTACCCTTTCTCTCCTCTTGCTTTCTTGCTGAAAATTTTAAAATTCTCATGTTTATTGGCAGACAAGAAGAATCAAATATCTACTATCCAGCTTCAACTGATGTAAACAGATGCAAAGTGAGTAGATTTCATGCTGATTAGTGACTGGTAAATTTTATCATTTCAGGCTCTATTAAAAATATTAAAGATTTTAACATTAGTGTGCATTTCCAGATGGATACCATGGGAAAAAAATTGCATTATATAACTGGCATGACATTTGAAATGGAGGACATTGGCATATCATCTACAGTGACTTCAGTTCTCATACCATTAGCTCACATGAATATACTTAATGTTTAAATCAAATTCTCATATTTTGTACTTGGGGGAAGTAGAGAAGAAAGGTTTCATGCTCTCTCCCTATCCTAATAGCTATTAGGAAATAAATATCTTTCAGGTAGTGATTAATTTCTGTATTCTTCCGTTGAAACTTCTTATGAAAAATCAAGCAGGAATTCTGAAAATCTGGTTCCTCTAGGACCTGACTCATCTTTACACTGACACCTATACACCATTCTGACAACATGAAAGGACTTGAAACGATATACATTTTATTTTTGAGATATAAGAAAAACTTATTTCCTGTTCCTGAAAACAAAAAAAGTATGTGCTTTGTAGATAAAATGTATAAATCTATAATTCAGATTTCTTAAAAAAAATATACATTCTCTGGTAAAACAGCTATATACAAATTCAAACATTCTGTATTGCTCTCCTTGAAAGAAGTAAGCAAAACAAATCCCCTCCCTGCAAGTCTCCTGCCTATAGCTTTTTTGACTTAGTTATGAACCTTGGAGCACTGTGTTGTGGGACATGCAAAGCTGGTTTTTGAAATAATGATCATAAAATATTCAGAACAAAGCCAAGGTGTGCACAGCATACATTGCTACTGTTTTGAAAACATATTCAAAAATATATAGTTAACACATTCTGAAAGGATCTGTTCCTTGTGGGGTGAATAAGGCAAGGGACTAAAGAACAGATAGGTGAGTGGATGCTGCACAAAGCAGTAGGACAGCCACACTGAATTATAATACCTTGAGTGGTCTGCAGTGTTGATGGTCAGGAAGAGTATTTTGCATCCACACTGCACAAATGCAATGGCAGTCTGGTGGACTAAAAGCACAATTGTGATTTAAGTACAACTTAAGAGTATTTGCAGTGCTGCCCAGTGTTTAACACCTCCACAAAATGCACATTTCAGTGTGAAGCAAAAGGACTCCATGCCTCAATAAACATGAGAAATTTTGACAACAGTTTTTCTGAAATACTTACTATGGCTGAAAGTAAATCCAGTATTTAAGAGCTTTACATTAGATTCTCATTCCTGCCATAATGTGTCTGTGTGTGACTGAAAGATAGTACTTTAATTCCTGTTGGGCAATGGATTGGATGGCAAACATGTAAAGTACATTGGCCCCTGAGCCTTTGAGACACTTGGGAAACAGTCCTGGTTTTGTGGTATGAAGTATAGATAATATAGTTTAATTTGAAAACAAAACTTTCCCGTGAAAAGCTGAGCCACAAATATCCTAAGGGAAATGTTCAGATGAATATTATCTGCTTGAATTTCCTCTTTTCCTGTGTGCTCTGTCTTCCAGACCAGCTTGGAGCAGACTCCAAAATTTGATAAATTCACATGAAGTCATCAGTCTCAGAGCCTCTCAAAAGAGCTTGATGCAGAACACCAGGCTGTTGATATTACTGTATTGCTATTGAGAGGGTGAAGCTGACAACAGCTCAGCCATGTTTCAGGGGATGTGAATGTCTCTCATGTTACATAGAGGTCATCAAAGCAAAGTATTTCTAATGCAATCTCTTTGCCACGAGTCTCTGGTTTCCTTCTCCTGAATATGGACTTCAGTTTAGACTTCTCCGGCACAACATTTAAAAATCATAGCCCTTGAATCTTCCAGAGTTAGGTCACCTTCTTTTGCAGACTCTTATTCCATGTGTTCAAGGCAGCTGTCACTGTTGTTGAGTCGCATCCACATGTATTCTTCATTGTAGAGGGAAAAAATAGTTTCATTTTAATGGTTTCACTAGATAGAAGGCCAAAGCATTCTATGGCTCTTTACTCTCAGTAGGACTTTATTTTCACTTTAGCCATCTAAAATAACCCTGTAACTCTTCATTTGATCTATGAAAGGGAGTGTCTTGATGCAAGAGATAGCACAAGCTGTATATATGCTTTTAGGAATGTTTTTCCTCCATTCATTTATGGTGCATTTTCATTTCCTAGTGCTCCCACGCTGTCAGTTTTATTTATTTTTGATAGTAGTTGATACTATGATATGCATTATTCTATCAATCCATTAAATATTAATCTAAGAATTTTTTTTTTTCTGAAGAACACCAAGAGTTGTATATCTAGTGATTTTTGATGTTCTAAGTCATATAACACCAGCTTGCAGTGCTCTTTCTTTTATCTCTGCCCATATATTTTACTTTCACTACTGCCCTGCACTGGAGTTGGCCAAGGATTGCAACGTCATTGCTAAACCTAAAAAATATGTGAGAATTGAATCACAAGAATAATTTCAGACAGGAAAGCAAATCCCAATTTTATATCACCTTTTCTTCTTCCAAATATCCCATCAGTAATTATGGCATGTAACGTGTGTTCACAGGGTGTCCTAAAAGTGGAAGGACTGGTCACACTGAGTGAAGAGTGGGGTAGGTTCACTCAGAGAGGCATTTTTATCAGATGGTTAAAGGGTGAGGGGGCTATGCCTGGTGTGTCACCCCACAGCAGACACAAACCCAGATGGCCAGTCCCAACCCAGCTCATCCCATGGGAAATCTCCCCTGACAGCTTCATAGACTTCCACACCTCCTCCTACTCCAAACTCCCAGTCATGTGTTCTACCTGCTCCATAGGTATTTCTGAGAAGTCACTACCTTTTTTTATCGCCTCTCTTGCTTTATTGCAGGTCTTGCTGACTTTAGAGTTATTCTCCCACCTCCAGCTCCAAAGCTGAGTGCCCTGTCCCAGATGGCAAGGAAGGAGGCCACCAGTCTCACTGTGGAGGATAGTGTCTTGGTAGCAGTGCTATGGCTCCACTGATCAGGGGAGGTTGCAGCAGCCTGGAGGGTGACTGCACACAAAATATGGGGTCCAGGCATGCCTTCAGAAGCCTAGCAGCTTTCAAAGATTCCCTTCCACAAACGTCCTTGATGAGGTTTCTGGAAGGAAGTTGAGGACAGAGGACAATGTGTCAAGGCACTGCTGAGGTTACTCTGGTGGCTGAAAAAGCACATAATTGGCAAGATGTCACCATCCAGCTGCGGTGATGAATAAAATTTCCTTTGGTCCTTCTCAGACAGTTTGCAGCATCATGGGAGAGCACGCAAAGGAAGCGTTCAGCATTACTCGCAGTGCTGATAGTGCTTAGATTGGGTAGTGGCATTTTCAAGTTTTCCGATGAAACTTAAAATATCACAGCTGGCAGCATTTCCAGCATCAGTTGCTAAAACTACTGTGATAAACTGAGTTTTCACTTCTCCTTACTGCATTGAATAAATTGAACTCCCTTCAGCTTGCTACATGCTGAATATTCAAGACCAGACTCCAAACGCTGTGTTTCTGTCAGAGCAGCGCTGACATTAAAAAATCTCCTCACTAATATATGAAGTAGCTTCACCTTTCTGTCCTCAGCCACAAATTCCCTGTCTCCAAATACTGCAGCTGTGCAGTATCACACGAACTACCAGTAGTCTTTCACCCTTGAAGCAGCTTTATGTCACTGCTAGAGCCTGTGTATCATTAAATTATGCTTTGGCATTTTTTTGTGTCTGAGGACCTATGGATATGCATTATTCAAAAAAGAAAAAGCTTTTCCAAGACTTAGCTAGGTTTAGCTGACTGCTTGCTCTTCTGGAAAGCAGAGAGGACTTGCATGGTAACCATGACTCAAAGCAAGCATTCTCAGTGATGTTGTCTGATGAATTGCATTCAGCAGGCAAAACTAATACAAAACTCTGGTTAACATGAAGTCACAGACCATTCCTGTCACACAGCTTCTAGAATTTCTCTGTTGCCAAGGTCTGCAAGATATTTTCCACTCTGTAAATATTCAGCTGTTTGTTTGGAGGTTTTGGGGTTTTCTTTAGCTTTTTAAAAAAAATACTTTCACTGCTTAGGTTGTGTTTAAATTCACTGAAAGTAGCTACAGCTGCAGTGAAGGCAATGAGAACACATTCTGATATCATGCGAGGAAGTTCAGTTTCAGGCCACATGAGCACACATCACATCCTGAGTGTGATCTATAATATTGCCTGTGGAGTTATTCCTGCCTGGCAGAAGGACTCCATTAGGACATGGTGCTATAACAAGCTCCTTTTTACCTTCACTGTGATCTCAGAGGGACACTCTTTTATATTCTCTCAGACTTCCTTAGGAACTAATTTATCTTTGCAGAGCTTGTCCTGCTCTTTGGAAGGCAGAGGCTCTTATAATTACAAATCTGTCGAAGAACAGTTCTGGGGAAAGTTATATGCCTCTAGAATACTTTTTTTTAAGTGTATAGAATAAGCTTTTTTCTCCCTCTCTTTTTAAAAGTACTTATCATGGTGAATAATTAATATGATCTGGGAGCAGATGGCAACTTTTATCTGAAGTCTCCTATTCCAGGCGGAGGTAAGTGTTCTGATGACAGAAGGAATGAAGCATTGAGAAGCCTAATTTGGGACAGATAAAGCCGTACAGGTCAAAGATGCCACATGGGGTAAAAGCAGTTTTGGGGAAGGAAGCGGCCACTGAAAACAATGAATAATTTCCTTTCTGAGTGTCTTTCACTAGGGAGACAAAATTACAAACAAAATGCTGAGTGGGATTAGGGCTGTCCTCAGGTCCAGGACCTAGAAGTTCAGAGCTATATGTCACTGTAGGCAGAAAGCAGCTATCTATCTGTACAGCACAGCTAGCTCTCTGTATGTGAGCTCGGTACTTCTGGTACAGTTAGGCATCCTAGAAGTGTCTGAGTTTATTCCTTTCCACATGTAGGAACATCATTTTGACAATGGAACCTAGAAATTGAACCATAAAATGTATTTGTTGAAATGCAGAAATGAGCTTTCCCCAAATTATACAAATTGCAAATGGGCATGAAGGGAAGCTGATTTTCTACATAACTGAATATCCAGTTTCAGGAGACTAAACATGAGGCTTTTGCAGGGTAATGGGATTCTGACAGAAGCCTGTAGTTCATGAACACTGCATTGAACCTTATGGTTCATATGGCCTTGTTGTCTATGAATCAGCACGTTACAATCTGCTAGGCTTTTTTGTTTGGTTGGTTTTTAAAGTCAAGGCAACAATGATGCATCACGCTAGCTTTTATATCTAACACAGCTTCCTAATCAAAAGAGAAAAAAACTTGTCTCCTCTACTGGGGGTTTGCACAGAGATGAGACTTGGCAACAAAGCAGATAAGCAGATGCTTTCACTGAAGTCCCAAGGCTATGGAAGGATCATCCCTCTCTACCTAAGTCAAACACACTGCAGTGAAATACAGGTTCTTTGTATAAATACTGAAGTATAAACTAAAGGCTTCTCTCACATGCAAAAAGCCTGAGAGCAAAGCTAACTTTGCTCCATTCACTGAATGAGGGTTCCTTAAGGATATATTCTTACAGTACTAAACTAAAATTCTCTGGACCCCTTCCATGGAAGTGGTGACAGCCGGAACCACATATCCCATGTAATACTCTACTATCTGGTAAAATAGGTGAGCTGCATGTTGGGAATAGTCCTTGGCTTATACCATCTCCCACACTATGCCTGGGAGCTGTGAGAAAAACAAATCAGTCAATGCCAAATACATTCCAGAGACCCTTCTAGTGTTTAAAAGTAAATATGATTTCTGTTCTGTGCCTGTGGACACTTCTCAGTGTCATTTCACTTTCTAGAAGAGAGGTCTATTATGAGTTCATTTTTTATGACCGATAAATTTATGTTTTTAAGAGAGGCTGGTGTTACACACAACATCTACAGTGAAATTTGGAACAGCTTTTTTTTCCTTGCTGACTATTTAAATGGTTTAATACTGTCTCCAATGCCCAGCTCTGAGGCTGAACTTTTTTGAAAGTGCAAACAGATGTAGAAACGGAGGTAGATGCTTTTGTTAGCAAACAAGCTACCACTTCTTACTAATGCCAGACAATTTTTGAAAGGAATTTTGTAGTGCTCATGATTAAATGGATGGATATACACACTGGGATAGCTTGTTTTTCCTAACAAAGCTAATAATAATGGATCACTTTCAGATGATTGTGTTTATTTTTTCCACACTATTTTGGCTTTCCATAAAGAAAATTCTCTGCTTTAGAAGAGAACTAGGATTAAGTACAATTAAGAACTGATCTAACTTTTCCTAGTAATAGGTATAGGGAAAACAGGTGAACCTTGAGAAAAGCTAAGGATGAACTGTAGTGAAATACATATTTTATCCATTAGACTCACAACTTTCCTACAGGAATGTACATATGTTAAAGTAGTCTCAGGAGAGCTGTTATTCCTTGCTAGCAGCAACATCATGCTGTGAATTACAAATATAAAAACATACATGGTTCATATAGGGCTGTTGTACATATAATATCAGTCTTTCTCTGGACACACCTAGAAAAAATACTATTCCATTAATTTCACTAAGGCCAGTATACCAGTCAGAGGATTGTTTGGAAACAGTAAAAAGAATACAACTGAAATTATTAAATTTAGTTTGATTCACCTCATCCAGTACCTCCCACCTTATCTAATGGTAGAACTTGATAAAGATCAGGACTGTTCATTTTAATTAAAATAAACAGATCCATGTAGCTAGAGGAACTGCATTATTTGTAAATCCAAAGAGCTACCAATTCTGCTAGACTAGGTTTGTAACTGCAGTAATCAGAAGCCCAATTAATGTTAGGTGATCATCCCTTTAAAAAACTTGTGTTTGGGCCTCTCTATGGAAATCATACCAATTTGGATGAATTCAGATAGGTCTGAATGCCCCAAGTCCAACATACCTACCAGACTGGTTTGAGGCTGGTAGCCAAATACCACTTCAGCATGGTGCACAAAAGTACCATTTTATTTTGAGATCAGACAAAAGAGGGGTCCACAAATCCCTGAGGCATGTGACAAACATCTAAAGTATTCATGCAAGGTACTGCAAGGGGAGAAAGTTTTCTGTCAGATGACTTAAAATCACCCGGTTACAGCCTGATAGTTGAAAACCCTCTGTGCTAGTCTTTCTAAGCAGTAAGTGAGAATTTCCTGTTCCCTCCATGTTTCCCTGGGTCAAAAAAGGGACAGCTGTCACAGTAGTAGAGTTTTTGGCACCCATGCATGTAGGTACATGTAATACAGTGATAGCTTTAGCCATAGAGAGTTAACAGGTGAGGTCCAAATATTGTAGTAGAAGAAATCTCATTGCTAAGTTGTGAGCATGTGTGCAATTGTGGGCAGGATTGAAGCCAAAGTTAGGAAAAAGGCATGATTTCAGTGATCTTGCTGTGGCTGCATATAGTGTAACAGCAAAAGCAATTTAGACCATGGAAGTTAAGGGGTTTTATTGACAAGGTAGATCATGTTGTACAGTTCCCATGTGGTCCTATAAGTGCACCATCAGCCAGCTAACCCAGCTAGCAGAAAGTGTAACTCAGATGGATTTAATGAGATATATTTAATAAGTACATTCACAATCAAGTTCAACACACTGGATTTTTTTGTTTTCCCCAGGCTTGTGACAAAGCCTGTGACCAGCTGTGAAAGTTAATTGTATGTTATGTTGTAACCGTCTGGGTCTGGCAGAGAACCTTTACCCTATGGTATATTTTTGTCCCTTGGCAGCAACACAGAAGGAAGGAAGGAAGGTTGAATTTCATTTTCCCCTGGTTTGATGTATAACTAGTATGGCAATGTGTTGAGACATATTTTTATGCTGCAATGAGTTCTAGATGTACTCTTTTAAGATTTCGACATTTTACTTCCATAAAGTGGAATACAGACTCTTGAGGGTTCATTTTTGTTTAGCCCAGGTAAATCCTGCAATAGTGCTTGCCTAGTTTGCCACTGCAGTAAACACTGAAGGAAATTTTCCATATTCTTTTATACCCTTACAAGGCTTTGTTTTTCTCATCCAAGACATAACTTGGTGGTTTTTTCTGCTTTGCTGTTTCACACCTTATCATGCCTTTATTAATAATACTTTACCATCCCTTTATTAATACTGCTGTGATACCCATCTATTCCAGTTGCATGGCAGGCAGTATTTGCATTCTAAGCCATCCTATTTGGCTTTTACTGATTGAGTTATTTGAAATCATGGCAGCCATTTTGAGTGGTCTGTTCCAACAGCAATTATGATAATAAAATTATTTGTATCAGTCAGATGATTTGTAAAGTCTCCTTTTCTTTGGCTTTGTGAATAGTCTCTGCTGCAGCTTCCTGAGGACTACACAACCACATCAAAACCAGAAAGCAGCTGAATTTTTTTTTATGGGGTTTATATTAAGAATGTGCTTGGGCATTCCTTATCTCATGGTGGGTTATGGGTTTGTTTCTTTGCTCCTGCAAACTCATAGATTGGCACGTCATACCAGAATGAGTGGCAGTGAATGGATCGGATGGAATGGGCATATTGCAGGATTCCTTTCCTTGTGTTTCAGAAGCATCTGTTTTTTCTTTTGTCAAATCGACATTTTATGATCAAACAGGAGAAGGACATCATCTTCTTTTCCTGCTTCCCAACGTCCCTAATCAATCAAATTTTTTGTGAATGAAAGTTAAATGTTTGCAAAACAGTAATTACTATACTATTTTGTGTATATACTATATAGTGTAGTACATATATATATATACTATAGTATGATTTGAAAGTTAAATACTAATTGAATTACATGACCTGAAGTGAAGAATTTTAAGGTATTTTAACCTGCTCCCTACAGATTGTTTAGGTATTAGCTGAGGAGCTTTACAAAAAGCATGTTCAAAGTTATTAAAGGCAGAATAAAATCAGCCTCCCCAAACTCACATTTGCATGATTTATAATACAATAGAATCACTGAGTTGTTTAGGTTGGAAAAGACCTTTAAGATAATTGAGTCCAATCATTAATCTGCTATTGACAAGGCCATCACTTAAACAAGCCCTATGTGCCACATCTACACATATTTTAAATATCCCCAGGGATGGTAACTCTACCAGTTCCCTGTGAAGCATTTTCCATTGCCTGACAACGCTTTTGGTAAAGAAGTTTTCTTAATATGCAATCTAAACCTCCCCTTGCGCAGCTTGAGGCCATTTCCTGTTGCTCCATCATTACCTGGGAGAAGAGACTGATCCTCACCAGGCTAAAACCTCCTCTCAGGAAGTTGTAGATGGTGATAATGTACCCCTTGAGCCTCCTTTTCTCCAGGCTAAACAACCCCCAGCTCCCTCAGCTGCCCCCTCTGTGCTCCAGACCCTTCACCAGCTTTGTTGCTCTTCTCTGGACACATTTTTAATGGTCTTTAAAAAAACCCAGGAGGCTTTCTGGTAGCATTTTGAACCTAAGACGCACAGTCATCAGTTTGCTATAAAGTGGATCCTCTTAGACAGACTTGTGGTTTGCTTGTCTGGCTTTGGCTCTTCTGTCTGCTTGGCCTCTGCAAACCTGTTAAAGCTGTGCTCTTGCTCTGGGCAGCACTAGAGCTGAGCTCAAGGGTTCCATGCAAAGAATGTTGCTCCTTGGTCTAACTTGGTTTCCATTAAGCTGGTGAGGCTTTAGAAATAAAACAGAGAAAGCACCTCGGAGAAGCAGGAGCACTGCCTGGAAGTGACAGAAGTTTATAGGGTGCGGGAACTTCAGTTTAAATTGACCCCTTCAGCATGTAAATAGATGCATTGGGCTGGCATCACCAGCACTGTGGGCACCTTGGTACCCCTCTACAGTCCAAGTCCTGCAGGTAGCTCTACTGTGCTCTTAGGTGTAGACCTGCTGTGGCATAGGACCTGCTTGTTAGGCAAATCACCTGCTGCTGGTAAGGGGATGTTCTGTGGCTCCTGGCTCCTAGACTGGGAAAGCAATTCATCTTTAGCTGCAGGTGAGGTTAATAAAAATCAGACCTTGTAGGGGTGGTAAATTATTCATTTAAAAGTTACACTGATAGTCTAGTCCTAATAAACTTTAGTAATTCTCATCCACTCTGATGCTGCTACTTCCCTACAGGAGGCTGATAGGAAGATAACACTGCACTTGGGGAAATCATCTTCTCACATAATTCAAATCAACACTTCACCACAGATACCTTTTAGTGTTTTCAAATAAATGTTATTGGATTGTGTATTTCCTGTGACCAGTTTCATTTTTGCCTGTTGGCATGCCCTCAATACTTCTCTGAGCACATCCCCTCAAAAGGGAAAGACATTTTCCCTTTTTCTGTGTGTTCCTTTTTACCTGTACTAGTTTGAAAACAAACCAGTGGGAGGCACTAAGTCAGAATAACAATTTAATGGAAATTAAAAAAAAGGGGGAAAAAAGGTAAAAGAAAACACTGTCAAACTGACAGAGTCAAGGTACAACCTGACACCCTGTTAGGCAGGGTGGTGGTAGCAGTCTGGTAGAATGGTGGCTGCAGTCCTCTGAAGCAGTGATCCTGTAGTAAAACAGTCTGCTCTTCCTCAGGAAGTCCAGTGGTGGCTGTGTAGCTCCTGTCCTCTGGAAATCCAATGGGAAGCCAGTGTCTCTGGTGTTCAGCCTCAGATTATATCCACGATGGGATGCTTGGTTCCTCCCTCTGGGTGGAGCATCTCACAATGGGTAATGAGTCATGAGGCAAAGTGTTGATTAGGCTCATTAACAGAAGATAGTCCGGAGGGAGTTATCTCTGAGTCAGGCGGCAGGAAAATGATGGGCAATTAACAGAAAGATAGTCTGGGGGGAGGAGGCAAGGAAACACTGCCCCACCTGATTTCAACAGCTGATGGGGATGGTAATAGAATACACTGCAACCCAGGACATTACCTGTTCTAAGTACTTGCAGCTGATAATTTCCCAGATTCCCTCCCAGAGCCCTCCTGTCGATCGACTTCTGCTGTCCCTTCCTGACAATGACTGGTTCAGCCTATGTTCTGTATTCTGCATATCTGCTCTGTGGAAGTGCAAATTCTTCTTCAGCATCACAGAAGATATGTTGAAAGGATCATTATCTCCACTGGATAGGGATCAAGCACTTTACAGAGCTGCTTATCCTTGATATCCACCTGGAAGCTTTGACCAACACAGGACATGCTCAAATTCTTGTAGATAGACAGAGTTTTTGCAAAATCACATCTGCTCTGACTGTGGACATCACCTCGATCTGGGTTCAGCCTGCACACCTGATTGCCTCAGCTTCTTAGTTAAAAAGTAGGAGTCCCATGCTTATCAGGTAGTTTGGAGTAAATGTGTTCAAAATTGTGAGCTGGCATAAAATGTTAATTAATTTATATGGTCGTGGAGAATTTAATCTCCAAATTAGTTTTAGAAACAACTCTGAGCTAAGCAGAAACTGAAAAAAAGAGGCATTTTGGAGAATTCTGCTGCTTAAATAATGGGAAATATATGAATACATACCATCAAGAAATTACAGAATTTTTGTTTAATATAATAGCACTATGACTGTAGTTAACATCCATAAGATAAACTACGAAGTGTTGTTAAAAATTGAATCATCAAGGAGAAAAAGATCATCCATCTATTTCCTAATGAGGTCTTCCAAACAGAACCCTACATAACCTTTACTCTGTAGGTACCTAACCTGCAAAACGTATTTGTTCATTCACTGCCCACAATACTGTATAAATATTATAAATGAGCAAATGTTACAGTATATACCATAGAAAAATGCATTTCCTCCATTTATTTTCTGTTACTAGATCTTTCCACAAAATTGCAAGTTCCAGAATGAAAGGTCAAATACTATAAAATAGAGATGCCATTAAATATTCCAAAAGATTTCTCTCTAGAGTTACAGCTTCAGAGTGGGTTTCTGATAAATTCCATAAATGGAATGATTTTTATTTTGGTGCTCTGCTTCCTGTATTAAATGGGGGAAGAAGAGGAGTCACCATAACAACTGTTCTACCACCAAGAAAAGCAGCATTTTCTTAGAGCAGTACATCTATCATATAAATATATCTATAAATATATATTTGGGGTGTATTGTCTAAGATTGACAGCAATTACATCACTGCTGGCACAATTAAATGAAGAAGCACACCAATGTCCTAGCACTCACAGGGCCATAATTTCTCCTTTTTATTTTCCTCACCTTATTTAACCATGTATATTCAGCAATATTTCTACATGGCACCACATAGTTATAACGTTTCTATTTTTTATTAGTGCAAACCCTAAAAAAATATATTACATGGCACTAACAAAGTTTAGCAGAGAGCAGGATCAGTTTCTTTTGTTCCAGGTGGACCTGGATTGCTCGGGCTATTTGCCTACATGAAGAGCTGTCCTACTGACCTGGCACTTTAGGTAGGTGAGTAGTCTTAGAGGATGTCAAGGCCTGGAGCTTTGATGTAATGTTAATGTCTAATATCACTACTGAGCTTCCTGTGTTAAAAGTGTGTTTACCTCATTATCATCATCAGTTCTTTCTTCCCATTATAAAGAAAATAACATTTGATACAAACGAGAAAGCAATCTAATCACAGCTGGAGTATTCCCTAGTTCATTCTAAAATTTAAGTGTAGCTGGATAAAATAATTACAACACAGCAGTGTTGGTAAACAAAAGTAATTTACATATAATGTCTCACTCCATACATCCAAAGAGCTCTCTTAATCCCAGGTGGAATTTTCAGTCACAAGATTATGCATGTAATAACAATAGACCTTTTTATCCCTCGAGTCTTCCATTTAGCCTCTGGAGGTAGATAATATCTCATAGCTTGTCAGCATGACAAGGAAAATGCTCTAATCAAACACTCCTGTGGACCATTATAGCACATAATAACAGGGGCTTTTGATGGCTTTATCAGACATGCACTGGAAAGTTCCCTTTCAAAAGACAAACAAATTATTTTGTTTTATTGCAAGGCTTTCAGGTATACATACATTAAGAAGGATAGAAACTGAGAGACAAAATGGAGGGACAAAACTATTATGTCTCCAGTGACACAGAATAATGTGGTTTATAATATATTATGTCTAAGTTGAAATGTTCTCATCACTGATTCCCAGGGTTTTCAACATGATTTCCTGGGTCTGCCCTGGGAGCTGGTAGTGTGCAAAAATCTGCAAATTCTCTTATAACCTTTTGAAGTTTAAAAGCTCTCCAGAGCTTCCCCACTTCAGGGGTGATTGTGTCAGGACTTGAAAGAATGAAATCAAGCCAGCGTGGAGGAAGCCGGTGTGCAGATCCCTGCAAGGAAAGCCTGAGGGACCACACGGAGCAGTGTGGGTCACTTTCAAGCCCCTATAGAAGAAAGAGCTGTGGAGGATGTTAGATTGTCTAGCTGAGCTGTCTCTAGCTGCTGAGGGGATCTGGTGAGTTCCTGCGATCTCTGAGAATCTGTCATGGACATGAGCAAATTTGCATATGGACTTTGTACATGCTACTGTTTTGCTTACAGGTGAAAGAAGCAGATGGTGGACTGTGCTGTGCACACTGCTGGGATGTGGAAAAGGACAAATAAATTTGCAAAGGACTGAAATTATGTCAGGTTGAAGCATGAGCTAATGAACACTGTGTTGTTAAGCTTTTGGAAGACCGTGTCCCTACTATTTTAAAGGATTTCTTAAAATATATGTTCTTTTCAGTCTCTTTACTGTTCCTCAAACAGCTTCTCTGTATTTTCCTATACAAGGAAATGATGCTATAATTCTTTAACCTTATGATATAATAATATATTTTAGGATGATCAATACACTCTTGGTTTTAGTACTTCTTTGGTTTCTCAAAAACTAGTTGAGGCTAGATGGGACCTCTGGAGATTGTCAAATCCAAACCCTTTGCTTAAAAATGATCAGCTAGAGCAAGTGCCCAAGGTGGTTTTGGATTGGACTTTTGGATATTTCCAAGGATGGAGGCTTCACAGCCTCTCTCTGGAAGAGTTTGGCTATAAACATCCAGTTCATTACAGCTTATCTTCCTGCACAAAAATGTAGGTTTTCCTATGCTGCCAAGTGCTGATTTTTTTTTAATCTGCACATAAAAATATTACAGACAGCCATTGTTTCCAGCTCAACAGCACATGGTTGGTTTAATAAGAATCAGAGACAATCACTTGCCAGAGACTGGGTAGTAGTGTTCTTGTTACAATCCAGACCACTAGAAAGTTTGCTAGGCAACTTTCCCAGAGCTCAACCACAATGCAAGCGTGTCTGAGAAGAAGCTAAGAGCAATACCCTGAAACTCTGGCATGTGTTAAAGTATCTTACACTGACCTGAGAATTCAGCTTCCAAATATGTTCACAAGAGACCAGGTTAATGCTGCAGAATGGGTGCACCTGCTTTGAAATGTTACAGGCAAGGTGCAAATGATACTTCATTTATGTGATGCAAGCTTAGCATGCAGACAGTTTTAATAAATCCCTTTAAGGCAGCGTAGATAACTTTTTAGAAATTCATTTAACGTAAGTCCTCATAAATGATTTCTTCACATTATACACTATCTCAAAGACTGTATGCCATCTGAGCAGATATCAAAATTCTGGGACTGAGCCCACCAGCTGGTGCAGCTGTGGAGGCAATGACAAGGTTGGTGTCACAGCAAAGATGCCAGACACTACATTTAGTTAGCATGCCCAGCAGGTGGACTAATTCACAATTAAGCAACCATCTCTTAGAAATCTATTCCCCTTTTTCTCTGAGCTGAGGTGTGGGCATGATAACCCAGGAAAGAAAAGTGATGGCTTCAGCAAGCACAAATGCAATCTTGAACAACTTAATTAAATAGGGAAGGTGTTATTCATTCCATTCACATAAGGCAATATTCACACTGTAATGAAAACTGTAATAATAAGCCATTGTATTCAACAGGACAAGCTAGTCAAGAAAATACTCTCTCTATATCCCATTTTGACACTTTTGGAAACATAAATTGGTTATGATTAACTCTAGAAGTGTTGCCTCGTCTTTTGCAAAACAGATGAGTGGATTTAGGGATTCGTCCAGCAAAAAGGCAGCCAAGGGCTTTGCTACTGCCAACAAATACTCCACAATTTCCTCCACATCACTCTCACCCTTGACCTCACCTCTGAACTGCAATGAGATCTCGTGCTCCCCCTGCCTCTCAGTTTTCTCAGGTATTTTACTTGCCAGATACTCTCTAGGTTTGTTAGATTTTGTTTGCTTGTTTCTGAAATATAAACAAGCCTTGTTAAAACCAGCAGACTGATTTCTGTTGCAGTGCAAAACAGAGCTGTGCCTCCTGGCACAGCAGGCAGGAGTGGGCTTGCAGAGGCAGACTGTGACAAGATCTGCTCCATGCACTGCTCTGCCTGCAGCTCAGTGCTGTGGTTGGGATAAAACCCACTAGCAGGGTGTCCTGAAACCAAACAATGCCTCAAAGAAGTTAAAAGCAGAGAGAATTGAATAGCTAGCTTTTGTTTTTGTTGTTTTTGTTTTTGGGGTTTTTTTTAATTATTAAATGTGTAAGGCTAATACTACAACTAAAACAGAGAAACAATACTCTGACTTCTTTAATCATGGCTCTGGCAGAACATGAAGACAAAAACAGTTTGGCTCACTGTCACATATTTCTTTCTTTAAATAAAGAGTATCTTTAAAGAATCATTTCTAAACCCTGTATCAGCTTCAAGAACAGTCAGTGATACTTCGGAAGGATCCCTTCTCCAAGAATACCATTTCTTCAGTATTCGTGGCTTAAGGCTTTTGCCACCCCTGATGCCCATCTTCAATTTTTTTCCATTTCTTTATTTACCATTTTCACAAATAAATATGCTTCAACATGTTTTTCTTCCCTGCCCTGAATTATTCTAACATAAAATACCAATTCTAAATCCTAATGTTTCCTATCCTACTGCACAAGAAATGTAAGTTATTCACATTCACCTCTGCTAATGTGACCTATGACAAGTGAATAAAAGTTATAAAGATCTGTGATTTTCCCCAACTATGATTGCACTACTTCAATTCTGTCAATAACACTTTCTTCTCCAAGGTAGTGCCATTGATAGACAATCTGATTTTTTTCACGGCAACCTGTGATTAATCATCTTTCTGCTCATGCCAACATGATCTCCAGGACATTTTCATGATGAGTTTCTAACATCTCAAGCTGGGGGCTAATTTTAAAATAACAAAATGATTCCTTTAAAAATAACTGATATGTAGGAAACCCTAATATAATAGATTTGATAGAGACAAACATATAAGGACAAAAAGGAAAATTACGTTAACAGTATTCACTTTTGTACATTTTGTCAGCACCCGTGTTTCCCAGGGAAACACTACTGGTTTAAGTGAAGGAAATCATAATTTTCTGAAATTTCTGTGATAAATATGGCAATTGACACTTTAAGAATATGTTTTACCAAACCCGAAGGAGCTATTTTTGTCCTGAAATAGACCATGCAACTGGTAAAATTTTATGGCTTCTAGACATGAATTTATGTTTCACCTTCTCCTTCAGGGACAGCAAATATAGCCTTATTACCAAGAGGAGCAGCCTTTCCTTGGTGTGACAGATAAAGAATTTAATCATTTGCCTTAGGCTTTGTCAAACATTCTTTACTGCTGTGTTGACAATGAAATGTCGTTTAGGTTCTCAGAGCACTAATTTTATTTTACTTATTTGTTTGGATTGATAAGGAATGACGAAAGAAATAACTGGTTTTTATACTTAAACATTAACTTAAGCAAATAAACCACTCTTGTGTCATTGGGAGAGAAACTGTTTCCAGAATGCCTGCATGTCAACAGATGAGAAAGGGACAGAAACGAAGGTAACAGGGCCCGATAATTTTCTCATTGAAAAGGTCTCATTCATAATTCGTTCACTACAGAGAAATACTTGCACTTCTCAAAGCTTAAATGGGCACCCAGCACCTTTAATTAGTGCTTCATGGGCAGCAGCACGTACCCCACATGCATGGGGACTGGTCTGTGAGGCTGGATCTTGCCTCAGCTCTGTCTCCCAGTCTTTGCTCTCCATCAATATGCACAGGTAAAAAAATTGTGAAACACCTCTGGAATAATGACACACAAGTGATGTATTTTGATTCCCAAGAGCTGTGTATGAGCTATCCTGCTGGTCTGCTGAGAAGGCTGGCACTGAATGAGACCCCACAGCCAGTTGTGCTCCTCCCAGCCTTTTCCTCCTTCCCCTCTCCTACTCTGGTGGTGGAGGTAAGGTAGAGTTTGCCAGCTTCTTGGGTGTTTGAACATCTTACACCTGTATATTTCAAATTTATTCAAAATACAGCATAAGTACACAAATATTGAGCTCCATCTTCAGTCTGAGTTGAGTTTCCTGCTAGAAAGAGTGTTTCACTTGACTATTTCTGTGGTTATTTGGGATGAAAGAGTTCATTGGGAGGGAGAGCTGCTTCAAAAGGCACAAAGTTACTCCTTTGGGAGCACTGCTATCTGAAATAGCCTCAAAAGAGAACAACAGATCCTATTCAAGCAGGCTCTGGGCTCAGGGTCAGACATAAACCATAGCTTTAGACCAAACCAGAGCACTGAGTCGGAACGTGGCCAGGTCCAGGAAAAAAGAATTGGCTACAAATCTAGACCTGAGCATCACAGCTCAGAGCCTGTTTCAATGCATGCTTCAGTCTTTGTTATTTGTTGCATTCTGACCTAGCAGGATATAAGCAAGTGGCTGCAGGCTGCTGCTGAGCACACTGGGTCGTGTTCTGGTGGCAGCAGTGGGGGCACTTCATGCACAGGGCCCTGTTAATTCGTACACATGTGCAAATGCAGGGATACCACTTTTGGGATGGGGAGCCCTTGACCCAGAGGTTGCTGGAGGCAATGCTGAGGGAGTGCCACAGGAGGTACTGCTGTCTCTGCTTTGGTCCCATACCCTCCCAACCCACCTGCTACAAGTTGCTTCTGGAAATTAGGGAGTGAACCAGGTGAAGCTTTTGGCTCCTTTGGTATGGCTGGTCTTAAGTCGTGAAACACAAAGGCATCATTTAGTATATAAATGCTAAGTATCAGCACTGGCATAAAGAAGAAGATAAGCCAGAGCCAAGTGCACAGGCTGCGAAATACCCTTTTGCACTGCTTTTATGGGGGCTTTGGGGATTCTGAGTCTCAGAAGTTGCTCCTCTGCCAGCCTTCCTTGGTGGCCTCCTTCCCATGAGAATTGGGAGTGAGCTGTGCTCTGGTTATCTATAACTGCACCAGGGCCTGGTGGGAGCCCTGGCCAACCAGTATAAGTCAAAAAAAAAGGCTTGGCAGGCTCAGTTCGGTACTGGCTGCTGCCCCCAGAGTGATCTCACCGGGAGAACTGAGGAATACTGCTCCCAGAAAAGATGGGATGCATTTTCACACAATCTGATTTTCCCAAGGAACTACAATCTCAGTCTCCTCAGCAGTGTGAATTATTGTGGTAAGAGGGATGGTGCAGGTGGACAAACACTTCTGTCATTTAAAGTGCACTTGAAATCCTTTGAAAGATAGTAATAGCTCTGTCTTTTCCATTTTAGAAAGACAAGCTACCATTTAGTAGCTGATAGGTCTCAAAACAGCAAACAGATGGGATATTCTTTACCAAAAGTGTTGTTAGTTAAGCTAGTACCTTATTTATCCCAGTGGCAGATTTTAACTAAGGTGGAAGCTTTGGGGCTAACCTCAACATCCAGACTGAATTTGTCAAACAGTGATAGTGATGCCTCCTTCCAAATGCAGTTTTAGATCTACAGAGGAATAGTGTTATGAAAGAGGCTGGTGCTGCACAGACACTATATGGATTACTACATACTCGTGACTATGTCTACCATTTTGTGGAAGTCCAGGGAACTGCCTCGGGGAATGAAGAATGAGCTTGTAGCAGAGCAAAGCTGAAAAACAAATTTCCAGGAGAGTCATCCTCAGCAAACCCTTTTCTGAGATTACAGCTGAAGTAACAGCAACAATTGATAAACAGACATTAATCAAGCTAGCAGATTTCTCTTAGTGAGAGTAATTAGCTACTCTGCCAGCTCCCAGTCTGCTCTGGAGGGTTGATTGGCTTGTAGAAAATTTTCATGGCAGACATATGAATGTACACACCCGGACACAGATCCTGACCAGATTATAAATTAGCTTCAACCGGGGAAGCTTCCATGCATAAAGGCTATTTTGAGAAAGAGAAGTGCTCTGTACAAAGCCACGTAGTGTGATATCTTAATTCTGTGGATGGCAATGGGACATTTTCTAGTTATTTTTATGAAGCTAGGATTTTACCGTCGGTTTTACTCACATGTATTCTCTCTCTGCAAGCTTAATCTTCAGGGGGTTTGAACATCTGTCAGACTGAAGTGGCAGAAGGAGATGGGCTGGGTTTTGTGCAGTGAACATGTTTTGGAATCCAATAATGGATTCAGCTAAAGTGTGAATTACCCTGGCAGCAGATACACTTGGGTAAGCACAACTGAAACAAGGGCTAACTCTAATTTTTGAGTCTGATCTGCTGCCCCCCTGTAACACAGGGAAAACTCATGGGAGTACACTTCCGCCATAAATGAAGTTACTCATAGGTACCTTTACTTGACTAATCCCTCACTTTTTCCATCCTAAAGCATACTCCTATGCTAAACTGCAACTGAAGAGTCCATCTGATAGAGTGGATTGGCAGCCTGGGACTAAAGAACCATGGAAGCATAAAAAAGAAGGTAAAAGAGAATGAAAAGACAAATATTTGCCTTCTGTGGGGTGCATTCACAAAGAACAATGCTTCTGAAAAGCAAGTAACAATTCTGAGTTCTTAAGCAAGTTGATGAAAGAGAGATCATATTTCCAGAGGTCTAATGCTGGGTACTTGGGAATTCTGCATCTGAAAAGTGAGGAATTCAGAATTGTTATTCACCCAACAGAAATATTGGCTGATATTCTTGGATTTGGTAACATTCCTAATTTTCAAACCTTCTGCTGGGTTTATTTTTTAAACAGGTGTTTTTCAGTTCAAGTGTTCCTCTTCTAATTTCTTGATCTCCTGCTCTCTTGGCTTTTCTCATTAAAGAAAAAGATAGATAAATAGCAAAGTTGAGGGAGCTCATTTCACACAAAAAAACACAGTTTTTTCAGCAACTACTGTGTGTTTCTCTCTTTCTTTTGCTACTGCTGTTTTTTAAGTGCTGGCATGAGCAACCCATGTAGCTGGAGGAGGAGGTGTGTATGGTGCAATTTCTGATGCTTGTGTGAGATTACAAAGGCAGCACATAACTGTATGGAGGTGCCTCCAATTGTACAGAGCCTGTAATGTACAAAATGCTATTTCCCAGCTGTTCCTCTCATGTATCAAAGAGTTTACAATTAAATTACTCAAATCCAAAGCCATACAAGACTTCTACCTCTTGTAGTCAGCAGCTTATATATGTATATGAATCAGACAGTAGAGCTGAAGTCAAAGGTCTGAGTCTTGCAAAACAAAGCTATTCAAGGATGTTAAATCTTCACAAGACTGAAACATGACTGGAAAACCAAATGGATAATAGAGTCTGTGTTAACCAGTAATTTCTGCTGGAAGGATTTTTAACTCATCAAAGTAGAGGAAATCAGCTGCATTAGTGTTTTATACAAACTATTAGGCATGTCTGAACTTTCAATTAAGTAGACTAGAAGAAGAATCAAGTGCTGATTTCATTAGAGTCTTTCATTTGTTGCTTACCTTAAGGGTATATATATATAATTTGTGGGCTTTTTATTTACAATTGAAAATAAAATAATAAAACTACTTTTAGCTACTTCCTTGTGAAAAGCAAATATTGCATAGCAAGCCCTGCCTTCTTCAATATTTGTACAGATTGGTAAGGCAGGGATTTATGTGTACGTGTCTAACACTGCAGATGTATATACAACATGCATATATATTTTATATCCTATAAAAGCATAAAGAGAAGAAAGGCTTTCTGGGGTGTGTCAGAATCATTATGAGAACCAATTGATCCAGAATTTGAGACAAGTATTTGTGGCACAATGTTGTGCTGTGAGAGATGCCAAATCCAGCCCTGCATAAACCTATTGAGGTACCAGCCATGCCTAACTGTGTTAAAGGGCATTGCGCCAAATGTGAAGATACGTGACCACTTTCTGCAGGGCTCATCTGGCTATTCTGCTTCTCCAGGCTGAATTTAATGAGACACTTGTTCAGTTTAGAGCTCTCCATTTCTGGCTTCTTGAATATTGTTCACTTTCTGTATAGTGGCACAATGTAAACAGAGGGACAGCGTCTTGCTTTTTCTCTATGTATCTCTCTTACAAGCTTGGGACATCTACTGGGAATGACCAATGCGTGCATGACCTTTTCTTCCCATGAAGAACTCCAAATTCTGCTTTACTACTTCCATTAGCTATTGGTAAAAATTGCTGTTACTGTCTCATCTGACTATTTGCAAAATAGGGATGCTGTTTGTCATAGAACAAATATAAGTGCCACATTCGAAGATGGGGAGCAAGTTCAGATGCTTGGTTTGGTATTACTGAGGCAACATTTATTTGGAGGAATCAATATATTTTGTTAGATCATCTGATTAAAGTGGGAAAAAAAATTACATACTTGAAAATATAAAAAGTTAGGAGCCTTTCTGCTCATCCTAGACATTATTGTGCCAGTCTAGAACCCCAGTTTACAAATAGTCTGTATGCTAACTGTACCCTTTGTGTTTCTTTCTGGCTGTATAAGATAAGAGCTTAGCTTGTTTGTGCATAAATGTGTCCACATGGAACAGACATTCTTAAAATCAGAGAGGAAAATTCATGGAAACAGTGAATATGTTAACCTTTAAATTTCTCATGTGAAAACAATTTTTATTTTATATTACTTTATTAGGAAGTAATAAAGAAGGGCTAAAACTCTAGGGCTTTTCTAATAACTCTGCTAGCTGTAACACTGCTGATAACAAGACGCATCTGCTGATTGTGCTGTTCTGAGTGCTCCCTCCTTTCACCTCTTGCTCCCGTCCACACTCTCATTTTGGCATCTGTAATTAACTGTGGCCTTCAATAATAACTACCATCTCCCAAGCCTATCTTCTTCCCAGGGTTTCAGTAGCAGTATCCATTTCAGGGCCTTAAATCAAGTAATGAAGGAAACTTGTCCTGTTCCTATAACAAGTCACAGATAATTACTAGGCCCAGAGAAATGAACAATCAGAAAAAATTAAAAGACAAAAAATGAAGGAATAGCCTGTGTCCAGCATCTCTGTGAGGAGGCCTGGGAGCCTAGAAGGAGGGTGTTGAGTCAATTATATCCGTGTGACAGTGACACCCTTCCCATCCAGTAAACCACAGCTTGCGCTCAATGCCTCATCTATCATCGCATAAGACGCTGTTAATTTTTAAGGAGTGAGTAATAAGAACAACTCCTACACGTGCACTCCCCCTGCACAGGCACACTTGAAAGGCAGGAGCATCTCTTCCCCATAACTGCCCTGGAGGTGCTTCTTTTTAAAGAACCACGCCATGGGACACGTGGCAGTCCCAGCTGCTGCTGTGAATGCCCCATGGGATGCAGCTCCTAAAGGGTCAGCTCCCGGTCGCACAGAGGCCTCTTAGTAACCCACGGAGAGAAGAGGAAATGAAGGGAAGTGAGTGATAAAGCACGAAACCAGGGGTACCTTCATGCAAATCCTTCCTGGCCCAAGCTTTGGGAAGTCTGACAGAGGCCGAGAGAGTTGCCGTGGTTCCACAAATCGCGCCGTGCCAAATGTGTGGGGGAGGACCTTTGGCAGCAAAGCCTTTATCCGCAGTGGCTGCTGCCTGTCCCTGCAGCTGAGCCCCGTCTGCCCGCACGGCTGGCACAGCTCGCCCAGGGCCGGGAGCCAGCACAGCAGGGCAGAGGCCAAGCGGGGCAGAGCTGCTCAGGGAACTCAGCCTTTGGCAGAGACATTTGACACGATTTCCCGCGGTATGGGATATCTGTGGCATCAGGGGAGCTAAGCTCACCTGGCTTTTGAGACCGCACCAGTCTTCAGAGCTGACAGGATTAAAAATGCTTAGGGTTTGGTGCAATAAGCTTGGCTGCTGCCAAGCATAAATGGGAAAAATCTCACCAATTTCTGTTATTTAACGATGAACAGTCTTCATGTTCCCATTTTAACTGGACAACGCTCCCTTGGGAATTGTGGCAGATAGACAGAGGTCTCAACAGCAGTCTGGGCTCTGTTATAGCTGCAGATGACGGTGAGTGCAATCAGAAGCATGCTCTGCCCCACTTGTGCAGCAAAATCAGTCGGGCTGGAATGTAATCCCAAGGCTGACTACACTGTTTCAATCCAACTTCCCCAAACCGGTGCCATGCAAAGGAAAGTGATGACAGTTACAGAAAAGTAGAACCATATTTCCTTTGAGGATTGCCTCCTTTCCCTAAGAAGTATGTCAATTTAATGTTACCATTAAGTCCTGTGAGTGGTACATGTCAAAATGCTAGTGCTCACTGTTATCTTTCTGTAACTCAGCAGAAAGCTGCTGGTAGAATTGACAGTGATTCTTATATGTGAGACAAATACTGATGTCTTGCTAGAGAGATTTGCATTTTTCAATCAGAAAAAAAAATAATTAAAGGAGACGGTATTATTAAAAGGGCATTAGCAAAGTTTTCCCTCTCTAGACTGACAAAACCCCCTGAGAATACAAAGGACAACACAAGGCAAACATCTGTTCAAATAAAGGGAGTTAGAGAACTGCCTTTTATTGCATTGAAGTAATATTCCACCTATAAAAATTAACCACTCTGTTTTTCCCCACACTTTATACCATCCTCAGTTCTTCTTAGGATTATGTTTACTGGAAAGTTTTGATTGTGTCATTTCTTTTCACTGCAAGCTAATTTATGGTTCCATGTAATTTAATCACATTTTCTTCAGCCTTCTACTACAATACAAGTCTGGGACAAATAAAAAGCCATCATTCAGAGGAATAACATACTTCCTTAACACAAACTGACATAAGAAAGCAGGCTAGGGCTCAGACAATCCCAGACCTGCTCCATTAAGAGATGACATTTTTAACAACAGATCTGTCGGACACCCCTGGAAATAATGGGCCCTCATCACGGCACAACAGGTGATTATGTTCTGGAAATGTTCCAGTGCCAGCTGTGTAGCTGCGTGTTATTTGTAACCTCTGTAATTGCAGCTTTTCAAAACCATTTTTATTTGGAAAGCCAGTATAGAGGACAAAAAACGGCTAAAAACAACCTACCACCATTTGTTCAGAGAAGGAAAAATCAGCATATCAAAGCCTGAATAGTAGTGGCCTGTTTTTCTGAATTGCTGGCTTAGACACCCTTCTTCTAACAAACCCCAAACCTTAATGTAATCATTGTTACATGTTTTCCCCTTTCCTCATAGTCCAGTTACTGTTCCTGCTTACAAATGAATGGATCAACAAGCATCTGCTTAATGCCTGCGAGGGCAATTCCTTCTGAAATATTAAAAGGCTGAGAAGCTGAGCCTGTTCATCAGGGTTGCTTGAGCAGTAAGTAGAGAGTCTTCTGTGTGTCTGGGGTTGAACCAAGAAGGAGTCAGAGAAATGAGACATCTACATTTGCTCCCAACTAAGCTTCATGTGTTTTCTCAATTGCAGGTGCTTTTAAATATCCTGTTACCATCAGGCTGTGCCGAGAATGAGCCTGAGCAACCACATGAGCCCACTACCACCAGCTCTGGACCCTGCTGCTCCTCTGGTTAGGTCACTATTGTCACACCAAGTCACCATTCGTTCAAAACCACCCATGGAGAGAAGACAATCATTTCCTTTCTTCTGTACAGAGCAAAGCAAACTTTTGACCTCCACATAAATTCTAATTCTTTTGCATTGTTCATCTTGCTTGCCTTGGAACCTCAGGAAAATTCTAGTCCTTGCATTTCTTTCCTTAGGTCACATCTGAATATAGACTTAGAAATTAGTGGGAGAGGGTTACTCTGCCCCCCAAGTTACGAAAATTGCCTACCCGTTATGCAAGTGATGGATTACTAAAGCAGGAATGTGGGTAGTTATATTCCTGGTGGAATAAATAATCTAGGCATGAATCACCTTTTCTCCATTGCTGTATAATCAGAGCAAATACTTTTATATCCACCAAATCATTTCTCAAACCATCCGAGAAAAAAAGTATATAAAAGGAAGTCACATGAGAACGGAAGGAAGTTTAAAGAGCTTTCCTAGGATTTTTAGTTGCCAGGGTAACCGTTTTACTCTGTAATCAATATGTTTGGCATGTTTCAATTGCTTTGTGACTGTTCCCACAGACAACATTGAAAGGTGTTTGGGGAAAACACTGGAAGCAAAGACAACTACTAACTTTGGGATAAAATGATTTGGATATGAGAAAAGGAAATAACTTATCCCCCAAATACTCTTCAGATTATATCTGATTTTCTTGAGAAATAGCAGTGTAATTTTGTTTAATAGGTTTGCAGGATTTGAGAGGATCCTTTGGAGTATATGAGTTTCAGCACAATGCCTACCAAGCTGCACAAAAGCTACCTTTTAATTTTTTTCCCCATGTAAAATGCATTGCATTGTACACAGTATTCTGTGTCAATCAGTGAAGAATGACCTTTTGAGTGAGCACCTCCTAAGTTTAAAAAAATACATAACAAGCCCACCAACAAGCTGCTTTAGCAAAATAACTGACCAATGTTACCTATTTAAATTTATTATTGATAAGACAATCCAAATATTAGCCACTGATCCAATCCACATTGTTAAGAATTTTAGGAGTATTTTTGCAGTGTTTTCTAACTGAGCCTTTCAGAGTGTTTTAGTAAATACAGGTAAGCATTATTCTTAATCTAAAGGCAGACATATACTGGCAAAAAGAAATAAAACTATTTCCTCAACTCTTTCACAGCAAAGCAGGACATGACTTGTTGCTACAATTATGGTTTATTCCTCTGTAGACATTTCCACCATTCATGTGTCTGCAGCTGCATGGAGCAGAAGCTTGTGACCCAATTCCTCTTACTCATCTCCTCCTGCCCTGTTTCTTTTCTTTCTTGGAGTGGTGCATCACAAGGCCTGCATCAGACATCTGTGATGGAGCTGACCCAGGTTAAGGAGGTTGCATGACCTAACACCTTGTCTTTCAGAAGGAAAGCAGCAAGGGAGCTTTAATACTTTTGCCGTTTTTCAGAACCTCCTCCTACCCCCACGTTCTGAACCCATGAAACATCAAAATGTTAGAATAACTATTTATTCAGTTCAGCCTATTTTTCAATGCAGTCTTTTTCAAACAGAGAATCTTCAAAAACTTCACAGCTCAAGATAAAATTAGAAACTGCTTTAAAGAACTTGCGGCAGAGATGGCAAGATTGCAAGAGAGAAGACATAAGGAGATATGTCAGACCAGAAAAGGAAGAAGATTTTATTAAAATGAACGTCTGTATGGATGGGCATTTCCCATAGCTACAAGGCAAAGTGAAAGGGGGAAAAAGAAAAAAAAAATGAAACCAGCTATTAATTTTATCCATTGGCATTTACTTAGATCATAAAGCATCCTTCCATTTGTTTCTGGATGGTATTGTGCAGATTTTGTGGTGTCTGCAGATGCCCCATGTGTAAGTTTCTCAGTTCAATCAGTTCTTACTGAACCAATCCAAATTTTCTTTCTCTGAAAAAATATCAGAGGTCTTGGTGGTGAATTTAGTGACAGGTGACAGATGCTTCTGTCATTGATCATGCCCCTGTTAACTGGTGGTGTGATAAAGGCTGTTCCCCCTCCTGGGAATTGCTGCAAGGCAATTCTGAGATATTCAAGTCAGGTGTTTGCTTCATCTGCGGTGCTTGTGTTCCTTCATCTTACATTGTCTTCTTTAAGTAATAACTACTATTGGTTTTGCTTTCAGTTATAATTAAGGACTTGTTTTTTGCCTATACCAGTGGGACCAGGAGCTCAGGTACCATTGCCTGAGGAAAAATAAGCCTGTGGAGTACAAGCATGTCATGCCAGAGCCTGTTGCTTCCGATAAAGAAAAGGCAAACATTATTTTTGCAAAACAAACTGTAAAGGCTTCCCGTCTCTGTCGGGAAAAAGGATGGACAGCCTGTTTACTGTGAACCACATATGATGGCCTCAGCTTCCTTCAGGCAGGTCAACACTGCAACTCCTGGATCTGCCCTGACCCCAGCATGCACCCAGCTATGTAAAGTAATAGGCAATAGCGTGGCTTTTACAGGGTCTGTTGCAAAAGGCACTATAGCAGTGCAGGTGGCTCCAGCTACTCTTTCTCTTGAAAAGAGCTCAGGCATCCAGCTGTGGTGTTAGCAACCCAAGTTTAGCATGTAACTTTCAGTCATGGCGAGAACCCACGATTCCCTTGTTCTTCCTTTTGCATGTTTTCCCCTCATTGGTTAGTATTTTGTTGTCCTGTGTTACGTATGAAGTTCTGTATATTCATTTTCCTTCTTTAATATGTATTAGTTCTAGAAAGTTCCTTGTTCCTCGATGCTCCATTGGATCCTTCCCTGAGTCCCTCCTGTGTGCTGTTCCCATTGGTTCCCTTCCTGTCACCTGCTTGTCTCTATCCCATTGGCTGAGATCCCTTTCCCCGCCTATTCTGTACCCAGTATAAGATCCCTGGACCCTCCCACCCATTGGCCTCTTTGTCCCTGTCTTTTCACGGGAATAAACCTGTGTGGAGCACATACGGAGAGTCCCTTCTCTTTACTTCTTTGCCTTGGCCTGTGTGCCTGCTAAACCGTGACAGGAGGATCCAGCCCCTTTGGGTGAGGAGCTCTGCCCCATTTTCATCGTGTGCTGGGCACTGAGTGCCGCCTTCCAGAGGGGTTTCAGCGTTGACCTCCGGACTTCTTTGTGTCGGCACATGAGGGGTAGAACCCCCTTCTGCCAGTTCCCAGTGGCTGGAAACCCCTCCAAGGCACCACTCCAGACTGAGCTGAGACATTTGGCAGTTCATCTGTGCTGTCCCCTTGGCTGTGCCATCTCTAGAGCATCAGCAGTACAGAGCTGGCTCTTCCAAGGCTGGGTTGGATGCTCTCATGGTGTTTTCTGATACCATCAGTGATAGCCTTCAAGCCCTTCCCAAATTATTTCTTTTTATTTTTTTTTCCTTACATCTCTGAGAAGGTCATCCTGCATAACAAAAAAAAGGCAAAACTACTTTCTTATCCTCACACTCAAAACCACAAAAATCTCCAGCCCTTTGCCCATATTTTTTTTAACTGTGTGATCAATCTCCTGATGTGGAAGCCTCATCTCTTTTTTTTTTTTTTTTGCTTTTTCAGGTTGACAACACTGTGCAAAAGTCTGTTTTACCAGCAGGAAGGAACCAGCAATGTGATGGTACCAATTTTTTCAAGTCTAACCCCTCTTGGCCATTCTTATGGAAAGTCCACAGTAATGTGGACAGGGTACCTCTTTCCCTCAGAGACATTCCTGATTTCTAATTTCTCTGCTGTACCACATGCTTGTCTAGGCTACATATTAATTATTAAAAAATACATATTAAACTAGAGTTAGGCTTGAGAATATATACCATTGTGTTAAGGTAATAAAACCTTACAGGGATGTTATAATTATCCCATAAAGAAACATGACAATTCCAGTGATTTGAGATGAAACATAAAAGAAATTAAATTGGGTTAGAGATAGGCAAAATGTCTCCAGACTACCTTTACGAGGCTCTCTAGTGAGTTCTTGAGAATTAAAAAAAAAAAAAGAAAAAAGAGATCAGTTTAAAGTAAAACATCTTTTTCATAAGGAAGTGATCATTGCTTTATGTTCCTTTGCTTTACAAGAACACTATACCTAAACCAGACTAGCTGATGGTGTTTGAAACTTAATTAGTATTGCTGATTGCAGTGTCCGGGTCAACTCTGTCTTGGTTTACAGTGCTCTTGAGAGACAGGCTGCAACACATTGGAGCTCCGGTGAGGACATAAACATGACTTTTGTTTGGACAGAACTTTCCCAGACTTGTTGAGAGTGTGCTCTACTTGCTCTCTTCTCGTAGAAGAAATTACATTGTTCACACTTGACACTGTTGTGTTGTCTGCAGATGTTTCTTAATTGGTTTTAGTTTAAGTGACACCCATATGAGACCTACAAAAAGAAAAATAAAACAAAATTTGATTAAATGTTATGGAAAAAGAAGCTAAGTATAAACCACAAAGATTTGATGAGTAAAGGAAAAAATAAGTCATAGTGGGATATAAGATGGCTTGGTTATTACGGTGCATTTTAATTTCCATATTGCATTTGAATTCAGTGGTATTGAGATATACTGACTGTACAGCCAAAATCATAACAATATCAAACTCAGTCAGACTTCACAGGTTCCAACCTTTCCAAGGGCAGCTTGCAACTGTGAAATGATCTATTTATCCATGCAACTGCAAAGCAACCTGTCTGCACACAAAAGGTGGGGAAATTTCAACAAATATCTGTGGTGATTGCCACTAAATTGGAGTTACAGACTGGTTGGAATGCTACAGTCATGCAGAAGAATGATATGTGGGAAAATGAAAGGAGGTGACTTAATCAAAACAACTTTTTCTGTGCATGTGTTTATGTACATAGGCATGTGTGCCTGAAGTAATGAACACTGTGTTTGTCTGGAGGAGGACAAATAGGCCGATGCCAAACTTGTTTTGATGTTGTGTTTAGATTTAGGTACCAGGCAGCAACCAGCTCAGGTTTAGCTGAGCTCAGAAACCAGCTCAGCTGTAGCCACAGTTCAGTATCCAAACTGATTTTGTGTTAATTCCCCTCTTGTGTATTGATTGCCATCTGTTCTCACTGTTGCTTTTTTCATGTTTATATTCACCCTTTATTATTCCACGTTGCAGTATTCTCATTTATTAGTAATGTCAGGATTAGTGTCACCACAAGATGAGCACCACACTCCTATTACCACTCTCTGCTCCTCTGGTTCTGCCACGTTGCCATATGCACATGTGTTGGGTATATAATTTTACTTGTTCTTCAATTAGTTTTGTTCACAGATTGAAGCATCCAGGGGACTCCCTGGTTTACGTGATATATTATATTCCATATGTTGTTCTATATTATCCAATATGATGCAGCAGAAGAGGACTCATCTTGACTACCTTTCTGATACTGAGTTTCTGTGTTGGTTTAACTTCTCAGATCAGCTGAAATGTGGCAAGGGCATGATGGATTTTACTTGTGTGCTCCCTATTTATGCTGTAGGTATCTATTTTGCTACAAGATTAGTCTGGGCTGCTGCAGTTGAGACAGACAGAACCCTACCAGGGAGGGAGAGAAGGCAACAGCAAGGAATGTTTGTGGATCCAGGGCTGAGCTACTCAAGGACAGATGCTGCATCAGGGAGACTGCATACAGAGGGTCTGGAGGCTTCTGAGCAGGGCAGGAAGCGCAGAAATGCAGCCAGACCTCAGAGGTGATGGAAAGAAAGAAGTTTCCCCAACTGTGTAAAGTTTCTTGCAATTAGGAAGTCAAAAGTTTCCAGTCTGTGAACAAGACTGAAAGAAAGGGCCAAATCTGAAGAGCAGGGGGTTGGGATGTGGGGAGGAGAATATTTATTTACAAGATATTATTTTCTAATCTGTTTCAGATGCAGCTGATTTGGGTTTCCTTGGCTGCAACAGTGACTAAACTCTAGCTTGTCTTTTAGTGAAATGGATCTGCAGAGACTAAAACAGTTTTCATGTGCTCAGCAGAAGGAAAAGGTGTAAGGAGATCTACCTCGCAGCTCAGCCTCACATCTAGTCGTGTCATGTTAATTCGAGTAGAGGTCCTTTTCCACCTTTTTATATCTAATTCAAATCCACTCTATTATGCTTTTCTTGAACAAAGCAGACAAAATCCAGCCAGGCTTTTAGCACAAAAGCAGTCCTCTGCTCCAGAAACCAGCATCAGTCCTGGCACTAGTTTTTCCTTTCTTGGTGGTTTGTGCATATATCTAAGTACTTAAATCATCCTCAGCTCCCTTCTGAGGACCCTCACAGAAAGTCACTTCAATAAATCATTCTCTGTTTAACAGATGAGGATTCTCTACAAAGCCAGACTTTGCAATGCAATTAACTTGTTAGGGATGTTGTCCATGCAGTTTATCTTACATCAGTCTTAGTCTGTTAGCAACATCCATATGGATCCTTCATGACTTTCAGTCACAAGTGCTACTACCATAGATACAATCTGTGCCCTTGGATATTTTAATAGTCATCAGTAAGTAATAATCATCATAACTACAGTAGTAGTTGCATTTTTTTTATAGTACTTCTCCCACCTTCTTGTCACATGTAAATCTCAGTGCTGCTTCAGGGATTTGACAGTCTTCTTTTTCCTGCTCTTTCCTTGGTTTGATTTTTTGATCCATCTAAGTGTAGTCCAGACTCTCTGTGCTCACAGCCATTGCCTTTGGGCCACAACTGTTCTTTGTACGCCTTTAAAAGGGAGGTTGTTAGAGCCATCGATCAAAATGCATGGTAAATTAAAAGTAGGACTCTCCCTGCTTTTAGATATTGTTGTTTGCCACTGTCTACTTTGCCCTCAGCCATTACCCTGTACCTTTTAATCTCTGCAAGCTTCATTCTATTCAGGTGGCACTTCACATCGAGGTGCTAATGAGCCTACAGCTCAAACAATGACACATATGTTGCTAATATAAATGCTAAGCACACGCGTTTGCATGCAAAGTATGTTTTGAAAAATGGGCTGATTATCATGAAGAGAATCAGGAATGTGCAGATGACCACTCCATCCCCATCCTGCTCTCAGCAAGTGACCCCTGCTCTGTTGTGCCACGAGAGTCCATTATTCCCAGCTCACAATGCTGATACAGCCAGTGCTTCTCCCATCAGAGGATTTTTCCTCGGAGTGTGTCAATATCCCCATCTCCTTCATTTCAGAGGTCACTGTGGCTCAGGTAACAGAACTTTTATTTACAGAATATGAATGAAATTTGGCAAATCCTTGCACAGCATTATAAACTCATTGGGTTTAAAGTATTTTCTTTGTGTTGTTTTCAAAGATTGCCAAGCTACTGGGCTTGGTATGAGGTTCCTGCATGGTCATAGCAGAACACAGCACAATAGAGATCATTTTTCATTAATGCCACTATGCATTTCCAAGACATGGCAACATATAATTCCTTCTCCAGCATAGCTGAAAAGCAGAAGGACTTGGAACATCAAATCAAATTCTCACATAAGAAATGTGAGATTTCTCACCTTCCCATCCCATTCTTCTGCAGATCTTTCACCTGTAGCATCCTTGCCTTTCTGGCTCACGTGCTGCTCTCCCACCACAGGTGTGTAATATCACAGCAGTACAAGCTCTCTCTCCTTTAGCCCTTCAGACTTAAGTATTGTGGCTACCTATATCCAGTCAGATGTTTCTTTTTTCTCAAGCTTTTGTGTTATCTAAGCCTCATATTCCAGTTTTTCTATGTAATTCTGACCTCTTGTGTCTTTGAGGATGCTAAGTCTGCCTTCTTTCACTTGCTACATATCTTGCTTGATGGTATCTCTAGTTCCTCTGCCAAATTCACTTTTCTTCTCATCTTGACAGATTTACAGTTTCAGGCACTGAACTCCCATTTTCTTCAAAGTCCAGAGTCTTTGGTCAAAGCTGGAAACAAGAGGGGTGCACCTTCTGCCTATGGTGTTGCCACCTTTCTGCCATCCAGATCTGGTAGGACCCAGAAGCACACCCCTGTTGCACATGAGCTTCCCAGAGCTGCCCTGCCCCCCTCCAGCCTCCTGCTATCACCTTCTCTTGTCAAATTTTTTAATCACACTCTTTAGCCCCCCACGTGGTTACTATTTCTTCTCCTGTTTTCAGCATGAAAATCTTCTGCGCTTTCTTCGCCATTTAGCACACGAGCTCCCAGCCCCATGTGTTTCCCTTGCATGTTCCCATTGCAAAGACTAGGCTAGGCCTTGCCATAGCCTGGGAGAGGTCTTGGCACCAGCACAGCTTCTCCTGTCATCGGAGGGGGGCAGGTGCTGCTCAAGGGAACATTAACACTTCACACCACTGGTGAAGCTGTGCTGGTGAAAACCCCTCTCTCTGCTCACATGGGTGCCAGGTGTGCCTTTCCTCTGCACTGCCTATCCTGGTGGGAACGGGTGTACAAACCAGGAGAGCATGTCAAATTTAATTTAAGTTTTATACATGTTCCCTATAATAATGAGATTGCAGGTACAGGCATACTAACCATTATGTTATATGAAAATTATATTTCCACATTTTCCAGATGAAACATCATACGGATTTCATCTCCTGTTTTTTCTTCTGAAAAGGTCTGGAGGAGAATAATTTTTTTAATCTACTTTCAATTACTACAATTGCACAACCATAAAAACCCTACTAAGATAAAAAAACCTCTGGAAACTATTATAGAGCCACGGAAATGAACTCTTAAATTGCTGTGCTACATTTATTACCTAGCTCAGTAGGCTCTCAATGGTTTACTATAATTTTAAACTCAATAAAGAGTGCATTCCTCAAAGGGCAGAAAAGACTTCATACCATTATTATATTGTTGATATCAAGTTAATGCAGAATCATTTCATAATGAATACACTGTTAGTTTCTAGAATTTTTGTATTTTAAAGCAGTTTTCTGGGAAAATAAAATGCTGGTGAAACTGAAAATCTCTACTCTTTGACAGTTTCATTTTATGCTATTATTGTTTGGTTGTTTTCTTCCCTAGTGCAATGCTGACCTGTAGAAACACTATCCAAGTTACAAGTGTTGGGGAAGATGAAACAGGAAAGCCTTATAAATATGATTGCCTGACAAAAGATTTTGGGAATATGAAAACTACAGGCAACATCGAAATGAAAGCCACTTTTGAAATACCAAATCTTAGTTACTGAACAACTGGAAAACAATGGTATGGCCGACTGAAGGTAATCCCCTCTTGATTGAACAATACCCTCTGCTTGCAGGCAGGTCCAAGGGTCAGAGCAGACCCTACTAGCTCAGCAGAAGGGGTCCAAAGAGTAGTTTTTAGAAGTTAAGATGTAACACTCTATGGTAATATAAGAACTCTTATAGGCTGTATGTAAATGCTATAGGATTTGTATCTTGTATTAGATTGGTTAGTGACAATTAGAATATTCAGTACAGAAGATGATTTATTGTATTGTAACCAAGACTTCACCATTCCTCTCTTACTCTTCGCACACTCTTACACTCTCTCTCTCTTACTCTCTCTCTCTCTCTCTCTCTCCTTACTTACTCGCTTACTCTCTTGCTCTCTTGGGCCTGCTCAGAGCTGCCAGCTGCAGCTCTAAGCAGTGCCCCTATACCCACGCCCTTTGCAATAAACCGCATGTTCCAAGATCTGACTATAGAGATCTCTCGTCACCGTCACCAACCGTCTACGCCCGGTCTAGACTGAACCCCAAAGCTCTTACATACAAGCACATTTAATTTAGGTATTCCTATCACCATTTCTGTATACTCTGTTTTTAAGTGACTATTGGAAAGATGATGGTTGGTTTGCTGAACATTTCATTTACTAAAAGAAACCTGTTTACATTGTTCCTCCACAATTAAATCTTTTTAATAGAATATTTCATTGGATATAAAATAAAAATTTATTTCACTGAGGAATAAAGAGCAAGCTCATTTTTGTTTCATTTAAATTCTTTTTTCCCAACCCAATCTCAGTTAAGTTCTGTACTGATGAATCCATCCTTTACAGTTTTACTTACGAGTGGTGCTCCAGTGTTGGTAGAGAAAATTTGTGCAGGCACAGTGGTCACGTTCTTGTATGAATTGTACAGAGGCAATGTAGGGATCCTAGAGTCCACCATCTATTTTCAAGTGTTTGGCACATATACATAAACGTATATAAACAAAGTACTAATACAAAATAAAATACAAATTCCTAAACACCTCAGTGATCATCCCACTGTCACTAATAGAGTCTGGTAACTGCACTGAGAAATTTCCTACCAAGTTTCTGAATCAAATTAGTTTGATACCAGTTGAGATCACTGTTTTGTGAGAAGTTTTACCCAGTCAGTGGAAAATGGTTTAGTCTGGTTGTCAGTGTCAGGACATACATGCAAAGATGCACAGGTTTCACATTTTGGGCAGGTTCAGCATAGTGCTGGACTGACTGTATGATCAGAGCCAACTCTTCTTTCACTGGTAGGACCTCCAGCTTTCCACCAGGACTCACCCTGACTTGGAAGGAAAGGCATGACAGATGGAGAATCCTCCCACCGAAAGTACAGATTCATTGTAGATAAATTTCAGTACACAGTTTTCCATGAAAACATAAAAAAATTGTGCAGGTTGATAGCTCAAAACCTCCTTTGAAAAAAGAACTAGCAAGGACAAATGTCCAAACAGCATACTTGCCCTGCTTTCATCCTCCCCCAGTGCTGTGAGACTGGCAATCCCTCCCTTCAGGGAATTCTCCATGGTTCAGTCAGTAGCTTTTAACCCCTAGACATTCTTCAGAGTACAAACGACTAGTCTGGCCCCTGCTCAAAAAGCCAGTTCAAACCATCATCCCAAGGCCTAAGATGTTCTGCAAGCATGTGTGCTTACACCTATGTGATTTTGTGGACACATACCCATTGCTGGCAGTAGGAAGACTGAGATGAGTGTGTTCTCAGACGCCACAGTCCCTCTTGCAGGATTGCTGGTGAGGTCAGAATTGGCACTTGTGAGGGAGTCACAATCGTTTCACCATTACCCTGTCATGTGTGCTGTGTTTTACCCACTTGGTAGCACTTTGTTCTGCAGCCAGTCTTAGTACTGTCTGTCAAGAGTGACTTCAGTGTGAGTCTAGAGCCTCACAGAACCCTCCTGGAGATGGTTCTCCAAAGGCAGATATACAGTAATAGAGGAGAAACTTTGTTCAGTCAGTCAGCACAAAAGTGGATTGGCAGGAACTTAACAATGCTTGCTACCTGTGAGTAGCTTTGAAAGCCTACAGACCATCAGATGCCTTGCCTACTTATTGAAAGGTTTGCCATTAAAAAAACCCCAAAACAACAGATCTCCTTTGTGGTTCAAGTTTTCTTTTCTTGTCTGTAAAAAAAAAAGAGACTGAGTGGATGTAGAGGGCAGGGGAAGAAGAATTTGAGAGGGCTTTTAAAGCAAAAACGAAGAAATAGTGGGAAAACTGCAGAGAAGAATAAGAGCTGCACTCTTCCCTCTGCAGGATAGAGGAGTGCAAGAAGATAAACAGTGAAGAATGATTTCTCCAGGACAGCTGACTTTACAAAATGAATTGCTAAGTCATGTAGTGCTAATGGCTCTGAAGACATCAGCCATTACAACCTCATATTTAACATATCTAATGATGGGGGAACCTCATCCCCGTGTCTCATTATCCCCAAGTAGGATAAATCACTGGGTTACATCCCAGATGTCCTCTTTTGGCCCAGTAATAAGTGTCTAAAGTGTTATCTTGAATCATACCTTCACTGCTTTTTTCACATTATGCTAAGCAGTTTTTCAGTTTCTTGTAGGGCAGTAAATGAAGGGCTTAGTTGGTTGGTCTGGCTACTTGTGAGCCTCACCAGTCTGGGTTATCCTGGTGTGGACTCTAAATCTTGTCCAATCTAACTTGGAAAGGTGAAAAGTAGCTGAGTACAAAGAAATTGGATGAAGTGTATCCTCTCATAGCCACTACCTGTGTGCAGCAATGAGTTGTGCAGCAGGAGCAGTGGAATCTCCCCAGCTTGTGACAAGAAGTGGCTTCCTTGATTGCAGGAAGCAATTTAAAATCTTTAAAAAGGTTGCTTACTTTGGAAAGAATTTGAAGTCATTGGCCATGAAACTGGAGGTGTCAGGTTTGGTCATTCCCTCATGCTAGGAGGACACTGGATGTGGGAGGCAGGATACCTTATTGGGTGCACCAGCTTCTTCTACAGGAGGAGGTGTTTTTTACTTGTTTCTTTGTAGACAAACAATTGGAACAGAAGAGAATGTGACAACTCCAGGTGTGTTTTGGTTTTATGCGTTTGTTATGCTAGCTGCACCAAAGAAAGATGTTGAAATAAACCTTTTATTTAAAGGAAGATTTATTTATAAGGTGGGATCCATGTACTCTTCCTGTCTTGCTGCATATATCTTGGTCTTACCTCAGCTCTTCGACTTCTTGTAATTTTCAGAGAGCATATAAAGATCAGTGTTTGTTAGTAAAGAAAGTAATTCAGATCCAAAGAAGGCTTGTGGATGTCTCTCCTTTACACTACCCCTTATTATTACATCAGGCTTTTCTTTGCCATTTACAGGTTCATTCTCAACAGCTGAGAAGTGTTGTATCTTGCAGACCATGATTCAATATCACCAGACAGAAGGGAAGCTGAATGGTTTTGAAAGTCTACCTGTCATATAAGGCAAATACCATTGTTTTCTTTCAAACCAAAAATGTCAAACACAAAATATTACCGCAGGCCTGGTTCCTACGGTATATCACCGTGTCCCGCAGCTATAGGGAGGAGGAGGAGAAGAAGATCCAGCAGGCAGGAATTGTGCAGCAAGATTGATTTATTTAATTATTTTACAAACTCTTTTATAGACTTTTTCTTCATAGTCTAATTGGACAAAGGACCAGCCACCCCTTGGGGTGATTGGCCAAAATCCTAAAACATTCCATTATCAAAATATTTTCTACTATACCATAAACAAGACTTTCCAAGGTTCAGGTGGCTTGGTTGTTTACATTCCCTGCTACCTCTTCTGTGAGAGAGAAAAGTCTCTCACGGACTTAGAAAATAACAAGAAGATCCTCACTAACAGCATTTTTGTACCTACAACAAAAGGTCAGCTCAACCCTAGCAAAACCAATACTCTCATGGCCTGTGTATGCATACGCTGCCCTGTTTATATTCCTCAGATCTTAGCAGCTAAAGTGAGACATGAAAAGTGAAGAAGGAGAGAACAGTGGCCCCTGGGGTGTTGTGGTACTGTTCCAGTGGCCTCTTTGAAGGAGATGATGCTTTAGCTCACCCCAGGGATACCCATGGCTGGTGACACTTCTTTAGACTGGATGTACCTGGTTTTCCTGCTCAGCTGTAATTTCTTTCTTCAGCCCTGAAAATTTTCAAGGGGGAGGTCACTGCTGCTGCAGCAGGAATCACAGACTGAAATGTCAGAGAGCTCAGATATCCTGTGGAATGCACTCAAGTTCCCATGGACCAGTTTCATAACTGAACAAAGAAGATATTGTAATAATTAGAAGAACCTTGTGATTATAGTCACAAGATACTAGCAGATAAGAGTTGAGTGTGTGCTGCGATATAGTCTCAAACAAAGAACATCTGCTTACTGGCTGTGGAAAGTCTCACTCTCTGGATGGAGTCTCCACCTTTTCACAGATTAAAATTAAAACAGAGAAGAGGGAAAAAGTGAAATTAAATGCTATGTTGATGCAAGATGGAAAAAAATTGTGTATCAAAAGAGACACTTGGCCATTTTCATATAAATTTGCCTCTAGAGTAAAGAAATGTGTAGTGGATAGCTAGTGTTATGCTTTAGTATGTTTACTCTGGTGAAATGTTCAGCAGTTCTTCCAAATTTTAGAGCAGGCAGGACAAAAATCACTGTCATATGTGGAGTTTCACAGAGTTATCAAAGAAGGAGCAGTGTGCCTGGCCAATACAGGCAAGTTTCTTAGAAGAGATATGTAGAATGCCGAATGCAAGCTAGGGTGTACATGTACATGTGCATGTGTGTGTGTGTTTAAGAAGACTGGAGCAGGCTGTTATCCTGAGTCTTGACTCTTGCCACTGGCAACGCTGCAGGCTGAGAGTTCTCTGTGCATAGATGGTGAGAGTAGCATAGCCTCCCCTACTCGTGTGGGATTTGGCATCTTGTTATCCCTTCCACAGAGGATAATGGGAACACGGTCTCCCAGAAATAGCAGGATTTACAGGGTGACTTGACAACGGAGAGGGCATTCGGCTCCCCTGTGGTACTCCTGCCCTCAAACAGCTGAGCATTACAGTTTAAGAAGAGCTTGTCTTTTGCCTCTGTTCAGGATCCATGTATTTATGCAGGCTGTGTGTTCAGAATAATGAATACAGAATGCTGTAAACAGTATTCCAAGGCTCAGTGATAAAATTGATCTTTTCCCCCTCTGGTGGTGTCACTGATTCCCCTTCCTTCCTGTATTTCTTCAGCCATCACTTTCTCTCATCACAGAGGCTGCACCTCTGTCATGTGAATTAAACTTAAAGGCTTTTTCCCAGTGTTAATGAGGTGAGGTGCTTTTCCTGCTATGAACGCTTGGTGTGTTTCTGTACAAGAACCTTGCACAGCCTCAGCACTTTTGCTAAGCTGCACGGCATTATTGATTTATCCAGCTTCTGCTGTGAGGGGTTTGGGGTAAAAAGCAGTGACTCAGCTGATGTGCTCAGTGGAGCAGTTTTACATGCTCAGACTGTGCTGCTGTTGCTGCCGAGTGGTTAAAAAAAAAAAAAAATCACAGACAAGCCTTTCAATTTGTTTGAAGTAAAGTGCAGGCAGCAGCAGGGTTTTCTGGCAACTTTGCAGAGATTATTGCAAATACTCTTAATGGCAGGACTGATTCTGGGGGATAAGCCTGTGTGCTTCTACAGCACCAGAAGGGGAGACAGCAATCAAGACTCCCAACTTCCCTCTTGGGTGGAGCATGATACACTGAAGCCAAGAACAATCCCACCTGGAGAGCTGGGGTGACTGGAAGGGGAGATGCCTGGAAATGCTGGCCCAGCTACTGAAACAGTTCAATGAATATTGGGGCAGATTTGTGCTGGTGATCTCAGCTCTCCATCTGCATCTGCCTGCCTAGCTATGACAGTGATTTACTCAGGGTGACAACACTCTTAATGTGGTCCCATGGAAACCTGCAGATGTGAAATGCTTGCTATCTCAACACAGAACAAAGCTGAGACCTCTCTGAAGTTCTCACAGACAGGAAGTTCAGCAAGTATTTAACCTGAGGAAGGAGACGGAAAAAGTACAGCTGTCCTGGGAGGAGAAGTGGGGATTGTTTATCTGTTTCTGAAAGATAAATAAGCTGTTCCTGTCTGTGATCTTGCTTATTTGAAGAGCAAGACTCCTAGAAGCTTTTAAATCACCACAGATTCATGGAAGTGTAGGTCAGAAGGCACTATGTGGAGCTTTCTAGTTCAAACTCCTGCTAAAAGTATGTTTATCACCAACACTGCATGAATTCATGGCTTTGTCTAATACTTCTAAATATAGAAGAGCTCAAAGGATGGAGATGCTACAACCTCACTGGATGTCATGCTTTGGTGCCGCACTGTCACCTCAGTAAAGATGTCTTGTCTAATGCCTGTCCTGAACCATCAAACACAGAGCTTGTGGTCCTGCACTACAAAGGATTTGCATAATCTCTGCAACACTGGTTATATTCAATAACCTGTGCTATTTATTATCTTCATTATTGACATGGATAAAGGGATGAAGTGCACCCTCAGCAAGTTTGGAGATGACACTGAGCTGAGTGGTGCAGTTGATACACGTGAAAGATGGGATGCCATCCAGGGGGACCTGCACAAGTTCAAGAAGTGGACCCTCATAAGGTTTAACAAGACCAAGTGCAAGGTGCAGCACCTTGATCAGGAGGACCCACTGTCTTTATGCAGGCTGGGGATGAACAGATCAAGAGCAGTTCTGTGAGAAGGACTTGGTGTTGCTGGTGGGTGAAAGGCTGGACATGACCCAGCCATGGGCACTCACAGCCCAGAAAGCCAAACGTGTCCTGGGCTGCATCCAAAACAGTGTGGGCAGCAGGGTGAGGGAGGGGATTCTGCCCTCGCTCTGCTCTGGTGAGACCCCAACCTGCAGTGCTGCATCCAGCTCTGGGCTCCCAGCACAGGAAGGACATGGACCTGCTGGAGCAAGTCCAGAGGAGCATCACCAAGATGATTAGAGGGATGGAGCCCCTCTCTGATGAGGAAGGGCTAAGACAATTGTAGTTGCTCATCCTGGAAAAGAAAAGGCTTCAGGGTGACCTAATTGTGTCCTTCCAGTGTCTGAAGGGAGCCTACAAGAAAGGTGGAGAGGGACTAGGGGAATGGCTTCAAACTGAGAGTAGGTTTAGATTAGATGTTAAGGAGAAATTCTTCACTGTGAGGTTGGTGAGGCACCAGAACAGGTTGCCCAGAGCAGCTGTGGATGCCCCATCCCTGGAAGGGTTCAAGGCCAGATTGGATGGGGCTTTGAGCAACCTGGAGTAGTGGAATCTGTGATTGGAACTGAATGATCTTTAAGGTGCCTTGCAACCCAAACCATTGCATGATTCTGTGATTCTGAAAAGCTGTAGGCTCCTATTGGAATCCCCCCAGCCTTCTCTCACCAGACTAAACAAGCCCAACCTTTCATTACAGGGTTCATCCTATTGGGACTCTCCTGTTAACCTTCCACTGGATATTCTCCAGTTTCTCCAAGAACAAACAACTTGGAAAACCTGAGAGCCCCACCAATGGAGCAAGACCAGGACTTCTGTGTGTCTCAGGATATGGAGCTGAAACACTCAGGCTTCCCACCACAGTGCTAGAAGCCTGTGCTGTGACACCACAGCTCTCATCTCCAAATGTTTATCCAGGATTCAGGGGTCTGCAGCAGGTAGCCAGATGTACCAAGAGGCACTTTTAGGCAGTTGCACACAGGAGACAAACTGGGTGCATTGAAACAGAACTTTTTTTTCACTGAGCATTTATGTTTTGACAACCTGATGTTCTTCAATTCCAGTAAAACTTCTGAAATCATACGGGTTACTTCAGTAGAAGGGTGTTGGCTGGAGGAAGGGACTTTTGAGGGGCTTAACCCATGCATGCACTCTGAATTGCTCAATAGCCCTGCCTTGCAAAGCAGAAATGGAAAAAAACAGAGAACAGAGTGACCTGAATTCAAAGAGCCTGACAACAAGCCCAGTTGTTGAAAGACTGCGACACAGAAACCTCACAGCGGGATCTCTGAAGCAAGGAGATCTAGGACCTTGGGAAAAAAAACATGGACATACTGACTTGTTGTCCATAACAATCTCCTGGGTATCACTAGATCCATTATATGTTGTTGAGATCTCAGACTGCCATATGTAGGAAAAATATTTTCAGTTGTATTTAACAGTTTTGTAATGTCAAGAAAACTGTCTTACCCTTCTGAGTCCTAAGAGAGCTGCTGTGGGGAAACAGCTGAGCTGCTTTCTTTCAAAGACTGTACTCTCCCTGGATTTATGCATTCAATGACCTTGGCAGACGTACAGAAGAACACTTTACCATAGCAATGGATTGTTTTTCATTTCTTTCCAGATTAGGCACAAACAAATTTTCTCTCATCAAATACACTGATTTTGAAATTCCACTTTTTACTCCCTCTTCAATAAAAGGATTTTTAAGTGCAGAGAAAAACCACATACTCCAGCTGTATGGTTTCTCTTGCCCTCCTACAGCATCCCAAGATAGTAGATAAAAAGATGATGTTTGAATTCTCTTTTCTGACTCCAGCATTTAAATTGCAGTTGAAGTTACTATCTACATTGGCAGTTTTAGCTCTTTCATGATTAAAACTGATTCTTATTAGCTAGACATGGGAAGATGTGGTATGTTTTCCTTCATCTGAGAATATGCAGGAATATTATTGAGACACAGATGATGGGAATTTGGAGGATTCCCAACTTCAACAGAGTATTTGCTATGCTGGATCAAACAGGTTTTCTATCCCACCCCTCTGCCCCCCAGTCAGGACTGCTGCATTTGGTAATGACTGGGATTCATGTGAGGAAAATGACAAAACCTATCCATGACTGATATTCCATGCCAGCAGCGCAACACTGTAGGTGGAGAGAAGGCAATTTCCTTCTGACCTTGGAAAAGAGCAGCTTAAGCAATGAAGTTACTGTTATGAAGTCCAACAAATGCTGTAGTTAATTTTAAAAATCTATCCCTGCTTATGGAAAAAGAAGTTAACACTGGATGTGAAGGCTATAGTATAGTCAAGAAACACCAGCCAGTACTGTTATTGATATTCAACAGATTTTAATTAAATGTCTGGACATTTACATATTGTAGAAGCTTTTCTTATAAATTGCAAATCTTTTTCAAAGTTGGTTGACCTTCATTCTAGCCCAATGCCTCCACACATTTCTAACTAGAATTACTGCTTCTTGCTGGGAATCTGCCTGCAGGATGTACTCCTACAAGCTTAGCAAGAGCCATCTCTGAGTACGATGAGTTCTTTCCCTAGGAACTTCCACCCTGGAGTCACTCTAAAAATCCTTGGAGGATTAGCCTGCAGTTATCCAGAAAGATAGAGAACTGCTCATGTTTTCAAAGAACACTTGTGTGTTTTGCTCTTATCATGATATTAGTGAAAGCCAGCAAATTACAAAATGTCTCTTAAGCTCACACAAGCTGTTATGGTCATTGGGTGTATAAATGCATCCCAGAAAGCTGGGTTCATTCAATCCTTTAGCCCCACCACTTTTCTTTTTAGTCAAGCATTACAGTTACAGTGTTAGCGATGAAAATACCTGATTGAAGCCTTTAGATTAGAAATTAGGTGGCTTTGCTAAATTGTCTGGTCTGTATTCATGATAATCCTGAAAGTATGATTACGGCAGGTTCATCAGTTGTAAAACAAATATTTATGTTACACATTTTAGCAACATCAGTTTTTTACTCCTAACCTGCGTGCATGGCTCTTCATAGACCATGGCATCAGCAGCCACTCTAAAAGGTTTGTTCACAGAAACACGACTGATGCCAAATATTTGCTAACTTCCAAAAGATTTCCTTATTTACCTTTTTGTTAAATAGTTCTAATGTGATTTTCATTAGCCCCTCCTGAAGGGCTAATCAGCACAATTTACCTGTGCACACATCACACCGAGGGACTTCTCAGTAGATTATTGACAAAAAGAAGTACCAGAGCTACCATTATGACAACACATATTTACACAGAAGGTGTGGTGTAGTACACAAAAAAGGTCAAACCTTTTGAATTAGAGTATAGCTCTTCTGGCTCAGTTGCTCACTGGTTTATCTTCAGAAGGAGTTGCTGTTCCTTCAAACAGTGTAGCAACATGAAGGCAAAATGGAAGCTGCCATGTTTCCCACAGAGATAAACATCACTGATCTCCAGCTGTTCAGCAGTGCAGTAGTTCTCATGAGTGCAGCCCACTGCTTTTGTTCCAGGTCTGGCTCCCGCTTTGACTATGACCTGGCTATTGCCATGTGTGGGAGAAGGAAAGCAGGTTGTGCTGCCAGTGGTTTCCCCCACCAGCCTGTCCCTGGACAGGTTCCAGGGGCTTCACACACACCACCATGCCAGCTGGGCTGGCCAGGGTCCAGCTGTGGCTGTTTCTCTGCCTTTCTTCATGTCTGGTGTATCCTCACAAGAATTTCTGGCAAGCAACAAGCACCGAGGGTCTAAATTCATCACAGTTGTTTGCAGAGAGCAGCCTGGAGATCTACATCTTCCCATGCAACCCAGCTGCTGAGAAGAAATACAGACCTCTGGGCCAGACCGGGGTTTAGTCATTCCCCCTCTTTTTTGTCTGGTATCGCACATTCATTCCTAAAATCCTGTCCACCCTCCCACATAGTGGGGAAGAGAGCCACAGCAGTCAGTGCCATGGAAGGATGTGGGCACTGGTGACACAGCTGGGGAGAGACATCCATGCTCACCTGGACATGCTGCTCCCCAAGGCTGTCAGCAGAGCAGAGAGCTGCAGGCAGTGGGTCTTGAAGAAATCTACAGAAAGAGAGGAGACTGTAATTTATAAAGATTGTGAGCTTTAGTGAGAGGAGGGGGACATTTGGCTTACACCAACCTTACTTGGGAAAGTAGTTCACAAGTAAATTTATAATGTACAAGTGCATTTATTGTTTCCCCTCTTGACTGGGCCATAAAAGAAGAATAAGTACAAGACAGACAGAAAGAGAAGAAGGTAGGTATTTTGTCTGCTGGGCTTTCACTATACAAGCCATATATTGGTCTAAGGCAGTCGCTATTCAATTTCAACTCAAAATTCAATTGATAAGAAACAACCTTGTAAAACCTTGTCTTCTGCAGAGGCATTTTTTTTCCTTAGGAAAAATGTTCTGTAATGCCTTTAAGCCACCTGCAGGTAGACAAGAAAGCAAGATGAAGGATTTTCTCCTGAACTGAGAGCTTTGTGAATGAGACCTGTTCTTCTGAGCTTGCAGAGACACACCGTAGTCCACCTCCGTTTAAAACCCCAGCACAATGTCTACCCAATGAAAATCTCTTATTATACAGATGCAGATGGGACTCTGCTAAATCTTCTAAGCACTGATGCAGTTTGCTTGTCCTCTGAAACCTCAGCAAATTAATAGTACTTCAGCCTCTTACAATTGGAACATGGTTCTCCCCATTTCAGGTAAAAAGCACAGAGACAATAAATGGCTTTACATGCACAAAATAATCTCTGTCACACACCTAGACTTTGAACCCAAACTGATGGTGTCCCAGATGTCCCCAGAACAACATACTGGTGAAATAGTGCCCATGGACACATCCTGAAGCTGGATGCTGTGCCATAAATGCAGTTTCATTGCTCACAGGGATGGCAAGGATTGCTCTAAGTGAGCACAGTCCTCTTCTGGGGCTCAGAACAGCTGGAGTAATACCTATTATTTTCTGCATTAGAGTTGTTCAAGAGTAGGGAACCCTGAGGCCAAAACCATTAAAAACTTGGAAAAGGGAAAACAAAGACGTAGGAAGAACCATTTGCATTCATACTAAATATCATGAAGGAGTCTTAAATTCTTGGGGTTTATACATGCTGAAGAAACTTTGCAGACCTTACTCCCCTCTCCCCCTTAGCAGAAGCCCAATGTAAAAATATAATTGAGAGATTAAAAAGACCTCACCTTGCATGTTTTCACATATCTGTACTAGGGCTTGGCTAACTTCAGCTCTCTCTAAACAAGTATCTTGCTAGCCCCAGCTGATCAGAGGCTCTCTGTGAGCACATTGGGCTGGCAGAGCAATGCTCTTTCTCAAGAATAAAATCTTTTCACAGCTAGGTTCTGGCTTCTGTGTGAAGCCTTTCAAGTTTACTGCTCTGCCATGGCACTTCTGCTCTGAGAGGTCTCTGCTCTGGTAGGTTTGGTACCCGTGCTCAAGGCTGACCTCTCCTTGTTTAAGTTGGAACCCATGCTGGCTTCAGCTGGCACGGATGGAGGGTCCATAGCCACTTGGATATGTTTTGGTTGGGAATAAGGCTGTCTGCCTCTCTCAAACAACCTTTTGGAAAAGAAGAACTAATCTGCCCTCAGCTTTGGTATCTTAAGTCCTCAATGGACTCCATCCCACTTTTTTCACAATCACTAGTGTAGATTAAAAGGTGCTTGAAGGAGCAGTAGTTCAGCTGCTCTGCTTTCCAGTCTTTGGGAGTCTTGCTTTTATTCTCTAGGCCATAGTTATTCATCAATCTAGCTGTGAAAAGATGTGAGGATTAATTTAGATGTGTTCTCTTTTACATACCAAAAGCAAAGTTGTGGGGATTTTGTTATTTCACAGTTGGGTTCCCAGACAAAAGTATGATTGAAATCTTTAGGGCTTATTACAGTTATGATAATAATGTAGTCTACTTCCTTAAAGAAAGAATTCTTTTAAACAAACATTTTTCTGCCAACACTGTAATTCTAGAAATGGTATACTGCTTCTAATCTTATTCTCATTCTAACAAGCTTTGGTTAATTCAGACTTCTTTGCTTTAGAAAAAGGGTTTCCTTTGATGAGTCACCATCCCTGGAGGTATTTAGATGTGTAGTTATGGCACTTAGGGACATGGTTTAGTGGTGGACTTGGCAGTTCTGGGTTAATGGTTGGACTCAAGGATTTTAGAAGTCTTTTCCAACGTGTATGATCTTATGGGTCTATGATGCTGCTTCGTTTCAGCTGCCATGTTGTGTGAGCTACAGTGACCTGAGTATACCTAATTCCCAGGGTTAGCCAGCAGGTTTTCTCAGTGTGTTTCTTCTATCTCTTTTCCTTCCCAAGACACCTTGGAAGTCTAATTACAGACAGGGTAGGAGTAAGAAGTGGGTAAGGGGACTGGGAGGGGACAGAGCTGAGTTGGCATTGCCTTGTGGCAGAGCTCAGCAGGGGGAGAAAGACAGAGCACTGCACTCTCTCCATCCATCTTCTACCTTACTGCCTTCACAGCAGTTTTGGGAAACTATCCTGGAGAAGGTCAGATAGTTTCTGCAGTAGCAAGAAATGAAAATATTTAGAAATTTTGCTTCAGTCAGATGTACTTTCTCTTTCTCTCTCTCTTTTTTCTTAATGGAATCTCTTGCCTAAACACTTCTGTCCCTTTGTCTCCAGTTTCTGTTCTGCTCTTGAAGGCAGAAATTTTGCTCAAGAGATTCATAACAGTAGAAAATAGAAGACAAAAGTTTCATTGATATTTTAGACAACAAAGGAAAAACTGAACAAGAAGGTAATTAAAGTAAAATCTGAAAGCTCTTCATTCTACAAGGTAAAAAAAGTGTCTCTAAATCCCAGTTTAATTTTTCTTGTCATGTTGACTATCCAGCTCCAATGAATAGACAAAATGTTCTAGTGTATCTCCCTTTATGTACATATATTTAATTCTTTTTCCTGTACTTATATTACAAAAGTTTGAGAAGCTGGAAATGGTTATGTGCACAAAGGAAGAGTATTTGCTCTGCAGTCTGATGCGTATTAGGTTTGAAATCTGTTTGAAATAATGAATTGCAATCTACTGTAATTAAATATAAAACATTAATTAACTGAGTGTTACTAGCTAAGGAAACCAAGAAGAGTTTGTAAAGTTTGTATTTCCTTTCACAGACATTTCCCTGCATGCGAGAACTCTGTATGCCAGCCCTTAAAGACTCCATGTCAATCACAAAAGACACTTTTCATTTTCAGATGGGAGAATTGCATGTCTTTACTCAATGTAATATTATATTATTTGAAGTTCAGAATTATTGCATGAAAAGCTTGTGCAAGAATTTTAGCAGTAAACTTCATACTTCTCTCATTGGAGATATTTTGCTATGCATCAGTTCCAGCAGAAAGATTAATATGAGCGGTATCATTGAATTACTTAAATACACAGAATATTCATGATCTATATTGCATGATAATTTGGCTCTGAAAAGCCACACCACAGATTATTATCTTGAGCACTCTGACACTAAGAAGATTCCTTCTCAGAGCAAAAATTCCATCCAGTAGCAAGTAGCTGAATTTATTACATGTAGCTCAGATCCTAATTCTTAAGAGTTAATTGATTCTGTCCCATGTAGTACTTTGAAGGGCAGTTGATGAAAATTACTTTGGGGCAGAAGGTATCTGTCTTTGGGAGACTAATGAACCTAAGGTTTGTTTAGGTTGGAGGAGCACAACATTGCCCAGGATAGGTATGGTAGCAGATGATTACTGTAGCAAAACATCTTTGGTTGCATGGTATTGTGCACCACCTATTTTCTTTTTTTTTCTATCTCCCTGTTGCAAGGAACCTGCTCACTCTAATATATCACTGGGTTGCATGATGTGCCTTCCAGGATCCAGCAAGGTACAAACCCAGGTAATATTGCTCTTTCCCCTTTTACTCACACTAAAGGCAGCCAGTTGCCCAGCACACCAAAGCAAATAAAACAATTCCTAAAATCTCAGTAGCTGCTGGGCTTTTGAAAGGAAAACATTGTGAAGGAAAAGTCTTTCCTTCCAGGCTCTGAGGGGAGAGAGACTGAAGAATGGCTCCAGTGTACAATGAGAATTTGCCTTGAGCAGCATCCAAATGCCAGATTTCACCAGAAGTGCAAGTCTTTTCTGCACCTTGAGTCAAGCCAGAGTCTAGTTGTTATAGATATTTGTATTAGGAGACACAGCAGCACGCCCTGCAAAGTAAGGAGGCTCCGTAGCCTCCACCTTTCTCAGAGAGCAGCACCAGCAGTACTCTACTAAGCTGTATGCAGAATGATGTCATTAAGGCCCTCCTAAGGAAGGTTTTTACAGGATTTCCTCCCCATGTTACTTTTAATTCTGTGACATGGATTAGGAGTGAAGCTGAAGCTCTGCAATCCCTTTAGCCCATTACTTCCCAACTTCTCAAGACTCACTGTCAGTAAAAGATAGATGGGTTCAGGTTTATGTCTTTAGCTCCCTGTCCTCCTAAGTGCAGGGGAGTGTTTGCATGGGTTTTGTGTAGCTATCCTTAACCAAACCTCAGTGTTCAACCTGGTTAATCCTCATGACTTCTCTGTGCACACACAATCCAAACAGCCAACTTTCCCAATATTTTACTTTCTTATTTTCTGTTTGTATAACTCCTGTGAGGCTTGCAGGCTGCATCTAGTTCCATCAGGGAGGTGGCAAAATCATAGCAAATCAGGCTCTTTGCTCTAAAACTTCCCAAAGATCAAAGTTTAGTTATCATTAGAATGTAAATGTCGCAATATTATGAAACTGGTGCATCAGGAAAGAACATATCTTCCTCTTTGAAAGTGTTTCTATGTGATGTGACATCATTTTGGTAACATTTGAGCATTTGAGGTAGGACTTGTGTTTCTTTTTTAATGATCTTTCCTTTTTTTTTTTTTTTTTTTGGGTTTTTTGTTGTCTTTTTAAGTATGCTGCTCCCACCTACTAAAATAACATTTAAAATAAAGGATTTCATGAAATCTTTTCCTTTTTCAAACTGACTCAAACATCCACCTTGTTGTTTTATTTAATGTGTTTTTCAAGGCTAGAGAAATTCGAATGAGTTATGAATATTAAGAAAGCATGGCTCCTAAGCTCTTCATAAATATACTCAAATTATCAACATACCACAGCAAGAGATGGGTTGCTGGGTGTTTGGGAACACGGGATCCACTCGAAAAAATGATGAAGAAACAGAAAACATGAGCTGATGACATGCTACATCTCACACTGGAGGTGCTCTATGCCAGTCAGGATTGAAGCATCTCACAAAAGCAGCCATTAAAGTCATTAAACTAATGGGACAGAGATTTCCAAAGATGTATTGCTTAAAGCATTGACTGTAGGAACCATGTAGTGATTATATCAGGTAATGTTGGTACATCAGGTGATTACTTTAAGCCAGCAGCCTGAAAATACTTATCATTCATCAGCAGCCAGGTCTAATAAATTATTAATGACATTTGTCAGCTCAGCCTGAAACAAGTATTTATTATTAGTATTGTTTTATCTCAGAGACCTAGAGACACTGGTCAGACAGTCAGTGCTGGGCTGCAGATGGACATCCCACCTGCCAGTCCCTCCATGGTGCCATGGGTCAGCCTCCAAAGCATGGCCAGATACCTCCCCTCTAGCATGGCCTTCATGTGTGCAGGGAGAGGTGGGAGCAGCTCCTACTACTTTCTAGTGCATTAAATTCAAGTTAATAATTTTAAACAAGTGCATTTCTCTAACCATAATAAATATGAAAGTAAAAATGGAGAAAGTCAGTGCAAACGACTTGGGTGGCACAAGTTTAGGAATTATAGTCTTTTTCCATAAGCATTAAAAACCACCTGTATTTTAAATATATCTTTTTGAAGATCAAAATTTGCAACTGTTGAATCTTGGCCTGTAAGTTTTAGTGGAATTACCCCTGAAGGATCCTAATTAGCTGATGCCTCGGAGGGGCTGCCTGAAAACAGAGGCTAGACAAAATTAAGAGAATAAAAGCAGGCATTTATTTGAAGGGCCTTCAAAGGTAAACCTTGGGCAGTCAAAAGCTCCCGAGGGGCTCCAGCCAAGATGGATGACAGGTCACAGGTTTTTCACACTTTTGTATGTTTGGTCCATTTGCATGTCAGGGTTAATTTTCCAATTACAATTTCAGGTAATGATGTCATTACCCCAAGTTTGTTTCCCATTTCTAGAGGTTTAGTTTACATATTTCAGGGCCTGGAACAACAAGGTGTCCTTGAGTCCAGGCCCAGAGAGGGTTTGTTATGTCTAACCAGAATGGCAGCACAGTAGCTAACAGGCTATGGAGTTTTAGAGTTACACAATAAAGCAGTACAGGATCTGAAAAATATAAAAGCTAAATCCTAAGGCATCATCAGGACAAAACTCCTGAAGAACAACAGCACATTTTGGTTTTTAACTTTACCACTCAGAGACTCCTGCAAGTCAGGAGACAGCCTGTAGATGTTTTAATACAAAAATCTTTAATGGCAGTGCGAGTGGCCATTAAAGAGAAATTTATTAGAGAGTCAATCTTGTAAAAAAGAAAACAAGTCCAGACTATATTTTCTTGCACATTTTGGCTTGGACATCTTAAGGAATACTTGCACTCTTAACTGGCTTAGGTGTTTGGTTGGTTGGTTGAGGTTTTTTCATTATAGTGCAGCCAGAATTATATCCTGTAACAACTCTGATAAGACTTGGAAAGGAAACATATATTCTAAGAGTTTTAACTTGGCTTGCTTTATTTTCCCTTTTTTAAAATAGCATTTTTCAGATTATGCTTATATTTCAAGGGTTTTTTCCCCTCTGTAGATAAACACTATCAGCTTACACCTTCATATCACTGTTAGTGTGCAGCAGGCTACTTAAGTAAATTCTGTTGTCCAGCCTCTGTTGTTACAAACCCATTTTTGTTTTAATATGACTAAATGGGTGTGGAAAGGTAGGAATATTGCCTGTTATTGAAATGTTATAAATATATTGTGTATGGAAAACCTAAGTGATAAAGAGCTTAATTAAGTGTGATTTATATTGATCTATATGATCATAAAATCACCAGAGTTTGGAGCAATCTAATTTGTTTTTAATAAGTGTTGCCTGAATGACTAGTAATTACAGTCATAAACCAATTACTGAACTAAAGCACAGTAAATTTAAAAACAAAACCAGTCACAAGATATTTCATTAGGAAACCCACTAAGTTAAAACAAAAGTTAATTTGTGTTTATATGACACTGGAACTTCAGTAGCACCTGTAACAGGTGAATTTTCAGGTAGTTTCCCATTCTAAACTCACATTTTTGATGTTTCCAGAAAAATTTATGTTTTGGCTTAACAGTTGTAAGCATAGTCCCAAAGCTGTCTTGTTGATTTAAGTGGACACTGTTAATATTATTTCTGTGCTGTGTGTGGGTAAGAAACCCTGAGTAGACCCATAGGTTGGCAGGCTGGGGTGAGGCCACAGTGAAGGACTCTGGAGAGCAAGTTTACGGATTAATAGAGCAGGAATTGCCCTTGGCAAAGCCAACAATTGTTGACTGATATATGAACTAGACAAGTAAGAAGCAAAATCATTATTTTCACTCTTTCAAGTCAAATACACTTCAGCAGGAATAAGGCAACATGCAGAGGTCAGGCTGTCTGAGAAATGATGGGAGCCCCACCCACAGTAGCTGGACACTTACACACATATAGCACTATGTGTCATCTCTCTTCTCCTGAAAAGAACTTCCTTTTTAATTAACATATTTCTAAGGAATTTGAGAGGAAGTTTAAAGTGTGATGGCAAAAGGATAATGAAGACACAGATGTACTAAAATTTCCACTGTGTGACACTTAATGGTGCCTGTTATATGAATCAGTTGCTAGAGGGACCTAGGTTCTTCTGAAAGCTTGTGCTCCAGGCATGATGACACTGGGGCTCTATTTCTGAGGGAGCGGAAGAGAAAAGGGAGTTACAAGGAGAAAGTAACTACTCCACGTGGTGAATGGAGATTGACAAACGCTGTAGCTGTCTTTATGTGATCTCTGAAGACAACATTGAGGGTTACACATCTGTAACCCTCACAAGTTCCCACAAGTGTATCAGTAGGGTTCCTCATTAAAATTTGGCAATGACTTACAACAATAACTTATTACCGCAGCCCTAGGGTATATCACCATGTCCTGCAGTCATAGGAAGGAGGAGAGAAGATCCAGCAGGCAGGAATTGTGCAGCAAGATTGATCTATTTAATTCTTTTACAAACTCTTTTATAGACTTTTTTCTTCATAGTCTAATTGGACAAGGATCAGCCACCCCTTGGGGTGATTGGCTAAAATCCTAAAACATCCATTGTCAAAATATTTTTCTACTGTACTATAAACAAGACTTTTCAAGGCTGCAGGTGTTTGGTTGTTTACGTAACTCTGCTACCTCTTCTGTGAGAGAGAAAAGTCTCTCACGGGCTTAGAAAATAGCAAGAAAATCCTTGCTAGCAGCATTTTTGTATCCACAATAACTCACTGAAAGAGAAAACTATAAAACATTATTAGTAATAGATCATCAATCTTGGGAACTGCAATTGCTTAACAACTTTGAAGAACCATGGCTTTTTTTAACAGATAAAAGAATTAGCAAAATCTGAAAATGGAGCAAAACTGTTTTGGTTATGCCAGAGCAAGCAAAGAGCCTGACAACTGCTTCACACTCTAACACAGCAAGGTGCCTGGTCAGAATGATGTCTGGTGAGGCTAACCATCAGCTAATACAAGGTCAGGTGTATTGAAGGGACAGCTGGGTACTAAGCTAGGTGTAAATATTCCAGAAAAAGGGGGTCCTAATAAGGATTGTTCAATGGAATGTGCAGGTGACCCAGGGCAGCTGCTGATGCCATCGCTCCCCAGCCCCATTCTGTCACCAGGATCTAGGTTAGCCTGAACGCTTTGAGCAATGTGTTGCTTTTTTCCTGTTGTTTTGTGAATTGTTTTTTTAACATGGATCATTGCAGCTGAAGTGGGTTAGGGAGAAATGGCATGTGGTGTTGTGCTAACAGGTCTGGTGGCTTTCTGCCTTGTGTATGGCAGGAAGGTGCAAGGCTCTGGTCAGGGGTAACTTCAGACATGGCCTGTGAAGCTCAGCCATCACTCCAACATGTGCTAAGACTGCACAAAGATAAGAGAATACCATTAACGCTACATCAATGGTGCACGCAGGGTTATCTTGGCTATGCTAGTCACTTCTGCTAGGACACCTTGGAATGGGTAGGATGAAAATCTCTTCATCTGACAGTTGCTTAGTGTACCCAAGGAAAAGTTAAAGGCAGACACACTCACAGTCTCTGTGCAGGGGGCAAAGCTGTGGTAGTGGGCTCTTCAGCCTGGCAAGCAAACATACAGCACAACCTCGGGGCTGCTCTTTGAAACTGGACAAATTCAGACTGCAAAGGAGATTACAATTTATCTAAGCAGGGGGTTATTAACCACTGAAATGATTTATTAAAAGCTGTTGTGGGTTCTCCATCACTGCCTTTGTTCAAATCAAAATAGGATTTCTCAGCTGAAATACGGTGTAATTCAAAGGGGAAATATTTCATGCCTGGTTATAATTGGTGTTATAGAGAAAGTCAGGCAAAACAATTAAAATGATCTCATCTGGTCTAAAAATTGATGAGTCTGTTTGAAGGGAAAAAATCCCAAACCAAATGTAACAAAACTGACTTTGGAGGAATTAATTTCCAGAGGCTGCATTTCACAACGGCGTATCGCTTTTCACTAGCACAAATCTGTACCTTGGGTACTGCTGCATTGTGCTGCATTTCTCAAAAACACTGTTTAAGGAGACAAGCTACTTTTAAAGGAAGTTGCAGTTGTAATACTTGGGTGAAATCAGAGCCTCAGAGACAGAAATGACAGGAGTTTCATTTCTACAGGAGGTCAGAATTTTATCTGCTTTTTCCCTCCTTTCACAGCCATAAGCATGTCTCATTCTGCAGGATTTTATAGAAGGATACAGGGGATTTTCTGCTCTGCAAGTTGTGGTATTTCTTTTGGAAATGAAGAAAACCCAGCATACACTGGCTGAGTGGTTGGCTTTGATCTGCTGATGTCTTGAAGTCAAGGATTAGATGAACAGAGGAATGTCACTGATATTTTTCAGCTACAGAGGGTTGCAGTTATATCAGCGTGGCATCCTCAGAAATAATGATCTGGTGGTTTTTATAGTTTAGTGTTAGGAAGGTCTCAAAATCAGAGTGAAAACGCAGAGTACATACAAAGAATCACTGCTAGCAGCCCAGAAATTTAACTAAAAATGAAAACATATATGACACATTTTAAATACATTGAAAGAAAACTGATTAGGTGAAAGAGATAATGGATAAAGTTTCCAAAACAAAGGAAAGACAACGACCCTCTTTAGAGCAAGGTTACAGTATGCTTACTGTGCAGAAGAGGTAAATATTTGGTCCTCAATGCAAAGCCTGCTGCATTTTGATACACTGATGTGTTATCCCTGTGCACATACTGAATTGTCAGAGACATTCTACTTGGCATCCAAGGACCCCAAAGAAGCCTCCTGTCCAGATTCTGACCAGGGCTGGATGCCAAGCTGAAAGGCAGCATTTTGTTTCTCATGTTCACATTCTGAGGTGGCACTTTGTGGTTGCCAACTTGCAGCTGTTTTGCAATCTGAAACCTAATGTGCATAAAGAAAAATCTGTGGCCTCTGTTTATTTAGTTTTCAGTGGTTTACATGTGACAAATGTACATATTTTACAATATTTGGTATGAGCACGGACCCTTTTTCTGTAGTGAACACTCTTGGAGAGCCTATAAAAAGGAGGTTTTATTCCTACATTTTCCTACAGAGAACACATCTCTATGTTTTTCAGATTTTCTCTCAGAAAGAACTGGAAAAAGGAGGGACTGTAACTGCTATAAATGCCTACTTCACCTTACAGATTAGCCTGAAACAACAGCTGGCAGTTGTGCTGACAAAAGCAACCCTGTCTCAGGAAAGAGTTCTCTCTAGAAATGATGGAGAACTCAAAATTCAGATAATTTTGAAAGCTCACAAAGAGCAGAAAACATAAGCCTTTGTGGTGCAGAAGAGCAGGGTCTCAGAGCAGAGACTTGACCATGGGATGTATTGATTTTTGATGCCCGTGAATTCTCCAGGCCCCAAAGATCCACCCAGTTTAGACACGAGTTGCTTCATGCCAGATGCGAACTGGTGCATCAGGGGACACCAGCGGCTTCACTGTCCATCAGCAGCTGTGATACCATGTTGTGAAAATACCTTCATATTGTGCTAAGTGTATGCTCTTACAGAGCACATTAAACAATTCATAGTGGTACAAGGGCTACTCATGTTTTTTGAAGGATACTTGTCTTTGGGAAGTGAGGAAAAGAGAACTTGGTAAAGCAGCTGCCATCTTAGAGCTTAGACCTACTCATTTTAAAGATGGAGCCAACTCCAGTTGTGAGCAGCAGCCCCTGAGCAGTGGGCTGGGACAGCAGCAGGGCCCTTCCACGCCTTAAAGACCACAAATCCCTGGGAGCAGAGATTTATTGCGCTTTCGTAACTCACTTGTCAATCAAATTCTTTACTAGAAATAATGCAGAACTGTTTCAACTGAATTATTTGATTTGGAGTTCCTCTAACTTGAAGGTGGCTTTTTTATTTCCCCTGTTCCACATAAAATTTTCTCCATGTCAGTTCTATTATGCACTTTTGAAAAACAAGCAGGACTCAAAATGAGTTATTTCTTGTGGGAAAACGGTCTGTTGGGAACACATTACACATTCCATTTACTAATCATAATCTTCTGATAATTTTTACTGTGCATTGCAAATGCAGGCAGCCCGCATTATATCTGCAGTGCTCAGATAGATTGGAACTGCTCCAAACTGCTCCTCAAAAATTTATTTTTAAAATTTTCCATGAACTTACTGTTCCTTCATCCTGGTAACAAATGCATATGTATGCAATGGACTAACTACACACATGCAGTAGTTTAGTAGAGTTACATGTACCATAGCATTAAAAAATAGACTGTCTCTCAAAGAATGTAGAAACTATTGCCTGAAGAAATAAATGCTTCAGCCTGAGGAAGCTGAAAGACTGAAAACATCAGCAAGGAAGATAAATGGCCTCATCTTACAGTAGAAAAAAGAGCAACAGGAAAACTAAAATTTTAGTGATATGCTTCATGAAAAACAGTTTCATATGGCTGGTCATAAATAAAGTGAAGACCCAGGCTGTTGTCAGAAAAATTTCAAGGATGAGCCAAACAGCTGCAGCCCTGGCTTCTGGTTTCACCACTCAAAATCAGAATATAAAGGTCCAGGAGAAAGGACATTCAGCTCCTGAGTAGCTCCCTGTGGAAACATGGGGCTGGGAAAGAAACAGCAGTGGTGAAATACAGGGCAAATGTGGAGGCAAGGAACATTGCTCTACAGAAGGGTACCTTCCTACACCATGGTGGGAAGGGACATGTGAGCCAGCGAGCTCCTGAGTGTCTCATTTCTCCCCACACCTGCTAAATCACTGCAGAAATGCTGCTTATTTGCAGCAGCAAAAATGTGGTGGTGTGCACAGTTTATAGTTTTTATAGTTTATATAGTTTTTATAGTTTGAAAAAAGTTGCAGTTTGTTTTCAGCAGAAGCTCTGAGGGTGCCTGGGTTTAGCATCTTGTTCAGCAAGGCAGGTAATTCCTTTCCAAAATCTTTAAAGGATGCAGCTCCTGCCTCCACTGTTGCAGTGCCTCCCCCAAAGGGGGTGGTTTCTGACGGGAACTGACTGAGAAAAATTTCCTGGACTCCTGGACCTTTCCTATCGCTCTCATCTCTGCTGTGTTTCACTGCTGAGAGTACAAAGACCTCCAGTATTCTTATCTTGGCATTCCCCACTTAGGGGAATGAGAGAAGCATTACAAATGAGTCTGTAGAGATGTATCATGAGAGCAGTAATAAAAACTAAAAAACCAGCACTGGTGGCCGTGGCCAGTCAGGTTCTTTGGGAGCCCTGGGCAGTGGAACTGTTCCACATCCCTGCTCTGAAATGCCTGGCATTTAAACCTGGTGACAAGCTCTGCTCCTGCAGACTGTTCTTGAGGAAGATCTTATGGTCAGACTGTCACAGTTAATGTTATTTTCAGGTCACATTTCTGTTCCCCCTTCTACTCTCCTGCAGTCCCTGTGCTAAAGCAGCCATCTCTCCCCTCACTGTCCCCCCATACCAGACAGGACATGATCAGGATACACTAACATCAAGGTTGCCCTAAAAATTCATGCTCTCTTTCCTGCTTTCTTGTTTAATGGTTTAAAGACAGCAAGTCTATCTATATTTTTGGAGCCTAAAAACTTACTTGTAGCTGTTGGGAAAGATGTGCAATAGTCAGCATCGGTCAAGAAAATCGTCTCTATGGGGTTTTTTTAATAATATTTTTCTGAAGAGGTTCATCTTCATTACTCAGCTATTCATAACCTACTAACAACCCCATATTATTATCTACATGACCTGCTCTCATCTGGCCCAGTAAAAAAAAGGTGCTGTGTGTCAATAGCTGCCTGGGTTTCATACTGAACTACTTCTCTAACTTAATATAAAAAAAAATAAAGCAAACCACCACTATTCACAAACACATTAAGCCAATGGATTAGATTTACTGCATATTATGAGGCTATAAATTATTCTTAAAAATACTGTATTAAAACATAATCAATTGTCTAAGCCTGGCTGGTGGCATGGCTTTGTAGACCTAATCCCTCCTTCCAATGCACTCAGTCTTCCCCACACCTGGCATGTTGTGCTGCATCATGGAGGGGGCTGATGCAGCAGCAGGACTTCCCTGCTCCTGAAGTCACACGAGCTCTGCCCTTCAGTAAGCCCATCAGACCACTGACTTTTGCCCAGTATCTACCAAATGAGTGCTCTGCCAAGATTTCAACCATGGGAAATACCATTTTTTGCTCAGCAAAACACGGTCAGGAAATCCCTTTCCATAAGTTTTCAACACGTTCCATGATTTCACAGCATTACACATCTGTTCACTCAGCAGCCCCCTGAACATAGCGTGACCCTGAGCATCAGCTCTGTGTGGAACGGGTGTGGGAATGAGCCCATGAGAAAGAACTTCAATTCCACACCACAGCTGCCTCTGAGTATCAAAGCATCCATATCTCTGAGCTACAACAGCACATGAATGTGCTGCACATGGGGGGGAATTGCCAGAACAGGGCCCTGAAGAGCTCTGCTTTCTCACTCTTCTGAAGCAGAGCTGAAAATAGGACAACAACAGAAGTGCACACTCTTCCATGTGACCTCCAAGGACCAGGGTCCATCCTGAAAACCTCAGAAATGATCTCTCAAATAAATAACTGCCCATAAAGATTTTTGGTATCACAGCTGACTACTTAAATGTGGTTTGGAGTAGGGTAAATTTGTTTTCAAGTAGCACTGGTCATACACTGCTCCTGTAAGACCTCCTTGGTGGTTAAAAATGAGCAGCAGAGCACCCCTGAGGCTTGATATGAATATTCATGATGGCTCATTAGTTTGCAGGTTTTCCATAATCTGGTCATTAGCTTTTCAGTAAAAATTCAGAAAGCAAATGATAACGTGTGCTACTTATGTGTAGAAACACACCCTGTGCTGGGCAGGTAGGTCCTGACCTTCTCCTCACACCAGTACTAGCATCTGTGCTTCACCAAAACTCTTCTTTGCCTCATCTCTGCAAGGTTTCGCTCCTCCCAGGGCTCCTATCTGCACTGTGTGGAGGGATTTCCCCCTTGTACTTTTTGAGCAGACAGAATAATAGGTGAGAAAGTGGTAGAAAACTAGTGCATGATATTCACAATACAGAGAAAGAAACCCCATCCATCCCCAAATAGACCAAAATTAAGTTCTCACAGTGGGTGAAATGCTGCCTGTCCCACTAAAGATCTGTTGTAAAATTCCCCCTGACTTCAATGGGGCCAGAATTTGGATATTCATTTTTCCATGATCTTCCCAGATGAAGTATCCAGACAGGTTTTAAGGTTTCCTTATGCTAGACAGGTTTTAAGGTTTCCTGTGGGCAAAACCCAGAATCATGGAATGATTTGGGTTAGAAGAGACCTGTAAAGACAATCTAGTCCAATCCCCCCACAATGAGCAGGGACATCTTCAACTAGACCAATCCAACCTTACCTTGAATGTTTCCAGGGATGGGGCATCAACCACCTCTCTGGGCAACCTGTGTTTCACCACACTCAGAGCAAAAAATTTCTTCCAAATATCTAGTCTGACTACCATCTTCCAGCTTACACCCATTATGCCTTGTCCTATTGCTACAGGTCCTATGATATATTTTTGCTCTTATGTATCTATATACACACACACACTTTATTAGCTTCTTTGGCTTTGTTTGACTGTACAGCATTTTGGAGGAAAAAAAACACCACCAAACCTGAAATTTCATCAGGAAAAAAACAGCAAAAAAATTGTTTTACACTATGGCTCCATGCCTGTTCTCCACCTCCTGAATTCAATACCAGAGGATATATGTACTGATACAAACCTTCTATTTTCACTCAGTGTGTACAAGAGGGTTTGTAAGGCTTTGTTGGTTGAACATGATAGAAAAAAATCCAGGGGAAATTTAAAGCACTTTGACAGCTCTTTGTTCAGAGTCATTAAACACAAACCAACCACAGAATCTCTTAGGTTGGAAAAGCCCTTTAAGATCACCAAGTGCAACCATTAACTCAGCACTGCCAAGTTCACCACACATGAACAAAAAACCATATCCCCGAGTGCCACATGTACACGTCTTTTAAACACCTCCAGGGATGGTGACTCTACCATCCAATGCTTCTTCCCCATATCCTGTCACTTGTTCTTTAGGAGAAGAGACTGACTCCCACCCAGCTACAACCTCCTTTCAGGTAGTCATAGAGAGGGCTAAGGTCCCCCCTGAGCCTCCTTTTCTCCAGGCTAAACAACCCCCGCTCCCTGAGCCACCCCTCGTAATACTTGTGCTCCAGACCCTTCACCAGCTCCTTTGCCTTTCTCTAGAAATGCTCCAGCACCTCAGTGTCTGTTTTGTAGGAAATACACCACATGGACACAAACCCATGAGCTTGAAGAAAGCATTTTCAGATGGGATGAGTGAGTTTTGTGCCAGATACGTGTAAGCTGATATACTCCGAGGTATGCAAAACATGAATGAAGAAAATCAAGCCTTTGCCAAAACCAAATACTGTAATTTTCATGCAGACACATTAGCCTGTACTTCCCATTCTTATTTGAAGGACAACAGTAGTAAGTACGACTACATTAATTTTCTACTTCCCCCTACAATCAATTTAAAATAAAGAACAAAACCACCACCATCCAAAATTTTAGTAAAATAAAGTTCACATTCAGCTAAGCACTCTTTTATCCTGTTATTTAAGTCACTCCAAATCACCATTGGTACATTTCTAAATGCTGTGTGCTGAGAGTAGCAAAGCTTTTACAGTTCAGAATGGCAAGACAGACTTCATAAAAGATTAATATACTTGAAAAGCAGGTCATTTATTAAAAGATCTTTTAAAAGCTTCCTTTCTTAAAAAGCAAAACTATCTGCCCACCTCCGCATCTTGTCTGAAAGCATTTGCATACACAGCTGTTCTCCAAATTTCAACCCTGTTCCTTTTTTTGTCTTCATGTTTTAAGACATGAATAGCAGGTATTTAGTGAAACAGTAGCAGGCTTCAGCAAGTGTCTTCTGCTTCCACACACTGATTTATCCTGCATCCCAGACACCCAGATACCCTTTCCTCATACACAGGATTAAAGTCTCAGACCTTCAGCCCCAGAACTGCATGAGATGGCAGTTTGGGGACTTCAGCTTCTAAACCTTCTCTTACCACAGCTGAAAGGTTTCCACAATAGCCAGGGTGAGGACAGGCTTTGTCCCTCCTGGATCTTCCACTGTCCTTTTGTTTTACAAGTTCCTTTAGGCAGTGCTCTCTGACCAGCTGCCTGCGAACTGCGCATGCAGCGCAAGTCGTCTGGATGCCAAAGCCACAAGACACACAGGTACCCTGTTACCAAACAGCAGAAGGCAAAACAATAAACATTTCTTAGCCAGTGGGCCCATAGCATTCTGTTCACTGGAAATTGTACCACCTTTGCACACTGCAGTCCTAAAGCCAGCATTTTATTTGGAGACAAAGAAAGAGCAGGAGTATGCACTGAGTGAGATATGACAGAGAAAAAAATACAGGCAATTTTGCACCAAGAGCTTGATACTTCCAAGGTATGTTTGACGTCCTGTACTTCATGAGTGTTTTCAATCAGTGCATCTTCCTGAAGAAGCACCTCTTGCTGTTTCATCTTGCTTGCAAATAATATGACAGCCCAGAAAATTAAAAATAATCCATTAAAAAAATTACCATCTTTTCAGGACATGGCAGCTCAACTGTTGCCACAGAGTTACTCTCTTGGGAACAGGCTGTCATGAATACAGTGCTTATAAAAGACAGAACAAGTTGTGGGAAAGTTGCTTTCGAAGGAGGTTAAGCGAGGAGAATATGATGACCTTGGTTATAAGTTTCAAAGGAGAGATGATGTAAAAGTCAGACACCACAAGGGAAGGAACACACAGAAAAGAAGAAGGAAGCTGGGAAAACTCAAAAAGGGTGAGACACCAAGAAGGTAGAGACCACTTGCTGTGCCAAAAGCAAGAAACAGTAATAGCACAGACACTAGCACACTCTTACTCGTCATAAGATCACCATGAAAATTACTTTAAATTTAGAAAAATTACATTCAGGAGACAACTTTTTAGTTCTATAAATGATTGTTTTTCATGCAATTTTTTTTAAAAAGTCACTCCTGTTATTAATCAGTTTTGATGGGCAGCCACAACCAAGTTCCTAAGCAATCTAATGTAGAATATGCTTGAAGGCTGTTCATACCTACCAGGGCAAGACAGAGGGTGTAGTGTAGGTGTCTCCACTATAGACTGCACTGCAGCCCAAGGGACATCAACTGAGTATTTAGCAATAATGTAGTAACTGTAACAAATGGTAGGACTCATCCATCGATCACCATTTGGGCTTTCAGGGAGAAAAATAAAGGCATTTAGGGGTTAATACTTCTGATTGAAATGTGCTTATTTAGAGGTTCACTTAACAGATGCCATCATCAGGAGATAAAAGTCCTCACACTGAACAAACAATTTTAATGGCCTTTCCCATTAAGCTATGGATGACGTATTTCAAAGGGCAGATTATTGGAGTCTTTCTGCTGACAGCAAGGAATGTCAAATGAATTCAGAATATCAGTGAATGTTTAAGCCTTGGCAACAAGGATTTTAATATAGAGCTATTTTATACTTCAGGACAAAACACCTTGACCAATTTATTCTCCTTTATAGCACATTTATACTGCATTTATATTCATTGCCAAAATAGGCAACAGACCCTTACTGTTCATGGGAACAAAACTCCAGATGCTCTTACATCCTAAGCCTAATGTGTTCAGTTACTGGTGTGGCAGCATTAATCACAAAGAACAAGAGTTCTACACCCTTGGAAAAACCTGGGAACCTCCCAGATTTGTTAGACTACTCTGCTTAATAAGAAGTTTCTTACAAACAAATGAGCTCTGAATATAATGTACTAAACATATCATCCCATAACCAATAGGTATCAGGATGACTATTTTTAAGGTTTCGTTCCCTTCCTGTTCTCCTGCAGACTGCAATTATTCAGCTCTGTACTGCAGAGCTCCATTAAGCACTTTGTTTTTCACTGAATGACTAGAATCAAGTGCGTACGGCCTCCACGGATGGATAAACTGCTGTAAAAAGAGATAAGTCAGCAATACTGATTGGCTCTGTTGTCTGAGCATGCCTTTTGATTTTTGAATTACTGCCAAAAGCATCATCATTCTCTGTTTACCCTTCAAAAGCCCTCGGTCACTCAGATGGTGCATACCCTCACAGCACAGAGGTCTCCCTTGCAGAAACTACCCATAAAAAAAAAAGACAATTTCAGTATTTGTATTTGTTGAATGTAGATTTGTGGCACAGATCCTCTATCTCTCATTTTTCATGACATTGTTACTATATAACACGAAGTGATTAAAAGACCAGTTTTACTTTGATGCCCACCTCTTTCACTTAGATAAATGGTTATCTCTGTGCAAAGCTGTAGGTAGCTTTCAAAGTGTACTTGGTCACACCGTTTTCCTCTTCCTTTCCCACTCCGGCAAGTCAAATTAACAGAATCACCATAACCTCTGTGGTAGTTTCTTTTGTGTGTGTATGAGTTCCTATCAATCACTGAAGACACACTGCATTTTTCTCCACTGCTGTGGCCAGGACTGTCAGTACAGGGACTCAGTACCAGCTTTCACAGGACACCACAGGCTTGCATTTCCCTCCAGAGCTGCAGCAAGAGCTGTTGTTTAGCTGCAAACACCTGCTGTGCACTTTGTACCTGGGTAAATGCCTGCTGGACACAGAAGGAGCATGACCAGAACAGGTCCCCGATTAAGCATTTGGGCTGGTTACAACTCTTTGTGAATTCAACATTCAGCACTCAGGAATCTCCTAAGGCAGAGACAAGTAATGCACTCTTGACATGATAGGATTACCTGTCTGCAAAGGCAGATAATATATAATATTATATTATATTATATTATATATAATGGTTATTCCCATTTGAATACAAAAACAATCAGACACCAATGATTTGGGTTTTACGCAAACATACAAGTAAATAACAAGACCATAAATAATTAAATACTATCTGCATAAACAGCAATAAAGCAACAAAAGAAGGCAATTGTTACCTGTTTGTTCAAAGCCTTGTGGACATTTTGCAATCCCATGATTTCTATTACTGCAATCTCACCAGAGCTGCAAGTTCAGCTGACTGTGAAGGTCTAGGTCCTGTAAAATCTTATTCCTGTGCACACTGTAGGAAACAGGGATGGCGAAGGCAGAACATGTGCTGTTTCAAAGGTGCTGCCTAAGATCTTGGGTGAGGAAATGCCCTCTTACAGATAGCTCACAACCCCTTGCGTGATTAAAAGGAAATGATTTTGATTTCTCAAGAGCCTATGGCTTCCCAACAAACCTTGGGAAACAAGTTCAGAATACTAGCATATGCTCTAATCCATTTTCTAGTTATAAAGGCTTCTTTATTACTGTTTTTGGCTGACAACACTTGAGATAGCATGCTTATCATAATTCTTAAAACACTTGAGAGAGAACAATATAAGTGCATTTTTTATTTCAGTTTTAACTTCTTTATTTCATTGCTATACAGCTGCATTACACTTGGCTTTAATCCCTCAAGCATTATTTTCCTTGGCAAAATAGTCACTGAACTGAGCAGAACTTACTGTTGGAAAAATATGCTTGAAAAACCAGTGTGATGTCAATGCCAACTGAAACCCATGGAGCTTAAAATGTCACAAATGTGCCTGTAGCTGAAATACAGAGCTCCTCTTTTTTTTTTTTTGTCTGAGCTAGGAATGTTGTAAGTCTTAGGTTGTGAAGTCAACTGTAAAAATCATAGAGTAGCCTCCTGAAGCTGAATGTGTGCTGAAACTGAATGTATGCTTGCCCCCCTCCATGAACAACCATTTAGAGAACAATTATATAAAACTGGATGTAGGATAATTCCATAGGAAACAAATGGCTGCATGGCTCCGCATCCAGTCTTGCCTGCATTAACTGTAGCTATCTACAAGAAGTTGGGCTACAGGCTTCTCAGAGAAAAGATAGAACTCGACTTTGTAAAACATCTTTAATATTCAAATATATAAATAAGCACTACTGAAGAATAATTCAGAAGACTGCGGTGATTCATTACGAACAGATGCTATAAACAGGAACAGTAACATTGCTAGGTAAGGAAGAAGCAAGCTATTTTAGGAGTCTTGAAAATCTCTTCTAGTTCTTCAGACAGATCATGCTGCTATAGTTATTTTATAAAAAATTATATTCTGAAAAGCACTTTAGTAAAAGAAACCTTTTACTGGAACTATTATTTAACCAAGACCTTCTACAGCACTATAACACACTGCAATTGAGTTCCTGATATAATTTTAAGAATGGGAGGGGTGAAAATAAGAACGAAAAACCCTACCATACCTGCACCAGGAGCTATTTATTAGCATAACACTCTTCCTTTTAAAGATTTCATAACAACTGAAGTATATACAAAGTCTTACAGCATTTACACAATAAAAAAGTTTCCTATTAGCTGATGTAGTATAAGGTAGTGCTGCAATTTACTTCAAATCGTGTATACAATAATAATGAAGCAGACCACTGTACTTTCAACTTCTCCACTACCACACCACCACTGTCAGTTGAAATGACAGTTAATTAAACCACTGGGAAGACACAGATTGTTTAAAGATTTGTAACAGGTTGATTGGCAGCACTAACCATCTTAAGGAGGAAAAGAAAAAGAAAAGAAAAAGAAAAGAAAAGCTACATACTGTCATGTTTCTACACTTTCCTAGAGCTGGAACAAACTTTCACAGCCTTAGATATAACATATGCAAGACAACATAATCACATTTTTTCAGATAATAGTTCAGCTACTGAGTGTATTTACTTCTGAATAGGAGGTGTTATATTGATATGGCTGTGTGTTTCCATTTTTGTTCATTAACTGTTCAAATAGGTCTAGAAAAAAAATTAAGACAGCATGGAGTTTGTAGTCATGATGTGTTTTGACTAATAAAGGCATTCAATATCAGCTATAGGATCTAATTATTCCTGTCAAAAGTTTAAGACCAGGAATCTTTGAGTAAAAATCAAACCCACAAAATCTTGTACCTGCGCTGTTTTCATCTGTTAACTCCAACCTTCTTTAAGCTTTTCCAGCTGGGATAATACAAAATCCTTATAATGCTTACACCAACCCAAATGCAAGACTCATTTAGTTTATGAGAGGTCAAGCAGATTCACTAGACTACGTCTGCTGTAAAACAGAGGGAGCTTACCTAGGAAAAAGAAACTTTTACTGAACAGTGCCTTACTACAAGTAGGGATATATAGTTTAACAACAATACATAATTTAAGAACATAGCATTCTTTGCCTTTTAGAAACAGCTTTCGTGTGCCCATAATGCACTTTCTACAAGAGATAAGGCTGCTTTGCCTATCGTCGTATGCCTAAACCTCTTATTTTGGCCAATTTCACTTTTCTTCCCCCCAAAGGGATTCTGTTTCAACTTAGAAACGAGTAACGTCAGTTGACAATATCTGTATTAAGACAAGAAGTGACATATATAAAATCCACAAGGAACCACATAAATACCAAAGAAGTCATATAACCTTTCCGTGTAAACACTTTGATTATACTGAAGCCCTAATCAGATTCATGTCTTAAACTTTTGGCAGATAATGTGTATGCTCAGCCAGGCTTTGTAGTTAGTTATTGTTCAAGTGGAAGCCAGGTCAGCTCACATGTTGACAGGCATGCAACTTGGAAACATTGCACAACAAGCAACACAAAGAGATTTGAGAAGGGTACAAGACTTCAAGTAGACTTCACAACCCTTCACAAACTGAATATTCACAGACAAAGATACAGTCCTTGCTTTTTTCTACGGTGGATTTCTCTCTCACACATGGGACACTTTCTGTGACTCTCTAGCTTGCTTAATGCTATATAACCACTTGATGATTCTGGCATTCCTTTCAATGGCAGAAATGCCGTATGGCACACGGTCATTGGCACTGTCATCATTTCTAAGGTCACTGTTGCTGTCCTGAGACTGTTCACAGTCTGAGCTAATCATGCTTGCACTGCGAAAGTTGAGGGATATAATATCAGAGTTAGCCCTTGCAAAGTTTTCCATCCCGAGGTTTTCAAGCTCTTCAGGATCCAGTCCGCAGTAGTTAAAGAACCGTTCGACATCTGCGTCAACGCGAAAGTATCTGTCGCTCAAGTCTGACTTTGATCGCTGTAGGGAGGGTCTTCTACTAACTCCGCATCCAGACTCGACTGCCTCAATCTCTGGGGATTTCAGGGTGGCAATGGCAGTGATTTTGGGCTTTGGAGGCAGAGGTGGGGCTGAACTACTGCAGGGTATTGCTTTTAAGGGCTTTGCACTAGTTACTTTCCTAATGTCTGAAGAGCTGTGAGAGACATGTAAGAAAGTCTCTGCTGACTGATCTAGCAGCCTTCTGCTGACATTGGAGCTGCTCTCCTGTGGGCTGCTCCAGCCCTGCGTGGGGTAAACCTTCAAGGATTCTGCGAATGAGTGTCGGTTCAGCTCTGTTGAATCGGCTCTGTGGGGTGGCCAATTTCGGGGACCGTGCTTATGCCCTGAACCTGAGCTGGAGCCTTCAGAGCTGTTGATGATGTTCTTCAAAATCTCAAGTTTCAGATTTTCTCTCTGGACTCCACTCTCAGTCTTTGCATTGTTGCTGAAGACCTTCAGGGTGGGGCTCCCCAGCGCTCGCTTGACCGCGGGACAGACCGGTGGCTTCGCCAGCACTGCCGGCTTCACAGGCTCCTGCTTGGCATTGATGACCTCCTGGCTCTTGACATATTTCGCCTTGTCGGCTTCAAGCCTCTCCACTGCACTCAGTCTTTTTGGATTAGGCTCCGCCTGCCTGCGAAAATAGTCAGGTCCTTTGTTCAGGATGCGGAGAGGAACGGCAGATGTGAAAGTCACGGCAGGGCTGACCGGCTTCACCATGCTACCTGTCGGTAATGTTTCTGTAGGCATGTTTGGTGGTCTTTCCCCCGCAGCCGTTTTGGATTCTTCTCTGGGATCTCCTAAATGCACGGTGCAGAAACATGTACATTAAGCACAATGAGTAGCTGATGAATCCTGGGATCTGAGTGTTAGCAGCAGTGCCTCATCTCACAGCTCATTAAATAACACTGCGTTTCTCTTTTAAAGGCAGCCTTTGTAGGGCAAGGGCACCCGACACAAGTCCGTATTAGTCTGCTCCGCTGACTCCTTTCTTCTCGCTGAAAGATGTGGGATTCTGGCTGTCCCCTCTGCGCTCCACGACCGGCAGCGATCTGAAATGCAGAATAACCAACCACACGTTAGCGTGAGCGCCTGACATCAGAGCGATAGCAACAGCTGCCTCCCGGCCCTCCTCTCCCACCGCCGCCTGGGATGCTGCCGCGGGTGGCACAGCGAGGCAGCGCGCAGGGTGCCCCTGCCCCGCTCCTGCCCAGCACCCCTCTGCATCTTACAAGACATGTATTGCTTGATATGTACACTCTGAGCTTGGATTTAATGAAATTACACTGGGAAATTTAAAAAAAAAAAAAAAAATTCAAAAAAATTAAGAATTAAGCCCCACCACAATACAGCCATATATTTCTACAGGGAGAAGGGGAAGCAGAATGAGACAATTCAGAGACTTAGACCCACCCATCTGCCAGTAAAAGAGAACTTCATATTAATATATTTGCCTTTGTTAAGTTGTATTGTGAACATATTTTATCTCTAAACCCCAAACATTTTTCTCTTTATAGGAAACATACTGTATAAATCTCAGCAATTAAGTGTATTTTCCTTATTCATTAAATTGTCCAGAAAACAATCTGGTCTAAAAAGCAGAGAGCAAACAGAGACATGTAGTGTTTTAAGTGCAATGCACAACTGTCCTTGTAAATCTAATTAAAAAAATCAACAGATAAAAACAGGAGATGTCACTAAATCCACCAATTCCAGTTCCAAGTCTGTTTGAACACTAGTACCCACAGCACTGGTGCTCCAGCAATAAAAAAAGGCTTTCGAAGCTCTCATGATCACCTTACAGGCTTAACAGAACAACAGAAAATGGCTTTGTTTTTTTATGCAAGATTTTGGGAAAACGCAAAAACATTCTGACTGGGTTTGAAAAAAAGAACTTGTCTTCAACATGTAGATATAATCATTCAGGTTTTCTATCAGGCAGTAAGTACAAATGAAATTTATCTTCTAAATTATTTTAAGGTTCTATCACTTAGATTGTCACAGCAGTCTAAAATCCAACACCACGGATGATATTACAAGTGTTGAAACAATTTTTCCTACACGAGGCACTGAAGGGCACTTATCACAGAATCTACTTCTCAAGCAGTGATTTCGCTAATGGGTCTCATTTGTTTTATTACTGCCCCATTAATCCATGATGCCCTCTTTAATATCCCATTTCTATTATCACTGTGATCTTCAGGGAGAGCAAGAAAAGCAGCTGCTACTTCTTCACTCTGTCCTAAGGAACAGAGAGCAGCATCCTTCCCTGGGATGACTTGCTTTCATGTTACTGTCATCCTGTGTGTGCTCATCCATCAATACCCAACTTACTAATACAGGGTTTACATTGTTTTGACCAAAAAAACCCACAAAAAAATGAAATTCCAGCTTACATTAACAGTAAAAAGAAAACCACCTCAACTACTGATGTTTAGAAATATGTGATATATACATTGAATTTTCTCTGTATATTGTCCAAAGTCAAAGCAAGCAAATAAAATATACGAATGCTATAATGAGATTATAGGAAAAAGCTGAGCTTTCTCCTGAAGGCTCACTGTCACAAGCATTCTTCAAATACAAACTAACATATTTAGGCGGGTGATAAACCAGACACGCGTTCAGTGAAATTGAAAGGGTAGTGAAATGTTAATTAAACTTCTCTTTCAATGTTGTTTTATAAATCCTAGAGCTAACTCCTCAGCAGCTTGACTTCCTGAATTTAAACTAAGTCTCTCTGAAAGAGAAAAAGCTTTCCTCATTTGAATCAACATATTTATTGATACTGTTTTGAAATTAAGTATGAAATTTCCAAATGCACAGAAGGCAATTCCAACATGCATCCGCACACACATTTCTCTTCCATACACACAAATCAAATCTTTCCATGTTGCCAGCTCAGAGCTGGATGGCTAAGTGCCTGTATAAATACCCCATTGATGTGTATATTTAATACTTGTGCGTGGAAATAAAACCTATGTGAGAGCAGGGGTTTCATCCAGAGGAAGAAAACCCCACAAACAATGCAGTTCTCTGTACTAAACACTGTCACCCAACTGAATTACTACTTGAGTAAGCAAGACAAGTTTCCTCCTTGACCACTGTCATTAAAGGTGACCATGGTCCTGCCCCAGAGGACAGCTACCAACTCCATTCTCCTCCTGGTGAGTGGCTCCACACATATCACACTACAGATCAGAGCTGCGGGAACTGAGGCCTCGGGCTTGAGGCTGCTTTTGGAAGCCTTTTCATTTAACATTTAACATCTTCCTCACTTTGGACAGCCCTCATCAATGTCAGCAAGCATTACTTAGGAGGCTGAGAATACACATTGGCTTCAACACCACACTTAAAAGGAAAAAAAAAATAAGGAAAATAAATCCGACCATGCAAGCATGTTTATCTGAGAGAACAAGCGTGCTTGTTTGCAAGCACGTATGGAGCCAAGTGCCCCGGAGTCAACAGAAACATGCTGCAACTGGCAATGTGCTTCAGGCATCTAGAAAGAAAAGCAAGGACCCGGTGAGGAGCCAGGGCAGAAATGTCCACCTGAGCCAGCACAGAGAGCCTGGGGAGTAACAGCCAAGTGGTTACGTGGCCAGCCATAGAGGCTTTGTACCTGTGGGGCTGCTGGTATAAATTAAGGAACACACAGCTAGGAAAAGAAATGAGCTTTTTCTGTATTGTTTAAACTACTGCATTTCACTGAAATGCTGCACTTGAATATCACCAGAAAGCTTATTCAGTATTCTCATCTCAGAGAGATAAAAATTACTAACCAGATACAGTTAAAAAAGAAAGTGTGATGAAAGAGAAGTGGATGAATGTAAATAATGAAACTTCTGCCTGTGCTGGTGATGGCTGCTGCCTGATCCTGCTGCTAGCTGGGAAAGTGAGTTCAGTTCCTACCAGCCATGGGCACCTGAAACACCACAGAGACACTATAGAGCCTTGCTACTTATTAATTTTATTGCTAATGATAGAGGTTGAGAGCAGCAGTACAGTGTAGTCTTAGGAAGACTTAGATTCCAGTTGTGAAAATCATCATTGAAGCAACCAGGGTAGAGAAATGGCTTTTTTGTGGCTTAAACTCCAAAGAAACTCACTGATTAGGCATCTGAATTCCCTCTTGTGTACATCTGTGGTACCAGTAATGCCCTGCAGAAATTCAAAGGCAAATAGGTTTTCTTCACCCACGCCCAGAATATGTGTGAAATATACCTAGGGACACAAGAAATGTTCCTTTCTCTCTGTTTACACCCAGATGTCTGCTCTATAGGTGTAATCCTTCTATGGACTGACCTGCATTTTTCAGGATTCACTCTGGATTTCCATTATTGCTCTTCCTCACAATACTACTGGACTTAAGAAATTATTTCAAGAAAAACAAAGACAAAAAACTTATGCATGCATTCAAACATAGTTCTATTTAATACTATGCATACATTAATAAAACCTTCCTGAAAGTTCTTACTGAGTTCCTCTAATACCCTGCAACTATTGCAGACCTGCTGAGTAGAATACAAAATGCACAAAGTTTTGGGGTTTTAAAACTGCATTTTCAGCCAGACACTTCAATTCAGGATTCCTTTGTTGCAGAGGCAGAGATTCAAAGCATTTAATTCATTCTAGGCATCACACTCTAATCACTCTTAGTCCATAATACGTTTGTCAGATATTCCTATTTAAATAACCATGATTTAGGGGAACACAACACAGCCCAGAACAGCAATAGCTATACAACTAACATTAACTACAAATGTATCTCCTATAAAATATTCTTTCCTTAATTTAAAGCCAAGACATTAGGAGGAGATAAACTATGCAGAAACTTTGGAATCCCAGGCCCATATATTCTAAATATGCAGTTTCTTGAAATGTATGAGAAATTTATGAACAGACCCTATTGTGGCAAGTATTTATTTCTAGCACTGTTATGAATACAATAGTATTGTACAATAATATAGTCCATTTTTTCCTCTCATACCCAAAACTGCATTCTAAACACAGACTGAATGATGTCAACTGACAGTAAATAGCATGCTTCCACTCCCTGGTTCTGTGGTGTCCTGTAGCTCCTACACATTGGCCACGTTTCAGCCAGTCTATGTCTAAAAGTATCCACAGAAGGGCACTACGTATTTTAGCAGTATTCAAGTTACAAAAAAAGCAGCAAAAAGCAATGTGAAAATGTGATCCAAATGTAATTAGTGAAATTTCTGTCCTTGACTTTGGTGAGGACATTGCTCAATGAAGCTCTTGCTCTTAATTCATTCCTCTGGCACAGCAGATGAAGGGATTGCACAGAAGGTAGGATGATGCACAGTGGATAAATATAATGAAGGCTGACAGCCTTTACTCTGCTTTCCTTGATATTTAAAGGCCCGTGTCAACTTTATTTTCCAGGTGATAAAATATCACTACCATTACCTCAAGATGCACCATAAACATGACATAAATTCCAGTATAAGTAATCAAGAAGTGGCTGCACCAGGATTCAAAGAGTTCTTGAAACAAAATCTGCACAGGAACACAGGACACAGATGGAAAATGTCAGGGCCCTCTAACACCTGGATGCACTTCAGAGCTGCAGGTCCCATTACCCATTACCCAAGATGCTGGTTTGTTAACAGTCACTGCAAGGCCTACAAATGAGAGCTTTGCTGAGAACAACTGGTACAGGTCTATGCACTAAGTTATACTAATGTGTATGCCTAAAACTGATACAAGTTCTTCTGTGGGTAATTGTCTCTGTAATCCTCACATATATATGTTACTAAGTTTAAAAATACAGGCAAAGCCTAAGTCAACTTGGCTGAAATTGATAAAAGGTCATCCATATCCAGAATGACAACAGTATTTCATTTTTTAAACCAATTTTAGATAAAGATGTGTATGCTGTGTAGACTTGATCTCACATAATATTAACTGTCAAGATAAAGCATGAGGAGATAAAATAGTCTTTCAGATATACCATGACTCAAAATACTAATGAAAGTGCCTGTTTTCAAATCTGTTCCTCCCTAAAACATGGAACAGTGAACAGTAAGAGTAACATCTATCTGTTCAAGTATACATTTAAACCTTCGAAAGGTCATGAATGATGTGAACTGCAGTGACCTAAAAATAAGAGTGGCAGAATTATGTAGACAAGAGAAATTTCCACCAAGTGGGAAAGTAGTAACTTTGGCAAAGGCAGTCACTTTTCACTGCTGACATACTACTTCCAACCAAAAAACCCCAACCTACAACTAGCATTGTCTGTAATAGCTTATACAGCTGAGCATAATATGGGCTGATATATTTATGCTAATTCTGCTTTGCTCTTACACCAAAGACTTTTAAGACAAAACTCTCCATAAATACAACAGCATCACCACTGAGCACTCTTCCTATTTCAACATGCATTGAAGGTGGTGAGGCTTAAAGCAGAACATTGCCATAACCACAAATGCTAACACTGTTAAGTTGAAGTAGCTGCTGGAAAATCCATGGAGGTATAAACATCTGGAAAGCAGAAAAGCAACCTAGCAACTATAGTTACATACTAACCCAGTAACGTATGCCTAGAGCTCACAGGGAGCTGGACAGAGATGCCTCTTCGAAAGAAAAAACTTTAGAAAGTATTTTGCTTCTTTTTAGCTCTGAAATCCATCACTGTTACATCTCCTACCCAGTAGCAACAATCCACTCTCAGTGATGCTTCTGGGTTAAACACTGTCCTATAGACACCTCACAATGATGAAAACTCTGATTTCTTTCAACAGGCTGCATAAATCCACAAGAAAGGCCAGAAATGACGTTTCCCATTCTTCCAACGAGACAGTACAAACCAATATAAAATGTCTTATTATTTAGAGCAATACTACAGGCTGTGCTTGTAAAAGCTGTAGTGGAAATCAGTTCTGTTTTCTTTGGACTCCTGTGTTGCTTAGACAGTATTGTGTTCTTTGCAATAATTTCAGTTGCTCATTTAAACAAAAAAAATCAGAGAAGGGCCTAAAAAAATATAATAAGGAATGCAATTTTTTATTATATTTGTAGCCTTATGTGAATATTTCTATTTCAGTGTTCATTTTATGAGAATGATGCTGTAAACACTTCACAAAGTTTTAGGAAACACCCTTACTGCTTGTTCATCAGCCAGTGTCAATGGTCTCAAGTCCAAACCACTTCTATACTTTTAATTTTGCATCTCTCCATAAGCATCATGTTTTAAATTTACAGCCTCCTCCTTACAACAAGGCCACAATTCCCAGTTTATCCTGTGGTCTCCAGAGCCTACACAGTTTTCCCAGGATGTTTTATGCACTTTTAGAAATCAACACAATCCCCTTCTTCAGTACAGGATACTTGGCCCTGATGTTCAGTTACATTTCATAGGTTCATCAAACCCTGATAATAGGTCCCTGTCGTACCAAGTCCCACCTGCTGGGTCCCCCTTCTCTGGGAAAAGGGGGGCTTTTACTTCTCTCCTACTTCTCCACCTCCTTTTCACACCGCTTCCCCATTTTTGCAAGATGCAGTAACTCCTGCTCTGCTCTGATGGAAGGAGCAGTGCTATCTGCACTACACTTCTCTTTTCTTCTCCACTGATAGGAAAAGTTAGCATCTCATCTCCTTGCTCCTGGGAGATGTCCTTCACGGCCATGCTTGGATTTGGCATCCTGGTAAACCACCTTTTTTTTCCTAGTGGTAGCGCTTCCAGTGTGCAGGGGAAAAAAAAGTTAATTGGGGGTTCACTGCTGCAAAGTGGGGGATAACAGAGGGAGGCAGAACAACAAAATAATACCAATTACAAAGCTCAGCAAAAATGTTTTGAATGGAATAGTATTCATTTTAGTTCCCATCTCAAGTCAATGGTAATTCTTAAGAAGTCCACTTTCAGAGAGAGACATACGTTATGCTACCGAAATCCTTATGGCAATAGGTATAGTAGAAATCATATGCACTTGCCAAGAAGGAAATAAAAATCTATCCACAAAAATGTGGAGATACACCTGCAAAACACCCTCCTTCTAGTATTACCACAGATACATCACATCACTAGCAGGATTTTCAGATTCCATCACCCATGTAGCCCCCAAAAACACTGCCAAGTCTGGACCTCAACAACAGAAGCACAAGTGTCATCAGTAATCAGGCAGCTGGGAAACAGCTGTAACTTCTGCAGTGTCCCTCACCAAAAGAATTATAGTCATTAACTCACCTGTAGAACAAACATCTTGATAGCAGTATTTTCAAAATGCCAATTCTGAGTAATTTGTCACACTGGGATAAATTAAACATAGTCCTAAATCCTTAAAATGTTTGAAAACTTGTATGAATGTTAAAGCACTCTACTGCAGCATACCAGTGCATCTATGGGATTAGATTAGGCCTTAATTACACTATGGAGTAAGCCCTAGAACATAAAACACTTTGGCTTAGAAGAACTTGATATCTTGGAAATACTAAGAAATCAAGCCAGATTTAAATGGACAAAGTGCAAGTATAGATTTTCAAAACAAATGTTTATATTAAATGTGCAGTGTGTCTACCAACACAGCTTTGTAGTCAGAGACTTGAGGACCCCATGACCAGAAGATTTCTGTGTGTTCACCTCCTTCATAACTACTGCTGCAAGACAACATAACCTCAAGCTGAGCCCTCAAAACTCATCAGCACTGAAACACACACACCTAAAGTGGCATATTCTGTGGGGAAAGAGAGTGTCTGTTCACCATTAAAGTGGCAGCAGTGCTCATAAAATTTTGGGTGACTGATATTTAGGCTTGGATCTCACCACAAAGCACATGTTCTTCTGCCAGTACTTTTCCCCTCAACTAATAAATTGAGAATTACTTCTGAGCTCTTCTGTCTGCCTATAAGGCCTCAGCTATGTCCTGAACATCAAACCAAGTCAGAACCTGGACACTTTCCCCATCTCACATGTATGACTTCTATGGCTGCACATCTCCCCTATTTCACTTCTATGAAAGGGAACGGTGAGAAATCTGGAATGATCATGACCATGCAGGACAGAAGAGATGTTCAGGGAAAGAGGCCCATGAGCATGGCCTGAGCACCCATGCCACCCAGCATAGGTGAGGCTCTTACTTCTATTAACAGACATGCAAGCAACTAAGCTTGATGATAACTCACAATCTGTAGAAAAACCAGGGATCTCCTCACCTTAGTCATCCACGCTGTCTTATCCAGCAGCTACCTGCCAGCCCTAAAAACGCAGTCAGAGTTGTGGAGGATGACAAAGAAAACACTTCTCCACTAGATTTGGAGTCAAGACTGGAAGCAGGCCTCCAAGGCAGATACTCAAGAGTGCCAGGCTATACCCGGCACTATACAAATGTCTCAATTGTGTGTGTCAACAGCATGGTGCCACTCCTTCCAGTGGTGCCCAGCAACAAGGAGCAGTGGCCAGAAACAAAAACAGAGGAAGTTCCACCTCAACAGGAGGAAGAACTTCTTTACACTGAGGGTGGCAGAGCACCAGAACAGGCTGCCCAGAGAGATTCTGGAGTCTCCCACTTTGGAGACATTCAAAATCCACCTGGACACTTTCCTGTGTCACCGGCTCTAGGCGACCCTGCCTTGGCAGGGGAGTTGGATGAGATGATCTCCAGAGGTGCCTTCCAACCCTAACAATTTTGTGATTCAGTATGTAGAGACAGATTCCTCTCCAGCACTTCCATTCAAAGGCCTCCACTTAAAAAAAAAAGTGTTTGCAAGTTTTCTTTAAATAAAGAGCAAAAAAGACCACATAGGGTGTTGGGGAAGATGAAACAGGAAAGCCTTATAAATATGATTGCTTGACAAAAGATTTTGGGAATATGAAAACTACAGGCAACATCGAAATGAAAGCCACTTTTGAAATACCAAGTCTTAGTTACTGAACAACTGGAAGACAATGGTATGGCCGACTGAAGGTAATCCCCTCTTGATTGAACAATACCCTCTGCTTGCAAGCAGGTCCAAGGGTCGGAGCAGACCCTACTAGCTCAGCAGAAGGGGTCCAAAGAGTAGTTTTTAGAAGTTAAGATGTAACACTCTATGGTAATATAAGAACTCTTATAGGCTGTATGTAAATGCTATAGGATTTGTATCTTGTATTAGATTGGTTAGTGACAATTAGAATATTCAGTACAGAAGATGATTTATTGTATTGTAACCAGGACTTCAGACTTTTCCACTTCCACTCTTGCTCTTATTCTTACTACTTCTTCCTCACTCTCCTTGCTCTTACACTCTCTCTCTCTCTCTCTTACCCGCTTACTCTCTTGCTCTCTTGGGCCTGCTCCGAGCTGAGTCTGGCAGCTCTGAGCAGTGCCCCCTATAGCCACGCCCTTTGCAATAAACCGCCTGTGTCCCAAGATCTGCCTATAGAGATCTCTCGTCACCCGACTGAACCTGTCAGTAACCAACAGTCTGGCGCCCATCGTGATTGCCGAACCCACACCCAGAACCTACAGTCTGGCGCCCATCGTGATTGCCGAACCCACACCCAGCACCTGCAGCCTGGCGCACAACGTGATTGAACGCCCGGTTCAGCTTTCTCCATCTGTGGGAGACTTCTCCATGGACGGTAACTAAAAGACCAGTTATAGCCACCTAGAACGTGTCGTGAGCACGGCATACCGTTGCTGCGCATCGTAGTAGCTGGAGCTCTATAATTCTGCCGAGGCAGCCTTCGAGCACGGGGATTACCTGGAGCTCTTGGAGGGAATTGCCTGGCAGTCCTCGAGCACGGGCGGCCACTGCTGCGCAGCAGCTACCTGGAGCTCTTTGAGGAAGTCTGCCGTATCACCCCTCGAGCACGGACACGCTGCTAAGCAGTGCTGACTGGAGCTCTACGGAGGGAACCCTGCCGCACGCCCCGAGCACAGGCGAGTAGTGCTCAGCACCGCCCGCACTGGAGCTCTCAGTGCGGACCCACCTGTGAGGTCCTGAGCACGGAAAGCTGTTGCCAAGCGACGCCTGAAACCCGAGCTCTGGGAAAGGACCTAAAAGCGGCGTCCTGACTGCCGAGTGGAGTGCCTGGCCAGCCCCGCACGACAGACATCTGAGTAAGGACGCTGCTCCTGCGACATCATCTAAGTGAGTATCATACTGGTCTAAAAAATGGGACAAACCCACTCTGCCCATGACAGAGATCTCTATAAGCAACTTAAGCATTTACTTATAAGCTCTGGTCCAAGTCAGTTGCCTAAACAGGAGCTAAAAAATCTTTTAGAATGGACTCTGATTAATTTCCCAAATGCTGACCGTTCAGCCGTCTTTACAAGAGACTTTTGGGACACAGTTGGAGTTAAGCTCTTTAATAATACCTCCTACGGGATAGCTCCTGCGCGCAGCTGCTCCCAGCTTGCAGAGCGCTGGTAGAGCTGTTTTCTGCGATGGCGCCGCCCGCAGCAGTCACCCCGCCGAGCCCTGCTCCTGCTGCGAGCCCGCCCCTTGCCGCCGCGAGCCCGCAGCGGGGCACGGCCCCCGCCTCTCCGCTGGACCTTGCGGCTCCAGTACCCGCGGTCCGGCTGACTCGCGCCGCCCCGCCCCCGCGCTCGCGGTCCCGGCACCCGTTACCCCGGCCCCAGCCACCCCACCGGACCCTACGGCCCCTCCCGCCGCTCCCGCCATCTCCGCCCCGCCATCCCCGCTCGTCCCCGCTGTCCCAGCTCCCGCGGTCCCCGCCCTCAGTTCCAGCGTCTCCGCGGCCCCGCCCCCTTGCCCCTGCCCCCCCGTGCCCCCCCCGTTTCCGTCATCGCGGCTCCACCCCCCGCTGCTGCCGTCATTGTTACCCCACCCCTCGCTGCTTGGCATCATGATGGCCCCGCCCCCGGCGATACCCGGCGGGGCTGGCGGCTACCCCCCCTGCTACCTACGGGTGTTACCCCTCCCCCCAGCCGCGCCTGTTATGGCCACGGCTGCCATTATAGCCGGCCCCCCGCAAAGCCAAGTCGCGACCCTTCTTCCAGCCCCCCAGGTCCCCCCCCCCGACACGGCGCCTATGGTAGCCATTGTTCCATCCACGTCCGTCGCTGCTGCGTCTTCACAGTCTCCTGCCGCTCCCGAACCACCGGTGCCTACAGCGCCAGTCACGGCCGCGCTGGTGTCCCCGGCACCCCCTGTGCACGTTACCCGCACGAACCCTACCCCCACCCCTGCCGTTCAAGCGCACACAGCATGCCCCGAGCTGTCCCCCGGCCCCGCGGCAGCACAGACGCCTATGTCTACTCCCGTCCCTGCTACCGTTCCTGTGCAATTCCCCGATCCCGGCACACCATCGCTTGCGCTGGGACGCGAGCCACTTGGTGCCAGTGCCGCAGTGTCTGCACGGATGTCTGCAGTCTCCTCCGTTCCTGCCGCTGCTTCCAGCTCCGTCTCCCGGCACCGCCGCTCCGGCGGCGCCGTTCCTGCCCGCCGCACCACCACCCACCCCAGCCCAGCCTACAAGCTCCCACCAGCAGCAACGCCGCGATCCAGCCACCGGCCCTCCTGCCTCCCGCTTCTCAGAATACTGCAGTCCCACTGCCACCGGGCATCCATGATCGTCCCATCACCCCCTCCCGCAGCCGCAGCCCCAGCCCCTGGTTCTGCAGTCCTGCCATCTCCCGCTCTGCCCGAACCGCCGCGCCACATGGACTGCTGCCATTACAGCCTGCCGCGCTGACCTGATGACGCAACCCACGCATGCGCAATTGCTGCAACACACGCATGCGCAATTGCTGCAACTCCCAGATCAGCGGTATCACTCCGCTCACACTCCTCCAACCACAGCACCGCTCCCGGGACCAGCCACGCATCTTCCACGACTCCGCCGCCTGCCTCCCTGAACTCCGCCGCCACTTCCCGGAGCCAACCCAAGCAGCACCAACTCACGCCCGCACCCCCTCGAACACCCAGCCGCGCTATCGCCCTCTGCGCTCCTGACACCGAATGGGACTACTTTGTATCACCAATCGATCGCACAGCTACAGCCAGGCACACAAGCCGTGCAACAAGGAGAGGGAGGGTGGAATATGACACCTGCTTTTATAAATACAGGACAGACTGAGAACTATTCTGCCCCTGCAAATGCCAACCCCTTAATCCCAATACAAAACAATTCCGAAAAACAACTAAGTCTGTTCCCAAACAGCTCTGGTGTCCCCCCAGTGTTTGGGACAGACTTCTCAACTCAGAAAGAGACAATAAACCCTGAAGATTCGCCTGCATTAATCCCAAAAGTAGAAAACTCCCAAAAATGTTTCAATAATTTTCAATTTACAGACTGGCATGAAGTCAGACGCCAAATTTGCAAAGAGGAAAATCTAAATCCTTTAGCTATACCTGTACTATTCAGCCAGCAAGCTGGTGGTCCTAGAACATGGCAAGCTATCCCACACCATGAGATTAAAGAGTTGCGGAAAGCAATAAAGGACAGTGGTATCTGCTCTCCATACTTTAAGCAACTGCTAAAAAGTACCCTAAAAGGAACATATCAAACTTTAAAACGCATTTTAAATCAACAGAAAGGGGAAGAAGCCCAGGCTACACCTCAAAGAAGGTTAAATAAAGCCTTGTATGTTTATAATTTCTTGAATAGCTCTGCAGAAGAGCCTGATCCCCCCATTTATAGACATTTCTTAAGCAACAAAAAAGCAAAACTGAAAGAGCACCCCCCAGTTTTAATTAAGAATTTAGCATCAGGAAAAATAGAAAGACCTTATGATCTTATAATGTGGGGAAAGGGATTTGCATGTCTCTCCACAGGTGAAGGAACCAAGTGGATTCCAGCAAAGAACGTGAAGCTGTACCACGCATCAAAGCCCACTGTCAGTTCCACTTCAGCCAGTGACCCCATGAGTGGAAGCCGAGAAGCCGGCACTGAAATGTGAACTAGGCAGAACCACTGAGAGAAGATTGTCTGCCAGAAACAGCTCAAGAAAAGAATGGAGTTTTAGCATTATTTGTGTAGATGCATGTTACTTTTAACCTTTTGTTTTTGTTTTTGCAGTGAAGCTTTACCTGTAAATCAACCAAAGACAAATGTTTGGGTTGCTTTAGCCAAATCTGCAGGCTCCGATACCATCTGTCTATCTGACACAAGCCCTGACAAACCTTTTTCAACCTGTTTAGTTGGAATACCTTTACCAGAAGGTTTTGATAATGTTACTCTTGATAAGTACTGGCCATATGACAATCATCAAGTATCTCCAACTACCAGCCATAAACACCAAACTTATATTGATAATTCTAAAATTGATAAATCTGACCTTCAAGAGCTAGAAATCCTAGGCTCGTTAACTATGGATACCTGCTATTTCTTTCACTTTCTAGGAGAAAACAGTCCTCATTTAAACGTTACCCATATCACCCAGCTTATAGCAATGTAACTTCTTGGTGCAACCAAGCTAAGCTTCTTATATATGACGAACCTCATACAGATCGTTTTAACAAACTTCCTATTCAATTCCCTGGAGGAATTTGGCTCATCTGTGGAGACAGAGCCTGGCAAGGTATACCTTCAAAAACAGATGGTGGCCCTTGTGCTCTGGGACAACTTACAATTATTGCTCCCAGTGTCAAAGAAGTAATCAAGAAGAAAAACAGAAAGATTAGATCTTCCTGGGGACATCAGTATGAGAGCGACTGTGATAGTGACTTTCACCCTTGGAACTCTGAAAAATCAATTGTTGCGAGCATTTTTCTTCCTCAGTTAAGTTCCTCAATTGCATTAAAACAGTTAAACAAGTTGGGATGTTGGCTCAGCAAGGAGGTAAATGCCACCTCTACTATGATCAGTGACTTGTTAACCGATGAAGAGGCAGTCAGACATGCGACTTTACAAAATAGAGCTGCCATTGATTATCTTTTATTAGCACATGGGCATGGCTGTGAAGATTTTGAAGGATTATGCTGTATGAACTTATCCGATCATTCTGTTTCCATTCACAAACAGTTACAAAACCTAATGGACCTAGCTAATCAAATTACAACAGATAACTCGTCTTGGCTAGACAGTTTGTTTGATGGTTGGAGCTTTGCACCTTGGCTAAAGGAACTCTGTAAAATAGGCTTGATTATTCTAGTAGTAATAATTATAGTTTTAGTAGCAGTACCTTGTATACTTCAGTGTGTGCAAAAAATAACGAGTAGGACTACGTCTAATATCTTAATTGTTCATCAGAAAGGGGGAGATGTTGGGGAAGATGAAACAGGAAAGTCTTATAAATATGATTGCCTGACAAAAGATTTTGGGAATATGAAAACTACAGGCAACATCGAAATGAAAGCCACTTTTGAAATACCGAATCTTAGTTACTGAACAACTGGAAGACAATGGTATGGCTGACTGAAGGTAATCCCCTCTTGATTGAACAATACCCTCTGCTTGCAGGCAGGTCCAAGGGTCAGAGCAGACCCTACTAGCTCAGCAGAAGGGGTCCAAAGAGTAGTTTTTAGAAGTTAAGATGTAACACTCTATGGTAATATAAGAACTCTTATAGGCTGTATGTAAATGCTATAGGATTTGTATCTTGTATTAGATTGGTTAGTGACAATTAGAATATTCAGTACAGAAGATGATTTATTGTATTGTAACCAGGACTTCAGACTTTTCCACTTCCACTCTTGCTCTTATTCTTACTACTTCTTCCTCACTCTCCTTGCTCTTACACTCTCTCTCTCTCTCTCTTACCCGCTTACTCTCTTGCTCTCTTGGGCCTGCTCTGAGCTGAGTCTGGCAGCTCTGAGCAGTGCCCCTATAGCCACGCCCTTTGCAATAAACTGCCTGTGTCCCAAGATCTGCCTATAGAGATCTCTCGTCTCCGTCCGTCTACGTCCGACCGACCGCCCGTAACCTACAATAGGGTACTTGACAAGGAAATTGGATTACTAACCCTGCTCCAGTGCAATTAAATAATTTCTAGCAAGTAGGACATTTCAGCTGAAATAGGAAGACCAACTTGGTTCTTCCTCAGGAGGTCGGAAACTTGCCCCAGTTTGAGGACTGGGGATTTGATCCAATGTCTCATTTCTCAATAGAGTGCAGCAATGTCTGATTTTATGTACATAAATACTGCTGCCAGCTTGTTCTTGTGAGAAAGGCAAAAATTTACCACACTGTCATAAAAGGCCCGAGGCCCTGAAATATCAAATTGCCATGTTTAGACTCTTACTTACTGATGAAAGTTCTCTAAAACCATTTACAATGAGAAATTCATTAAAGGAACATAGTATCATAGGCATGAACAGATTTTATGTGAGAAATAACCATCAACCCACTATGAAAACAGCTTCAGTTAGACATTCCCTTGCAGTTACTAATCCTGCAAAACTCCAGAAATGTTCAAATACATGAAGACCCAAAGTAAACAAATACAACCCAGAAAAGAAAACCAATTCCAACAATTTATGCCTTGAAAAAACCAGAAACCAGAAAGAGCTACTATAAATGGAAAAATACATCATACTGAAAATTTCCTTTCCTTAAGAGATTTAATCAGTAAAAGAATCTTTGAAAATGCTTATTTTCAACATTTCAAAACAAAGCTTAATAGCACCTTCCTGAAGTTTCTTACATGTTGTGAAAATATATTTGAAAGAAATAGTGCCCAAGCATACGGAATATTTCTTATACTACTTGTCAAGATTTTACAAGCAAGAAACCAGAAAGCCATCTAGTTATTTATATTTAAATATTTTCTCTCTTATTTTAACAGCTTATCTTGTTGCATGGAAAACTCTTTTAAATAAATTCTATACATGAACACAAGTATTTAATCTTTAGAAGTAAACATTAAAATATAGCTAATTAATGTCTTCTACTGATATTAAAAACTTACAAGACCACCTTTAATAGGCAGTACAGTAGGCACAATTAAAAAACGAGCATGGCAAAACCAGTACCATTAGGAAAATAGTCATGTTCAGCTAGGAGAATACAATAGAGCGACCTAATTTTGACAACTGCGGACTTTGGGCTGCTCTTCTGATCAGCTGTGGGGTCTTGTTTGTCAAAATTCTTTGTATGAAACAACCTTTTCTGTAACGTGAGATATTACTGCAGTCAGGTCAGCATGGCTATTTAAAAATAATGTCTACAACCTAACTGCCCTGAGTTAACCACTTCAAAGCATTGCAGCTTTACACACATGAAATAGTGCACATTTATTTTTTTCTTAAATAAACACACTATAAAAGTTTTGACTATGTAAAAACAAGTCGAGTCTTTTTAAAATTATAACTGGGGAAAAAGGCCCCAACAAAAACAAACCATACATGATTTACAGCAGTGTTCCAGCACTGCAACCTTCAGAGCAACTCAATGAATGATATCTTTTATTTTTGACTGGTATGGCTATGTTTTTCTCTAGATAAGAGGACATTTTCCCATACCACAGGATAGTTCATTCCGCTTTTCTCCAACCTCATGTCTAAAGGTACATGTTAGAAGTCAGGAAAGAAAACTGAAGGAGTGCATAACACTATGTCTTGAAGACTCATCTGTATATTACAGAGTTCTTCAAGCAGATAGTTAAAAATAACCAGCTTTGGCACTGGAACACAATGCAATTTAGGTCTTCATTGTTATGATGATGTTGCAATTAATGATACAGCTCTATAACTCAACACAAGTGCTACACTTTTGCGTGATCACACGCTTGTGCGTGTAACCCCTCAGACACACCAGCACTGCTACAGTTGCTGAGGTGCTTGCTGTCAGAATACACTGAGTATATTTTCTTCTTGGTTGCTGCATGGGAAATACGTGCCACAGAGTCCACATGTTGAACTACAGATCTTCACAAACTGTTCACAACCTATTTAACTGGAGATGAACATCCAGTTAGCTACTTGTTAATGAGCATCCAAACTTTTGTTTAATATGCAAATTTGACACTCAAAGTGTGGCTTTGTATTACTGTTTATTTTAATGACTCTTCACTAAAACAATATTCTTGGAAAGCCTTGTTTAAGAAATCAGACTGTCCAGACTCTTTTGAATGGTTTTTGCGTATCTGAGGGGTTTGCTGAAGTTATGGTGATGATGCTGGAAATTCTTCCTGACCACAGATTTTAAGAAACTATAAAATCCTCACCATCTTAAAGAAAACAAAAGCTGTATCAAGTCATGACCACTCCATTTAATTAAATGGAGAGAGGAAGGCAGTGTGGAGAGAGTGGAGGCATCCTCTCTCTAAGAAAACAAACAAAACAAACAAACTAAAGAAACCCAAAACCTGGAATTGTGAGTTTGGGAACAGACAAAAGAAGAGTGAGAAATGACAAGACACAGACAGGTAGAAGAGAAATGCAATTAGCCAGGCAAAGAGCAGAGAGAGGAGAAGGTGTTGGGAATAAAGAAGGAGGCACTGAACAGTGAGCTGGGAAGCAGGAATAGATTACAAGGAAAGAGAGGGATTATAGGAAAAAGGAAGAGACACCTCAAGTTCTCTTCCTCAGCTCCTCTCTTGCAGGTCCTACATCCTGCAGAAAGAACAGAGCTGGCATAAGGGTGTTGTGGAGAAAGGTGAAGCTCCCAGTGAAGCTCCTCCTGAAGCAAAGCTCCTGCTAACCCAGACCATTTTTGGGTTGCAGGAGAGAGATACGTCTTCTCTCTCCTGCAGCCTCCATGCCTGCAGGGGCACACTTCCTGCTGGGTTTAGAAGGCTGGTGGCAAAGGAGCCAGCACTGGGTGGCTGGCAGGAGGATATCACAGAGGGATAAGCAGGCTCAGAGCCCTGCACCCTTTCAGGAGAAAAATGAATAGTGGAGTAAATCCAGCAGCCAGAAATACTGACCAGTCAATTGAATGAGTGCTGAGGTTTGCTGCAGACCCCTCAGTAAATCCAGTTCTTCCCTTTGGCAACACTTCAGACCCCTTTCATGTGCTGACGGCATGATGAGATACACAACCAGCTTGTCCCTGGGCAGTGGTGAACTAGGGAAGCTCTCCACCCTGTCCTCACAGATGCCATAGACTATTGCTTAGAAAGACTGCTTAAATTACTCCATTCCTGCCCCCCCCTTAGAGTATCAAACTACCCCAAGATAGCTACATAGCCATTCTCCCCTAAGATATGTGATACACAGCCACATTAATAGGTCTCCCCTCTTCTGTAAACAAAAGTAAATCTCCAAGGGGGAAGTTAAATACAGGATTGATATTGGCTGCCCCAAGTAACAAAATAAATTTATTCCAAACCCAGAAATCAGATAGAGGTATGCCAATCTTGTATCTACTGCTTTATCTTCATTAAGAGATCAGTATCAGCAAACTTTTTAAGTAGTTAGCTGAAATGGAGCATTGCAGGGTTAAGCTGCCTAAGCCAGACAAATAATGGGACACGGAAACCAAGGTGCCAAACCTCAAATGAGGACACATGGTGTCTGTTTTCTCATCTGTTCATGCCTGCTTCATAAAGGTAACCTCTCCTGCCCAGCTACCCTGCCAGCACACCATCCCCACCACCACTGGGGAACTGAGTCCCTCCACTGAAGATGTCCCTCACTCCCAGTTTCAGCTCATCACTGATCTGGACTGGTTTCAAGATATTCTTTAAAAGCTAATGAAAAGGGAAGGCTGGCTGTGTCACCCCATCCAGGACTGAATGCTGCTTTCCTCATAAATCACAAATCCAATCTTTTCTGTTGACAAAATGAGCAGTATATTTCCAACAAAACTACAGACCTACTGGAGCTTCTGTATGAACACAAAACATTGAATCCCATTTCTAAGACGGCAGAAATAAATCCCATGCAGCATGACACGAGGAAGGTAAAAATATGAAATGTGACTGTAAAATTAGCGTAGGTTAACTTGTGATCACAAAAATTAACACAGATCTTTAAATGTTCCTGGTGTCAGTCCTTGGCACAGCTAAAATGGTTTTGCTGCCTTAATTTCATTCTGTGTGTGAAATGTATCTGGAATTTCAAATTCCCAATTCCTCAGCTGACAGAAATGGCTTCTGAGAAGATTTCCACATTCTGGGAACAGATTTTTACCCTTAAATTAGCCATGTGTACTCTCAGACTTAACATTTTGTCTTGAAATAAAACAGGAGCGATAATTGTTAATTTAAGACCCCACACAATGCAAATTTATGTTCTGGAGCCAAATATGGTGATTGGAAACAGATGAACATGAAATGCCTTCTACTGAGCACAATTAAAACTAAGTATTAGTGAAGTGTGTTGCTAATTTGACACATGACACATCAGACATTGATTACTGATTTTTTTCTTTGCTACAATGAAATACCAGAAGTGCCTTATTAGTATTTCAAGAATTGTACAACCCTTGTTACGAAGTGCCACACATTCAGCTCCTGTCCCCTCCTGCTCACATGGGTTTCAGCTGGTTTCCATACTCACCAAGGATGAAGCTACTCTTTCCATTATTCCTGACACTGGATTTCCCCCTTTTGTTTAGGAGTTTTAGTGATGAATTAAAGATTTTAAGCTTTAATGCTCATCTTCTGCTCAGACCTTGAGATCAAGCTCAGAGTGTTGTGGATGGACTTGTGCCTGAGGACTGCAAAAAAGCACCCCAGGTTTCAAAATGGGCAGGAAAGAGGATACAGAGAACTACCAGCCAGCCAGCCTCACCTTCATCCCCAGAAAGGTGACGGAGTGGCTCATTCTGGAGGCCATCTCTATCCACATGGATGACAAGAAGGTGATCAGGAGTACCAGTTTATTACCTCACTAGTATCAGTTTAGTACCTCACTAAAGGTAAATCATGCTTGACCAACTTGATTGCCTTCTGTGATGAAACAACAACTTGGATGCACGAGGCGAGAGCAGTGGATATTGTCTACCTTGACTTCAGCAAGGCTTTTGACCCTGTCTCTCACAACATCCTCACAGGCAAACCCAGGAAGTATGGGCTGGATGCCTGGACAGTGAGGCAGATTGAGAACAGGCTGAACAGCAGACCCCAAGGATCATGATTGGTGGCACAGGGTCTAGTCAGAGGCCTGTCACCAGTGGTGTCACTCAGAGTTCTACACTGGGCCCAGTATTGTTTAACTTGTTCATCAGTGATTTGGATGAAGGGGCACATGCCTCTTCAGCAAGTTCACTGAGGACACAAAGCTGGGAGCAGTGGTTGATTCCACAGAGGGCTGTGTGGCCCTTCAGAAGGACCTCGACAGGCTGGAGAGATGGGCAGAGAAGAATCTTCTGAAGTTTAACGAGAGCAAATGCAGGGTCCTGTACCTAGGGAGGAACAACTGCATGCACCAGCACAGGCTGGGGCTGACCTGCTGGAGAGCAGCTCTGCAGAGAAGGCCCTGGGGTCCTGGTGGACAACATCTGTCCATGAGCCTGCAGCATGCCCTCATGGCCAAGAAGGCCAATGGTGTCCTGGGCTGCATTAGGAAGGGCATTGCCAGCAGGCCAAAGAAGGTGATCCTGGCCCTCTACTTAGCCCTGGTGAGGCCACGTCTGGAGTGCTGAGTGCAGTTCTGGGCTCCTCAGGACAAGAGAGACATGGGAGCAGGTTCAGCAAAGGGCGATAAAGATGATTAAGGGACTGGAGCACCTCTCTTATAAGGAAAGGCTAAGGGAGTGGGGCCTCCTCAGCCTTGAGAAGAGACAACTGAGAGGGGACCTCATCAATGTCTGTAAGTACCTAAAGGGAGGGTGCCAAGAGGATGGATCCAGGCTCTTCTCAGAGGTGCCAAGCAATAGAAAAAGAGGCAACAGGCAGAATCTGATCCACAGCAAGTTCCACCTGAATATGAGGAAGAACTTCTTTACCAGCAGAACTTCTTTACCAAGCACTGGAACAGATTGCCCAGAGAGGTTGTGGAGTCTCCCTCACTGGAGATATTCAAGAACTGTCTGGACAAAATCCTGTGCCACGTACTTTAGGATGACACTGCTTAAGCAGGGAGGTTGGTCCAGATGACCCACTGTGGTCCCTTTCCACCCAACCCATTCTCTGATTTTGTGTGACTCTGTATTTCGAAAGTAGTAGTAATAAGTAACAGAAAGCTCTGAAGTACTGAGGCTACCAGTGCTTGTTTGCACTAAAGGTCTCTGTCACAAAAAGCTAACACAATCTACTGAATGGAAAAACAGTAACCAAAGTACAGGTTGAGAATAAAGGATGGTAAAAAGCCTGGAACTACTGTAATACTTCCAAAAAGGAGTCAGATTAGTAACAGAAATAAATAGAAAGCTCTGGAGGACTAAGGCAAGAAGTGTTCACTTGCGCTGGAGGTGTCCATTGTAAAAAGCTAGAACAAATTTACTGAATGGCGTGACTGCAACCAAAGTACAGGTTGTGAATAAAAGGTGAGGAAAAGCCTGGAACTACTGGAGTACTTCCAAAAAGGATTCTGCAACATTGAAATATACATTGTTGCATGACTGAGGCCAGCAAAAGAAGAGAAAGCCTCAATCTTTCTGAAAAAGTATGGAACTGTATACTTGCAACTAACGAATCCACCAACCCAATCGACTAGTGAAGGTGGAGAAACTCATTATCACAACACACCTCCACAGACAGCAGAGGAGGACATGGTAAAGTCTTTCTGGAATTGTCCTCCTTTTATCAACCCCTGGGAAAAAATGTGCTTTTTAATTCAAAAAGGTACCTGTAAAAGCAGAATGCCAAACTCCTGTCCACACTCCAAACAGGGGAATGTAATGCTCTAGAGGACTCGGAAAAAAAAGACAAGAAAAGAATATGTGAAAAAGGCATTAAAAAAAACCAAAACACAATGTAGCAGTAACACTGCAGGTGCATACATGTCACTGTTGAAGGTCATGACAGTGACATGTGAAGGACACCAAGGCTAGTCCATGCCAGGAGAAGAGAGGGGAGGAAGTGCAAGGCAGCCACAACATCAATCAGGACTATCTCACATGAAAGGTGAGATAAATGATGACATCAGCGTGGCTGAAGCCTATGAGCTGTGTAATAATAACAACTAATTAAAACGTCATTTGGGAAGTCTCAGAACACAAGCTCGCACATGACGCAGTACCCGAGGCGCGAGATGAAATGTATCTGTGCTGGGGATCAATGAATAAATGCAAACAAGGCCAAATGTCAAAATGCAATTTTTAATTCACTGATGAAGGACAATACAAAATTGTGCCTTTCAATTTCTTGTTATAGATAAACAATCCCTTTTGTTGTGTTTTTGTCTATTTCCAAATGAAGAAGAGAGAAAATACTGCAAAGAAGAAAACACCACTATTTCTATGATACAAATCTAGTAGAGTATAGAATCAGTTACTTGTAACTGAGGGAAAATATCAACATGTAAATGTTAGTGTTATTTCAGGGCAGCTGCTAGTAGATTTTAACATGAAAATATGGAATCTACAGTGATGATCTGTTTTCCCATATTCAAAGCTAAGGTCAATGAGCAAAGTATTTGTGTTTAAAAATCCTCCATACCTCCCCTGCTGGGAGGGCTGACAGAATATGTTCCAAACTAACAACAAAAAGCATCAAATATCTACTCTTTAATTTTTATACGTCTGTATGTAAAAGTTTTGCTTTTTTTCCCCTTAGACTATTTCCCTTTTCTAAAACATTTTAGACAATACTTTTTTAAACCACAGCAGTATTGTATTTACAAAACACTACTCCTGTCCAGTCAATCAACACATCTTTCATTTCATTCATTTCATTGCAATACCTTCTCCTTTTTCTCCCCGAAATTATTAGCTACTTTTTCAAGATTTAAACCAGTTATTAAAGTCCACACAGAAAAAAAAAATCCAAACCTTTGTATTTTGTGTAACCTCCTAAAAATAATTGCAAATATCTTCACAATAAATTGGCTGACAGAAAAGCATGTAATTTTAAAATTTTGAGATAATATTCCTGTAACTGAGCATTTGTGTATGCAACAGGTAAGGGAAAAATAAGTCAGTGTACTCATTTGGGAGGAAAACAGCTCTGCTGTGGGATGCAGCTTTCTATACATCTTTTCATGTGCAAAAAAGCAGTGATGGAGGAAGGGAAGAAGCAGTTTTCCTCTCTGCTTTGGGGCTGGTGACAGCCAGCAGAAGGGCAGAAATGCCAAGCTGAGGAAGACCCACTATCACAATGACTTTTAAGAGAGCTCCAGAACGCAGACACCACTTAAGGCATACACCAAAAAGTTTTCTTCTTCCCATACCAACAAGAATACACTTTTACTTCCTAAATGATACAAGTATATAGGCATAATAACTTACATACATGTGGTTTACTCCAATAGTAGCAATTCAAACAGACACATTTACGATATGAAAGTCACTGTGAACTATATAGTGGAATATGTTGTTTAGTGAACAGCAGTGTACACTATGTTAAGAATGTACAGCCTATTTTATCTTCTAAGTGTTAGAGAGAGGTCACAGTAATAAAAAAATGGAAGTATTAATACTGGAGTAGTTCTTGAACAGTGAGTTGCCATAACCCTATGGGGCCACAATAAACATACTTCTCCAGGTCTCAAGGATTTCCTGAGGGGGTATCCATTAAATTGTGAAACTACCAGGAAAGGACATACCACATGGGCTTCACTGAGTTTGGCTCTGGACCCAGGACAGAAATGACTGAGGAAGATACACATACAAAGCTCAAACAGATAAACATTCTGCGAAGCTTTTAGTGCATTCACGTCACGAACAAAACCCCAACATACTATTTAGCATCTGCAACAGCAGTGTGCACTGACAAAACTGTCAACGGAGAAAGCTTATAGAGTGATGTGGAGGCAGACCAAGTTCTGAACTGCCTAAGTTACAGGCGCTGTGTAAGTTTTTCAACATAACACACAATATTCTAAAGACTACACGTCTCATGCATGGGATCATGAAGCACCAGTGTGGACAACCCTCTGTGTGGACTCATGTCTCCGCCAGCAGGACAGCAAATCCCCAGACAGGCAGCACTGGTAGGTGCAGGATGAACAGCCCAAGGCAGAACCATGTACAAACTGCCCTGTTTAAGCAGATGAACTGTTCTGGTAATAAATGTCCAGTAGCACTTTATCAGTCCAAGATAATGTCCCTCAGCAACACATTTCAGACAAACCTCTCAATCAACACAACACCCGTAACACAGCTGAGAAGGGCCACATACACCACAGTGAATATTTTTAAACATTAACATGGAACTGGAGGCAAAAGTAGAGAAAGTGAAGAGTATACATAAATTTCAGTAGAATTTATGAGCAAGGATTTACCAGGATAGCTAAAAGCACCAGATCCTTCTTTCCCAATTTAATATACTGTTTAGCATAAGAGGTGTCACATGAATATTTTTCAAGTTCTAGTAACTTGCGCTGTTGCGGTGAACCATGGCTAAAGCCAGGGCCAGTGTGGCTAAAGCCAGGGCCAGATCAAGTGGACGCAAATGTCCATTGGTTTGATGCTGCCACAGCCCAAAAGCCCTGAGCATTCATAAGGCTGTGAAAAAAATATAAATCCGTGCCTTACCATTGGCGCAGCCCTCCCCTCCCCTTATTTCTCATATTTGGTTATATTTCCAGAGAGTTCTATATTCTTCAGTAGCTAATTGGCCCTTGTTACTCCTCCCCGCCTACCCCTTCTCCCATTTGCTGTAATTCCTTCTCCCCGCCTCAGTAACACCCCCTGGCTGGTGTTCCATTGGCTACTGTGTGTTTTCCACACCCAAATTGCAGGGGGTACAAGACCCCCTGCAAGCCATGCGGTTTCGGCTTTATCTGTGGATTTCCCATTTCTTCAATAAACCCCTTCCCCCACGAAGAAGTCCCTCCACTTTTTCCTAACTCCTTCTCGCACCTTTGCCACCGGTGGGCAAGGCGAAGCCAACCCAAAGCTTTGCCTGCCCTCCTGCGCCGCCATCGGCTCCGTCGCCCCCCGTTCGGAGCAGCCCGAAGATTGCCCGGTGCCTGGGACAGTGCGCAAGTGCAATTCTCATGTGTTTAGCAAGCACCATGCCAGACCCCTCTCACAGAATTTTGGTTCCTCCAGCTACCTCCCTGTGTGGCCCAGTTCCATCGCAGAACCCAGAAAGGCCACCACCAAGTTACATGCACTCGTTTTTCTCCATGAAAACATGAAAGTAAGATGATAAATAGACAAGAAATAAACAGACTCTGCTTCTCCCGCTCCTTCTGTGGAATTTGCAGTATAATACATGACCAGCCTTTCATTGGAAGAACCAACCTACTTGTGATAAACCACTACCAAATGTTTGGCCTCCAAGAAGGCAACAGAACATATGTCTGACAGCTACTATAATTGATTCTTAGGTGCTTTTTAATTCTTTCTTGGATTTCTTCCTGGATCTGGAGGTCCAGGATTTCATTTCTCTTGTAGTTGTATGGTTCAGATGAAAATACAGCACAGTATGTTGCTGTACAGTTTTACACTGGATGCACAGTAGAGTTTGAAAATGTTTGCTACCATTGAGAGCTCAGTGCTTCTTCCTGGTGATGGACAGAGCTGCTCCCTGCAGGCAGGTGCAGTGGGGCACAGCTGCCATGGTGTGCACTAACAGCTGTGCACAGTCACCATTCCATTCCTTTCTCATTTACACTCTTTCTTAGATCTTTTTTTCCCCTTTAAGTAACTCAATAAGGTCTGTGCAAGCAGATTTGTATCACAGAATCATAGAAGGGTTTGGGTTTGAAGGGACCTTAAAGATCATCTGGTTCCAACTCCCTGACCATGGCCAGGTATACCTTCCACTAGACCAGCTTGGCTCAAAGCTCCATCCAGCCTGGTTCACTCCAACAGGAAAGACTGATCTCCACAATACTTTCTTTTAGGAATATTAAGTGTCCCCACAGTACTTTTCTAAAAAGTCAATGATGGATATGGTGATATAGTGCCAAACACATGGTAGCTGAGATACGTGCAAAGAACTGATTGGTCACTGGCTCCTACTAGACAGGTGGAAATGGCCTCAACATGAATAATTAAAGCAACTGTCCTTATCTTTTCAGTTCTCTTTGGGGGAAAAAAAAAAAGAGAGAGAGAAGAGTAAGAGAAAGAAAAATCAAAAAAATACTCTAAACCATCTGAGATCCAAAACAACAGCTGATATCAGACTTCTCAAAATCACAAAAAATCATGACACTGAGTGACAGACACAAAGCTGGTTTCCCTTCTAAGCTTCAGCTAAGATTTAATCTCCTCTGTATGGGCAGAAAATGCCTCACGCCTAGAGAGGGAGCACCCAAACCAAGATAAACTCTGGACTAGCCTCAGACTGTAAAAAAATATTAACTTCAATTACATGGGTGTGAACTACCACATTGTCCTCTGAACTGACATTTCTCTGTAGCTTTTTTCTCTATAAAATCCCAAACTCATTCAAATTTCTCTCCAAAAAATCCATCTGGAACACCTAGAAAAACAGTCCACAATGGCCGGGCACTGGCATACTGCAGTGGCTCACTATCCTAATTTCAACAGGAAATCTCTTATCTGCTGGTGAAATCAAGGTCAAGTGGAAAATTTTAACAACCAATATGAAGAGATCTGTTGATCATAAACTTATGTTTGTAACTAGATAAATTCTAAACATTTTTACCATTTTTTAGGTATGTATTTTTTTGACCATTTGGGAAGCAAAAGGATATGCAAATCGTTCAGGAAGGTGTGATGCTCCTTTTCAAGACTGACTGACTTGGGGACAGCCACACCCAGGCTGGGTAATGGCAGGACAGAAGCTCTTCTGCCATTTGTGGTGCCAGGCCATTCTAGTAACACAACACATTTAGTAGACTCATTAAACAATATCTTCATAATGAGGTCGAGACCTTTAGAACTAAGAGTCATTGAAATGCAAATGTAACATACAAAATTACAGAAAACTCCACTTGGTTCCACCAGTGATCCCTTTAGCTGGTCCCTTGCCAGTTCAATATTCTTACAATAAAAAGCACCCATGATATGAGAAAAACAAATCTCAGAGTCCTGTGACTGGCATTGCATATTAAAAGTTTAAAAATCTCAAAGGAAGGACTGACCAATGTGTTTGCCATGTAAGCAAGGGCCCAGTGAGGATTTTAAAATGGAGAAAGAGGCCAGCCTAACATCTGGATTTCTTATTTGAGATACATCTGAAGAATGGAAGAGACATCTGTCCCTGGATATTATCAGCAGTGGGACATATAACAAATTCTCAAAGGCACTGTCAAGGACACATCTTCTTCAGCATCTCTTAACTCAAAAGCATGGTGTGCCCCGTGCCTGAGGTAAGCACGAAGGCACTGTGGTAAGGATTCAGGGAGTGTAGTTGATTTTTCCTATTTTTACTTGCTGGAAAACAGAGAGTTTGCTTCCTCAGCCTGGCTCCTCTTCAGATAACCACAGCCTGAGAATTGCCAAACCTTATCTCACTTTAATCTCAGAGATATGAATCTTAATGAAGAATAATTAAAGCAAAGGCTGTTTCGCTTTGCTAATGGAAACTGAAATGAAAGAAAAATGGAATGAAATTATTATAAAACAATTTTCAGGTAGGCAACATCATGCCAACTAAATGCATCTTATGAAAAGCTAAAATATTTATACCTAAATATACTTTCTATAGCTGCTCTGCTTTTTGCCTTCATGCAGGTTCAGAGAAATTTCATCCTTGAACATTAAAATCATAGAAATACCACAACAGGAAAAGAGAAAACCACACATAAAATTTTATTTGAACTACCTGGATGACAACGAATTTTAATTAGGAGACCACACACCAACATTTGCAGACACACAGAGAGGAATACCCTGTGCCCAAGCTGGCCAGCCTGTAAATCAGTGGAGAGGGAGCTCGAAGCTGCTGCCCATGCTCTGCTGAGGAGTACACAGTGCATGGAATACAGCAGGAGGTGGGAACCACAAGTTGCATGACAGAGAAGTTTACTTACAACATGTTTCCCATGACTGAAAAAACCCAATTATGTTAAAACATCTTTCTTTGCAAAAATAGTAATTGCACTGCTTTTTTGAAGAAAGTACCATAATAAAGGGGAAAAATGAAACAAATGCCAAACAATCAAGGCAGTTACACAGCCACAAAAGAGAAATGGAAATGTTTAAGGGAGTGAAATTCAATTCATCACTGACCTTTGCCTGAATGAAACATTGGGAAATTTTGCTGGCTTTGGTACTGCCAGCAAAAGGTGATTTAAAAAGTTTGATGGTTTATATGAAATAGTCATACTTGATGTGTCAGTGATCTTGCTCAAAAAGTGTACCTAGTATTTCCCATTATGAAATCCTCTATTTTTTCACTTGCATAGCTGTGGGGTTTTTTGTGTTTTGTTGCATTTTTTTTAAAGAGTCTCACGTAATTATGATTCACAAAAATAGCAGGTAACCTCTCATTCTGAGAGTTAACACTGAACAACTTAAGTTGGAGCAGTGTAATTGGAGCACATTTGAAGCTTATTATCTTTCCCAACAGTTAGTCCATGTTATAGATATAAAAATGTTTTTATAAACAGATATACTTTTTCATAATTTTTACCAAAAAAAAGAAAGATGAATTCAGTGAAAAAGTTAGGCCTGTATTTTTCATGCAAATGCTTAATTAAGCCTAAAGTCAGAGATTCTGTGCATACTTTCAAGAGGTACTTAGCATCCAGAAGTCAAACTGTGACCATGAAATAGGTGCCTGGTGCCTGTGGAGACCAAATTTAGCAATTCAAACTGGAATGTACAAAGTTGAAGACTGCCCTTTGAAATATTAGACTTCATGCACTTTTACTACATAAAGAAGGCACCGTGCAAGACAAAGGAACATAGTCCATTCCTCCTCATATCCCTAGCCCATCACCTTTGGCAGCAGATCATACACATCTCTTACCAACAGCTCTTGCTGAAGAGGAGGAGATGAAAACAGGACTTAGCTGCATATGTGCTTCAAGTACCAAAAGGAGATTCTTGCTTCCTGGCTACAAAAGAATCCCTTTGATTTTTATGCAGCTACCTAATTAAATTTCACTGTGCATATTAAGTTTTCAGATGTCTAGCTATTTTATGCTCAGCCCCAAATCAAAAGAGCACACATTCATAAATGACCCTTTCACTAAAAGAAACCAAACCAAAAACAAAGATAAGGTTTGTTGTATGCAAAGATATCCCCCACTCTAGTTGTTTCCTCAGTTCAACCAAGGAGAAGAGATCATGCACATAACTTCTAACTAGGTCACAGACCCTACCTTTCTAATATTTTATTCATGCACCTCATAAAAGGATGCACATTATTTCAAGTTCCAGGAGGAGCATCATGCTATGAGCAACAGCTCTTCACAAGTGCTGCAATACTGTGTTGGGATTACTTTATTTTAGGGATGGAGAGACAGATCCAATTTCTTCAGTCAGTGAGAAATAACAACATAAAATCAAGTTGTCACTCTTGACATACTATTTGCTTTAACTTATACTCAATAGTTCCTTGATGAGTTGGTGGATTACTCTAAAAGAATTCTCAAATACACTTGTAAGAAGAAAATGCATTGTCCAAAGTCTAAATTAACCACACAGAACTTACATATGTATTAGACAATACCTAATGGTCACAATGTTTTTAGAATATATATACAGAATAACTGTGTGTGAGTTTTCAGCTGGGAGATAGTGGATATCTTAAAAAATTACATGAGAATTCATCAAGTGCCATAGCTCTCTGCTCATAACCTGGATTAATAACCTGGATTGTCCAAGTATGCCTGATCCAGTTTCTTAGGATCTTTACAGTCTGATGTCTTCTTTCAGGCCAGTATTTGTTACATCTGATTCACTAAGATTTAGAAATTCTATATTGAAATTTTCTATTTTCTCTCCTAGCTAGAAAATGTTGGATATCTACAACACACTCAGCACTGCTGAGAAAGACAAGGGCCTTTGCAGAGGTTAAAAGCAGGCTCTGGGCACTGAGCCAGTCTCCAAATGTTCTTTGCCCTGCTAAACTGTGTTTGGATTTGCTGTGAGAGTATACAGTATCTGCACAGAAACTCTTGAAATACCAGGGGCAACCTAATGTAAAAAATAGAAAAGCAGCAGAAGAAACTATTTAGGAGCCATTTTTCCACTTCATTTGCTAACAGAATATGACTTACACATAGATACTGGACCTAGAGTAGCATCCGCCTTTTTGGGTTGGATGCTTGCATTTGACTGCAGAATATTTAATTTTACACGGCACAACATGTTTTAAGTTCTTCAGGAAAAGAAGTCAGGATCAAGTCTTGCTGGATGGGGATAGCTGTAAAAATGAACATCATGAGAGATAAAAGCAACTGAGTTAAGAATTAACAGTTGCTTTTTTTCTTTTCTATTATCATACATAGATTTTGATGTGACATCATACTCCATGCAAGCACTTGAAAATGTTACTCTTTTGGAGATGTCGTGCAAAAAGGTGAAAAAAGAAAGCGCTTAAGGTCAGTTGACATGAAAAGAGAAACCAGTCTCAGGGTACACAGGGGATGCAGCAGAGAGAAGAATTTTTCTTGTAGACATGCTGCCTGGACCAGCACGGGCTGACCAGTGCCAGACCCATGTTGACCCACCAGAGCCAGTTGTGGAGCTGGAGCATAGGAGGAGAGGGTGAGGGGACTGTGTTTGCTCAGTCCTGAAAAGAGAGGGTTACAGGGAGACCTACCCACTATCTGCTACTGCTTGATGGGAGGGGACACAGACTGTCCTCAAAGGTGCACAGAGAGGGAGGGGAGCATCGACCAGAGCTGCAACATGAGATATTACATGGCAATATTAATGGGAAAAAACTCTTTTTATTTTCAGGGAGGTGAAACACTGAAACAGAAGTCCAGAGGGTTGGCTGGACTTTCATCCTTGGAGATGCTCAAAGCTATTCTGTGCATGGCCCTGAGCAACCTGATCAGATGGGACTCAGGCTGGTCAGCAGGATGGACTAGGTGACCTCTGCAAGTCCCCTCCAACCTATACGATTCTCTGATCTCATCTTGCTACCTCTTGTTTCAGTGGTGCCAAATGTCAGTGTTTCTTTGTCTCACCCTCTCCTCAGCATCAAATGATCCAGACATGGAAGACAGAGTAACAAATAAGTGTTTAAATTAATCACCATCTATATCCACTTCTTTCCATTTCTCCTTTTCTCCGTGCTTGAAAGACTGGAATATTTGCTTCTCAGTATGCACTGGGCATTTCCTCTGCTCTTCTGCTTTTTGCATCTCTTGGTGATTTACTTGCCAACAGCACACAAAACAGGATAACTTGCGAAAATCAAGAAAACATGAGGAGGAGAACAAGAACTATATAGAGAAAGAAAAGCATCATCTCTTCCTTTTTAGCAGCAGGCACCTGTAACTTATTCAGCAAGGCAGCGACTTAACGGGCAGTGCTGTGCAGGACTGCTTTGTGTACAGCATTAAAGAATCAGTTCAGGAAAGGGGGTGAGAAGGACAAAAAGCTGCTAATGCCAGTGTTTAACTGTCAGTAGAGGCTAAACAGAGGGCTGATGGGCTGTGCCATTCTGTGCATTCTGTGCTGTCATGCTGAATATGTTCCCCAAATTCCCTGTATTGGTGATACAGGTATGCAGGGACACTCATGATATGGTGGGACAACATCAAGCGACAGGTATAACAAATACTGCTATTTAGAAACTGTCGAACCAAAGGAGATGCTCTGATGCCCCAAAACATGTATTAGGCAGGGAAATTTCCGAAGGTACTCCATAAAGTTTTGTGGTATGTATCACATGGACTGAACTAGCCAGTTCAATAATAATGACGTGATCTGCTCCTTGCAGCTCATGTTGAGGCAGAACCTCAATGATTTAGTGCAATGATTTAGTCAAAAGAAAATAGAAGATATGCAAGCAATGGTTAGGCTGTTTGACTCTCCGCAGTGTTCCTGCCAGGAGTACATGCAAGAACATAGCAGTATTTGCAGTGATACAACTCAGTACCAGTATTCCCAGCAGACACTGAGCAACAGAGATCATTGAATAAATTTTTTCTTTTTAGAGAAGGTAAATAATAGCATTATTAGAGACTGACAGAGGACAAACAAACTAAAGCAACTCAGCAAACCCACACAAAACCTGGGTAATTAAACTCCTGTTTTTCACAGCAAGGATGCCTGGAATCTCAACACTGCAAAACATGTGACTCTCTTCCCCCATTCAATTTTCCTTAAATCAGCTCTTTTCTTCACTATCCCAACCAAACACAAACTACATTTTGAAAGGATCCATTTTAAGAGATAAGCACAACTCCATAATGAAGCTACTGAAATCAAAGCCCAATCCTCTGGTACTTTGTCACATGGCTCCTGGGAAATGCTTCTGGGAGTCATTAAAGAAGCAAGTACTCAGTGGCTCTCATCTTAAAGATGTTCAGTGCAAGACTCACAGCTATCTTATCTGCTAGTCACTAATGCATAGAAGCAAACTTTGCAATGGTAATATCAATGTGCTCAACACCAGTAAATTTCCAAATAGCTTTGCACTGCAGATATTGTCCACACTGGATGTAAGCCATGGTAATACAAATGTGGTTTAACGTTGGTGAGATTTCCAGCCAGTGTCTCTGCACTGACAACAATCTCTTCTTCAGTTCATTTTCTCATCTTACTGTCTATCCAATCTGACTATTACACCAGCATACCAGGAACCCGCTCCAAAGGAGTACTTATGAGGGTGGAAATGTTTTACTTTAAATATTTTCTATGAAAGAATAAATGCATACAGTTCCCACCTCTGCATCTTTGTTTTCAGGATCCAGGCATTATTAACAACTCTTTTGATAAGGAAACTGTTAGTGTTTTTACACAATAAGAGGTGGTGCTAAGGATTAATAATATGTATATGTAATGTTTATTAATTTCATAATGAACAACTTATTTGCACTTATAACCTATACCTCAGCTACAAAGACAGCACAGCTGCCCTCCACTAGTCACCACAGTCACATTGCTTTAATCCTACAATTCCTCCACCAAAACTCACGGTTAAGAAAAGCTCAACCAATGTAAACCGCATCACTTCTGAATCGCTGCTTTGTGAGCTATGGGAATGCCATAGCAGCCACAATGTATTAACTGCAAAGCACTACACCTATCCTGAATTCTCCTTCAGAAAACAGCATACCTGGTGGGACCTAGCACCAGAGCAGCAATAGGTGAGAGGCAGCCAAAGCAGTGCCTGCCCTTTTCAGCCCTTTCAGCTGGCCAAGATGCTGGTGGATGGCTCACCTGTTGGATGAAAGCAGCTCAGAGTAGGATCACCCTGGGAAGGGGCTGTGTTACAATAGCTCTCAGCATAGCTGACTGCTGCAGTGCTCACTGCTGTGACAAACTCTGGAGCAAGTCCCAGGAAGCAGGAGTGGAGAGAGGCAGGCAATGCCAGCCCAGCCCAGCCCAGCGGAAGCAGAGGGCACTGTTTACACTGCAGGTCAGCTCCTGTTCCCCTGTCTGACAATGGCAAATCTCTTTGTCACTTGGCAGTTCTGGGAACAGAATATTATCTTGTGAAATTACAACACTGTTTTAATGCTACCATTATTAGCATTGTCTTCAGACAATAAAATGTTCTTTTGCAGTCGCTGTGGGCTCCCAGCAGTGAATACACACTGAGTCACCCTACATTAACTTAAATAGCACAACTGTGTGAACACATGTTCTTCAGTTAAATCTACACACACTCAAAAGTAAAAATAAGCAGATCTCCAAGGAAGAACTCACCTTCTACACAATGCAAAAGAACCCTCACTGTGTGCTTCCACAACCTCAACAAACATGTGGCGAAAGGCTTAGTAAGACTACTCTTATTTTCTGATCTGGTAGTAAATGAGTACACAAAGCTGCCCCCAAATGGTTATGTAATTAAAAAAAACGCATGTGCCTTAACCTGGCTTTATCTATCCCAGGACCTTCACAACACAAGCAGAGGTGGCACCAACAAGCAGCCACCGTGCACCACGATGCCAACGCAGAGCAGCTTCCATTCCCCTCCTTTCCCTTCAATTCAGAACAGCATCTCTCAAGAAGAATTATTGCTCAGATGCTTTCTCAATATCTGTAATAACATACCCTTCATGTTATGCTCAACCCCATTCAGAGCAGGAGATACTCAGAAGATCTCAAGGTGGAACACAGGGACAGTCTACTGCCCAGACATTCGCTCTAATCATAGGGCTCACTGTGCTGCCAATCCACCATGCACTGCTGATACCAATGCACATAAAACCAAAGCAAACAACTGATCTGTGTTCAAACTTGTCTGTGCTTCTGCCCCTTAACTAAACCGTCACTAGGAATAAAAACTGCATAAAGTAAGAGATTCCGTACCTTGAAATGAAACTACAGAAGGCACAGAGGGTTAAAATGAGCACACTTCTTTTTTTTTATTGTTTTACACCTCTGAAACCATCCAGCACAGTCCTCCTCACACCAAAGCTGCACAGCTGCCTGCAGGCACATTATTTTACACTTCCTGAAACAAAACCTCCTACATCTAACAGCTCTAACACACAACCAGATATACCCCAGCCACATATCGTCATTTTAAAAGGATTTTGCTGTTGTGTGCACTCAAAATACTGGGCACTTAAACAACTGTCCTGCCTGATAGAGCATTACTTCAGTATGATATGAATTCAAGGGATGCAAATTGAGGCAAATAAAGCATTCATTACACCAAAGATACCTTAATTCCCTTTCTCTAAGAGGAGTTCTGATGTGCTCACCAGAAGCTCCTGTCCTTGCCTTACTTCTTGCAGGAACTTCTCTGTCTTCCTGTCCAGTAATTCCTCATGGACAAGAGCTAGGGAAAGGAAGTCCCCAATTGCTTGGCAGGTTTAAGCTCAAGTTAGAAAACATGAGTAAACAATACAGCATACTAAAGCGTTCAAGTGAAGATCTAGCTATAGGAAAACTAATACTAATAAAAAGCCTTTGTTTTTTTACCATAGAGTAAATCTGAGGGGGACGTAGTTTCACAACTCCCCTATGTTTTCGATTTCTCCCTCTCTACCTCAAAGCAACAGTGTCTAACTCAAAGAAAAGCTACTTTCTTGCCTAACTGTGAGGAAAGCTGTGGACTGTAACTTCTTACATATCCAGAATGAAGACAATACTTAAAAATCTGAAGAAACAGATTTTTTACCCCCATACTGGAATCCTTAATTTCTGCAATTGCCTGTACAGAGCAATGAACAACGTTAGACAAACAGCCAGCAGTCTTAAACTTCACTTAAGCCCCGTTTTGGAGCTAGATGGGAGGAGCTGGCAGCTGGCCACCTCACCAGCGACCAAGGCGACAGGACACACTATCTTTTGGAGCTGCTTTTACCCTACACTAATTTCCTCTGTTATCCCTGGCAGGTCTCTTGTGCACCTGTGCAATGCAAGCCTGGTTATCTCTGCCAGCCCAAAAGAGCCGAGCCCAGCCCACAGGGTCCCTCCCCATGGCTGAATTACAGCCAGAACGAGTGTGCCCTTGTCCAAAACATACACTGTGTGCCGAAGGTTTTGTGACTGCTGGGGCTCCCTTGGGTCCCCATGGCACAGTTTATGTGGCGGGCAGAGTCAACAGCTTCCCCAGTTCTCTCTTCTTCACCCAACAGCAACAAAATGCAACATGTCCTGTGCATGGAAAGTGGCTGGAACAGCAATGCCAGAGATACTTGGGACACCTCAACCTGGTGAAGAAGGGTAGCACACTACAGTCACCAAACACTCATGAAAGCTTATCATACTCACCACGAAAACTAATGACTTCAAGCCCACGGACAGAGGGCAAGGAGTAGGGACGAGAGAAATTTGTAGGTGTTTGCACCCAGGTCCCTCCTGCCCTTAAGTTTATTGCTCTTGCATGGATTTCCTTCCCCCAGATGAGGCCATTGAAAGCCTTGCAGGTCATGGGGGGGCTGGTGTCACCCTTGCATGTGACAGTCCACTCCTTCCAGACAAGGGAGCCAGAAACAGCTCCTCCAGTACTGAACACAACTAGCGTAAATGACAAAGTAGCAGCGGGATTGAGGGAAATGTTAACACAGTATTCCTGAGCTAACGTTTTCTCTGTTCGACATCACTACCAGGGAGGGAAGGGAGCAAGGTTTCTGGGGCAGGTTGTTATGGCAGCCCTGCACTGCCTTGCATCAAGATTGCCTAAATGGCAAAGTGCAGCACATTCAGCTGAGGGCTATCTCCTCCTGTAAGCCACTGCTGCTTATGTGGAATCAAGATGGATGTTTTTAAACACGCTTCCTAACTGTTGGTATTTTCATAGTAGTTGCCAAGCAGGTGAATCCTTCAAACAATACCGTGTAAAAATGACATAAACCCTCAAAATTTCAGGTCAGACAATTTGCTCTCCTGCTTAACACCCCAGACATTTCAAACAAGGAGAGATGTGCAGTGCACAGGGGTAGTCTTCTAGAAAAGCTGCCTTTCTGGGGCTTACACCTCATCCTCTGCAGCTCCTGGAAGGCTTATGCTTCAACCATGTGAAAATGTTATCACTTATTATTACACTATATTTCATGCTCAATATTTATGCCCTTTTTTCCAGTACCAAAAGCTCATGTTGATACCTTAAACTTTACTGTGCAAATGCAAGACTTCTATTTTTGGGATGCCTTTTTATTTTTTTCCTTTTCTTTCTTCCCCCTCCTCCCTCAGACAGGAAAGTAAGCTTAAGATTTATTCAAAATCCAAGAGCAATGCAATCTTGTTGAAAAAACATCTAAGATGACAAAACACCCTGAGAATTAAAATATATTAAAAACACCAAATTTTTTATTTCACACATTCAATCCTAGAGTGATTTTTATTAGTCTACAGAACATTAAAGCCTTGTAAAGTCAGATTTACAACCGAACTTGAAACAGCCCCATCTATAGCCTATGAAATGCTGTTATAACACAAATTCTAAGTGTCAAACTTTAGTGAATTATGTAACTCAGCACTTCCCCTCTTTTTTTAGCTGTAATGTTATATGAAAAGAAGCTATCACAAAAACTGCCTGACCTTGTGCTGTAAATATCGTATTATTTTATTTATCTCACAGCTGTCATGAAAGTAAAAGTGAAAAACCACTCATTAAATTGCTGATTTTGTGAACTCTTTTGAAAGCTTGAATTTCATTATGAGTTCTGGATTAAAATACATGGATAAAAGCAAAGGGATAAGATAAAATAGGAATGAGTAGGTAGATCAAAAATCAGGTTTTTAAGCTTTGTATTGTAAAATGCATGGGAGGCAACAGTCAACAAGAAATATCTGTCAAAACCACCAATTTGGGCAGTATTCAAAATAAAGAACTGCGTATTTCTTCTTGTTAGATTCTCCTAGTTTCTTGTAATTGCTCCAGGACTTCAGCACAAACATAGAATATTCTGATTTTTGGGCACAATCTTTGGGTAAATCTCTTTTGTTTTCTTCTCAGTAGCTAAAAATAAAATTTAACACGTATTAACATTTACCTAATTTCCACAGTTCACAAAGTGAACAAATACTGCTCATTCTGAAGAAATTTATGTCAGTAAATATGCAAGACCTACATGCATACATGCATTTCTCTTGAAGTACATAGAAGCCCAACAACATGGAGTAAAAACCACACAGAATTGCTAAATAAATCTGTAAGTGCTACATTTTCACAGTGAAGCACCACATTCTATCAACGTTACAGCTTTTTCATGTGATGTCATGCATGCACTGGAAAGATAAACACATACCATGCTGCTAGTGAAAACTTCTATACAAGATCGTGATCTTTTTTTACATTACCTTACTAATCCTTATAAAACTGCTTTTCTTCCCCACTTGAATTCAGTTATATTCTTTCATTCATCACCAGTAGAAAGCAAGTAACTGAAATGTCAAATGCCGCCGTTAATACCAGTGTTGCAGGAGAAAGCTTAAATCCTGAAGAGATAATTAGGATTATAGAATCATTAAGGTTAGGAAAGGCCTCTAAGATCACTGATCACTTAGATCACTTAAAATGATTTAACCCAGCACCACCACATTCATAACTAAAGCTGTATCCCCACACCACACTTCCACGAACGGTGATTCCACCACTGCCCTGAGCAGTCTGTTCCAATGCTTGACCACCCTTCCAGTGAAGAAACTTTCCTAATATCCGATCTAAAACCCCAGGGAGGCGACTTGGCGCTGTTTCTTCTTGTCTTTGTACCTGGAAGAAGAGACTGATCCCCCAGCTCATTACAAGCTCCTTTCAGGTAATTGCAGAGAGCAATGAGGTCTCCCCATGAGCCTCCTTTTCTCCAGGCTAAACAACCCCAGCTCCCTCAGCTCCTCCTCATCCCACTGTGGCTCCAGACCCTTCATCTGCTCCATTCCCCTTCTCTGGATACACTAATTGGGAATACATAGTTCTTTTACATTACTTAGATATATGTAAGGGGGTGTGTGTGCGTTTATAGTATTTATTTATATATTTCATTCTGAATGTCAGAAAAATCACTGCTTTCCTGCCCAGCATACTTCTCCATCTCCTGCAGAGAAAGATGAAGATCCTAAGCAAAATGTCATTGTTTATAATACAAAATATTTTATAAAGAGTAAACAGAATCTACCTCATGGATGGGGGAGATAAGAGTAAGTGGGAAATGTCAGAAATACTGTCAGAGTGAACCTATTCATTAAAGAAGTTATTTAGTTCCTAGACTAAAATACCGAAGTAGAAAAATAAATGATGATCACCATCCCCCCAGATCACTCAGATTTCAGAGAGGAGGAAAAAAAATCACTTCTAGACTAACAAAAACGACAGGATATCAAATGTAGTCATCACATCTTGTAAAAACTTTTCTTATTTTCCTCATGATGCAAATTAAAGCTCCTTCTCCCCGCACAAAACCTTCTCTTTCAAGACATTTTCTGGATTAGCTCCAGGGGAAGGGAGAAGCACAGATGAGCTAAAACATGTAACCCAACTTATCAAACACACTGCAAGGCTGGATGCATATGGAAATGAAATATATTCACAAGCAGATAGACTAGATATGTCAGTATGTTTTTGCCATCTCTGATATAAAAATAGGTGTCAGCAAAAACCCAGTATAAATTCTTGCAAGCCCCTGCAGGAATGCTGCTGTTTTCCTCTGGATTGTTCAACCAGCACAACCACTCAAACTCCTCATAATTAAGGAAAAAAAGGGATGGGAGGGGGTCCACCCCTAACCCTCTCTCCTGTTGTGTTCAAAACCCCTACCAAAAACCCCCAAATTTTTCACATTAGTTGTAGAAAGTACTCCTGGGTCATCACCACTGACCCAGGGTTTGTCCCTTGTCCAAGAGGGAATGACAGCATTCCCTTCCTGTGGTACTGGTACCATCACTGGGGGTCAGGAATGAAGTCAGGAGCATTCAGTGGCCTAGAAGCAAACCAAAAAAAATGTATCTGCTTTTAACAGCAAAAGTGATGCAAGGCATGCTCCCACAAGCTTCACCTTACCGAGGAAAACCTCCCTGGCTTTTTCTGTTCTGTTTTTCTGTGAGCAGGCATCACAACCGGCATGTGTGGGGGCTGATGCCAAGTGGTCCTCAAACTCAACACTCCCACATCTTGGATGTGTGTGCCTGTGCTCATGCACGCATAAAAGACGGTGGCAAACTGTGGCAGCTGTGACCTGAAGGAAGCACCAAGCACAGTCGGCCACCCTCCGAATCAATTTATGCAGACTGCACAGATGCTCTCCTCCAACACCAGTGTGGGCAACGGCAACACACACAATGAAAAAGGAGCTCTCTTAAAAAAATTAAATCAAAAATAAATTACAAAGAGGAATTAGAAATGTTTTGCCTTCAGGCAGCTCTTGGTTTCTCCTCCCACCCAAAAAAAGCTAATGTGTTGCTTTTGTAAGCTATTATTAATTCCTATATACATAAATATAGCGATTTCATGCCTGTTCTCGAAAATTAACAAATTGAACTGCCAAAACACACCCCACTGTATAACCAAAATGCAATATCTTGTGCTTCACTCAAACTTCTCAATTACAACTTGTCTTTTTTCTGCATTTCTTTCTCTTGCTTTCTCTTTTTCCTTCCTTTTTGGCCCAAATTTCCAAACTCCAAATTTTAGTAGATTAAATTGGTAGAAATATTGCTCCTGAACAAAATCACTTTGTGATCTGCAACTGCAGCAGACAGCCAGGCTGCAGCCTGAGGATGCTGGATCAGCCACAGAGTATGGAGCATTTCAAATTTAGGTCACTTGTGCTTCTCTGACCCCAGTGAACAGCAATGGCGTGTTTTTCCACACGTAACTGTTTTCCTGCTGACCCATGTCTCGACCAAACAACAAGTCCCAATGCAATTTAAAGAACAAGGTCAGCACAGGAGATACTGAATGCTAAATATGCTATGAAAGGGGCGAAGTGACTGGGAAGAAGAATTCACTTTCCCAGAGTTTGCTGATGGACACTGAAGGTGCAAACACTAAAACTGCACAAACACTCATCCTTTGGCCGTGTTTGCTGCCTGCATGACTGGGACCCGAATCGGGGAGAGATGGCAGGCAGAAATTGTCACCATGTGAGGCAAAACGGAGCTGAGCCAGCAGCACACACGATAAGAATTATCTCTGCTGGAGGCTGCTCACTGCTGCGCCAGCACCTCGACTCGGCGCTGACAAATGCTGGGGGGAAGCCGGTGCCGCGGCCGGAGCCCACTGAAGATAAATACGGCACCTCGGGCGCTGAGGCTGTCAAAGCAGCAGAGTACCCACCTTGCTGCAAATGAGCCAACCCCGCCACGTTCAACAGAGTAAAACTCCTTGAGGAAGTAGCTGCTTGCTGCAGGAAGGTGGGAAATGTAGCCAGGTCCCAATGGTAGTGGAAGGTGAAAGAGAGAAAGCCCCAACTCTCCTCCCTTGGGGAGGGTTGGAGCAGGAGGCAGGGCAAGCTCCAACTGCTCCTTTGCACAACACCTACTCAAACTGCTTTCTAGTTGTTGGACTCAACATTTGTGGTTTTTTTTCCTATAGTCCTTAAAAAAAGAAAAAAAAGTAAAAAAGGATTATATGCTTTGCACAACACAACTGTTTATACAAAAGAATGGCTCCTGCACAACTGTGGTGTTAAACTACACGTGAATCCAGAGGGGAAAAGCTTAAGGGACAGCAATACGAGGTATTTTAGCTTGCTCCTAACTCTTATCCTACTAGTTCAAAACTCCAGCACTCCCCTGTGGACATCCTCAAGCACAAGCAGCATAGACAGTCCAAAGGAAGGTAACCTGGAAGGAATTTTGCACAGAGGCTATAGGCTTAGCAAAAGATTAACAGAGGGATCAACCAGAGAAGTGACACCTACTGAATACACACTGGCAAATAAAGCAGCCAAGCTTGTCACTGGGCATTGCATAAGATTCTCGAAGGGAAAAACCTATCTGGACAGGCTCTAGTAGGAGGAGGAGCTTTGTTTTAATGAGTTTTGGATAAATGCACGGGTTAATGATGTTTTACCCAGAGGATGAAATAGTGTGGCTGGGAAGATTAGAGCAGTGATCTCCTGTACTTGGCGCTAGTGAGGCTGAATCTTGAATCTTCTGTCCAGTTCTGGGCCCTCCACTACAAGAAAGAAGTTGAGGTGTTGGAGCGTGTCCAGAGAAGGGCAAAGGAGCCCAGGTGAAGGGTCTGGAGCACAAGTACTATGAGGAGCAGCTGAGGGAGCTGGAGTTGTTCATCTTCCTGAAAAGGAGGCTCAGGGTACACCTTCTCACTCTCTCGAACTGCCTGAAAGGATCTTGTAAGTGAGGTGGGGTCAGTCTCTTCTCCCAGGAAACAAGCTACAGGACAAGAGCAAACGGCCTCAAGTTGTGCCACAAAAGGTCTAGATTGGGTACTAGGAAAAAAAATTTCATGAAAAGCCCTGGAACAGGCTGCCCAGGGAAAGGGTTGAGTCACCATTCCTGTAGGTATGTAAAACATAGGGAGATGTGGTGCTCAGGGACATGATTTAATGGTGGCCTTTGCAGTGCTGGGTTAAGGGTTGAACTTGGTGACACTGTATGTCCTTTCCAACCTAAACAATTATTTGATTCTCAGTTTTAAAGAATAGAATAAGAAGATGTGGCAGAATAGATCCAGCTTGGGAAAAAAAAAACAAACCACACTTTATGGAGACGGAGATAGGTTACATGAAAGAGCTGAGAATGAAATTATAAAGGGAAGAAAAGTCAGTATCATCTCTATATTATGACAACAGAAATCAGATCTGTCATAGTAAGTTCATATTGTCTAATTTAGTTAATAGATTTTTAGAAAAACAGCAAAGTTCGTTCATAGGGTACAATTTTTTTCACTGGTGGGAGATTTGCAGGAGAATCAGAAACAGGCAGTGTTCTTATAACTTGCACATATATAAAAGACTAATAAGCAATTAGGAATTACAAACGTTAGGAAAAGGGGCTGATCCTTTCTCCAGTCCTGCCAGCTGAAGATTATTCTCTACCATCTCTTATACAATGGCTTGTAAGATCTAGAACTAGAGACCACAGGTGGCAAAGCCTTTTCCCAGTTTCTGTAGCAGACCATTATCTGGATTTATGCATCTACAAAATGAGTAGTTTTACATTTTCCTCTGTTAATTTCTGATTCTTGTTACATGACCCCTATATTGAAAGTTTCTTTTGTACTTCAGTTTTATTTCTCACATTTGTGCTTTTCTTTCCTGGAATACTTCAAATACTGTTTATAAAAGTATATATAAAGGGTATAAAGCATCTATGACTGACTGCCTAGATTAGGTATCCACACAAGAGAGACACAGAGTTTGTTGCAATGCCAACCAACATAAACAAGGACCCAACTTCAGTGGGGTCAGAATCAGACCTTCAGAGCCACTATTCCCCTCTGCAGTTGGGCATCTTTATATGGCTAACTGTTGTGAGGCTCCCTCCCATTGTATTTCAGACCCTTGCTGGTATTATTCCCAAGTATTTTATGGCATTACCCTTTTTGAAGTCTCTCCACAACATGCAATAGTTTCATTTCGGATTAACTTCTGTAAAGTTAATTGCAGTTTTGCATTTTGTTTTATGTTTCTGACCTCTTTAGGTTCTTTTGAACTTTGAATATTTGTCCAGACATGTATTTTCAGCTCTTCATAATTCAAATGTCATTCATACAGCAGCTGAATCCCCTTCATATCATCAGTTTAGTTTAGAAAGGACAAAAATGAAGCCTTTTGGAGAGGCGAAGCAGGACAAAGTTTTTGAGGAAACGCACAGATAAATCCTGTTTTAACACACTCCCCATCAGATTATTTTGCTGAAGCAATTTTGACTGGAAGTCCTAAAATACTGGCAGAAATGAAACAGAACCTCTTTTAAAGGAAAAAAACCCCAACAACCCAGAATTAAACTTATATAAGCTTAGACTGACTTCTTTAATAAAGCAATGGGAAGCTGCAAACTGAGGAGAAAACATCAGTAACAGACCCATGGATCAGAGATTATATTGCTGTATTAGAGAAAAATAGACACGACAGAGATGCCCACCTACTGGGAATACTAAATAAAATTGCTGCTTAAAAATTAAGAAATTGCAGAAAATCATTCTTTATAGTTACAGCTAGGTTATTTTTAGCACCTGAGGAGTTTTTTTATTTTGCTAGTCTAACAACAGTGCCTCTGCAAACAAAACGCAGGAACTCGGGGAAAAAAAAGAAACAGTTTGTACTGAAGATTTGAGTTTGGAAATGGACAGCTGTTTTCAATAAATTTTCTGCAGTAGACAAATATAGAAAAGAAAGGTGATGTAGGGACCATATGGTGTGTTAATTCCAGTTGTGACAACAGCTCTGTTGTCCGTCTATCCCTTTGCTAGACTGTGAGAAAATGTGCAACTTGTGTCACTGACACCAGGAGCAAAGCCCAGTCTCATCAGGCATGGCAAATATTAATGTATAGGTAAATAAAAGCTTGGAACTGGGACCAAAAATTGAATGACCAGCCTTGCAAGCCATCTCTTTCCTGATGGGGAGCACTGCTGAGTGCACAAAGAGGTAACTTTTTAGGTGTTCAGGGCAGCTTGGATAAACCAAACCAAAATAACCCTGGAGCAAGGAGGAAACATGCAGCTTTTGAAAAAGAGCATACAAGAACAACAAAAAATTATCCATACAGCATGCTTGGAAAACAAGCCTGGAACACTCTCCTATAAATCCAACCAGTCTGTACTGCACTAGCACAAAACTTAAGTGTCAAACAGGACACTGGCATAGGCACTGTGGGTAAGAGCACCCCACCTTTGTGGGAAGGGACAGCCTCAAGAGCCGGGTGGTGATGCACCCACACCTTCCTTCCAGGCAAAGGAATGAGGAGAGGACAGGGCTGTCCTGTACTGCCAGTCCACAAACTGGCCCACAAACAGCCTGCATCAGGATGCTGGAAACAGGTATTTGGATTTGGAGCATGGAAAGAAGCAAAATAGCCTCTGCTTTCACATTCTGTACCGGAGCATGGCAGCTGTTGGAGGCAGACCTCGGCTTTGCCTCCATGCGTTAGTCTCCTCATCTGGCAGGCAGGCAAATAGTACACTTAGAGAAAACAAAACAAGGCAAACAAACAAAATAACCAACCCCCCAAAAACCAAAACCCTCCAAAACCAAAAAACACAACCCAAACAAAAAACCCCAAACCAAACCCAACGACTCAACACAGAAATAGAAGGAAAAAGAAGGAAACCACCAACACCATCTCCCCCCCCAGCACTCTGAAATCAATTAGATTACGGTAATAAAAAAATCACTCTAATCTATTTCAAGCTTGAAAAACTATAGGATACTGATTCTGTAGCAACTGGAAATGAGAAAAGCCTCTCAGACATCCAGAAAAAACACTGAGTAGCAAGGGGATATGGAACCGGACAAACTAAACAGGGTGCTCAGGCAGGACACAAATTCTTAAACTAACTGCTGTCAAAATACATTTTTGGTAGGTAAATCCAGATAGACCTACAATTTTTTTTATCTCTAGATAATTCCCCAATGTCATTGCTGCTGCTATTGAGCTATAAGGAGCAAAGCACATGAAAAAAGGAAATTGTTCTTGCTAGGTAATGTAATTCAAACTCTAAATATTTATTTACTCTTGCAGGGGAGAGGGAGCAGCTGGAGCACAGCTGGGATAACTCAGCAGCACGAGCCGCCACGTGCTCCCCACGCCAGGGCCTCTGGCTGGACCGGGAGGCTGCAGGGGAAGGAGGAGCAGAGCCAGGCTGGAACACACAGCTGTGGTCCCAGCAGTTCCAGCTTCCACTCTCCACCCAGCGCACAAACTCAGCCTTAAGACATGGTCCACCTTTGCCCATACTGATGAGACGAGGCTGGATTCCCACCCACCCCATCCCCAGCAGTGCTCCTCTCCATGCTACATCCAGCATCAGTGTCCCTGGAAGGGTCCCATGGATGTGTGCCCCAACCTCACCCCAAGATCTGGTCAGGAGCCCATTCCAGTCTGAGACCAGCTTCTGTAGGTACCGTTCCAGCACTGGTACGTTACCTCTCTGACCTAAAATGAGGCCATTTTGGCCCAGCAGCACATCACCAGGACACTGAAGAGACTCTGTGTCTGGGCAGGGTCAGACTGCCAAGAGAAGAGGCTTGGTGATGAGGATGGATAACAATGGAATAAGGCCTCTGCAATTGATGAAGGCTGCTGGGATCTGTACTCCACTGGGAATGTGGCTTTGCCTGCATCTCGGGTGGCAGCAAGACCTTTCTCTCTCCTCTGAAAAACCCTTGGGTTACACTGGTGCAACTGCTTGTAGAGAGGCAGAAAAATCAAGATAAAGAATTGATCCAGCATAAAAATAATGCCATCTCCTCAAAAAGAGGTAGGGAAGACAGGGAGGAAAAGCATGATTTAGAGCCTGGCTCAATTGCGAGTGCATTTATAATTGTGAGGAACATGCATGATTTCCTTTATCTTTGTTCAGTTTTTCTTTAAAAATCTTAATTTTAACTACTTTAGTTAATGCATGTGACATGCCCTGTTCACAGCACTGGTTACTGCTTATAAATTCGTACCTGCACAGCATTAATCATGATGGGAAAGCTTGAAATCCTGGCATGAACATGACACCACCTTGTTTTGGTTTGGGGTGTTTCTCCCCTTGAGCTGCAGAGGAGCCCTGCACATGGGAACACTCACTGCATGTTCAGATGAGAAGATATAGCAGCCCTCAGACACAGGCTGAAGTTGTTCTGCTTCAGAGTCAACAACCTTGGAGGCTGGTATGGCACATGAACCATCTCTGTAGTACAGAGACACCTGAGCATCTGTCAGCTGCATTCTGCTCAAAGATTTAATCCTTGTGACCAGAAGGGCTCAAAATGCCCTTTACTTTTTCTCCTTTTTATTTTAATGAAAGCTCAGAATGTAGAACACCCTCATTTTGCCCAAGCTGGTGTTACAACCTAATTGTACCTGTTGATTTCCAGATCTGTCAATTTAGTACCACTTGAAAATTAAGATTAAAACCTACTTCCACTCCCAAAAAAGGATTTCAGAAATTATCATGAAACAAGAAGTACACCAAGTTGCTACAAAGCAGACTTGGTAAAGGAGGTTACTGTTCAGTCAACGCTGTTTTAACTGTGTTTCTTGATATTCCAAACTTTTTGTCACTTATTTTCAGGCAAAAGTCTCCTTTAGTTAGACTGCAGAATCAGTTCAACCAAGATCTAATAAATAATGCTTATTTCCCATGCTAAGATTGGTTTTGCTTAACGTAACTGAGTTAGGTAAAGAAGTGACAAATTCAGTTGTGTGCATGTATATATTGATATGAAACAGAAAAAACATGGTATTTTCTACTGTGAGTGAAGAATTGCTGCCAAAAATCCCCTGTAATGAAAAAGGCCATAATTTAGCAGCACCCCAGGCATTGCTAATCCCACACTAATACAGGCCTTGCTAATCCCACACAACTCCAGTTTTTGCCAACCTCAGCCAGAAACAAGGGCTCATGGCAGCCTTTGAGGGTGTTATGAGAACAGGTTCAAGGAATTGAGCCTACGAATTCCTCTACCACGTAGGAAGTTACGCATGACAGGAAGCGTAACAGGCATGCTCCCTACTGCTGGCACCTTTTTTTGGTTGTTTATAAGTTGAGTATCATAGTACTAGTTACACAGCACTTCAACAGAACTATTTTTTTTCAAATATGCAGAAATTAAATGGCAGTAAACTCACTGGTCCAGCTGACATGATTCAATGCCACTGGAAAAAATCTGTGACCATAAACAAGTAAGACCTGTTAACATCCAGGACTCAGAGTGCCATTTACAGTCCCACATACCAGGAGAAGGAAGCATGTACCCCTAATAACAGCCCCCTGTAGCTGGGGGACTAAGCAGCTGCACCTAACATGCCTTCACATGGGACCGCAAAGTCCAATTCCAAGAAGAAAACAAAAGGATATAATAAGAAACGCTGTGCAACCATTAAGATAAATCTGGTTCAGATGTTTTTAAGAGTATAAGCAAATGTGGATCCTCATGGAAATTTTGGCAGGGGGGGAAAAGTCCACATGTATCTAGAGGGCTCATCCTAAACATTTAGCACTTACTTTCACAGTAAGTCTTTTCATGTTTTGGTATACTAGTGCAGTGTTCATGCTCTCAAAGCTAGCCTGAAGGGTTTCTAAATTAGTATGTCAATGTTACCATGGTAACATAATGTACTACCAAAATGGACCACTTTTTATACAGCCACTAAAATCAAGTTAGTGACCAAGCAAGTTATAAAAACTCTTGCTTTTTTCAGTTTTGGGGGGCTGGGGGTTTACTGGGCTTTTTCCTTTGTTTGTATTTGGTTCTTTAAACTATTTATGTTTATTTTTCCTATTCCTACACCTTTCTAAAAATATTAGTAAGAATTTGTTTTGTTTATCATGCAGGAATAAACAAACAGAAATAGAATCACCACCACCAGCAAAAAGCAGTTCTCAGGACTTGCTAAGGGTAGCTGTAGTTTCAGTTCCCAGACATACAAAGTTTTACACCCCATCTCTAGTTTTACTTTTGCAGACTGCTCACAAATGGAAGACATTCTTGACTTGTTACAACACTATTTAAAACACACAGACACCTCACTCTCAGAGCTTCTTACACACCAGGATCTTGCTGCCTCTGATACCCTGGGGCATGTTAAATGGCACTGGATGCCCTAAAAGTCAACCTGCCATTCTCAATCAGACAATCTTCAAACTGAGAAAACTCAAGTTAAAAATGTTCTCATACAAAAGTTCAGTGTTCAAAAAACATCATCTTCACGGTCATCACATCCACACAGACCAGAGTATCTGTCCTACATTCACACAAATCTGTTAAAAACATGAGTTTCGTTGTATCTCCAAAAGAAACCATCACCCCGAGAATAAATACTCTCAGTACAGCAAACTCTCACTAGCCTTTGTACAAGGGGTGCTACAGGACCCCATGTGGACAAGGAGCCACATCCACCCAGCAGGATTTCATGCAATGGTCTTTATTTAAACAGCATCAAGTATTTGAATTAAAATCTTGAAGACTTGTTTTTTTTCTGTTCAAGGATAGTATCTAATTGTATATTTTTTGTATCGTAAGCCTACTGTAACAACCTCTTCGGGGCATTCCTGTGGTCTTGCTGTTTATAAAAAGAAAAATTAAAAAGATATTGAGATTATATAAATTTATTTCTGACTCTTGCTGTGTTGAAAGAGGAAAATAAAAGTCATTGGTTTATGGTTGTGTCAATAAGAGCTTGACATACTGGCTTACAACATCACTTGCCAATAGCACTGACATTCTAAGTTGATCTCTCAGTTCAATGATTTGTAAAGTCAGAAATACTTTTGTTATGAAAATTAATAAGAATGTTTACTCCCTTTATTAGTGAGAATATGTCAAATATCCAACTTCTCTACTTTTGGTCTGGCTAACTAGTTTTTATTCTTCTAGATGACACTGCCATTTATAGTTGAGAGGTAATGCCTAAGCATATTTGATTAATCTACTGAAACGATTTGCTATAACTTATATTCCTTTCAGAAAACTGGAGGAAAAAGAAGAAACAGTGTCCAAAGGCACTATGCAAATCCTTCCAAAAAGACTTATCTGAGCCCAGAATTGCTCCTTGTCTTCCTCTGCCACACAAAACAACAGTAAAGGAGAGAGTAGCCTGGGATTCTCATCCCACTCCACCCCCAGCTTTCCAAAAAATCACACCTGGAAGATATAAAGGAGAACAACAGTCAAAATATACTATATATATGCGTGTGTGTGTAGTGGCATATATACATGTACATACATACACAATCTTTCTATGTATTTCTATATAGTGCAACAGTTTAACTTGTGTGATTTCCAGTGTGGATGCACTCATTCTGCTGTATGGGTGAAGTTTGGGGAAAGAGGATACCACAATCTTTTCAAAAAACACATATGCATGAATGAGCCACCAAAGTGAAATTACACATAAAGCTCAAATCATTGTCCACCTTCAGCCTGCTTGACTTCCTAACTTTAAATGGTTGGTTTAACAGAACTGTCCAGTCTGCAATACGCTGCAATGATTTGTGTGTGTGGCTTCCTCTTCTGCTGATTACAGCTTTTAGGCTATAACTAAAACAAAAGGTGGCTCAGGGGTTTTCCACATATAGCACTGAACACATACCTGAGCAAAAAAGTTAAAAATACTACAGTCTTTTTTTATTCCTTAAAAAGTACAAAAGCCCTGTATCTGCAGGTGCTCCAAATGTCACAAGAAAACCAAGTTCAAAGGCATTAGCAATTGTACATTCCCCTATTATGTTGTAAAAGATGCAGTGTGAAAAATCCTTTAGGATAATCTTCTCCGAATCATTAATTCCCTTCAATTTACATGAGAAAAGAAACACCAGATCTTTTTACGCAGTTCGTCACAAAAATCACAGCCCGGGGTACTTCTCACTAAACATTGAGGTCTCATAGCCTACTCTTTTCCCAGCTGTTTTGAAGGACAGATCCTTACTTTAGGATTTTCCCGTTTACATCACTGGATAAAATAATCCTCCCTCTCTCCAGAAGTCATAACAGCTGCATCTTAATTGGAAAGAAAAACCAATAAGGACCAGAACCAACAACTGTTACTGCAAACTAGTGGCTCTGAATGCCAAGCAGCTGCCTTTCTGCCAAAAAACAATACATGACTTGTAAAAAGTAAGGTGCTTGAAAACAAATCAAATACCAAAACTAAGCTATTGCCAACAAGCACATTGTATTTTAGTGATAAAAATGCATGAGACACCAGCCAATTTCAAGCTGCAATTACTTGAACATAATCCTTACATGTAAGATATCATTTATAGGAAATAATTTGAAATACCAACTGCAGAACTTATAACTTAATAGATGGGATGCCAACTGCTAAAACAATTCACACACCTGGTTGTTTTTACAATATGTGAACTGATGGGATAGTACAAAAATACAAGTTATTTTCGTTGATGACCACACTGAGAGTGTACCTGTCCTTTGAGGGTGGAGAGCACTTGTGGATCATCAGCAGCAGACCTCTCATGTTATGTCCCCTTTGCCGTACAACTGTCTTCCTTAAAACACCAAAGTTTTACTGGAAAATTTCGCTGCTTGTCAGAGGAATGTCGAGAGCAATATTTATGTACATGCAAATAAATTAAATTGCTATGACAGTGTGAAAGAGCTGTGAATTTGCAAGGGGAGCACAGTACAAGCCTGGGCCCTTCTCCATCACCTTGGCAGTGACATGTGGAAGGAAGGAGAGGGGCTTCTGGGCAGCCCCCCCCCCCAGTGCTCCTCATCCCCCTCCCCTCTACCTGCTGCAAAAACAGTCCACGGGTAAGGAAAAAAAATCCCGTTCTGAAGTGTTTTGCAGTTGCTTAGCAACCACTACCAAACCTGAAGAGATTTCAGTCAATGGACTGGCACACCCACCTCTCAATATGCCGACAGGTTCATAGGGAATACACCAGCTCAGCCCCAGGATGGCCCCAGCCCCAACAGCAGCATGTCTCTCCTCATCTTTCAAACCTGCTTCCAGCTGCTGCTTTCTTACCCATTCCAAACCCCCCAGAACCACAGAGAGGCACAGCAAAGAACCCACGTGCTGGTGGTAAGATTACTTTTAATTGCCAAGATTCCAGCTACACCCTTTCCTCGGTTGCCACACACATACAAACCACGACTGCCTTGAAAAGCAGTTGAGATTGAAAAGCTGTCCCTGAACTTGCCCTTCTGTGGTAGAGACCAGGTTTCTTCCCAAGCCATGCAATGTTTAGGCAGTGTCCATTACAGGCAATTCCCACACCTGTAATCAGTTTCGGTGGGAAGCACTGGCCAAATTTCACAAAACTTTTGGCCTTTGTGATCACACCCCATTGTCACAGCAAATGTTCTCAGATTTTAAAACTTTATCTATAGATAGATAGATATAGATATGTGTATGTGAGTATATACAGATTTTGATGTGGAACAAGGACTCTTCCACCACTCTTCTGTAAACTGCCACTAGATGCATAAATCTACATAAACCTGAAAGGCTGATACAAGGGAGATATGCTGGAAAAAATATTTTCTTTTTCACAGATGCTCCACTCCATAGAAGAGTACATATGGAGGGGAAAAAAAACACACCACACTGCAGTGCAACAAGTTTGATGTTATCAGTATAGAAAATGCTGCTAACTAAAAGTAAAAATTTATGCTGGAAATTAAACCATTTGTAACCAGTATAGGAGTTAGGTTCAGAAACAGCTTTCCAAGTACAGCAACACAGCCAACAAACTGCAGCCACATAAAAGACATGTATCTTGTCCTTTCCACAGCTGGCAGAGGAGAAGGACCACCTACACCACCCAAACTGGCTGGAGAAGCCATACCCACACACCTGCCCGTTTCTCTTCACTGACAGCAATGGCACTGTGGCAACAGGTTTGGCTTAGCCCAGTCAAGGGGATTCCACCCTTGAGGTGAGCTGTCCCAGGGTGAGGGGCTGCAGGGGCAATTCAGGGACCCCTGCTTGTTCCAGCTTCCCTCACTGCAGTTCAGACCAGAGCTGGGAATTGCCTGGCCCCAGTGGTTTTGTGCATTTTCTGTGATCCTTAATGGCAACTGTGAACTTCTCTCACGTGTTACCTTTACACTAAAATAACTTCAACAAAACGTTGCCCCTGTGGTAAACCCAGAAGAAACAGAGCACCACATTTCTAAGACAGAGAAAGGCCCAGAGTCCATTTGAATTTCAAGGTGCATCTCGTTTCCTGTACTTACTTCCATCCTTAAAACAGGAAATTCCTAATTTTAGTCTGTTCCCTCCCTCCCTTAAACTAGTACCCTTTTTCAAAACTTATCTGCCCTAAGTTATCACCAGTGACTTTCACTTATGAAAGTGTGGTGGTACCAAGTGGACCTCTGTGATCATATTTCACAAACAACTCACTTGGTACCTCCAAGGGACCTGTTACATGCTTTAAGCTTGTAATTCTTAGTATAACAAAAACAAATAATACTTTCTCAATTCTTAAGAAAGGCACTGTTTGAAAATCTCTCCTAAATATCTAGTAGCAGTAAATGTTCATAAGTTTTTGATTTCTTTCAACAGTGCCCCAGTGATTTTAATAGCTCTGCACTCCCAAGTGTTTTTATGTGAACGCTGGAAATAGAGGTAAAGGCCTCAATTAAAAGGTTTGGTTGTGGGTTCTTTGGTGATGGGTGGGTTGTTTTTTTTTTCCTTTGGTTGTTGCTCTCTTTTTGTTAAGAGTGACCCCACAGTAGTATTCCCAATTGCCTCCACTGGGACCCAGTGCATGCAGCACAGTTTTGAATAATCTGGCAAACAAAACTGGCCTTAAGACTTTCAGGCATCTGTTAAAAAACCCCACCACCAAACCTGAAAGTACAACAACAAAACCCCCTCTGGTCTTCCAGAACAGTATTAAACAGAGTTACTTAATGCTTGGAACCATGACATGGTTTGGACCATGTCACTCCCATTTTGTACATGAAGAAAAGCCCTCAGGGGAAGAAAAGTGCAATAATTACTGCAATTCCTGGCTCCTGAAGGTAGGTTGCATCCCCTCTGCCAAGTCACAATGCAACCCTCAAGTCTTCCTTTGCTCCCACAGCCACCAGATCTGCACAAATCATTTCGTGAAGCTCCAAAAAACACATACTGAGTTTGTTTAGTACCTTCAATACCAAATAGCTCCATAACAAGTTGTATTTCATTTCATTATTCTTTAAGATTTCCTTTATCTTGTATTAACATTATACTTTATCTTCTTTCCCAGGACAATTTGCTTTTGTAACTGATGGTATTTCTCACTGCAGACAAATCCATTCATCTAGAAATGCCACTAGACTAGACTTGTTCTCTGTAATCAGTGACACCACAAAGTTTCTGTTGCATTACAAGCCTTTGCCTATCATCTGCACAGAAAAGTCTTCCCAGCAGATATAATTCTGCAGATGCACCGTTACAAGCACATGCACAGGTCCTTCTGAAAAGATCTTTTTCTAGGTCTTAATTGAAATGTTACTAATACTCATTTTGTAAGATTGCCTGGTGATACTGGGTAAATTAAAAGAAGACCACAACACAGTGGAGCACACTGAATTTATTTAAACAGTATTAGCTCTTCCCAGCTGGAAAGGATGTAAAACAAAGCACAAAGCTTAGTGTTTGAAAGTGTAACAACAAGGTGACTTAGGATAGCATTATGAAGACAAGAAACAAAAAAATTTGGTAATAAATGGAAGATGACATATAATGTTAGAATATCTTACCAAGAGTTTCAATATTGGGTACAACAGAGAAGAAAGAACCAACAAAAGATGTAAAGACAGGTGATACAACCAAAGCCACAGGCTTTGGGAAATGCTCTTTCAAGCAATATTCAGAACTGATGTAAGTGGGACAAGGCTGCTTTCATCCAGGCTTGAAAAGTGACAACACAGTACTTCAGTAGTAGGATGAGACACACGGATGGCAGATTTCAGAGCATGGGCAGATAGAGAAGCCTGCATCTCAGGCTACACTGGGAAAATCTTCAAGATATGGGCTTTCCCTGTTTGTGAGGACCTTGGAAGAAATTAAATAGGACTAGTCAGTTTTTATTCCACTGCTATGGTATGTGGTGATGACTGCTTTTGTTTACATCTCCATTTTTCATTATTATTAAAGAATAACATGTTTAAGACAGGATGAAAAAAGATATTTTCTAATTAAAGTGGATTGCAGAATTTTTACCTTACGGAGAAATTATGAAAGTGGTGTAAGTGCTACTTTGTCTGGAAAGATCATCATAAAGGCTCCTAAAGGCACAAGGCTCTCAGTAGATTAACTTGACAGAAATTGCACTTCCTACACAAGTTAAGTGACCTTTATCACTAAGAAATACTGGGACACTGAAAGGCTCTGAAAAGCCTTTAAAAGCCTCTGAAAGCAAATTAAAGATTCCAGCTGAGCAGAGGACAACTTACAAGAGAGATTAATGCTAACCCTACTTTCATGTACTTAAAAATTATACAGACAAACCCCACATCTATACAGAAATAAAAGTTTTAATCTAACTATATCAAAGGCAGAACAAGCATTCAAAACTTATGCAGACTATTTAAGGACTTAAGTTTCAAGGGAGAGTACATTTAAAGAAGTACAATTCACCTCAGGTGACAGCTCATGTGAAATAAGGAAATCCCTCGGGGTTCCAAAACTGTGCTAAAATCATACTAGATACAATGGGGACTGAAACAGAATTACATTTACTATGGTTTTCTCTTTGAGAAGGAAAAATGCAATTACTTTTTTTGAGGCTGCATCAGTTTTGCATTCGTAACTGGGCCACCTGACTTCTCCCACAAGTGTAAAAAATTGAAATAAACCAGTAGTAAAAATTAACCTCATCCACCTGTTTCTTAGACTTAGCAATTTATTTTCTAAATGCAATAAACAATTTCATTTTGAAGACAAAACTCAAATGGAGTCCCCAAAGGCATCACCATAGCTTGGTTTCTCCCCTCTTTACAAAAACACTCAGAGCTTTCAAATTTTTCCGTAGCAGAGCAAGAGCACTGATGCAGTATACTGTGCAAGGTACAGGGTCACGTTTTGATTGGTACCTCTGGCTGAAAGAAACCGAACATTGCAATGATCTCAGGCTATTGCAACAATCTCAAAAAGTCACACCTCTGTCACAGTGCTCTGCACAAAAGCCCCGGTTGCAAGTCTATCTTTGTGGAACTTGCAGCTGCTTCATCACCACTGGGCCTGGTGTGACAGGATCCTCCAACTGGCAGGCTTCAGGAAGAAACATCCTAAAAAAGGAGCTCATCCAGCATCTTCACACTTAATGAAAACTCCTTTCCAGCTGTGAGGAAAAGCATTAAACTAACACCCTGGTACATGTTGAAGGCACTATTGCTAACCCCATTTTGAAGATCTGACATCAAGTTCCTAAAAAAACCTCAGTAAATTCAGAGTAAACTCTGCCTTGAGGAACACCATGTCAATAGTCCAAGTAGCTGAACAGGAACTTCTTCTGACAATTCCATTGTCTCTTCCCTGTGAAGTTTGGAAGGGTAGAACCATGCAAGTAAGCGACAGTGACAATGCTGACAGCCTGTGCTCACTCACTGCTGGCAACTCTGCACCGACCTCTGGCTTGCAGGGCAGCTTCAGTTACAGGCAGGTCTCACTTTTAGTGAACAATGTCACATCAAACATTTGACCATTTCCAGATATATCATGACAGGGAAAAGAAAAGCAAGTTTCACACTTTAAAATATGAACAAGACTTTTTCTTCTTGCTTCAGATGGCCTAACAGTCCTTGAATTTGGAAATCACAGCAAATTTTATAGATTTAGGAAGAAAAGGGGATGGAGGACAGAGAAAGGAAGGGATGATTAAAAACACAGAGGCAAGGAGGTATAGAAAAGCAAGGAAGGGAGACTGAAGCTGTCAGTGCAAACCCATTCATTCTGTATGTTTGTGATACCTGACAAGACAACTTCACTGCCAGTGGATACCTCTAAATGATTTTCAAAAGACAACTGCATTGACCCAAGAAAGTAATCTATTCAAGAGTAAAAGGCATAACTGCTAAACTAAAATGAATGGTACAGTTCATAAGGATTAAAGGGTTTATCAGATTAATTCTGGAAAATTCAACAGCAAAAAAAAAGTTCCGAACTTCCTAGTGGCTGTGATTGAAGCTGGTGTGTTAAGCATGGAACTAAGCAAGCTCTCAGAACCAGATATTGGTTTCTTTGATCTTCAAAACAGATTTAATTATTATTGTTGTTATTTTTGCAAGGGCATTTTTAAGAAGTTATTTCAAAACCTGTGAACAAGCAGGAAAAACTAAACCCCACACCATATTTGACCATGAAGCTTCAGAAGAGAGAACACGGCATTGTCATTTACTTAAACAAATAAAAATCCAAATGATTATAGGAACAAAGAGAATGGTTTTCTCAACTTTATATATAAAACCCCAAGTCTGAATGCTCTGTCACTTATCTTGCCCAAGATATAAACGAAAATCTCTTCAACCCCAAACAACATAATACTAATCATGGTCATCATTTAAAGAAGGGGAAATTGACTTTAATGTGGGTTGAAAAGGAGAAAGAAAATGTGTTAACGCTATAAGGCAAGATTCATGGCTCTGATGGGACATGAACTGTGCACGTGTCCCCCCTTTTCCCCACAAAGTATCCAGTTCATGCTACAAAGGATGCTCACAGCTTCCTCCAATACTACCCCCCAGGATCACCTATACACCAAGAGGCTACATGTAATTTTAGCAGTCAGCCTTGTCCAGCTTTCTAGTTTTTGAGAACACCGTAAGACAGACAGACAGCTGTGGGCTGCAGAAATAGGGCTGAGTACCAGCAAAGCCGTAATTATGCCCATGTAGGACTCCAAAAAGTATTTGAAAAAATCCAAACTATTGAGTACTTTATATAGATACATGAACTCCAGCCAGTTTTTACGTGTTTACTGCTTAATTTAGAGCTACCTTTTTGAAAAAGTGGAGTCTAGCTGAGGGTGAACCTCCCTCTTCTGACCCAGAGCCTTTTCTCTCCTCCAGATCTCCTCCTGGACAATTTGTGCCCACTTACACACAATGTGCACCGGAACAAAGATGCAATTATGTATAAGTAGTGCCCAAGAGAAATCATCTAATAAGGATAAAGCTTTCTTTAAAGCAATTTTTTCCAGCATTTGTTTTACTATACAGATGTAGCATATTTATGGGAAAGGAAAAAAAACCCCTCGATGGCTGCATAAAGCATGTGTGGCCTGTATGAAATGGCATTAGGATATTTAAAATATATATATGAAAACATTCTACTCCTCCCTTTTCCATCTCTGATATTCTCCAGCTTGTCCTAGTTTTCAAGTATGTTTACAGTGGAGACAGAAATAGGTGGGTGCATACATACCTATACATGCATACTTTCATACCTAGGGTATACCCAGGAATAAAATGTTAACTGTTTGGATAGCAGAATTCGTATTTAAGAAAACAACATGCCTAGAGTTGCAAGGCCTGCTTGGTCTGCTATTTGGAGACTTCTAGTAACAGAATCACAGAACAGATGAGGCTGGAAAGCACTTCTAGAGCCAGTCTAGTCCAACCCCTTGCTGACAGCAGGGCCACCTAGAGCAGGTTGCCCAGGACCTCATCTCAGTTTGGTTCTGAAAATCTCCAAAGACAAAGACTTCACAACTTCTCGGGGCAACCTGTGCCAGTGTCTGACCATCCTCAGAGTAAAAGCATTTGCTTACCTTTAAATGGAATTGCCTGTATTTCAGTTTGTGCCCATTGCCTCCTGTGCTATCATGGGAAAGCACGGAGAAGAGCCTGGCTCCATGTTCTTTACTCCCCACAATCAGGTATTTATATACCCTGAAAATTCCATAATTAATTTTAGTGAAAAGCAGGGGGGGGAAAAAAAAAAAGCTCTGTGTGGTATCCTAAGGATGCTAATGCTTCCAGGACTATGTTCCACAAAGCCAGAAGTAGGAGTAGATATGAAGAATCAATGGTAATTCAACACCAGATGGATTTAGTATCTGTAATGTCTTCTAAGAATGGATGCACGTTTTAACAGTTAGTTACAGACATGCTTTTGTTGCAAATTTAGGCTTCAGAGTTGCAAATTTAGGCTCCAGTACTTCATGCTGAAATAAAATATGAAAGTATAAGTTGTTTTGTAGCATAAGGAAAGAGAAAATACTTGCAAAAACTCTGTCTCTAAAGAGAGCTCAAAATCAGAGTTAACAGTAAAGAAGCATCCCAGTTTTTCTACACATACCATAGTCGTCATCAAGTCACACTATAGATGAAGAACCCAAATCCTGTACACTTTAGCAGAGGATAGGAGCATAATGTGCTTGGCTGTTTTTCTGTAAGGAGTTAGTGAGGGCAGCCTGAAAAACCTCCTCCCAGTGGACAGCCTGTGGCAGGATCCTTTAGGCACCCAGTGTGGCAAATGTGCCAAGTGCCAGCAAAAGAAGAAGAGCAAAATAAATGTGACTTTAAGGCAGATAAGTACCCACACATCTTGGAGCCCTGCAGGCACCAGTGAAGCTGTCAAGGTTCAGGTCAGTAATGTGCCACAACTGTCTGAGACATCTTTGAAGAGCAGGAGGAACGGAAGCAGCTCCGTGGGTCAAGCTCTCACAGAAACACGGCTGATGTGAGGTACCTGTATAAAGGCATGATGGAAAGGAGCCCTGTTTGCAGAAAGTGGTCAGCAAAGCTCACAAATCACTCAAGAAAGGCCTGATCTAGAGATGACAGGGAGATGAACGGAGATGCTTGCTTTCAGTAAAGAGGTAACTGGCTGAGAGGAAAAACGCAGATATGTCAGACTTGAAAAGGTCAGGGGTACAATTTGTATTTGTCAGAATGAGCTTTCCAGGCAGGAAACAAGGACATCTTGCTCCAACAAATAAATAGGTAATAACTTTGAAAAATCAAGCATCTTTGGTAAGAGAATTTACATTCTTCACCTGTATGCTGTCCTTGGGCACCTCTGCATAAATTGTATTTTTGGATATTGTTGTGGTTTAACTCCAGTCAGCAGCCAAGCCCCACACAGCCACTTGCTCACTTCCCCAATGAGCAGGATCAGGGAGAGAATGGGAAGGGTAAAAGCTAGAAAACTCATGGGTTGAGATAAAGACAGTTAACTAGGGAAAACAAAACAAGCAATTTTCTGCTTTCCATGGGCAGGCAGGTGTTCAGCCAACTCCCAGAGAGCAGGGCCCCATCACATGTAACAGTGGCTTGCGAAGACAAACATCATCACTCCAAACATCCACCCTTCCTCCTCCTTCCCCCCACTTTACATACTGAACATGATGCCATATGGTCTGGAATATCCCTTTGGTCAGTTGGGGTCACCTGTCCTGGCTCTGTCTCCTCCCACCCTCCCATGCACCCCCAGCCTCCTCACCAGCGTGGCAGCACGAAAAGCAGAGGCGGCCTTGGCTGTGTGTGAGCCCAGCTGAGCAACAACAAAAACATCTCTGTATTATCATCACTGTGTTCAGCACAAACCCAAAACACAGCCCCATACCAGACACTGTGAAGAAAATTCAACTACCCCAGCTGAAACCAGCGCAGATATCCACCTCCCAAAAAGGGGGAGGTGGCTGCAAAGAGTTCAAAGAGCCCAAGGTAGCATGACAGGTAGGAACTGAAGGGCAGAGAGAGGGATTGGAGAAAGTGGGAATAAAAGAAGAGTAGATTTAAATGGGAAAATGGAGCAGACAAATTTAGAAAGGTGGTGGCAGCAAGGAAAGGAAAACTGTGGTGAACAGAAACAAGAAGCACCAAAACACTGGAGGATAATGACATCATCATATTCTGAGGTCCTGTTCTGCTGCACCCTCTATGGTACCTGTCTTTAACAGAAAATTTACAGCAATTGCAGAGTCCCTGCCAGGCTTTACCCAGTCCCTGGAGAGCTAGGGGCCAAAATAGCAACCTCTGCACTCCACAATATGGTAAAGGAAAATAGGGCATACCACATGGCACAGAACAGTAGGGCTGATGTAACAGTAATGGAAGAGGAAGGAATATAACTTATCACATCCCTCATACATCTTCTGACTAGACTGCTGTTGTAATATCATGGTAGAAATACAAAGCTGCACACTCATTTCCAGATGACTGCAATGCCCAAAATACCCAGTGACAATTATGACATTGAGACAGAAGGAAATCATCCTTACCCTGGGAAGTTTGTACTGTAAGTGCTTATATAGACAGGAATAGTTACACTGATCTTATATTTTTTACTCTTTGTAAAGACATTTGCAGTGATGGTTTATAATCCTAAAGCACAGACTGTTCAGTCTACCTTGCAACTCCACAGTTTGTGGTCACATAAAAGATAATTCATCTTTATTGTCTCTGTTTCTCCCTTCCACTCTAGCCTTTTTCTGCTTAGATTATACAGGCAGGAAACATTCTGGCACAGGCACTGTATCATATTATGCTTTTGTATTATAGGCCAACACACCACATTGTATTAACATCTCTCCTTCAGTAATACTATATACAAAACCAGTACCCAGACCTTAAAAAAAACTCACTTATAACCATGGGCTAAAAGGACCCTAAATAGATGAGTCAAATATTCACAAACTTGTGAAAATGTGCATACCACTGCAAATCTAGTTATTCACATTTCTCTCCAGCTAAACAGCACTAATAACCCATACAAGTCCTCTGACACATCGCTTTACTTTGCTACATAATTGTTTCTACAGACTTCCTAATCAGGAAGTAGAACAACCTCTGGCTTAGTCTACCAACTTTCACAATTCTAAGCTCTCTCAAAAGAAATGCAAGAATTTAATATCCTTCTTTGCCATTAATTGGGGTTTTTATTCAGAAAGGTATGGATGACACAGTAAAATTCTACAATGTTCTACAATACCCAACAGATAAGCAGCCAAGTAAGTAGATGGCCATGGGATCATCATCAATGTATAAATATTGTTTCAATTAACAAACCAATATACTACAGAAGTATGCAACAGCTACACGACAGGGCACAAACCCAAATAACATCTGTTATGGAACAGACAATTAATGTTTAAAAATGACATATACACAAAGTGAGGATCTGGGCTGGAAACTCCAGGTGCTTCATGGAAAGATGAAGCAAACATTTGTGTCTGCAGGTGGCTGAAGCACATCCATGAAAGACAATATGAAATTAAGACAGGAATCTCATTACCAGGATTATGCAGACAATAGCATCCAGGATTACTATTTGCTGGCTGTGTTCTACATTTAATTTATCAAGTCACACTTAATACTGAAGGTAATACATTTAAGAATAATTAAAATTAATCATAACAGGAGATTAAATGTAAAAAATATGAATATCATTTTTGCTTTTAATTCACCATACCACTGTGAGAACTGCAAGAAAGAGCCACTTTCACTCTGTGCTCTATAAAACACAACCCTACTCTTAACATTGCAAATGTCTGACACTCCGCTGCCCAAAGCTAGACATATTTCATCCATGGAGTTTCTAAATCCACATGGTTAGTCCCCAGGATAACTCATGCCAGGCAAGCAGAGCCCTGCAGAAGGGGAAGGCAGGGCAGGGCAGATATTCCCTGCCATTGGCTCTCCTGTGCCCAGTCCCAGGGCATGGGAGGACACATGTCTCTGAACTGGATCAAGAGTTGTCTGCATATGAGAACATGGTCACATTTTGGACCCCGTTAAACAGTGCTGCTGCATCAGTGTGGGAAGAGTGTCACAACAAGGCCTTCCCAAGCTGATGCACACTGTTCTGAGCCCACAGAGGGAATCTCCACCGAGAGGGCTCATCCTGCACCTTCACACCACCCAGCCCAGAAGTCTTCAGATTTGAAGACTAAAATGACCTTCACTCAAAAAAATATAGAAAACAGGCTACTGATTTCCTGTGAACTCTCAAAGTGTTATAATAAGCATTTATAGATGGGCTACTGAATGTCTCAACCTTATAAGCAGACAGTCATTTCATCAGCAAAGTAATAACTGGAGTTGGTTCCAAAAACAGAGGAAAAACAAAAAGGAGCTTTAGGGCACAATGTCACTCTTCTCCTTCTAATACCTTTATGCATATATCACTTGCTGCTACTCGACTTAAAAACTGTAAGGCATGTAAGTACAAATCCTGCAAAATAAACACCATGGTAATACTTTAAACCCCTACGACTTTTCCTGGAGTATCTCTTTCATTGCTAACAGGCTACAAAAAAAACGCGTTAACCTTAAGTATCATCTTTCCCCTTCAGACTTGGTAAGGGTTTAAGCAATGCAAAATTCACTTATATGCATAGCAGTAAAAAGACATAATATCTTAATAGAGAAGAGCTAGTGCAGCACTGTTTATTACAGCCACTCAGTTTACTGCATATATCCCATCTCCAGCCAGCAGCCAAATCTGGTGTTTCTAACATTACTCTTCCAGGAGTATTTCTATTGGATTACAATGAGAATACTGGTATGACATTGGAAGCGTTTTCTACACAAACATATGTTAGAGTTACGTGGTAGAAAATATATATGTGTTTATATATATTTACATGCATATATAAATTAAACACTTGAGATCTTTATTTTCATGACATACTTTTGTGCCTTTACCATACATATGTATATACACATACATACTCTATTGCTGTTGGGAAAGAAACATTAAGTGTTCCTTTTCACATAGCAAAGGACTTGGAGATTTAACTACAGGGCAACACATCAGAAATGAGAACAGTTCACAGAGGCACATAACAAATATGCTATGCATACATCTCCTAACAAAAGAATAATTAAAAATTTCTACATGAAGAAACTCACTGACAAAGCTTGAATACAAAATCTCATTGATAATAATCTGAAGTGTGCTAAATTTCTTGGAGCAATACACTGGTTACAGTTAAAATATGCTTATAGCAAAAAAGAATGTCAACCTTTTAGGGAGCAACAAACTGTTGCTTCAATTTTTTTTCTTAGCTGACCAAGAAGAAAAATAAGGTTGTAACAAAATGAAGCAATAACAAAGTAGCATATTCCTTGCTGTTAAGATATTGCAAAGTTAAATTACAATGTCACCAGTTCTAATTTCACTACTGTCACGTTTTCTTGTGATGCTTGCAAAGATCATCACAGCTCTTTCTGGAGGCAGAGACATCCACGCCTGACTAGCTGCTGGTGCAGCATTTCAGTTTCAGTGGGCAGTGGTATTACCTATACCCACCACCAAAAATATGGTAACTTTTACAGCATTTTTCCAACATACTTTATGTTGCTTACAAATAGTAATAGCCTAATACATGGAGTAGAAAATATCAGCCTCTCTTCTCTTGAAAACCCATTGTCTGGATATGGTAAACATGATTCAGCTGAGGATATTACCATTTACATTTCATTGTTACTAACATTGATTTCAGTTACTCCTTCATGGGATGCAGTTGAAAAGGTTATAAAAACATAGATAAATTACTTAAGGTGAGCCTCTGTTAAAAAAGGCAGAAGGCATAAATCAGAGCATCTTTAAAACACTTTTGGTTGGTAACTTGAGGCAATGAGGGAATATGAAACAGCTCAGGAACAACATGTCTTCACATCCTGAGTCCTCCCTGTCCAGGCTTAACTGTCACAATGCAAAAATGCATTTTCCATGTCTACCTAAAAGAAAACAACTTCGAAAACAACTCCTGGAATATGGAAAAATACTTGCTCTTGACTAAAATATATACCAAGTTAACTGTTTCAGTCACCAGCAAAACTTCAAACAGTCATGTTCCAGATGTGATTAAACCTCCCAAATACTCATGTTTGAATATACAATCACAAATAATAAAGCATGTGTCTTTGTTGTACCCACTGCCACGTAAAGTTGATAACTGAATAAATGCTCACATTTAAGGGCATCTACTCAGAAGGTAACACAGTTTCACACCACATACTTTAAAAGGGAACAACCTAAATTTTGCTTTGGTTTATACAACAGAAAAAACCTCTTCAAGGATAAGTGCAGAGGGAAGAATGAAGACTAATACCAAAATAGCTCCTGTTCCTAACACCTTTCTGATCCTGGCTGAGACAATCTACTCGTACCTCGGACGCATGGTGGCAGCCAGCCAGCCAGATGACTGGTGACTTAATATACAAGTTCATGTGGGCTCTGGAGTCTGACACAGACAAGGGCATTAACTCTGAAGCCTCACCAGTCAGCCTTAATATTCAAAACTCATCAAATGAGTCATGACTACATTATGAGACTTTTCTTTAATACTTTATGCTTGCTTCCTTTTGTTCTGAACAGCTTTCACTGTAGAACGTTCTCATTAAATATGCATGCTTTTTATGGGAAAAGTTGTGATCAATTGATGCGTAGGTCAAGTATGAAAAGAACTTAAATGAGTATGATGCTATGATAAATACCATAATAGCCTCAGAACCGCCGATTAAAAGACTGGCATATATATATATATATATATATATATATATATATATATATATATCTATCTTGTTTCTACTGCTGGAGGCAGTTCTCACAATAAACAAGGCTTTGGGCCAAAATTCAGCCTTTGAGAACAATAAATACATATAAAATACATGTATGTGCAGGCAAAGGATATATTGAAATCTACTAGGCTGAATAGCTTTAGTTTCATTTTGAAAGCCACTTAAAATAAAACCCAGTAGATGAAACAAAGAATCCACCCAAACATGAAGGCTCCAGCATCTTTGTTGAAAGAACAATAGCATATTACTCGTCATCCCTCTACCTTGTTGCAAGAGAACCACCAAGATAGTTATTGCTATAATCATATTAAAGAATACTTCACAAAATTATTCTTTAAATTAATCACTATTTGCAGATTTATCTTCATATGCTAATAGTTATAAATGCTTTAATTCAATTGCTCGGCAGAAAACATTCCAATAAAAGAAATATTGCCATTAGCATAACAAAAGGCAACCAGTAAAATCACTCCCATGCACAGGCTCAAAATCTCAAATGAAAGCAATATTCTCATATAAATACACTTTATTTTTGAACTGAACCCACTCTAATGATATGTTTTGTAATCTGATGGCTCTCCCACTGGAGTATACATGATATTAATGAAAGCAAGATCAAATTAAACAGATGACATGATTAACAGTATTCATTTCATGCATGACTGTTTTACCGGAGAGATAAAGACCTGAAAGTAATTACCACCAAGTAAAACTCCTTCACTGACCTCTCCGTTCCCAGCTAGCAGTCCTTAAGTAATGATGCCTTGCAACAAAGACCAGTGCCTTTCATCTGTGGGCTTTCTTTTACGCTACAAGCTGAGCACCTCTCCCACTGCCTGCACGCAGTACCTCTGTATCTATGTCTGTAATGCAGCATAAAGATTACTGGGGAAACCTATCAAACCGGCAGGCAGCAACCCCGGCCGCCAATAAGCGGGAGGCACATGCAGAATCCAGCACATGCTCGCTGAGGCTCGCAGGCTGGCAGCGCTGCTGAGCAGGCTGCTAATCTAATTATAGCCCTCCGCCGAGCACAGGGCTGCTGAGGCACCGTGCGCGGAAACGGAGCCCGGCACATCACACCTTTCAGCCCACAGCATCAACATTTGGGACTGCTATTTGTCTGGGTGCGTCAGGATAAAATTCCTGTTTGGGTTTTCACGTTACTGTTGTTGTTGTGTTGTTTTTCTGAGTGATTCACCTATGAGGGGTTTGTCTCCGTCTCTGAAAACAAGGATATATTTAGGTGTGCCCTTTGAGAAGCTGACCACTTGTAGTTTGCTAGGTCTATTTCAAGGAGACAACAAAATGCAGAGGTTTATTCTGCCAGTAGGAATTCTTGTTTTGAATCCAAGCATCGCCAGCATCACACACAGCAGACCTCAGATCAGGTTTTGCACACTACTGCAACCACACACGTGCCTTCAGTGCACAGTAGCCCTACACAAGTCAACAGGACCCCCTCTGTCCGTCCTTTACGTTTACCCGTGGGCAGACACCCAGATGGTCAGAAGGCTTCTGTGTGCATTAGCACATAAAGTCCTAACTAAGCTTTCACGAGGCTAGGGTGCAAATGCCAAGGAAATTTTTGCCATTGTGCAAAACAAATTAAGTCATTTGGAAAATACCATGAGCAAAGACTACTTAGATGTATGGGGAACTAACACAACTAAGTCCTACATGCTTACTTACGCTTATTTTGTAAGTAAGTCCACTAAACAAAGGAATGTAACGACCCAAGAGAACATTGTGTGTTTGAAAGATGCTGGGAGCTTCTACATCAGGTAAATAACAGTGAAAAAAGATACAGACACTTGTTGTTTAGTCTTCCTTGGTAGTACATTTCAATTAATCCTCACTCTGCTTAGCACAAACAGAAAAACACTCTTCAGATGTTTTCTGTTCCCGCATGGTTCATATAATCACCTAAGCTCTACATTGATCAAAAGGTTTTCAAACATCAGTGACAAGATGGAAGTACACAACCGTCTCTTGTGCTACAGCATTATGCACAGACAAACTACAATGCATTTTTAAGATGTTTCACTAAGTTGCACATAAACCATATCCATAAACGTTACACTAACAAGATCCTGAACCCCACTGCAATAATGAGTTCTACTGTGCCCACGCTGGCATTTTTCCTAATTCTCTACTCTTATCACCAGCACCATACAGTATCAGGCACAGTCCAAGAGCATTATATTAAAGGCTGTCTATAAACATTTTTAGCATATTGTACTTACTTCAGTACAAAAATTGTATTTGCTACTTTATAAAATTTTACTCATGGAACAAGACCTCAATGTGGTAACAGTGCAAGACCATATTTACTGGAAATATGTAAATAGCTATGTCACAGCTTTCTTAATCTGCCAGCGGAAATTGCTCATAAAGAGTTGCTCTGTGCTAGAAGTAGACTTCATCTCTGTAAGACTAATATTCTCAAAGCTACCTATGGCTAGAAATAAAAAAGAAATACAGAAAGAGTGACATTTTGCTCCTTGATTCAACGTTTGGTCAACATTAAGTTTTGTGTTGCAATAAAGGAAGGAGGCTGTTTTATTTAGTCTTTTTTTTAGATTACATCATCTAAGAAGCTCATCAATTTTTATAAATTCTTCTACAAAATACTGTGGAATATTCCAAGTTTCTCAGCCATACTGCTTGAAACCAGGAAACTATATATTTAATGAAGAAAGGCAGGAGAGGCAGTTATACAGTGGTTAAAAAATTAATTTGAATAGTTCAAGAGGCATGTGAAAAAGATGCACAATGATTTGATGATCAGATCTACAATGTTGTTTTTCTAACATTTTGCCAAAGGTAGCAACAGGGGAATAAGACCAATAAAAGTCTTAACCTTAGTCCTCTGATCCAGCTATTGGGAATGCTCGCATTTGCTAAGCAAAAGAAAAGATGCATGAACACAAAAAATAAAATCAAGGAACTTAAATCATTCTTCTAATCTAATCCACATTCACAAACCACCAAGGCATGGATGACATGTGAAAAAAATGACCAAGAAAACTGAAACAGGAATCAACCAGACCTCAGCTGCTACGCGACTCTCAGTTTCGGCTCCCTCCCATGCAAGCTGCTAAGCCTACGTGTGTGTCCCCCCTCTGCCCAGCAGTGCTCCAAGCCCTCGCTGCTTCACCCTGCTCAGTTCCAGCACGGCTCCCCAGCAGCCAGCCTCCTGCCTCCTCCCACAGAGCTGCTGGCTCCAAGGGCACGTTCAACCCACATCCCCAGCAAGGGCTGCCCTGGCAGCACACTCTCAACATACCATTGCAGCAGGGTGTTTATTCCAGGAGTTGCTTTCTTTTTTAAAACCTCATGGCAGCAGCTGTAGTTGAAGGACCCATAAACAGCTGCAAAGGTGAATTTCAAGAAACACCTATTTGTCTCTGCAACATAATCAATACTCACTAAACCTCTGTGCTTAGCTTAGCAGATCAGCCGGCAGAGTGCCAATGTCTATCTCAATTTTTACACTAGCTTTTAACCATCATCACAATATGCTGGGTCAGGAAGGTATGGGGAACTGCACAGCAGGGCAAATGTTTAGAGCCAGTGGTCATTCACAAGAACCCCCATTTGGCAATGGCATATGGCTGAAACTCCAACTGAGGACAATGCAGAGCTCCACCAGCCTGCCCTGCCACCCGTGGTGATGGCACATGAGCACCTGGACCATGCACTGGACCCATGACAGGATACAGCCATCTATAGATGTGCCAGCAAGAGAAGCCAAGAGAGGTTTCATAAGGACACAGTCACAAGAGACTCCAGCAAGTCTCTGTTGGAAATGAACAAATTGTGAAAGGTACACAAGTTGACCAATATTTGGAAGACTTTCATCGAAAGCAAAAGCCTGTCCCTGGCACAAGTTACCTGCATGTGCTAAGCTTCAAGTTCCTGCTCCTCCGCATGGAAACAGAAGGTCTCTACAAAATTTTTAGCAATTATAAGCAAGTTAGGCTTTCTCCAGCTCAGTTCCTTGACAGAAGAATTTCAATTAAAATTCTCTGAAACCATATGGTTCAAAGCAGATGCCCATCACAGAGGGGAGGAGAGAGGAAAAGCTATGAGGGTATGATGAATTCATCATATGACACTAAACCCAGCTTCCTAAAGTGAAAACTGTCTAGCTAGCACATTAATGAATTTTACACTTCATTTAGGAATATCTAAGTGAATTAACGAACATATTAATATTTTGGGAACAAATAACTTTCTACTAGGTTATTATCACTTGTATAAGTACTTCCATATCCAATTATTTCAATACAAGAATATCTTAAATAATTCTGATGTGTCTTGCAACTGAACAGGTTTCACTCTGGATACCACTTAACCTTTGGCTTAAAAATGTATCAAATATTGCTTGTAAACTGCTACCTCAGTTACTTAATTAGATTTTGCAAAGTATAGCAAGCATATGGCATGAAAATGAGTTGAGCAAAGTGGTTGGTGAACATGCTGCATTTCTAAAGGCAATAGTGTGGATATTTCCAAGCTGTAGCCTTGAGAGGTTGAACTGAACCAATTACTCTAATAAATATTTTACTTGGCTTGATGCATTCATTAGACTTTTAGAAGTAAGCTAAACCATCCCATGGTTACATTTATGTAACAACAAAATCTTAAGATTTGTCTTAAGATTTTTTGGATGGTACTTCTGACATTTACACAATTTGAAAGATAAGGGGACAGTTTTCCACAAATTTTTCTACATTTCAGTTTTCTTTCCCAAATAAATTTATCTAGCATTATTTTCTTTTTCTTTTGAAAACTACCTTTGATTTCACAATAGTTATTTGCTGAGTTCTTTCCTTTCCTAGCAAGTATTTGGGAAGTCTGCCAGTTGGCGGCAAACTCTTCACTAGGCCCATCATCATTTATGGAGGAAAACAAAACATGGGCCTAGCGTTTGCTGTATAAACTTTTCTCTGGAAGTCACAAATATCTTGAGGTTGGCACTCAGCATCAACAAACTTATTTTCATTTTGTGTAGCACAGAGACATTTCTTGGATTGCTCCAATTCTGATTGGTAAGCAAGCAGTTACCTGTCCACATGTGTGCATATGTCAATGCTCTCAATCATTGAAGTTGGACAGCTAACCTGGAACTTCGAGCTGTTTTTCTTTTCAAATATGCTCATTATATTCATAAATGCCCCAGACAGAATGCCTCTGTAAGCTTAATAACAGGCAGAGAAGTCTCTATATTAATGCCAGAGACTCGTTGCAGGATGGCACTAAGATTGATTCCTACAGACTATTTTTTATAGCATTCTTATTCACTTTTATGTCAGAATCATAAAAAAAGCAAACAGAAAAAATCACCCACATTCCAAAGTACGCTACCTCCACAGACCTACACACTGGCAGTATGTTCACTGCAGACCTAACTGACTAAAAGGATGACACCAGTCCATCACTGCCACCCTGGAGAGCCAGGGAAGGAGTAGTTCAGCTGTCAGTGAGGTGGGTTTCATCCTACTGCTGATGGATGTGGCAAAGAAGGATCTGAAGTGAAGCCTGCAAGAGGTTTACTATGCTGAGCACTTGCACTTCGGACACAAAACCAAATGTGGAATAATGCAGCATTGTTCTGTTTTTAAGAACACACAAATCCCAAACAAAAGGTCATTTAAAAGATTTCTCATTGCCCTGAAGTATGCTTCCCTTCACATACCACTCCAACACATCTCCATACCAACGTCGACTTTCCATTCCTCCTCAAGTTCCATCCATTTTTCCTTCAGTGCAAGGTTTTCTTCCACCATATTTCAGCAATCACCTCAAACTACACAAATATGCTTTGTGCCCTCTTGTATTTCCACCTTATTTTTTCCCCAACTTCCCTTCCTCACAGCTACCAGCAGAGATGCAGTATGAACTGTCCATTTCAAAAGGCGTAACACCTTTCAGCACAACCAAGGCCTTCTCAAGACCAAAACACGTGTGCCTCTTAGCCACCATTTCACAGCCCCTGGCTGACCAGCTAGATGGCCACAAAGTTGGTGAACCAGAGAAAGGGACCACACTGTTTACAATAAGCACAGAAATAGCTTTAAACAGTGCATCCAGAACATGGACATGTATGACTGACTCACATAAAATCAAAAATCATGACCCTAGTGACACAAAAATTGCAAAATATATTATAGAAAAAACAGCCTCTGCTTCCAAACGGTTAAGTGAGAGAGACACATTTTCAGACCAGAACAAACAGATTTGAAAAAAGAGTGCAATAAAAAAACCAAAAAAACTAAACATGGCTGAGGTAAGATGTTGAAGTCCTAGCATAAGATATAATGGTAGCAAAAGTTAACTGCTCACAAGGACATGGGAGGTTAAAACTACACTGGAACAAGCCACAAAAGGGCTTCAGAAGTGGAGATACATTCTTTGTAGTTGCTGGTGGAACATGGGGACCCTAAGAGAATCATTTAAGCCAGAAAGCTGATGACAAATACTGATTTCCCTAGTGAAAAAGCAGAAAGAGCTTGCAATATAGTAAGTAAACTTCCAGCAACTCCACATTATTAATCTCCATCACCCCTGCTGGCATTTTCTTCTTTTCTATTTAGTAGCATCTTCACTATGACCACCTTGCTGAAATGGGTGGCACAACCTGATGCCGAGTATGTCCAACTGAGATAAGACTGGCTTGGGAAAACTTTAAATACAAATCTTCCATTTGGAGGACAGGTGCAATTTTTCAAAAATGCTATGCTGCAAAGAGTGCAAAGGCTGAAAGATGAAGTATAGCATTCCTCCCTTTGAAGAAAAAACTCTGTCAGACTTGCTCACTTCTGTAATTGAGAATGTTTTTTCCAATTCTGAGTAAAAAGAGCAGCTCCAAGGTTTTCTTTGATCTTCTGTGATGACAATGAAGACCCATCAGGTTCTCTAAACCCCATTGTTTTCTTATTCTTCAAAGACTGTTTTTCACTCTCTCACGTCTCTCTATTCGAGAAGGTGTTTATGTTGAGCTGCAAGATGCAACTAGAAAGCAAGTCAAGGTGCGACTGTTGGAACATGAAGTGGTTCTTTGCAGACACTGATGCATACAGGCACTTGCACAAACTCCTCCTTGCTGCCAGGCAGCTCTCCGGGAGCTCAGAGATTGCAAACCTTTGAGACTTCAAGTCTCCAGTCCACACCCATAATTCAGGGTTTCAGAGCAACTCTAAGATCTTATTACTTTACACCAGAACTGAAGATATTTAGCACAATGAATCCCAGATGAATGCAATGGCTTTGGTTACCACAGAAATCAAGGCTAACAACTTTGAAGGAAGCCTATTAAATGTCAAGCCCTTTTAGCCAAAAGTAAAATAAATTTAGATTTTAATCTTAGAAAGATTGTAATTAAATTTCTAGAAACTGTGCCCATATAAAACCAGAAACTGTGACTCGCCATACTGGAACCCAGTCTCACGGTGTTCTTACAAGAAGCCAGAAGTATTTTGCTGGCACAGATGAAAAGCCTCTCCAGGAAGAGACATTTAATTATTTAATAGAGCAAGCCAAAAGCTCTTTTATGAAAAAGTCATCAGGGCTCTTACTCTGTATAACTTTCCTGAAGAAGAGCATACTTTCATCTTGGGCAGCTTGTACATCTAGCAAGTTAAATTTTGCTGAGCTGATAAGATCCCCATACCCTTCTTCCAAGAACTGCTTGATGCTTTTGCCCAATCCTCTGATGCAAAATGACCACACAAGTCATATAAGAAGAGCTATAAAAACTTAGCATAAATGGAGACAAATGAGTGGCCACTCCTCAAGCCGACAGGCTCCCACTGTTTGCTTTCCATCCTTTTCTGAACATTTGAGCAGACACTCCCCTCCATGCATAGTGCTCCAACTAAGGTGAGGGCAAGAGTGATGAAAGCTGAGAAGTGCTCTGAAGACAGGAAACATGCACCAGGGGAACTCCGCGACATTCTGGAGACAAATTACTTACTGTTCTGCCTTCTCAAACCTTCCTTGGGCAAAGCAGCAGGCATTTTCTTCATCTTCCTTTCCTAGTCCTGGGAGGAAAAAAAAGTTGCCCAACTTCCCAGCAGCACATGTCTGCATGGCACAGTAGCCCCACATAATTCACCACTTGTAACACTACTGGTGCCAATAACCAGAATTTCTTCAGGTGGCCACTCTTACTATGTGCCCAAACTGGATGGAACCTTTCAGACCTTTGTCCCAGATGCAACTCCACAGCACTTCCAGAACAAGTTTCTAAAAGCACAAGCATTAGAATTTTCTGTTTTAAATTAAGCAAATTGCAAATACATAACAACCTTCATCTCACAGGCACTGTAATTTAACACTGCTGACACGCACATCATGTTAGTGGGCATTTATTATTTTGTCAAGAATTTATATCAACATAAGATTAGGAAAAATCAGAGCAATGGTTACAGGCCTGAACCTAGTCTTTATTGTAAACTCATATACAGTTTGTGAGCACCAACATACAGCAAGTGTAACTCAGCTTTCCTAATAACATAGCCAGTGAAGCTCAGTACATTTTTGAGATCATTGGTTTCCCACTACATCAAGTGGGTGACATCCCAGCAGTGAGTCCTAAAGTCCTAAGCATATTGGAGGTAGGAAGGGAAATCAGTAATCCCATACAACATAACCTTAATAGCGTAACAGTAACCCTTTTTGTCCCTACAGAAACTAGGCACAAACAGGGGTAAATAAGGTTAAAAGGTGAGCACTCAAAACGAAGCTAAGTCAGAATTGGACCTTTCAGTCAGTCTCAAACATTTATCTCCTGCATGTTCTACAACAATGCAATCTTTACTGACATGAACCAAGAAAGTCTCTTCTGCCTTAATCAGGATTTAAAGGAGCTACTCCAAAACTAATCCTCAAATAAAACAGACACTGATATTTTCAAAGCAAATTCCAGGAGTCTGTAGTCAAAACATAAGCAGCACAACCACAGTAAAAGGGCTGCTACAAAAACCATACATTAGCAAGTTTCAGAGCTGCCTGTTTAACACTGACTTCACTGTACACATTATTTGTATTCTACAACAGAAACTGCGTAACTATGAAAAGTGGTATAACTTGAAAAATGTCTTAATTTCTATACTCAGTTGGACTGCTGCCAGCATTTCCACCATATCCCCCTCACTAACACAAATATTCCTTTTTGGAAGGACTGAGGGGAAGCAATGTGAACAACCCTGCACATAGCACTGAGTTTTCATGCTGATCATTTCAGCACACAGGCTGCAGCATGTGCATGGCTAACTTGCAAAAATCTAATCTCACTTACAGTATTCAAGCTGTTCTGAGTACATACCACTTCCCCATTTATATAATTCCATATCTGTTTCATCTAAAACAAACTGAAACAGCTTTGAAATATTGATGCTCGGAAGAATTTAGAAGGCTTGTCTTCTCCTTGGGTACCTGGAATATAATAAACTCTTGTGGTAAACTAGTACACTACATCAGGTAAAAGTACATCAGGTAAATAGCTTCTACTATTATTTTGCAGCACATCAATAAAACGAGACCAAAAACCAACCAAATTAGATGTATGATTTCTTTTTTAAAATTCTACTCTCTATGTTAGAGCAAAGAACTATTTCAGAAGTCTGTATTCATTCAGAACTTGGTATTTAAATTGACTTTCACAGACCTAAGAGTGCATAAAGGAAAAGTCTGAAAATTATTTGTCATGTTTTGCAGTATTCACATCAATTTTTTGGGTTTCTGTATACTTATTATTTCAATTCCCAAAACTAGCAAAAGAAGAAATTTGGAGTAAAACCAGAGACTCCTTAAAGTCTTCCCAATTATATCATATATTAGAACATCTCATGTCTCCCAACACATGGCACCACTCCAGCCTTACTGCAGCTGAGTCTGAGTTAATGTTTGGCAGAACTTACAGGCAACTTCCTCAAGTAAATAAAAATACAAGAGGAAAAAAATATCAAACCAAAGTAACTGGGTGAGTGAGACGGCCTGGATATTAAAAAAAATTAAGTCTAAAATCTGTAGAAGCTGCTGGTGGTGAAGGAGATGATGCATGTCTGCACTTGAGAAGTACACTATGTCAGAAAAAGCCTAAACACAACAAAACCAAAAGGAAATTAAAAAAGCATGCGTCAAAAAAGAAAAAGGCAACAAAACATACACATAAAAGGTACTAATAGGCAGAGAACTCCAGAAAACAAAGGATGCCTCCCAAGTGGCATTACATCTTCACTCACCTCACCAGCTTTCAAAGCCTGCTGCAGGCAGATCTACAGAACTTGTGAGGAAAACAATAGAATTGTCACAGTTGTATAGATTATTTGCATCTCACTACTACAAATCTCAGGGGAACTTACCAATAACTACTTTGAAAACAAAACTATCCAGGCAAGATCCTTCCCAGCAGCAACACAGGCAGCAGCTCATACTTGCCAACTGTATTTCTTGTAGTGTAGACATAACTTTTTTTACAGATAGACAGATTTAATTTACATCATCTTCAAGGCAGTCAGATGGAAAAAGAATATTGATTTCTTGTCTGAACCCCTGCAATTCAGCACTTTGATAGAATTAGCCAAAGGGCTGACCCCCCACCACGGTTAAATACCATACTCTGCAGCACAGAGCAATCCTCAGTGGAGGAGGAATGCAGCTAAGGCCTTGGCAAAGACCAACCACCAAAATGAGGGCACTGCTACATGTAACAGAGAGAAGACATCTCTTCTTAAAAATAGTATCACCTCCAAATGAAAAGTGCAGCCTCTTGGCAGGTGGGGTCAAGTTATGTTGTGTTTGAAGGTACTGTGAAAGGAGACCAAGAACTTACCCTCCATATGCCTTGACCATCCCGAGTGCGAGCCTGCAGAGGCTGTACTCGTGAGAACACTTGGGAACACTTCCTGCATTGTTTTGGGTTTTTGTTTTCCTAAACATTAATTAAACTCACTGTAGCCTACAACTGAGAAAATGAAGATAGAAACAAGGATAAGAAGATAGAACAAAGCTAAAGATAGGTATAGTTACCTGATGCTTTAGATAACTGGTGAGTCATTTGAGTACTTGCACTAGAATTAAAGCATTCAAAAATTAAAGGCTGCTGTCGTGCAATCTATAAAAGAATGAAAGACTACACTATGTGCATATCCAGGCTGCATGTCACAGATCCCTTCTGCCCCACCCCCCCTTCCCAAGATTACCTGTACTTTTTGTTACAAGATAAAACAATTTTCTTCTTTATACAAAGTTCTTTAATACAAGTGGTACCATTAATTTGAAAAGACTCAAAATATTAAGCTAACAAGATAGGAAGTAAACATTATCTAGGACACCTTCTCCTGCTTCCCTTAACACTGATATTTAAAATGTTGACTGTGACTTAAGTAGGTGAGTGCAGCAACTTAGTATAATCAAAAGCAATTGTCCAAGGAAATGTGATCTAATACTTGTAATTTAAAATTATCTTGCAATTTGATCTAGAGAATAGAGAAAACAGAGACATCATTCAGGTGAGTCAACATTTTCATTACAGGCTGCCTATTGCAGTGAAAAATGTGAATGAGCATTGCGAAAGATGTTCCTGTAGAAATGAGTTATTAAGATGCAACTTGAAAAAGTCACAAAGTAAGCATTGTTTATATAGATTTATTCATTTCTTTGAACCCATACTTGTTAGTAGAACACAGAAAAGAGAGGAGAGATGACAAACAGAAAGCTCTTAGAAGGCAAAACACTACAGGAACAATCCACAGGCAACAGAAAACTTCATTTAGAACTGATGCGAATACAGCAAGCTTGAAAATCAGACTGATCACATTTTAATGCCAAATAGTTCCAGATAAAGACAACTTAAATCGCACTGAAATTACTGATTTTTGTCTGAGGTCATGTATCTTAGTCTTTCTTTACTTGAGCACTTCACTCTAGAGTGCTTCTGATCAAATATTGTTTATATGACACAGAAGAAAATACTTCACTCCTTCGAAAGCTTAGAGCCCCTAACCCAGTATAAATTATAAACTGTGGCTGCAACAGGCAGCAGCAATATAAGAGATGCAGTGATGTTATTTTTTAGCTTCTCTTTTGTTAAACAGTATTAAATAGATCTATGTAAAAACAGGTTTCTTTCTGAAAAATACTTTACAGATTAGAAAACTATCTTGAAGATGTTGACACACACAAAGCAGGGAAGGCTGACTTAGTTTCCAGATTGTGCATTTATCTAGCACAAGTATTTATACTTAAGTCTATTAAGAACTCTGTTAATAAGAAACTTGCTAATTGTTGGGAGTAACAAGCTCTTCTCATTCCTTCATGCAATTATAGGAGGACTCAGGGACAATGGTGGAAAAATAGAACCAGCCGCAAAACAGTACACAGAGAATTGATTTTCTATTCTTTGTACTCTTTGGACTTCAACAGATCACAGAGCTTAGTACCAGTTCCTCTGGAAAAAATTAAATAAGGATTCTTTTCATTCAACACACCTTCGAAGAAACAGGACTAGGTGGAAACATTTAATTTCATGGCAGAGCAGGTAATTCTGGATCACCCACTATAACCACCATGAAATTAGCTGCTGTTACGGAAGGATAAGGACTATCCTGAAAAGCTACACTTGGTGCATGATGCAGCTTTTGGTAAGCTGGGAGACAACCCCAGAACTGGCAATGACAGTGGTAAAATTCCAGGACCAAGGTTCTCCACTGGCAATGACAGTGGTAAAATTCCAGGACCAAGGTTCTCACTTACGGCCCACCACCTTGCAGATAAAGAGAGCTGCTTCCTCCACGAAGGAGAGGTGCAGCAGTTCTTGCTGCAGAAAACACGTAGCCACTGCCTTCTGAACAGCTCAATGCCCCATAGCACTACTGGTCAGCGCTAACCAGGTACAGTGAAAAATCCACAGTGGGCATTCAATGCTCAAGATCAGCAGTCAATTGACTAATGTGACCTACAGGTCCCATTTGGTACACCAAGTCCCTCATGCAACCATACCTAGGATATGCAACCATATCTAGGATGCAACAGGAGAGTATCCCACTCATTGCCTCAATTCTGGAAACTTTCTCATTCAGACTGGGCCCCAAAAACCTTTTTGTTAAATAAAAATTAGTATCACCACGAGTTAAATTTCTTTAAAATAGAGAAAAGACCCAATGTAATAAGAACATAGAAAACAACCTTTCTCACATACTACATGTTTTTGAAATTTCCTCCTTCATAAATTTAATTTTAATCTTCCTTGTAAAAATTTTACAAGGTCCAGAATTTAGTTATTGTTAGGTTTTATGGCTCTTTCAGAGAAGTAATAAGATCACATACCTGTTATTTTAACAGTGTACCTCTGGTAATTAACGTAGCTGAAAACGTCATCGTCTCTGAACATGTATCCACCAAAGAAACAGCAGGAAGACCTAGTCTGTTTAGTTGTTAGGGGTGGGGGTGGAAGATCTGAGCATCTCCTAGGAGAATAAACTTTACAATTGTCACAGCTGAAAGAAAAGCTTCCAAAAGAACAAAGCTTGCAACTCATATCAACTTCTGCATATCACCACTGACTAGCAGCTGGGATCTTATCAAACTGTTGATTGTTTGTTTTGCTTTTTTAACAATAAAAAACGAACAGAAGAAAAGGTAGAGGCAATCCATACACTTCTGCCTTTCAAGTCAACTCCTCTTGAGAAACCAACTGCAGAATTTCTGGTTGACATGAGACAATGCAAAATCCACAAAACTCCTTTAGGTATCTGTGTGGTTTCCAGCAGTGAATGCCCAGAGCCACCTGGGAGACAAAAAACAGTGACCACATAGGTTGTGACAATGAGTACTTCACTGGACACTCTACTCCCATGTGAATGCTGCTGTGGGCAGCCAAACAAAACATTGATCCCTGGACATTCATAAATGTGCTCAAAGATTTTCCTTCTCATCAGCACTTTCTTCACCATATTGGCTTGGAGAAGACTACTGTAAGGTGAGACCTGACTGCTTTTTTATCTTGATGAATGCTCATCTTCCTTCTACTAGGTCAGAACTTCAACATTACATGATGGGAAAGGCTAAGTCCACAAGGGGATCCTCCTTGCAGTTTTGGACACCTTAAGGTTTGAAGGCCACATATAATGCAGACAAAACAGTGCTGAGAAAGACAACTTATTTCTCTTTCTGCAGCTGATGACCTTCATATGACTAATTCTCTGAGAAGATGCAAAGTGCTGAATAATGGAACTCCAGCAAGGACCTAATAAGGCCCTCAAGAAATATCTCAAGAAGCAACAAGAAATGACGATTTGCTGTTTACAGAAGTTTGTGTAAACTGAATAAAAGTCTAAGACTTAAGAAGGACAGAATTCCCTGGTGTGACTTCATGGTAAAGAGACTTTCCTGTCTTTGGAGTGCATTGTATACAGCCATACATAGAGATGTGATTGTCATTCACTGACCTCACTGAGTATCACAGCAAGTTTTGTGGTCCTCTTTTTCCCCCATCATCAACTTCAGATATGGTTCACCAGTATCGCAATAATATGGCTGGGTCTGAAATTCTCTGAGAAGTGTGAAATGAGCTGACACCAAACAAAAAACTGAACAAGATCACTCTAGTGGTGAAAGAATGATTCATCTTACAAGATCTTTTCCCTTCTCCTCTCTGCCTCTTGCAACTTTACATTTCTTCACATGTTGGCCCACCCACTCTCAGGGCGACCGCCGATTTTGGGTCATTCTTTAACCGTCAGAAATACCCTGCCAGACTCTCTTATCTCACTGCTTCTCTCACAAGCACTCTGCAGACCTGTACCCCTCTTCTTTTCTGGACTTTGCAACACTAACCATACTTGAAAGACACAGCTCAGAGGGCCCTATCTCCCTCCACTGCTTTCCATCCACATGCTGCCCATGCTAGGCCCTCCATCTCTACTTTTGCCTCTCCACCACTGTGTCTGCAATGCTTTCTTCTGGGCATGCTCTGTCATCCCTCCTTTGTTTCTGTGAACGTCAGTGACCCCTTCCCTCCTCTCCTACCCTATGCCTGTTACTCCTTCCCCAAGACTTCCCATGTACACCAACCCACTTGCCCCAGCCTCTCACTAACACAAGTCTCTTCACTAAGCAGCTTCCAAACATGGCTCAGCAGTGCTGCTGAGCAGCACAGCAACTTCAGGCTCACCACCAGCCACCTTCTACCTCCACACAGACTGATTTTTCTAGAGAGTGGCAGTGCATATACTTAATCTCTAAACTCTGCTATTCTAATTCTTATGAACTAGAGTAGCAGAAATGAAAGGAGTAGTAGCAGCATAAAGTGCAAGTTCAATAATAAAAAACTGCTAAAAATGCAATCTTCAGCTGGAAACAAGGAAAGAATAAAGACTACAATCTCAACTATGAGCTGCTGTTAGGAAACCACCTGTGATGGGCTTCTTGAGCAAAAGGTATCCCTGGAAGTGAAAAACATACTACAGATTATGAACTTTCAGTAAGCTGGAGATGTGCAACCTTTTCATCTGAGAAACCAAGTTAAAAGAACAGCAGAACAGTTGAACCAGTTGGAAGAAAGAAAACCACATTTTCAGCTACTTCAGCAGGCAAAAAAATGAGATCTTGCGCTTTCCAGAGGTGTGCACTGAGCGAAAACCACAATGGCAAGAAAATGCAGTTTGCTCACCCACATTTATCTTTGAATTACCAGGGACAAAGCTGTTCAAGATACAGACTGGAGGAAACAACCGTTCATTTAGAGGAGCAAGGTTTCTGCAGCTCGTAGAAAACACACATCAGGCCTATCACATGGAACACACGATGTAGCACGTATTACCTGCGGCATAATCAGTAAGATGAAGACACACCAGTGAATTCATGCATCACTATTCCTTTGCATAGCAGCACAGTTGCATTTTTGTATCGTGTAGCAGAGCTGTAGCACAGCGTAAGAAAAGCTGGTGCCAGCAGAGGGAGGCAGTTGCTCTCCAGGACATGCATCTTCACGTTCCCCGATGCACAGTAGGAAGCCAACAAGTTTGTTTTTGTGGAAGTGAACTCACCCCTCAGCCATTGTGTAAATGTGGCTTTAAATCAAGCTGTAATTAGATTTTGCTGTATTTAACAAAACCCCTCTTGTGCTCCTCTTTTCCAGCTCTAGACAGGAAAGAAATATATTTGTGAAAGAAAAAAGGAAAAAAGTTTATGCCTCTTCCCAGAGCATGTCCTGGCATGCATGCAAAAGCAAGTACAAAACATAAAACAATAAGCTTACGGGACACTCAAACTTCACATTACGTAGGAACACAAGGATCTCTCAGCTGGTCCACTGTTAAATAGCAGCTCATCATTATCAATATTCTGCTTCACCACGTTAACCTTGTCAAAAGATACTAACAGTCCAAACGTTGGAGTTTAGCTTCTCTTCACAAATTTAATTTACTTGGCAGAAACAGAAGTGGAAAACCTCTGCTAAAGATTCCAGCAAATTAAGACTGCCACGTAGTCCTTCTAGGACAAATTTTTTTTCCCCTCCTAACTTTTATAGTCATAGCATTCCCATTTCTAACCAAACAGCTTTATCCCCCACTAGCAGTCTTTGTATACTCTGATAAATCCAAAATAAAACTGTGTTGTTTTTTTTTTTTCCAAATCTACTTTACTATAATACATGTTGCACAAGGTGGTTTTATTTTGCGTACGTTCTTTATAGACTAAACTGCATAATTCCACTGCACTTTACACTGCCATATGCAGAACTGCATAGCAAATGAAGTTGAGTACACTCAGAATAATAAACAGCTTCAACTGCATTTTGATTACAGGCTTACAAAGAACTTTATGGTGGTGGCAACAGCAGTGGATACAATGGTAAACTGGTGTAAGGAAGTCAAGAGGACATGCCCAAGGGCACACAGCAAGTCAGCTGCTGTTTTAACAACAAAAAGTTTCTGGTCTTAATCTAGGTCTTCCCAGTGAGTCAAAACCTACTGATAACTATCTGGTCTTATAAAAGTTTCAGGTCCTTTAGAAGAAAGGAAAAAAGACAACTGCTAATTACTCACTTACAGATATGTAATCACTGCCTAGGATTAAACGGTTTACAGAGTTACTAATTTTTAGGAGAGTCTGAAAAGTGTGCCCTTTCTAAAGCAACTTACTTTAAGAACATATACTCCAATAGCCTAATTCTCTACACATCTTCTATTATGCTGCAAGTTTCAAGAAACCTAAGGCTGATTTAGACAACTCAAAAGACAACCTCATTCTGAAGTCAGTTTGCAGTTTAATCTCTAAACACAAAATATCAAGGTAAAAACAAATACTGGAAGGAGATTATCCTCCTACACCCATAGGAGAATTTTTAAATTTGGTTGGTGGTGGTTGGGGGTTTTTTAATAGCCAATATTAGCTCTTCCTGAAGCAGGGAAATGAAGCACCAACCCAAAATGACGATTCAAAAATTCTTACAATGTGCAAAGAGTTTCTGGTTTTGAAATTTATAAATCATCTGAGCAAAAGCTCACAGGTAGTCAGTATCCTAATCCTTACTCCATCTCTACTGATATATAAATAAAAGAAAATAATTTAAACATCCTGCATTAAAGAAACCTAACTAAATCCCATAAAGCAGGTAGTGGAATGGTGTGGTGCCCTAACTAGGAAAGGCAAGTTTCTACACTACCTCCGAAAGTAGAACCATACAATAGGATTAGCCTTATCTTATTTAAGTTTCTTAACAGCAAGACTGCATCCTCCTGACAGCATACTGTTTCCAGCAGGACTCAAATTCCAAGCAAGAGCAATTCTTAAAATAAAATAGTAATAGCTATGTCTGGCAGAGCCAGAACCATGAGGACAACACGAACACCCAAACCAGTTTATTCAGGTTTGACTCAAGAGGAAAAACTACATTTCAAGCTAGACAAAAATAAGACCCAACACACCTAAGGAAGCTTCCAGACTACCATTTTTAGGTCATGCCCTGTACTTTTTCCTGCTTTTCAATCTGTTTGTAGGAAGGTCAGATCACAAAGTGGATTCCACTGTGGCATTTCAAATCAGATTATTCTCTGCATAATAATTAGTGCCTTTCTTCTCATCACTTGCATACTGTTTTGCTAGTCTGAGAATGTTATTTGTGTTTGCCTCTGAGAAGCTTTTTTTTAATCCCTTCAAAGTACCAGCATCCTCAGCACAGCTATCTCATGCTCCATGAACTTTAGTGCAAATGCTGTAAGCGTTTCTTTTCTTCTTAACAACTTCATTACAGTGTTTACACAGGAATACAGTGCTAGTACTGTAACCATGCAAATATTCTGTAGCAAATGTAAGCTTTATTCAAAGTGTACCTTTAGAAGTCCTTATGGCATACTCTAGCCTGGACTGCCAGCGCTAGCACAGGGAAAATTGCAAAAGGAAAACTAAAATGACAGACCTTTCATGCTAACATGAACTTTGGAACAGTCAAACAGAAAACCTATGCGCCAAACGTGTTTCCAAAATGTGTCAGCTCTTCTTTGCTAACCTATGACATCCCGAGCTATCCCTGCAAAAAGGACCTCAATTCCTCTACATTGTCTTCTCAAGCTGTTTATTCACCATGAGATTGTTAAGTATATGAGAGAAAAATGGCTGGAGGATAAAAAGCCTGGATCACAGTTGCATGAGAAATGGAAGCAGAACTTTTCTTCTTCAAAAGAAGATGAAATGTCCTTCTGGCAAGCTAACAGTCAAGTTGTGATTTTCCTTCTGGTAGAACTCAGTATGACCAGGACACAGACCACCAGCGACAGACTTCCCAAAGAAACACAGCACTTAGGGAGAAAAGCAGCATCGGGGATCTCATTCTAAGGACCATTCTAGAAAAGACCCTCTGCCAAAACTAAAGCTCTTCAGCAAGAGTGAAATCTTGTTAAGGAAAAAAATGAGGAGAGAAACACCAACAGCCTCTTATAGTGGAGATTTTAAATAAAGTCAAAGCTATTAGTGGAGGCAGTGAGGAATAGTAAAGGAAGCAAAAGGCAAAAAATTGGTGTACTATGAAAATCTGCTCTGTTGGCTTCACTTACGAAAAAAACCCCATGGTTCTATTCTAAAAACTTTTTTTGGACTCACACAAAGAACACTTGCATTTTACCTCTTCTAGCAGGAGAGAAATCAAAGAACATTTAATATTCAGAGCTTATTCTGTATAAAGTGGAAAATGATTATGCTAGCCCTTAATGCTCATACTGAAGGAGGGCCTGCTTTTTGGAGTTGCCCTTTCTTTTGTTTGTTTATAAGGGGGAAAAAAAAACTCCACTCAAAGGTACACATGGTCATGTACACAGATCTGCTTTTGCTGATACCACTACCACACACCTAAGTACTTGAATTGAAGAAATGTAGAAAATCACTGAATGATTTCATGAAAAAAAAAAATCATAAGCCCACTGAACTTGCTATTTGGAAATCCAATCTAGTATTAATGGCAATAAAGCAAAGAATAAAATCCAACACCACAATATCTCAGAGATACACAGATGCCTGAATAAATCAAAATCACCGGTTTTGGTTTGTGGTACAGAAGTTTACATTTGAATGCAGCTGGATGGCAGTCAGCTAGCCAGCTCCCACAGCAGCCCCTCCAAGCTGTATTGATTTCTAGGGAAGAAAAGGCACTGTAAATCTGCCTGAACAGCATTGCGTCATACTTTTGGTTGGCTTGAAAAAAGTAAATTAAATGTTTTCCATTAGCATGGTAAAGAAGCTATACAATTTTGTTTTTATTTCAAATAGAGTCTCAAGTTACAGAACACTTTAGCTAACTCTGTGGCAAGGACTACATGCTCTGTGTTTGTGAAGCCAGCAATTCATGCTTATGTGAAACCAGATGTGTGCACTGCACAGTTCCCAGGGCTGGGAAGGCTTTTTTAAAATGTGTTGCTGTTGATTAAAAAAGACTCTGCTTTTCAGTTAAATCATGGAATATACTGAAGCAGAAACAACATGTTCTTGCAGGGAAAGGGAAAGAGGGGGAGAGCAAAGGGTCAGAAGCAGAAGAAAACTTTAAGGGCATAAAAACCACACACACAGAACAGCATAGGAGCAATGCTGTAGTACCACAAAGAGCAGCACAGTTCTGAGAAGCAATAGGCATAACATGATTTGAGGTAACAAGAACCCCTTGATCAATTATTCATATAATTTACAACAACAGTTACAGCTGCATCAATGAAAAAAGAAAAAAAAGAATCTAGGGCACATATAAAACCTTCACAGCTATGAAGTGTCCTTGATTTTCACCAGAACATTTGGCTGTCTTCTATCATGTGTTTCTAGTTAGCAACAAACCCCTCCAACAAAGGGAAACAAGAGACAGAGAGGCACAGAACAAACTGCCTTGCTGGAAGCAGTGAGTGTGTTCAAGGCTGCATTTCACTCATGGACGCTGTGCATCACCAAAACCCAACAGTACACTTAACACTGCTGTGTTTGAAATCTGACCACCCTAGCATCCCACCTAGATACATCAATGCACCCCATGGGATTACGAGGATACCTTCTGTGAAGTCTTTATTCTCTCGATGCTAAACCTGCACTTCTAAAATAAATAAAAGTTTAAGTAACTTTCAGAAGAAATGCTGTGTCTTTGTAGCGTATTGTTATCTCAACTTGTATTGTTTTGTGTACTCCTAAGGCAAATGTAACAAAGGGAAACATTATGGAGATAAGTATTTCTGGATGGGGTTTTTGCCTTCAGTTTGAAATCACTTTATAATCATCATCATTTTTTCTGCTCTGTCAAGGTTTGACTACAGTGTCCTCATCTGTTCAAGATGACCTTGCTAGTGGACTGGAGAAACACAGGTGCAGCTGAAATCGAAGTGCAAAGCAAAGAGGAACAGCATGGTGCAGCAAAGGGATGAGGGGGCCTCACTGTGCTTGGTGCACTCACTCCCAGACATGTACAGCAGATCATGAGGGGAGGTTATGAGTTGAAGCACTGACCTTGCTAATGGGAAAATTTTACACCAGTTTTGATTTTACTCCACACATAGTAGGACAATGAATTTAGGTCTAGTTCAGAGCTCTAATTTCAGCTTAAATTATTAAGATTAATAAAGGATTAACTAGACGAATCTGCAATTCGTCTCAGACGAATCAAGAAATATTAATTTAAGGAGCTTTCCAACAATGAAGTTAATACCTTGCAACAGGTATTTCTTAGAAATGGAGAATATGGCAGACCTTTAGAAGCACCTATGCTCAATCCTAAATAAATCTGTAGGAAACATTTCCACTACTACTCACTTTTTTCAGCCAACTCTCTACACTAAGTTCAATTAATCTTGTCGGTATGAAGGAAAGATACTGCATATATCATCCCTACATTCAAAATCCTGGCAAACAAACAAAACCATAGCATAGTCAAATCTCCCTCAGTGTGTGGGACTGTAACAATGGTAAGTTCAACAAAGTTCTTGGGGTCACATGTCTTTTTCTTCCATCAGCATTTATCCTGTAAAAGCAAGAATGGGTTCTGGAAGCTAAGAAACTACTACAGTGCTGATAAATAGAAAATCATCATATATAAACCTCATTCTTCTCCCATTGCTGAAGATATCAGAGAGAGTTTCCATATTTTTGTGGCCACTCAAAGTGAGCTCTGAATGTGGCACTTGAAGCGGGATATGTTTCTAAAAACAGAGCATGCCATAGAGCTCAGAAACAGCCTGTTCCCTAGTCAAAAAGAACTGCAGATATAGCTTTCTACTAATAATATAAGGAATTACTTCTGGCTCTAACCTACAATGCATATTATGTTGTTTTCCTCTCCCCTCCCCAGCATTTGCTATTACAACACTTGTATCAGGTAGCACACAAAAGAAGGAGAAAGCTCAGAGATGCACTTGAGTGTTTATTTTGCAAGAAGAAAAATCCTTCTTTTGAAAATTGTATCAGAAAATTCAATTTGTTTGAAAAATGAACCACTTTACCTTGGTGTAAGACTTCTGAACTCCTGCCAAGGCTGTCTGGCCTGTTAGGAGGTCTTCACCTTCAGCAGAGGTCTCCAGATGAAGGCAGATTTCTTCACCCTGGAACTCCCAGAGGCTCCCTGCAGTAAAGCCTGGAGACACAGCAACAGGGAAGGAATTTAGCTTCGTCATCAAAGCCACAGTTTTAGAATGGATAACAAGTGTCCTTAAAGGCTGAATCTTGGTTTAAACAATGTAAATTTCCAAAATTAGAACTCTGCATCTTCTTTTGGAGACTGAAAGGCGGCAAAGAGGTGCTTAGCAATACTGCACAAGCATTCAGTCAGCTGTAGATGGTCTCTAACCTTTATACTGCCAGTCCCAACAGCATAATCTCCAAGCTCTGAAATTTAACAGGTGACCTACAGGTATCAATCCTGAATTTCTCTCATGTCATTATATTCCCCACACAGAAATTGCTCAGAGACATGCATTGGAAATGCTTCAGGGCAAAGAGCACAAGTGTGACACATCATCTTCTCAGGAGAGTAACAGTGCCGTGCCCCTGCAGGCAAAAAACACAGCCTGCAAACCACCCAGCCTCCCTGCACGACCTCCACCCAGCTGACAAAGCAGTCCTTGTTAAATGTCCACTCCAGAATACTATCTTATGCTCAGAAAAATTAAAAATAAAAATGCTTAAATTCCATCATCAGAAGGGAAGGATAAGGAGATTGCCTTCCTGAAATGAATGTGTTTCACCACTGCTTTTTACATGCAAAACAACCATACAGAATTTAGTAGTTTACAGGCTGTGACCTAAATCCCTGTTTATGTTCTTTTTCTCAAAATGCCACCTGAGGTAAGACCAGCTCTAACCATACAGAAAAGTACTTGGGTGCATGAGATTTCTGTGGTTTGGTTTTATTTGACAGTATGTGGCCAAGCACCCTTACTGGCACAAGCAGATGGCACAGCAGTTTCTTTTAAGCAAACAATTCTGAATGGTTTCAAATTACTTTAATTTTGTAATCAGTTATTCACTCTAGAAACAGGGTTACAGACCATGTGATGAAACACAGGGTTCCTTTAACAAAAATCTCAAAAATATGTGCAGAAGCACAAATTCAAGAAAACCATTTTTGGTCTCATACTGTTAACAAACCAAACAGGCAGCAATATTCGTCAGATACCAATTACTTTGGGCTTCCTCACTCCCAGTCTTTGGGGAGCCTGACTGAGTTTGGGTCTTGACATTAGCACACAGAAGATAAGAGTTTGTTTGTGTTGGGTGGGTGGATGAAGTCTCACCTTGGGAGACTGATTGCCTTTGAAACACTGGTACAACAGAAACAAGCAATAACGGAGGGATTTCAGACAGATTGGTATCTGCACGTAAATGCTTATAAATCAGGAAAAAATAACAAGAGAACGATGGGCATAAGCATATTCAGAGTGACATAGCATTACAGCTACTCAGCTACTATGAGCCTGCAGCAGTATTGTTATTCTGGTATTTGGTAAAAGAAAAAGAAAATTAAAACATGGTAAGAAAAAAAAAAAGAGACATTTTTCAACCTTGCCTTGTTTAGTACAATGCACAACAAAAGATTACCAGCCAGAAACACACTCTTGTATTATTACAAATTAATCTGATATCCAAATTACTGTATTTTAAGCAGCAATTCTGAATGATGCTCATTTCAGTCTAAAAACTAAAGCAACTTTGCAAGCAAAAGCATCCCTGTAAGTTCATATTTGACAAGTCAAAGGGAAAAAAGCTAGTAAATCTGTTCCAGCCATGTTCCTTGGCTAACAGCCTGAACAAGTTCAAGTACAAAAACTTTGATTTCCAAGTTGAGTGACAATGTTAACAGCTATGAACTGGTCAGGATAGAAGACATCCCCAAAATCCCCACAAGACTGCTAGATGTACTGCTCAAAAACAAAAACTTGTGACAAAATACTGTAGGGAAAAAAGCCTGTGACTTTTTGTGCAGGTAAATATTCAGCTTCAAAAATTCCTTCCCTTCTGCCTGTTGAAATTAGAGTCCCTTTCTTTTTGCTTCTGCACTAAATTGCTGGTTTAGAATCTGCAAAAAATATAGTCCCAAATTTATATCTGGTGTTAGTAATGTTACCAGTCTCATATGGGAAATAAATAACACTGAGTTGAATATTTTCATGTTTAAAGATGAAAGTATGGTATTGAGTGTATGTGTGTATGCATCTGCACAAACATATATATATATATATATATATATATATAAAATAGCTGCAGTTTTCAGTCAGCTTCTCTAAAGTGCTCAGAACTGCACTTTAAAAATATTTTTATGAACCTGTTTTGTATTTTATAGACTACATCCTGAGTTTCAGCCTTTATCCAACAAGCTGGAGCCTTTTATGACACATGTAGTTTCCTGCTTCACTGTCCAGTATCAACAAGTCTTTGGGCTATTTTTTTTCTGAAAGGACTTTTCATCCTCAGTTGCTATGTTCTTCCTCTCTTTCATTCTCTTGCTAAGTATAAAATCAAAGTTTTAATACTTACAAAAACACACATCTCATGGAAGAGAAGCCAAATGTAATGTAGAAGGATTCATGAATGAATGAATGGCCTTCTTAGTCTAATAATCCCAAAGGCATCAATCTAAACCTTCAAACCTCACTCAAGTCTACCCTGAGGTTTCCAAAATCCAAACTAAAGTCTTTAAAAATGTAGGATTTCTTTACAAAGAAATAAGCTGATATGGAAGCTCAGCAGCATATGATTAAGCATTTGATAACTTGATGCTTTGATAAGGCATTACCTTAATCTCTCACTGAGGAGAAACGTAAGTCAGGAAACTGGAACTAGGCAGCTGGAAGAATCTAGCTACTCAAATAAGTAAGATGTACTTTCTGTGTCAAAAAAAGGTATGAATGCTCTCTGCAGCCAAACCTCAATGAAAGAATAAAGTTATTTAACAAAGCAGAAGAGGTAGAGAAGATCTCAGCTATACACGTAACTAGAAACAAGGGAATATCTACCAATGTATATTGTGAAAAACTATTCAACCTTCTTAATGCAGACCCTGCATTTTCATAGGCAGCACGTACAGACTCACTACTCTCACATCTCTAATTTTCAGGTAAAAATCTCGCATCAGGCATAAATTAAAAGATACAGTCAATTTAGAAAACACAATTTTCAGAAACATTAGTGGAGTTTTTTTAGAAAGGATCCATATCCACTAACTCTGGCAGTTTCTACTCCTGCAGACTTATTTTCATGAACATCAACAATAAAACTAAGATATAATCTGTTCCTATATTCAGCATTAAGCCCCTGAAAAGATGGAGGAATCAAAATTAAGATATACAGAAAAATCTCAAATCAGCCACTTCCCACAATTAATATTAATATGTTCATACTTCACACACTGTTCCTTTAATTATTATTCTATATTACTTTTGCTGGCTAGTAAAAAGTATCTTCAGTACTGAAGATTTTACTTCTGAGATGGAATAACATTCACGTTTTCTGATTTGATAGCCGGTTGTTAAAAGTATTCATCCCAATTCAGATCAAGACTAATAAATTTCATTGCAACAAAAGACACCTATACGATACTGAGAGGAGCCTTACTCCCCACAAAGTTTGATGAAAATACTGCTAATTTACCCAAGCAAGAGTTACACCAACTGGACAACTGGAAGGTAGCAACATCTTTAAAAGTTTCAAGGTTTCACTATCACTATTCTTGCAGCTCTGAGTATCTCACTAGGAGACTCTGGATCAGCACAGCTATCTAGCCACTATATACTGTCAGGGAAAGTTACAGTACATTTATGGAAGCATCAAGTGCACTAATCTCCTAAACGTTAATTATACTGAAACAAAGCTTCAATTAGAAGCAGATCACCAAGTCCAACACACTAATACTTTTGTTTGCTGGTGTGTACGCATGCATTTCTGAGAAACAGATCTACAAGAGACAAAAAGCTGATCTTCATTTTACCTTCATTAGTTTTCTGCCCACATTCTCAGCTACTCTCTTTTCTAGTCTCCAACATCAAGGGTTTAATTTACAGTGTGTATCAGTTATTAAAATATAACAGGAACAAAAAAAAGCAACACAGAAAAACAGGTTTTCTGGCCGGCACATTACCTGGTTCTGCAGGCTGGGATTTGTTTTTTTAAAGTTAAAAAATAAAGTATGTATAGACATCGTGACAGAGTAATTAGAGTGCTTAAGCATCAGTGGGCAGCCTGGTAAAACAGGACTCCAAAGATGAGCAAGAAGAGATGGCGTGGTTTTTGAGGAAGGAATTGCCATAGAGGGGAACGAAGGGCAGGGAAATTACAGTACTTGAACAAAGCAGCAACATGGATAGACCTGATGGGTTTCCATGCTGTCACTCTCTTTGTGCACCTGAGGAACAACAGTCAGATGCCAAACAAATTACTGACAACAAAAAAGCAATCAGAATTAGGTCTGCTAAGACAGGTGGCTATCAAAGAGGATAAACACAATTCTTACAGAAAACTATTCCTTCAAGAAACTCCGCAGAAAAGCGACAGATGATGGAAAGTACTCCCTAGGTGAAAGCACAAACACAATTCAAGGGATACCAACTAAAAACTGCAACTGGGAATTTATGAACTGAGTTTATATGCTAATGTGCCACCTCCTAACCTCTTCAGTCTCTGTGAATATACACAACTTGCTAAGGGACTTGAAAGAAGAAAGCCTTTAAACTTGTGAACGTTCCTGGGTTTGGTGACAACAGCCAACTAAGAGTTCAAAGAAAGGCTGCAAAACGAGGAAAACGAGGCACATGATGAAAAATGAGAAAGGAAAACGAGGCACATGATGAAAAGCAAGTATAATGATTCAAGAGTGGGGTAGTGTGAGAAGCAGAAAAGGCCTTGACAATGGGCAAGCTCTGCTCAGGAATAAGAAAAACATCTCTGTGTTATCAACACTGATTTCAGCACAAATCTAAAATGTGTCTCCAGACCAGCTACTATGAAAAAAATTTACTCTATCCCAGCCAAAACCAGCACGAAGTGACACCAGAAGATAGGCTTAAGAAGAGGCCTGGTACCATGATTAATTTTAAGTAAATAAGACTAGGAAATTTACTCAAACCAGTCAGGTTTCTTAAGTTTTCCCTGTGAAAGGGAATAGGAAAATGCCACAGTGCCTTATTACTGCAAACGTTACAGAGAACCATAAAATAGGGGAACAGAAGTTGAAATAAAGACAAAATAAGAGACCTTTTGTAAGTTTTTGGTGAGGTCTCTATCAGTTAAAAAAAAAGCCAATTAAGCTCCTAAAAAGGACATCATTAAAGTAGTTAATTTTTAAATTTTAAAAAAGAGTGTTCTCTCTGAGACCTTATTTATGATCCAGGGAAGATGTCGGTGTACGCTGTCTCAGATTTATTTCCCAAATATAATGGTTTCTGAATGACAGCCTGAGTATAACCCCAGAAGCAAACCAAATTCTGAACTGTCCTCCTTTTGAATCTGTCATTTAGCTTTATTAATTTTTCGTAGTCCCCATGAAAGCATAACCACTTCGTTGTTCATAAGATGCAAGCTAAGTAATTGGTTTGACTTTAGAACAAACATTAGAAGCAACCATATGCTGTCACCATCTTTGCCTGCTATTTGGGAAAAATCTGAAGACAAGACATTGATGCAAATATACATGAGAGCAATTAATTATTTGCAGCTCAAAGAGGAAACATGTATGAATGCCTGCCTGCATTCTCACAACAAATTTTCCAAAAATCAGCAGTACTCAATGGGCAGAATTAGAACTCTACTAAGCATAAGAAAAGAACAGAAATATAAGCAAAACTATGCATGAGACAGACTTTAGATCTAACAAGGGTGACACCTCCCTCTGGCTTTTAATAGTGACAACATTATCATTTTAAGAATGATACTCTGGAATACACAGACACTTTCAAACATCTTTGTATCATCGAAGTTACACAAATGTTCCTTAATGACTTCAGATTTGGACTCATGATTGTTTTTGTTGCAAACCGAGCCACAGTAGGAGAAGTAGGATTTTTACACAAATTATAAAACAAATTTGCTGTAGCTTCTAATCTTTCCATCATCTTGGCAGATCTGTATAAGATAAGCTGTGGAAGAGACATGAGAGTCCTAACCCTCCTGGTAGTGAGCCCCCACATGAGATGTGTTACCTCTCCCTTGGGTGTGACCAAGGGACAACAACCAACATTCAAAGCAGTAAAAGTGACACCCAATTCCATTAAACAATCAGATCAAGGTAGCTCTCAGGTGTTCAGCTCACAGTTAGATGCTGAAGCAAAACCTGCCCAAGCAATTTTGCCAGGGAATGATGCCAGGGTGCTTCTCCAAAGTACCTGAATGACTAGAGGCAGTACGACACTTTCTTCAGATCTACAGGAAATCAGGAAGTAAGAAAGTGCAAAATGGTTACAGAACACCAAACAATGCACATATTTAGGAGGAGTTTTAGGTCACCTTTGTTTGCTCACTGGCCAACACAACAAGAACTGAATTTGTAATATCAGCTTGAGAACTAGAACAAGCACAATTATTAATAATGAGATAGCTGTAAATGCAGAGGAAAACCCACAACCCCACCCCCCCCCCCAAAAAAAAACCCCACCAAAAAAAAAAAAAAAACCAACCCCAATGAAACAAAAAACCTAGTTAGGCACTTCATAAGAAGAGACAACTAGCAGGAAGGATCAGCTGAGGTAAATAGTCATTGAACATGACTGAAACACAGATGGACATTACAGCCTGTAAAGACAAATTCTCCTCTGGCCTGAAAGACTCTCCAGCTCACATTTCTACATTCAAGTTTCCAAGTAAAGACTTTTCATCAGCAAGTTATTAAAACCCCAAAGTAGCAAGAATTCACTTTATTCCCTATTCTATCTCTACTTGAGGACAGCCAGTTGCTTACCCTACTTCATACCCAGACTGTCACTTCTCTCTTCACAACTCAGTATAACCAGGAAAAAATAACTTGGTTCCTGATTATTCAACTGTAATTGTTTCTCTTTGGATGTTTTACAGCTGGAGGAGGAAAAGATACAAACAGGTGACCTCAGTTTTGACTTTAAATCAGTCAACAAATGAAATGTTAGTAATAAGAGACATGAAACAGACACATTACCCATGATAGGAAATACTAAATCTACAGCTGGACTTCAAAACAAAACCCTACAGTCCACTTTGCTGGGAATAAGAAGATATACAAAGCTTTGACTTGGGGTCAGGCCACAGGGTCAAATATACAAAGAGGATATAAATCAGAGATTATTTCTAAAACTTACTTTCCAAAGGACAAGACAGTGAGCACAGAAATATTTATGAAAACATATCAACACTGGAAAAAAGGCAAGTACAAGGGCATACAGATGTCAGCCCATCACAGATGTGCTGCCTGCTCTAGCAGTCAGACCTAACCCCTGTCCTCAGCCAAGGTTGGGGACCTGGCTCTCACATCCAGGGTTTAAAGCAGGGGAGCTCCCTTGGACAGTATACAACCGGGGAGTACCCCAGGACTCACACTACTGACCAAGCTGGGGAGTCAGGAAGGCTCAAGTCAAGACACTTCAGAGAACACATACTAAAATCTTTTCCAAGGAACTACGTTAAACCATTACTGTTGTTTTTTAAATGTACCTAATACTGGACTACAGCAAAATACAAGGAGTTTATTGCTCCCCTTTGTGATCTTTTCCAAAATGACACTATCATCATTGATAGGAACAGTAAAACGGTATCACACTTGCAGGGAAAGAGAGCGCTGGGTATAAGATATCGATGATTTAACTTTAATGAGGCTGTGGAAAGAGTCCTTGCATCACACGCAGCACACCATGGAAAAAGGATGTCTTACCAAAAGCCTTCCTCCCTGCACCACAAGAAGTGGAGCCCATCTCCAGACCATGGGCTCAATGCTTAGGACAACTTAGCAGATGGTCATGAAAGCAGGAATTAAGAGTAACATCCCAGCTCTGCAAAAGCCCACCTTCATCAGAGGCATTTAATAATAACATTTTTGTGCCACACAGCACAATTTTGAGAAACAGAGAAGCAAAGAGCAATGTAGTTACCGATGCAGCTCCAGCTTAGAGACAGGCCATTTGAGGCAATTCTGTACAGAAGTAAAAAATACATAAGATGCCACAATTGATCACTTTTCTTTGTTTAAATCTAGTTATAAAGAAATTGTTTATTGTTAATGTAAATTATTACTTAGCAGAATTTCAGTGCAATGGTACAGCACTTCCATATCCCAGAGAAAGCGAATCCAGGACCCTGTTCATTTCCAAGTAGCAGGAAGCTGGCAAACAAGCAAGGGGCAAGCAGCCAAACCAACCACTACTGCTAAGAGTAGCATAAATCAACAGTTTGAATCAGAAGGCTTTACACTTCCTTTCTGAGGACTCGGCCACTTACTGCTTCTTTTAGAAACATTTATCAACTTTGAACTGATGCCTTGAAGTGGCTACCTGAAAACAGAGGCTAGACAAGAATAAGAGAATAAAAGTAAGTATTTATTTGAAGGGCCTTCAAAGGTACACCTTGGGAGTGTAAAGCCTACAAGGGGCTCCACCAAAGACGGATCCTGGGTCACGGGTTCTCCACACTTTTATAAGTTTGGTCCATTTGCATATCAGGGTTAATTTTCCAATTATAATTTTAGTTAATGATGTAATTATCCCAAGTTTTGCTCCTCCTCTCAAGGCTTTAGTTTACACATATTGGGGCCTGGGACAATCAAGGTGTCCTTGAAGTGCAAACCTAGAGAGGTTTGTTATACCTAACCAGCATGAGAGAACAGCAGCTAACAGGCCACACGAAACTCCAGAGTTACACACTAGGCAGTACAGGATTCGAAAAATATAAAAGTTAAAACCTAAGGCATCGGTATCAGGTCACTATGGAAAGGCATGAAAGCAGCAACAGTTGCAGAGTACCTCCATGGGTTTGACCTTGATTTGGGCCACTTCACTGTGAAATGTCAAAACAGGAGTAAAAGAGTTTTACAATCTCATACTGTTCTGACATAAAACATAACTCAGCATAGCACAACATAGAACTTTGACACTTTTCTTATACTTTATAAATAAAAATACCAGGCGGTCACATCACGTCACCAGACACAGCACAAAAAGCCACAGACAGCCACACAGACAGTCTCCCTTTGACAACTTTTATCCTCATTTAACAGCACTGAGTCCAGGGAAGAAGGAAAGAGCAGAGAGTATTTTTAAAAAAACTTTACAAAATGGAAACAGAATTCTCAAAGTAGAAAGCTACTTCAAAGCACCAGTCATAAAAGGAAAGATGCATAGGAGCTTGCAGGTAGTCACTCACATGCCATCAGTCCATAAGCAAGGACTCTCTTGTATCCTTAAGCCAAAGGGCAACTGAGAGACTGTCCTATCCCATCACCCATTCTGAAACTACTGAGCAATTCTTTTTAAATAATGAGATGGACCTCTAACACTTACACTGGCTAACCTTTGGAATTTCAAAAGAACCCACAGCTAACAAAATTATGCTGGTCATTTGGGTTACAAAAAAATCTCCAAAAAAACACAAGCAACATTTTTCTACATTGAAACAGGCATTTTTCACTGGAGGCACTCACATATCCCTAAAGATGCGCATTTTGATTATTCCACCAGGCTAAAAAAATCTTGATATGTCATTTTTCCTTGTAAAAGTTAACCACATTATGCTCCTGCAGAAAATTCTGTGCAAGTTATTTACAAAGACAGGCACCCAAACAAGTACTAAACCCCAAACATTGAATTTGAACATTCTGAAGGTCAATATGAGGCATCTAAGGAGATGCTTGTGCAACATACAAAATTAAGTATCAAAAGCACTATAGACAAAATGAACAAACTTTAAACATAAGTCCAATATCTAAAAAGGTATCTATCTTAATTTTTATTGCAGTACTACAATTTCTACTCCTACATTTGCACAGTGTGGAAACAACGCATTTTAAATGCCCAGTTATTATCACAGAATCATAGAAGAGTTTGCACTGGAAGGACTTTCAAAGGCCATCTAGTTCAACCCCTCTGCACTGAGCAAGGACATTTTCAACTAGATCAGATTGCTCAGAATGACCTTGAATGCTTCCAGAGATGTGACATCTACTATTGCTCTATGACAAAAAAGGGATAAATTTTCAGAAGCATACTTTCTCAGACCCTGATGAGAAAGTGTTTCATATGATGCAATTCAGGCAGAATATGTTTCAATCTGCTCGACACAAACCAGAGAAGAATTATTTTACTATACTTCCAAGAAAAAGTAGCAGTGACCAAAAGCCACCATTTGATCACTAACTAAAAAAGTTAAAATATGTGGGATGTGAACAGAATTTGACAGGTATTCTTAAAATACATTTGACATTATTCTCTTATGTGTTTTATGTTTTTAAAGATCTTGATAATCTTTGCTCATTGTACATGCAAATAACGTAACAATGCAAGCTAACTATTTAATCCAGCAAATTTCAAGTGAATTTCAATACTTGAAGAGTTGTTGGGAACAAACTTTCTTTGTATTGACAATACTTTAGCATTTACACTGCACAGCAATTTAATCAGGATGTTATAATTTGGTTCTGTGTGGGTGTCAACTGACTTGCTTCGAAGTCTGCTTCACATCCACAGAAGTTATTCACAAAGAAGATGCAATTATATTAATCACATGGGCTTATTACAGTATCTAAGGCTTCTGCACATCTCCCTTTCGGAAGTTAGGACCTGCAACTCCACATATTGGAACACTTCCCCTGAAAGCAGTAAATATATTTCTTGACTTTTGGTGCACAAAGCCAGTTTTGCTGGTCCTGTAGCAGCACATTAACAGGCTTTCCAAATGCTCCTACATCCACAAGCTCTTAGGCAGGAGCAGGAGAAAAGGAAAGTCAATACAGGAGTCTTGAACACAAACATTTAAACTAAAAATAACCTTTTCTCCTTCAAGTTTGCACTCTTTTATACAGTGCCAGACATCAAAATAGAGACTAAAGTTCTACACCCTAACATTTGAAGGAACTACACCAGAAACAGCTTCAAAATACCAACACAGAGAGCATCTAAATTAACCTATTTTTTTGTCCATAGCTTACAAACATATGTTTATAAGACTCTTATCTTGATTTAAATAACTTGCAAATTGATGGAAAATTCATTACATCCCCCTGCGTAAGTTATTCCATGATGAATTATCCTAATTTAACTACCTTTGCTTTCAGGTCTAGGGTGACACGAAAGATTAAGATAAAATTAAAGGCTTCATACAACTATTTTCACCAAGTTTGTTTAAACCTCTCATACAGTAGATTACTGTAACTGCAAGAGCCAAGAATTTCTCTATTCTTCCAGTTTACATATTTAACAGCACTCTTCCTAGTGCTTCTAGTTCAGATATATAATACCAGGCCAAGTCACTGGTGCTGTGTAGCTAAACACACAGGGCAGTAGCTGCTGAGGAAGAGGAACAGGGAAACTAGACAAGGCCAAGTGAGAGATTTCATGTTTTAGCATCTCCCAATGAACTACAACAAGAACTGGCAAGATTCCATATTTATTTGTTTATTTTGCTGACAGGGATGTATGTTTTCAGGAAAACAAAAAATTCAGTCCTGTGATCAAATTTTGTTATATCAATACCACAAGACCTCTTTTGGGTAGAATGTGGTCACACATGGATCAGGAGGCTGGGACCATGGCATGGGGATGGACAGCAGGCGAGGGGAAATGCCAAGAGTCCCCAGTCCCAAGCTTGGCTCCACACTGAGAAACAAACACAGAACACGCTCCGGTAAAGTTTTATGATGGTGTTCAAAAATACACAGGGAAAGAAAGACACTGGGGTGCTGGAGCACATCCAGAGGAGGGCAACAAAGCTAGTGAAGGGTCTGGAGCACAAGTCTTATGAGGAGCTGCTGAGGGAGCTGGGGTTGTTTAGTCTGGAGAAAAGGATGCTCAGGGGGTACCTTACTGCTTTCTACAACTCCCTGAGAAGAGGTTGTAGCCAAGTGGGGGTCAGTCTCTTCTACTGAGTAACAAGCAACAGGACAAGAGGAAATGGCCTCAAGCTGTGTGAAGGGAGGTTTAGATTGGACATTAGAAAAAATTTCTTCACCAAAAGAGCTGTCAAGCATTGGAACAGGCTGCCCAAGGAAGTGATGGAGTCACCATACCTCTGTGTAGATGTAGTGCTCAGGGACATGGTTCAGCGGTGGACTTGGTTGGCAGTGTTAGGTTAATGGTTGGACTCAATGGCCTTGGAGGTCTTTTCAAACCTAAATGACTCTATGATTCTAAGGTGAACATCTTAACAGCCTGATGGAAAGGAAAATGCTCCCATCCATGTTTGAGAGCAGCAGTGCTTCCCCAGTGAAAAAGCTTTCTAGCCAGGGAGGATAATTTTTGTGGAATAAAGCTTTAAGTTATTAATAAGAATGAAATCTCTTGACCTAGATTTTCTCCAGATTAAAAAAAAAAAAAACATATACACACAACACAGCCTTCCTCTACAAACACAACCATATTACACTCATCATACAGCAGAGCACTTCAAAACAGATATTTCACAAAGAAAACAAAAAAAGGCTTTTGTGCTCCTCCCTTAGCCAGCTTTGTCTAAGAACATGAATACAGATGATGTTTGATTAAAACAGAAACCTGAACCCCAAGTTGCATGTATGTACTTTTCAAAAGCATTTTACAATTTGATTTTCTTCTTGCCTGCTGTGATAATTGATGAAAACTACACAGGGATTAAAATGAGCACAGGTGCATGTCTACATAGTTCAAAGAGATTTGATCTCAAATGAAAATAATAATAATAGAAAAAAGCTCAAGTATTTTTAGGAGTGGATTTATCATAGCCTAACCAAATAAGCCTAGATTAATAGGATTTTATAGTCCAGATTCCATGTAATTGAAATGTAAAATGTGTATTTCATAACGTATCAGAAACTTTTGTGAGCAGTACCTGATTTACTTGCATTAACAGCCCTCCACATCATATGTGTCAGAGCAGACCCAGAGAAAAAATAAAGGCACTACAAACAATAAAGAGCACCAAAATACAAGGGCATGTGTAAAAAAGACATTTGGCACTAAATCAACCTTATTTTTAAATTTGTGAGAGGTAAAAGGAAAGTCTACGAGCTGAGAATATCTTTCTGCCAATATACAAATCAGCACAAAACCCGTGCTTATTTTCTTTGCCAAATTTATCCTGCTACAGCTGAGTCTCAACTTCCTTGCACCCATGAGGTCAGGGACCATTTGAAAAGAAATGCACAATACAGCTAATCTTTGTGTCAGCTCATCATACGTAATGCAAAAAACATGATTTTCCCCATTTTTCTGTCCCAGCTTCCTCCAGCAAAGCTAACTAGCATGTTGCTAATCCCAAATTTGTTGCACTACTTTGTTAAACAGATTTAAAAGACAAATGCACACAAATCACACAGGATAAAGAATTTATTCTGTGCTCAAGGCTCACTGCTGAGCTTCTATAAAGAATTGAAAAAAACCCAAACCAACAGCACTTAATTATATAGAAAACTAATTTATTTTTCCCAAAGGAAGACTCTACACTTACATAGACATTTTTATACAACAGCTGCTTTCTTTCCTAAACTACCTAAAACACTCCTACAATAACATATATTCAATCTTCTTTCTGAAGCAGAATCCAATATATTTTTTGACCTCTGAATAACAACAGCAGGAGATTACAAATATATGGATCAGAGAGGGAAGAATTCCCTTTCCTCCCTTCCGTCCCTATGCAGGGGGGCAAGCTCAATGACTCCATCCTATGGGACACAAGAGCTAATCAGCACTTCCTCCCAACAGGCTTAATTTCCACTTAAGCACCCTTTTGAGTGGTGAGAATGAGGGAACCCTGGCAATCATTTCACAGAAACACATCAGTGAAATTGTCAACATCTGAAATCTTTCCCAGTGGCCCTGTAACTTCATCTACCTCCATACATTTACCTGCACATCTTAACCACAGATTTACACTTTTGTAGCACCCAAATATAAATTAACTCCAACTCCCTGTCAAACATCTTATTGACTTAGTGGTTTTGGAACCCCTGAAGTTTTGACTTTAGATTTTCACACAACCCTCAGAGGACTCACCAGGGCACCAAGCCCAGTTTTTCAATAGACTGGTAAAGAAATTGAAATTAAGACATGAAAACCTGAAAAAAACCCAAAAAACACCCACCACAAATATATGCTTCTAGTATGTTTTCTTTAATCAAAACCACATCCTGTATCATTACTACACAACTCAAAAATATTTATTTTAAATATGTTAGAACACCAAGAAACTAATTTTCCTGTTGCTTAAACCAGTTTGTATGCTTGCTATTGATTTAACTAATGATGACAGATGATTTAAATAGCTCCCTGAGTACAAAACTCTACGGATAAACAAAAGAAACTGCATAAAGAGAAAATAGTCTTTTACCAATTTCTTGTCAATTAAACATATTGCTGAACAAATTTAGTTGCAAGAGCTTGTTCTGGCCAATAATAAATTTTAGATGCAGTTCAATTTTTGCACACCACATTTAAGACTGCAGAGATCATAAAAGTACAAAAAGCAAGACCACTAAAAAAGTGAACAACTATTTTTCACATTTCACAAAATTCTGCAGGTAAATTCAAGCCCTGAAGAACACAAAAACCTGGTTTTTTTTAAATTATAGCATAAAATTCTGTACACAAGAAACCATACATGTTTACTACAGAGTCTGAAAGTGACAAAGAGGGGACTAAAGCATGCACTGAAAAAACATAAGACTTCAAATCCAAAATAATTTAAGTACTTTCAAATAACCTAAAATTGCTGTCATTTAGTTTTAATTAACACATAACCAAGTCATTTTTCTGCATGAATTTGCATAGCACATGGCTAATTACTACCTTGTGAAGAGTCTGGGGGGAATAAAAAAAGCATAAATCTTTACATAGTTCATCAACAATAAAAACCAAAATACCACCATGACTGCCTTTTTTTCTTTTTTTGTGAGAGAGCAAGTATAAATAAAAACATGCTTTTTAACAGAGAGGAAACTAAACAGGAATAAGACCGTAAAGTGAATCAGCACAGGAAACCCAGGATTAAGGCTGAAACTTTATTCTAATCCTTCTGTTCACAGAAGTAGCAGTCACCAGGCAGCATGTAGTCTGGGCATGCACCTGCAATACACAGGCAGGATTTAAAAGTACTTACAAGGACAACAAGTTTTGTCTGAGAAAAGTTTCTTTTTGTCTTAGGAGTATCTGCCTTCTCCAAAAAACAAACAATAACCATGCACATCAGCTTGTCAGTGATTTTGCCAGAATGATACCTGGATGAGACACATCCACAACCCATTGTTCCTGGAGATTGACTTGACAGTTAGGAAAAAGCTCAAGAAAAGACAAAAAAAAAACCAAAACAAAAATCCTCTTTCTGTGAACATATTAAACAGTTCAAGTTGATAGTCATATCCCACCACTACTCTGTGAACTTTGCATTACCTTTATGTAAATTCCTGGATTAACTGATGAAATCTACCGACTTGGTAAAGGTCTTCACCTTCCTCCAAGGAGCGGAGGAAGAATCCTTCAAACACAATGGAATTCCCCTGACAAATAATATTATCATTTATCTGGTGCTGCAAAATGACTAGTAAAAGAACAAGGCTCATCTTTAAGTATCATCTCCTTTTGCCTCACACCACCTTTTCTGATACTTTTGTACTACAACATTAGGTGCTGCAGCAGGAAACTTCCGGCTGGGCGTGGGACCTCAGGAATTCCTGCTGTCTCTATCTGGGAGCTCTTCAGGTGCACCTGGGAGCTAAACAACCATTCTCAAGTCCACAGACCCATTTTGTATCATGGAAAGATTGGGTCACCAATAAAAAGTGCATGGGGAGGGGTTTCTAAATCCTGTGATTATAAGTTTAGCATAGAGTGCAATAAAAAGAGAGCCACAGAGACCAATCTGAGACCAAAGCTACTACTTTCAGTCCTAAGCCATTTTGTTACAAAAGTTTAAATATTAAAGGCGCAAGAGACATTTTACTTACATTGGTGCTGTTTCTCTTGGAGTGGAATTGAATTTGGTGAACTATACCCATAAACTGGGTTCAACTCCATTAGTAGCCAAATACTAACAACAATAAAACCACAATTCAACTCCGTGAAGTGGAAATGCTTGCAGGCTACTTTCTGGCCCTTCCCCTCAAGCATATATAACAAGCTGATTGCCATCAGAAGTGGTTTCATATCACCTCATGTTCTTCCACTAGGGTCTTCCATAGCCTGAAGAGTCAGCTGCAGTCCAGCAACACGTATCACAGAGCAAAGGACAACTTACTTATTCCCATACACCATATGGATGCTTGTTCATTTGCAATCAAGCTACAGGATCACATCACTAAGTAAACAAAGAATTTTATGGCATTCATTATTATTTTAAAGCAGTCAGACATCAGCTGCTATATCTAACTATGAAGAAACTGTCACAGGCAAGCTAACAAGCTCCTAAAAACTGCAACTCACTGAGCTGATACTAAAAGATACTTGGAGAAGTAAAATAGCATTTCAGCTTCCAAACTGAAGATGTTTACATAATTAAGATATGCAAATAAGGATAAACAAAAAAAAGGGGGGAAAAAAAATCTTAAAAAGCTCTGACTACATCTGCAACCATTTTCCTACTTAGAAAGCCACAGCCTTGACTGACAATCAAGTACTAATACTAATCGTTACTTAAAAATTCATGGTAATTATATAACTTATCCTTTTAAACAATTTACTGTATTAAATACTAAACAGCTTTATCCTGCATAAAATCAAGCCAAGATACAACAGACCCCCTTCACTGCAATTCTCAGTTTTTCCTTTGAAAAGCAAACTCATTATGCTCTATAAAGAAAATAAAGTCTCTAAAAGACTAAATTCTTTCTTTCTTTCTCAAAGGCAGGCTCTGAAGAGATTGCATAAAAAGATTTTATTCTTGGCTCAAATATGAACATTTGGGAATCACTACTTTTGAGCAAGGACTCACCCACATAAAGGCAGAAGAATTTATTTTGAAAAGTGGTGTGAAATTTCAGGGGGAAAAAAAACCACATGTATTTTGCACTTCCCAGCTTTTGGTACTTTTCCAGTTAAGACAAAAATCTCAAAATAACCTCTTCCCCATATAACTGTTTTTTCATAGATGCTTCCAAGCTATCTTATACCACCAGCAAGAACTTCTACAAGAAAGTAACTATTTCCAGACAATCCAACTCAGAGGATGGACAGGAAGATAAAAGTAAGAGCGTTTCAGATATTTTAGGAGAGAACGTGGGAGAGTGGCCTGGGAATACCTTTCACTGGGTGCCACCTCATGCTGCCTTGTCACCAGTCTGTTCAGCACTCTTCAGAAGATGTAGGGGAGCAATGCCACAGTTCAGAATTCATGGACAACCTCTCAAAGCACAGGGCAGGGCAGGAGTGTGAGCCCAGCCCTCCCACTAAGGACTACGTTCCTACCATAGCTAGCAGTCCTCGGAGGAGCAACGCTTCTCCTTTGGATGCAAACCATGTACTGCAACTGTTTCCCCAGATTCAGGCCAAACCAGCTGCAGAAAGGGAAAGCTCATCTCGAAGATTAGATCAGGTCCCTACAGAAACATTTGGGACTTTTAAACAAAGAGTATTATTTGTGTGTGAACACATGTGGACACCATCATGTTACAGAAAGAATACCAAGGGATAGAGAGGAGGATTCAGTCTTCTGTCTCCAAGATGACTCAAGATTACCTGCAGACATCCACATAACATTTCTCAGCTGTTGAGGAATGTTGCAGATCCACAGCTAAGGGCGCAAATCAGAAACCAGATCAACTTCTTTCTCCCATCTCATGCATGCATGCTTTCCTGGAAATGTTCTTCTGTGTATTCTCATACTGTTTAATGTAAAGGAATTGCTATTTCTCTCCATTTAAGATGCAAAATCCCAGCTATGACCTGCGAGTGCTCGGCACGGCTGAGCTCCCAGCACAGCAGCCAACTAAGTCACCTGTGGTTCTCCTGCCAAGTGCCCATCACAGAACCAGAGGTGAGACACACCAAAGGATTCAGGAGGGATGGCCAGGTAGATCCTATGATCCAACCCAAAGGCAAGCCATGCCCTAATCCAGGGCAGAGGCAGGCAAGGCCATGTCCTATGGGCTCCTGCAGGAAGCCTGAACTTGGGGCACAGCAGGGAGGCTTCTGCGCTTTCCAGGGGCTGCCTCTTCCCAAGACCATCGGGAAGCACTGCAAGGTGCCCCCTGCTGCCAGGACAAGCCCAACGTGCATCCTGCCATCAAGATGGAATGGAGGACTGCAGAAAGACTCTGCCCAAGCAGGCGCTTGGCCTCTGCCATGTTGCAGATGTGCCTCCATGAGCTGCCTTTACAGCAGGAATGGGAAAAAACGGCAGCACATGGTGGCAATTTTGGTAACTGCCCTCCTATCACAGGTATCAATCTCCAGCAAGAATTACTGTACCAGGCACCAGCTCATCTTTTCTTTTCCCTTTTTATTTAAATATCCACACCCTGGAACGTACATAGGAGTAAATTAAGGCACTTGTATTACATAGGTCAAGTCCTGACCTGTTCATCTACATACATTAGCATACAGGTAAAAGTACTACAGACACGAAAAAGGACACATTAATGGTTAGCTCAAATACACATCCTAGGCACTGTTAGAAGGGGAAAAAAAAACAAAAAAAAATTTAAGACAACAGAAAAGTAACAACAGAGACAGTAAGGCAGTACTTAATTTGAATCTTTTTCCCCAAGAAAATTTTCCCTTGTAAATAGTTAGATGTATTTTATGAGTAGACAACATAATAAACCAGACATCTTAATTTCATTTCACTTTACATTTTGTAAGTATTCAGGCTGAAGACCAAATATATAAATCAAGATAATTCAGATCTGTCTTGAAAGCTTTTAAATAATCTGAAAACTTTGTACATGGTTTCCACATAGAATACATCTCTTTTCATGAAGAACATATCCCTTTTCTTCTCAAGTCAGAAAAGAATTGGTTAAAACAAAAACCATCATGTAACTGAGAACATATAAGCAGGTGTGGTTTGTAATTTCTCATCAGGGAAAAGAAGTTCTCCTAGACTTTAAGCTGCCAACGTCTGTGAAGTTGTGATCAGAGATACAGTATTATTAAAAAAAGGAGAAACTGGACAACAACCGAATGACACACTCCCTTCACTGTCAGGAGCCTTCAGAGGTACAAAGCACAGAAGCCACAGTTAACCCAGCCATACACCAGCACTGTAATTCCCTCTTCCATATCCAGCCTCTGCCTCTTCCTTACCCTTAGAGAACACTCACTAGAGGTGCCAGTGAAGTTTACAGGGCAGTGACCACAGACTTTCTGACATTCTCATTTACACCTTTATTAATTGCCATGCCAATGAGCTAGTTGATCATGGAAAAAAATTGTAAGAGCTGTTCAGCGTGGTGAACAAGATATACCTCACCTCAGTTCTGTTTATCTTGTTGTCAGAGACCGCAATCTTTGTGATTATGAAAGTGAGTTCTGACATTGACTTGAGAAAAATCCCAGCCTAGGAAAATCTCTGCACCTCTGTGTAACTCTGCAAAACAACTTCAAAGAAAGAAAAAAAAAGAACTTGTGCCCATGTGACTGTTCTACAGAAGAACAAGAGGCTATTATCTCCACTCCAACATATCAGTTTTTCCAATAACACTAGAAGTGACTTTTAAGAGTTCCATATTCTATATATTGCCTATTGAGAAGGGAAAGGTACGAAGGAAACAATGGGAAATCCACTTGCCACTCCAGAACTGTAATGCAAAAGGAACAACGTGGAGAGCTATTTTATTGCTTCTTTCAGCTCAGTATATTATGGTTCCAAATTACACTCCACTGAAGCCAGACTTCATGGGGATTGTCAGCACTCTTCTGTCTGGTTCAATGTCAAGAACAGCTGACATCATTTTCAAATATAACATGGCTTTCAGAATTTGCACTAAGTTGAATGAAGTATTCCATGAAAGCAAATCACTCTGATTAAGGAACAGGTTTTTTTGCTTCTCATTAGAAGTTCAGCTTTAAATTAGTGGAAGTTCTAGGCATGGGAAAAACATAGGAGAAAGACTGGAACCTCACAGCAGGCAGCTTTGCATTAGACAGTATCTGTATCACAACCACCATAATACAAGCTGCCTCCTTGCCTTCATGTCCAGCTCATACTGCAATTCCTCCAGCCTTGAACCCGCAGCAACAGGTGACAGCCACCGGCCTGCAGAGCTGCAATACCAACCACGTTCACTGCAAGGGCTTTTTGGATACCAGTCTTTGTCCTTCCAGTCTCCACCTTGTTGTCCCAGCTCAGCTGGCAACACCTAAAGGGAACAGTGTTTCCAGGGAAAAGGTTCTGGGCACACAGCAAGCGCGAACAAAGGGCACTGCGAGAGTGAGCATGGATCTGTATGGTGGGCAACTCTTCTACTCAGTACCTATGCTGATCCCCTCTGAACAAAATATATAATACTGTCCTGCCCTTCAGCAGTAAAGCAAGCCTACTCTCACTACTAGCATTTGATTAGTCTTGACCACAATGACAGCACAGGAGGCTAATATTCCTCTCTGCTCTCAGGCTCAGTAGCACAGCCCACACAACCCAGTAAAATATACGTAGGAGGCGGAGTGTGAGGATCTGATTTCATGTTGGGGCAAGGCATCTTATAAAAAAATCTTTTCAGTAACAGTCATCCAGAAGTAATATGGAAATCAAATTAGTTGATTGCAACAATCTAAACAGCATCATTTGATATGGTCATAGAGGTTCTTGGATAATGAAAGTTTAGAAGGAGAAATCCTATATTTTATTAAATTCAGCATATCTGGGGGACAGGGCCTCTCCCTACAGCTTTTGCCCTACTGCATTTTAGGCCAAGTAATGAAAACATTAATGCAGCTTAGCCAGCAAAGCACAAGTTAATTCAACTTCTATCTCTCCAAAGCCTATAATTCTCTGGTCTAGTCTTCACGAAGAGCACTTAAAAATGTTTCAAATATAATGTGAATACCCTTAAAATCATCTCTTCACATGCCAGTTTATGAGAGGTATGAATGCTACTCCAGAAGGTACTGCAGAGTGCACAGTTCTCTTCCCAGGCACTGGAAGCACAAGCAGGTGTACCTGCAAGGTTAGGATATAAAAAGCCCAGGAAACATGCAGGTTTCTCCAGGACACTATGGACAAGCCAGTCATGAGGACACAGCTGTTTCACAGCTGCACAGTATCCAAATCATCATGACTGCACAGGCTGCACACCCACTGAAGCCCAGCATGAGCCATAAAGTTGACACAGCTTTGGGTACAGAAGGGGGACAGTAGCAATGCAGGGCACCAAGAGAGGGCATGCCTGGCAAAATTCAAGAGCAGCTTGAGATGTGAGGTGCCACTGGAACCCAGGGAGGACACCATACTCCAAATTCTTCATATAATGCTTACAAAGGGGTCCTCTAGGGCAGTCCTGTATCAATTCTTTCAGCCCAGCATCTGATTTCTTACTCTTCAGAAGATAAGCCATTACCTCCTGGTGCTAAGGGAGGCCTCTTTATTTTTTCATTCACATTCAGCATTTACTCAGAAAATTTTCCTTCATCCTTGACCCCTCCAGCCTGCATAATAATACAGTTGATCAAGAATTGTAGGCCAGTGACTCAATTTTGCATTTTTATTACATTTGAGAGAAAGTCTGCTGCAATAATCTTGTTCTAGGTCATCAGCACTTCTGTTCTTTAGTATATATCCTGGGTAAAGCCCATGTAAACAAACTAGCAGGGTGATACTTCACATAATTCTTTGTCTTTCTGGTCCAATCTCTCATTTCATTCAAGTTTGCTGTCGGTTTCCAGGTTCCTAGGTCAGGAGAGGGTGTTTCACACAACTGCTGAGTATGCCAGGATGGATGGCTTCACAACTGGGGCTACAGCATCAAACAGCACAAGGGTGTAGAACCAAGAGACTTTTAGGAATAAATAGTATCAAAAACTAAAATAAAATTGGAAAGGCCAAGGAGCAGTTGATTGTCCCACCTCTCAGAACTACAATATATCCCATTTAAAATTTCATTCCCAATAGTAACAATGCAAAGAAGCTCTCAGAAAGCTGTGCAGAAAATTACTGCCCTGAACACTACCAATTTTACATTTGCTGAGTGAAAACCATATGTCTATTTGTGTGCATTTCGGCTATTGCACATTTCATTCATTAAGATGAGAAATTGCTTTTTTTTATGCAATCTGCTACTATTCAGAGAGCAAAACAAAATAATGTCTGGTAGCAGGCTTGCTGGTTTTGGCTTTAGAAGGGTGGGGGTTTTTTTTCCTCTCTTCCTGTGAGAGGAAAGCTTTTCCCAAAGGATTCAAGCAATTTCATAAAACAAATGTAAAAACAAAGACACTTTTGTTTAAGGACTGAAGGGTTTGTTTTGGTTTAAGGGGGATTGAGAGGGAAGGAAGAGAGAAATGATACTGATCATCTTTCAATTAAACAGGGGGGAAAAAAAAAAAAAAAAAAAAAGTTCTCAGCCCTAAAAGAAATTTGTGTGATAGCACAAAGTTGCTGTAATAAACAGGTCATCAGAAGACAAATTGGGATTTATTTTCTAAATAAACAATTTTGTTTATTTTAGTCACAACTGAACACCTCAAATGACTACAGCAAAGATCAGAGGAAAACAATGTTTCTCTCTAAATTAAAGAGAGCATTGTGCACTCCTGTATGCTGTGCTTCATTTGTCAGTGTCTCCTTTTCCTTACAGTCTACCAAACAGAAAGAAAGGGGGGTGAGGGGAAAGACCTGAAATCTGTGGTTTTAAACACACAAAGATTTGGGGGATTCACTTCAGCTAGAAGTTCTGAAGTTCAGCCTAACAAGCATAATTTCATTTGCAGGAAATAGGACCCAATATTACAACAGGAGTAAACATCAAACTTGCACAGAAAGCAGTGCAAGATGGAGACACAGCCCAGCCATAAATAAAGACAAAATTAACTAGAATACCTGAAATCCTTCAGCAAAGTATTCATGGAGGCCTTGCAGGAAATCTGAGTAAGCAGACCTTCATATCTGCAAATATTCCCCAAGCATTTGTACAAACGCATTGCAGAAATCACACATTGTGGAACTGTGATTCTAGTTTCTGACTAGCAGATACTAATTAATAGAATAAACTGATTTATCAGTAAGTCCCTACATATTGTATCAAGTTTTATTATGTAGAGAGATGATCACAAGCGATCTCCAGTGACAAATAACATCTATCCAAATGGAGCAAAAGCAAACCCTGAAGTCTCATTCACACTGTCTACCATTTAAATTCATTCAGGATTGACACTCACTGCAATTATCATTCAACACCCAGAACTAACACACTGGGCCAACTCAACAGTAATAAAATTCAGTAATATTGCAGCTCAGAAAGGCAAAACAACACAGATTATAAGAATCTTGTAATTATATACAATATGCACATGGAATGCATCATGTTACTTACTTGTACTTACATGAGCATTTACAAATGTTAGTAATAAATTTGACTTTTTCCAAATATAATGTTGAAGTACATGGTCGCATGAGAAGAGACAAAAGGTTCTTAAGCAAGATTTAAAGTCGCCTAAACCCACTGGAGTTTGACAGGAAGACAAATAACAGATTGACAAACATACCACAGCAACATTAAGTTTTATATATATGAAATAAAGTACAAATAAATTACGCATTATCATCACCATCATCTCCAAAGTGTTCTACCCAAGCATTACTTAGATGATTCTCCTCCACCCTAATTTAAACTGCACATATCTATATATACATGAGACATAGTTTCCATGTGGCCATCTGACCTCCCAAGAAGTAGCGTGCACAGAGTAACTTGTCAAATAGAGAGAGACAACATACAAAGGTCATTACAAATCCAAATGTCTGGGTTCACTCACGAATTTGGGTAGTCACTTAAAATAGACTTGTCTAATACTGTGGAGACACACTGGATGAAGAAGACAACTCAGACAATACTGAACTCTACTATTATCTTCCAGTCCAATAAAGTCTTAAAACACTTCCTCCCATTTCTTAATGCAGACTTTTCCAAGACCTCAAATTGTAACAGGAAATTATTTGAGTGATTTTGTTTTTAAAGAACACAGCAAAGCACCAGCAGACAAGTGCTATGCTCTTTGATTTGCTAAAGACTGTTCGAATTTAGGTTGAACCTCTACCTTGTAAATACAAAATACCTTTTCCACCTCATCCATTAATATTTGGGACTTGAAGGCTGTCAACTGAAAGATGCTATAATGCCCAACACAGCCCTAGTCTCATCTTTTTTAACGATTCACCCAACACTTGTAAAATAGAGCAATAGCAATAAATGAAAAATCACAGTAAGCAAACAGCCTAATAATGGATGCTAAAAGCTACCAGGACAATAAATTCAATTTTCCCAGGGATTGTTAAATTATTCTTCTGATGGCTCAACACAATCTTTTCACAATTGCTTCCTATGGGGCATGCTGACACATTGAGTTCATTACATAGCTCCTCTTTAAAGAAAAAAACACACAGGCATTTAAAGCAAACACCTAAAATTCAATAGTTCAGATTTTTAATAAACTATGCTGGAAAGGAGTTTGCAACTAGATTATTTCTAAGGAAGTAAGCCACCTGCCTTATAAATTCAAAACAAACAGACATAAAGCAATAGCAAGATATTGATCTTGCTTTGATGTACAAACACACTCAAAGCACTTTATTTTTCCAACAGTTCCTCTCAAAATACATTCACACAGGTGACATATTCTTTTTTCTTGTTGAAGAAAACTTCCACAAGTTTCACTGGGCATACAAAGACCAGCTACAGGAGGGCTTACAAACAGACAGACTCTGATAGTACAGCAAAGATCAAACTGTGTCAACACGGCATAGCCTTCAAACCACATGCACCATCTTTACATTTTCAATGGGCCAGTCAAGTCTTCAACAGTGCCACTAGAGAAAGTGTCTCAACTGGCACAGCTCATACCTCAATTTCTCCCCAGTGGTTAGGTTGCATTGGCCTTTGCATAGCTCAGCACCAGTGCCTGGGTAAGGTACTGCAAAACAAAGCCACAGACAAGCACACATCCCCCCAGCCCCCACCACGGATCCTCAACAGCCCTGTGCTTCATCTACCGCTCAAGGCTCTGCCCAAGCCCCTCCCCAGGCAGCGCCTCCTACTCCTCCTCCCAGGGGCACAGTCCCCAACAAGAGGATGCAGCCAGTGCCACAAAACACTCCTAAGACCAGAGAGCATGAAATCAGGCACAGGATAAATATGGGCACTCACTCAACAGGAGAACATACCCTTTTATTTATTTATGGGTGCAAGTCAACCAACCTGACCTCCAGCCTGCACGTCCATTTATGCATTTTCTGTTCCACACATATTAATTTCTGGTTATCTTTAATATTTTATGACTTATGCTTGGTTCCACTCCATTATGCACTAAAAAGAGAACAAAACAGTTACTAATGTCATACATTAGTGTTTTTACTTGCTATAAATTCTGTTCACCATCACGTGATTAGACAACACATGCTCCCCAAAAATAAGTGCTTCTGCTCATCACACCTCCTTTACTGAAGTGACTTCTATTTCTGTTGATTAACTGTGAACACCAAAGCATAAAATATGGCAGCTTCAGTTGCCTGAACTGCTCAAATCCTGAACAGTCACATTCAAACTTCAATACTTAGCTGGGACTCAGGAGACGTACAGCTAGGAAGGCATCCAGAATCTGACAGTGAGGAAACTCCTTTTGAATTCCCCATGTAGATTATTCTTGTATTCGTTCATCAAATTATCCTTCTGTACCTCAAGTTTTTAATCCAAAATCACAGCTGAATCTTCAGTTTATGACCCTTCCTCTCCTCCAAGAATTTGCCCCAGGGAATTTCTAAGCAGCTGCTATCTCCCATCTCTGCCATTACGAAGACACAAAAGCCAGAGTAGTTTAAGTTCTGATCTCTCATCTAATTCCAGACTGTTCACACTATGTGATCTTTGTAGCCGGGATGTCCAACTACATGTTCCACTAGGATTTAATATTATCTGTACATAAGTGCCCAGAACTATGTACAGTATATGACACGAAATCTCCCTAATGCCTTGCCTAATAACTTGTCTACCTTCACTGAAGAGCTCTTCCTGAGCATCACGTTTGCTCCCATTTCATGGTCAGTACCAAATAAGAGTCATCCCCATTTGACTATGGCGGTCAGGCCTTTTCCACCAAGCCTGTTTTAAGGGATGACTTGCCAGCTGATAGCAGATGTGTTGCTAATAATCACTCAGTAGATAACTTTGCTTTTAGACCAATTTGACTTCCTGTCATTCCTATTGTTTCAGTCATCACAGATATTCAATTCTTCCTGTGCAATAATCCAACCCACCTCAGTGCTGACTACGTTTCCCAACTGTGCCTCATCAGCAATCGTCCTTTTCATAAAGTTATTTCAGCCAGTATAATGAAGCAAAGAGATCAGTTCCCCACTAATACTGATGCAGGGCATGAATGATTCCTTTATTCATGCAGGCAAATGCACAATTTCTCCTTCAGGGGACACCTCACCATTCTTCAGCCAAGCCCCACACTTCCAATTTAGTTATTTTTGGTGTATATGCATTGAACTGAAACCTTCTGCTCCTATTGCCTAGGATATGCAGTATTTAACCAGTAATAATATGACTTTAGTCTTTCATGACCTAATTGTAGCAAATACATGATGCATTTTATCCTGTTTTCCACTTAGCTTTGTATACTTAATTACTTTTTCCATTCCAAATTTGTTCTAAATCCTTGAATTCTACTGTGACCAGAGTAAAAGGTGTGAAAATTTCATTCTCTTAAAATAAGTAGAACTATACATCTTTTGCTATCTTTCTATCACAACTGCTACATTCAACCTAACAGATAATGCCCAATTCTGGTTTTTTTAACCTGGCTCCAGTGCCCTGTACCAAGTCTTTCAAAGCCCAAAAGCAAACACCTTTAAACTTAGTTGATTGGGAGCAGACATAAGACATTTATTCTGGTCAATTCCATTTGTCACCCTATCTTTCTCCCATATTCAAATCCTCATCTGTATGTAAAACTACACAACTAAAACATGAACTGCTAATTTTAGAGGTATCAAGCATTTTTCATACAGCCTGGTCCTCACAACATCACAGCTAAATTCTCTTCTCCTGCTCTTTTTAATTTTTTTCCCCTTTCCTCATCTTAAATTTCTTCATCCACTAGCTTTTGGCAATTCACATGCTATCCCTGCAGTTTCTGCTCTCCAACAATCAATCTCCTCCTTTACTTCATTCCTTTTAGGTTTTCTGGTAACTTGCAATATCTTATTCTCACAGCAAGGTCCACAGCCCCACTTGGCAAGCTTTTCCTCCTCCTTAAAATGCAGTTTCCAAGCAGCTATTGTACCTTCCACTTAAAACAGTCCAAGACTTTTTTTTTTTTTTTTAATTTAAACCTCCACCTCCTACAGGCCTTTAGCTCTGTGGACAACACAAACTAGTTCTTCTAACTTCTCAGAACTCGCCCTATTAAAAAAAGCTTCCTTGAAAGAAACACTTTGTAGTTGAAACATACTTACCCTTCAGTTTAATTCAAAATTACTCACTTGTGGCTGATCAACACATGTGCTTAAGGCCTTACGGAACGGAGCCGTAATCTAGCAGCAGAAACCAAGACACACAGTGGGAGACTAGAGATGTTCCAGAATTTAAAGATACACCCTCTAGTTCTGGGCAGGCTGTAAACATAAGCCTTCATTTACTCTGCATTCCACTACAATTAATGGCCAAAATCTACTCTATGATAATTCAGTGTACTGACTTCCAACTTAACTAGTCAGCACTGGGAAACATACAAAAGCACATTTGAGAAACACCTTCCATTTACACACTAGCACACTATCCAAAATGTGCTCTGTAGCTCCAAGCGATCAAAACATGTTCGCAAAGCTGCATCCTCTAATTTGACTCAGCTTGGCCTCAGTAAATCAACCTCAGACCTCCACATTTTAAAGCATATACATGAACCTTTAAGAGAAAACCATCTCCCATACAGTGGAAGACTGCACCTATATTAAGTGCAGCAACAAATGGATCTTCAGCATGTCCACCACAAGCCTAAGAGGGGCAGAGAAGGAAGGTGCTGGTGGCCAAGTGCTACAACACAGAAAGATCCTCTCTAGCCAAGTGACAGTGAATCACCTCCACATGAATCTGGAAAACATGGTTTCCCTCTTTAGATTGTGATACAGTTTTCTTAACACAGATGCACTGGCAGGAAGGTAGCCCAGGCCTTCTGTGCAGCAGAATGAACTTGCTGGCACAGGCTATCAGTCCCATCAAGGCAGTAAATCACACTTACCACCACATTCCTGGTATGCCTGCACCTACACGGCAGTGCACAGGCACCTGCCTGCTGCCTCCTGATACCCAGAGGGGAAACTCAGTACTGCAGCCTGAAATATCAACTGACATGTTAAGTTACTAACCCACATTAAATGGGGGCCCTGAGAGGGCACGCAGCTCTGTCAGCTCCAACAGCCCCACACCACAGCAAGGGCTGCCCACCATCCATGAAGGATTGATGGTGGTCTCTGCATCCACCTCCCTTGGCCACCAACACCATCAAGTTCATCTCCCATGGAGCACCTCCATGCTGCTGGTGCCTTCTGCTCCCATGACTAGTCTCACCAGTTTAAGTCTAGCCTTTCCAGCAGGGGGGTGGGTGTTCTGCAGCCCTCCAAATCGGGGAGCATGGCACTGGACACTTTGAAAAAGCAATTCATTGTTAGTCATGCACGAGGAAATAGCATCCTACCTTTTACTCCAGAAGTGCTTAAAAGTGTTTTATCCTGTTAATTCTAGGTCACTTGAGCCCACGTGTGGTATGGATTACACCGACCCTTTTAGAGCACTCAACATTTTTAAATAAGTAGGACACTTAACATTAGATGCACATCTAGCTGCACACCACACACCAAGATCTGCCAGTAGGCTTTAAGGCACAACTAAGGAATAGTTGCTTTATAAAGCATGGCTCTCACAGCACACAAGTACAAACATGAAATAATTTATAAATGCCAAATCTGACCCTGTACCACACTAAATCAGTATAGGCATTTTACAAAAAATGCCTGTATTGGATGAACTGAAGTGACCTTTTGCAAAGCCACCCAACAAATCAGCAGCAGATTTACTAACAGTACAAGTATTTACAGCTGAGTGATAAAAAGGTCTACATTAAAGATAAAAGTCGTCCTGATGTTTACAAAATACAACAGCATTGTCATAGCAAGCACAAAGAAGATGTTTCATCCTTAAATATCTGAGTATCTAGAGACTTCAAACACAAAGAAGAATCAACATCCAAAGAACCATAAAATCCAAGCTTAATTAAGTTAACACGACGATTCACTGGAGATGTTAATTTGCCAGTGTCAGGTCTCTGCAAGTTTTAGCCTTCTTCTCTGCACTATGAGCCGCCATATATATTGGACCCTTAGACATAAATAATCCCATTGCTTTCCCTCCTTTTCACAGATGCCTTGTCTGAGCGAGGGAAGGAGAACGAGGAGGAAAAAAACCCACACGTTTAAGTAAATTACCTTTTGGATCAGCCTCCTCTCCTCACCCAGCTGAAGTTTTCTTGAGGTCAGATTAGCACTCAGAAAGGAGAGCAGGCGCCGGCAGGCCCCTTGGCAGGCAGTGCTGTGACAGACACGGGGCAGACCCAGGGGAGGCAGCCATGTGCTCAGCCCCGCAACCCCCGAAAGGGCATCCCGGGAGGAAGTTCTCACTTTGCACCGACTCGGGGAAATAGCCGCTGGAAGCGATAGCTGCTGGACTCCTCCGAGTTTTCTCCAGGGCCATATGTTTTCCCCTACCATTAGCGAGGCATTTCATAGGAGCCAAACCGCCCTGCCCGCTCCGCCGCGAGCCCGCTCGCGGGCTGGGGGCCGGAGCCGCCGCCCCAGGGGCCGGGGGCGAAGCCGGCTCGGCCGGCGGGGCACCACCCGCGGCACCCACCCCACGGGGCTGCGCTCCGTCCCCGCCGGGAGCCGCCCGCCTGCCGACCCCCGGCGGCGTGGCTGGGCTGGGCAGGGCAGGGCGGCTCCTGCTGCAGCACCCGGCGGGGCGAGCCCCCTGCCCGCCCCCGGGGCGGCGAGGCGCCCCAGCCCCGCTGCAGCCCCTTCGCCAGACGCCCGCCGGGGCTGGTAGCGAGGGGTCCCGCCCGCCCCCGCTGCCCGGGGCCGCCCCCTGCCAGCAGGGGAGCCGCGGGACGGAGCTGCGTTCAGCCCCGAGCCGGCGCCGCGCCTCGCCCTTACCGTCTTGGCCAGCGCGGCGCGGGAGCCCCCGGAGAGGAGCGAGGCGAAGCCGCGGAGAACAGCGAGGAGCCGGGGCCGAGAAAACCACCGCCGCCGCCGCCGCGAGGAGAAGGCGGAGCGGGCGGAGGATCAGCGGCGGAGGGGAGGAGACGGGGGCGGGGGAGGGCCCGGGCTTCTGGCAGCCGCCCTCCCTGCGCAGAGCCGGCGCTTCCTCCCGACGCGCTGCCCAGCCGGGCCGGTGGGGCGGGGAGCTCCGGGTGGCGCTGGGCTCGCCGCTTCCCCGGCCCGCGCCGCACAAAGGGGACCCGCCGCTGCCGCCTTTGTTCGGCCCAGCGGCGCCGGGAGGGGAGGCCGGCGGGTGGCACGCTGGGCGCTTCTCCCACACGGAGATTGTTCCTCCGGCGCTGGCAGGCGCGGAGCAACTTCACCGGAGTTAATTTGGGTCTGTGATGAAAACTGCTCCACCTGTGCCAAATGCTGCTCGGCATTCAGCACTGAAGTCAGCCTACGCGCGGTGCTTCAGCTGCCTGTTTATGCCTCAGGAGCTGACTGGTGACTCCTGTTAAATTAAGGGTGGGTTTTTTATTGCTCGGGGTGGATGGTATCGCAAAGATGCGTTTGTTAGCATTCTATGTTTGGCAGCCACCAAGAAGTATTGAAAAACGAATTTCAGATATACCTTTGCCCCATTACCTGTGGTAGGTCACAGATCTTCTTTCAAACGTAGCTACTCATTTGCCTATTGATCTGGAACATGTCCGGTTAAGGTACCTTTTCCAAAGCTTTTTTTTTGTCATAGTACTTTAGTGCTGATCATATAAATCTCCTCCAAGCTTACCGGTTTAAGTCATTCAGTTCAGGTACCTGAGGTCAATGCATGCAATCCTGTCATGCCAGTTAAAACAGTAGAAGGGGAAGAATTTTCCCTGATTCACATCTAACTTAGAAGAGACTGATAGAAATGCCCTTGTATGAGGTCTTCTCTGAAGGATAATTAGACTTCAGTCGTTTGCATAGAGGTGGAAGGAGCAGTCACTGTATATACACAAGCGATCTTTTAAGGCAGCAACAAAACTAGACTACCCAAGGGTTGTTTAAACCAGATATAAACCCTAAGCAGGCTCCTTTAAAAGGTCTTTTCACGTAATGTTCATTAAGCCATAGCTGTTAAAAGACCCCACCTGGGAGCTCTCACTGTGCAGAGCTCTGCTTCCCAGACAGAGGGGCAGAGCAGCACAGGGCCTTAGATACTAATCCAGCTCCTCAAGTTTAGTACTACACCGTGTTGCATTCCAAAGAAGCAGGTGATTTATCAGTTTCCCTAGCTATTACCTAGAAATTTTCTGCATAGTCCATGAGGTATGTGAGGAAGGAGGGGGACCTGTGGCATGTAAGCTCTTCCACATCATCCACAAGGAGCTTCTGCTTCCTGCATGTCCTAGCATAGCTGCATCAGAAAAAGGGAATGAAAAGTATGTGAGTTTGCACCTTTACTCCTGTAGTGGTACTGTAGAGGGGGAAAAACTTTTTTGTTTTATCTTAAAATTAAAAAATTATGTGCTTGAGGGTAAAAAGCCTGAAAATGTAAAACAGCGTAGTAAGCATGAAGAAGCCTGCCTAAGACATCAAGCAGCCTTAAATAAAACCAGTGTGCTAGAGGTGTAAGATACATCCTACATCCTAGGTGCTATCGAGATCTGCTTGCTGTGTTAGGCACTAGGGCCAGAAGCCAACCATCAGCCCTGCAGTGTGTGCTGAATGGATCCTCTGCCACACAATGGCATAGTCATTTGGCACATGTTCAATCCACAGGCACCCCACCTCTTGTGGCCAACTTCTACAGGATGTGCATTCTGCCCTTCATTCTTTAGGCTGGATATACGTAGTAAGGGGAGGACTAGGTAAATGCAACTGTAATGTGAAATTAGATGACCTGTTCTGGCCAGAAAATTTCCCAATTCCTAGTTCTCATCAATATTTAACTTCAGATCGATATAGAGACGTTTCTAAAGCCTAGGTGCATGTATAGCAGTTGTGCCCTTTCTGACAAACCAAGAACTATGGAGTTGTTTCTTACACTACTACCTGGTAAGTTTTTCACACCCAGGCATCAGATGATGGATAGCTTTATTAAATTATGCCACGCTGTGCAGCTGCTGCCTCTGGGAAGAAGTATGAAATAATACAATTAATGCCTCACATTGTAATATAGCTACTAAAATATGATCTTTATTCTTACTGTCAAGATTAGCAACAGAAGCCTCAGACAGATGACCAACCCAATGAAGCAGTGGTGAGAGGTCCTCCCACTGCAAGGCAAGCTGCAGCCTTGAGATCATCATGAACACCCATGGGCTTCATCACATGCCAGATCCCTTTAATGAAACCAGCACCTTGGCCCTAAGATGACATTTAAGGGTACATTAAATGGTTATCCTTGTACACAGATCTTTGCATTTGGAAACATTATAACCCCTGATTTATAAATCATATCCAAGAAAACAAACTAATTTTATAAACATGCATATACCTGATTAAACTTGCTCAATAAGGCCACTCAGTAGGAGTAAAAATCGTGCATAAGAAATTGTGTCGTCTGGAACTAAGTCAAGAACCCGTGGAAACACACATAAAATTATCACATTCCAGACTGATTTCTTCTTTGTGCTTTCCAAATAACAGATTATTAAAAAATGCATTAATCCTGTCAGTCCATTAAAATATTTCACAACTTTCAAAAGGTTTTGAGATAAAAAAATTTAAAACCCCACCTATTGATCATAACTCTCTTCCTAAATCCATATTCTTATAAGACCAAGAATAAAGCATTTGTTGCTCTAATCAATAGCTTTACTCAGAAACAGCTGACACCACTTAAAATCGTGTTAATTAACACAGGTTCACAAGGTCCAGTTCTAATGCAGACAAGCTGTGTCCACCTTAAACAGAGCCTCGTTATTGTTCATGCTTCTTGAATCTGCCATTAATAGTAAGTCTCCATCTCACAGCTGCTGCTAAACCTAAGGCCTGCTTGCATTCAAAGAGGCTTTCAGTTGTAGTTTGTCATGGTATATGCTATTCACAAAGTCACCTGTAACCATGAGTAAGAATGACTGAGAACAAAGCTGCTCATTTTGCACTTGTTAGCTCTAAAATCCCTGCTGTGAAAAGTTTGGGGTTTTGATATGTCTTCCTTGTGTAGACTTCTGTGCAATGCTCAAATACATTCAAAAATGCAGACTGCTGCCTGAATTACTGCAGCATTCAGGCTGAATTAGCCACAGCAACTCAAGTACTGAGTGGCGTAGCCTTCCTACCTGCCCCTACCCCTGTAGGGTGTACTTACCCTTGTAAATATTGTCTCCAGTCTACTGACCAGGAGGTGTGAGCTGGGGTCAGCGACAAGCTTAGCAGACCAAGCTGTAACCTGCATCAGCTACACCCTCACCTGTAAGAGCTTTGGGGTTCAGTCTGGACCGGGCGTAGACGGGGACGGTGACGAGATCTCTATAAGCAGATCTTGGGACAAGCGGTTTATTGCAAAGGGCATGGGTATAGGGGCACTGCTCAGAGCTACAGCTGGCAGCTCTGAGCAGGCCCAAAAGAGCAAGAGAGTAAGCGGGTAAGAGAGAGAGAGAGAGAGTGTAAGAGCAAGGAGAGTGAGGAAGAAGTAGTAAGAATAAGAGCAAGAGTGGAAGTGGAAAAGTCTGAAGTCCTGGTTACAATACAATAAATCATCTTCTGTACTGAATATTCTAATTGTCACTAACCAATCTAATACAAGATACAAATCCTATAGCATTTACATACAGCCTATAAGAGTTCTTATATTACCATAGAGTGTTACATCTTAACTTCTAAAAACTACTCTTTGGACCCCTTCTGCTGAGCTAGTAGGGTCTGCTCTGACCCTTGGACCTGCCTGCAAGCAGAGGGTATTGTTCAATCAAGAGGGGATTACCTTCAGTCGGCCATACCATTGTTTTCCAGTTGTTCAGTAACTAAGACTTGGTATTTCAAAAGTGGCTTTCATTTCGATGTTGCCTGTAGTTTTCATATTCCCAAAATCTTTTGTCAGGCAATCATATTTATAAGGCTTTCCTGTTTCATCTTCCCCAACACTCACCAAATATTTTAGTGTATTTGGCCTTGTTTAAATCCATTAGTGAGGCATGTACATGATCTCTGATGGTCAGCCTGGTCTGCCTGCTCAGCCTACCCAGCCATCTCCTCAGCTGTGCCTGCCGAGGTGAGAGTGAGAAGGCCAGACAAAAGCACTACTTTAGCCATCACAGCTGGATCAGCCTGTGCCTGCACATTACTGAGCTGCATGTACACATTCAACAAAGCTCAGTGAGCAGTATTTCACAAAAAAACAGCTGAGTTTTCTATTCCCACCCTCATGTACATCCAGCTGTTCACAAAAACAAGGTGGTGCAGGACACTCTAGTCCTGTATGTGCTCTGAACAGTATTATGTAAGTTGGGGTTTTTTTCACTTTGATCATAAGCTTTGTAGAAAATGTGTGAGCAACATGTTACTGGAGGCTATAAATGGTGCAGGTATTTAGGAGTTCTGGGAAAAGTGTTTTCTCAGTATTGTTTGAAGCAGGAGGCTGATGACAAAGGAGAGGTGTTAGTCATGCTGATCCATTCTTCTGGTGCTCAATAACAGGGAGAAACAATCCAGAAACCTCCTCCTCAGCTTCTTGAAGGTCTCAGCAATACTTCGAATCATATAATGGTCTATGCTGGAAGAGACCCTTAAGGTCATCCAGTTCCAGCCCCGCTGCCATAAGCAGGGATAACTTCCAGTAGACAAGGTTGCTCAGAGCCCAATCCAACCTGGACTTGAAAATTTTCAGGGATAAGAACCTTTTCCAGTGCTTCACCACCCTCACAGTGGAGAATTTCTTCCTTATCTAATCTGAACCTACCCTCTTTCAGTTTAAAGCCATTACCCTTGTCCTGTCTTTAGGACTGGTTATTTTCCAGTTTTGGAAGGTTTGTGGAGGTAACGCCAGCCAAAACGAAGGCACTGAAAGATGTGAGGCAGTGACTATGTCACTTGACATCCTGCCTCAACCCATGCAAGCAGAGAAATACAGACACATCTGCTCCTGTTTCCTACATACACCTACTTAGAGAACACAGACCCATTAAAGCTGAGCCAGACAGATATCTTTTCTTTAATTAGTTTGTCCTTTTAAGTGTCCCAGGAAAATTGTTATAAGAAATACTATATGATTGCTCAAGAACAAATGAGATATGCTTTTAAACACCCTTTATTACTAACATTGCATAAGCATTCCAACAATCAAATCTAACAGTTTGTTATCATAGTTGCAATCCCTTTGGCTTAGTAGCAGCAAGATGAATAGCATGTCATATCTCTTATCAGCAAATAGCTGCCTGCCTTTGTAAACAAAACTGTCAAGACTGATTCTCCATACACATTTGCAAATTATACTCATTGGTTATGTGTCTTGCGGCATATTTAGTGTGCTGCCAAGGGAATGCTACCTTCACATCAGTTTTATATGTTACCAATATCATAATATTGCCAAGGAACAGGTAGGTACCTTGCCAACTATGGCTTGAATTCACCAATATGTCCTACAAATCCCCGATGGAAAACCTACTTATTATCTAGTTTAGAAACTTTCAATCCTAGCATGTAATGGGAAGTATATGTGATATTCAGCCTGCTCCATAGAGCCCTGTGTCCTCATCCCAGCACCAGCATTTTACTTACTCTCTGACCAGAAGGAATTCAATTCCTTGTCTCAGTTTAACTGTATGCAATATGATAATAATATCACTTAGTGGTGGAGGAGAGTAAATTAGTTGTAATGTGTACCCTGTGCTCTAAGGATATAGAACAAAATATAAACTTAGTACTATAAGTTCAACCGCCCCCCTTTGACATTTAATGTTTTTTGAATTTTATTTAATCTGTGTAATAAATGCAGAGGACAAAACTGATAGTCACTGACATTTTTTAAAGGGAGAATTCCCTTTTTGTGATTTTTATATGGAAAAAACTCTGACCATACCACATTAACAATAATATAAAATATATTAAAATACTGGTGCTAAAATTGCTGTAATGTTGCTTTCACTTACTCATTTTTCATATGAAAACCACTATCATGCTAGTTTTGACATTTTACGTTAATGATGTGTAATAAAGTAATGTCATTTCAACAGAGAATTTTAATTAGTTGCCAGTAACACAATATATTCTTGTATAATCACAAATTTTGTGTGTGAGGACAACTGCCTTGTTCTCATTACAGGAACTAAAACCACAGAGCATCACATTTCTCAGTATTGTACCAGAGGAATGTAGGAACACACTCATGACCACATTAGGGAATGGCACTAACAACAGAATCAGTAATAGATAGAAAATGTGATGACACTAAACTGTGGATCATAACTCATCCATGGAAAAAGCCCTCACCCTACTCCTGTGCTCACCTCAGCCTGCAGCGCTCTGGCTGTTGCACAGCTCTCAAACACTGGGGCAGGCATTTCTTCTCTTCAGCTAATCGAGCCAGCACGGGAAGTGATGCTATCAGAGAAGTCTGTATCAGAAGGGGAGATGAGAAAGTTCCAGCAGATCCTATAGCACACAGCAAACACTAGGGGAGAGTGACTACAGGAGTCATTTATTGCCTGTTGTATGGCTTTCTCCCCTAATTCTCAGGAGCTAGAAAATTTGAGAGGGGTCAAAATTGCCGAGTGTGACCGAGTATCATCCAAGCCAGCTGAGTTGCAGTGTGGATTTTTGAGTGTGAATAAATCCAAAAGCAGTGAGATCTGATTTCAGGGTGTCTCCATTATTTAAGAGTTGTGTGAGGTGCAGAACTAGCTCAGAATAGCATGAGGAAAATGGCAAAACAACTCATGAACTTCTCAAGAACTAAACATGGTTTGGATTGGTAAACCATTAATCCAGAAAGGGGTGTTTGTTTTTTCTTTCTGGAAGAAATCTTGATTTAGCCTTTTTAAAGATGTAATTACTTGTTGTTTTCCTCAGAAAAGAGGGTTAGCTTTACAAGGACCTTGAGAACAGTTAAGGAAGAAAAGAAGGAGTATTAAAAGATGATCATGAACTGATTTATATGTAGAAATTAATAACTTGTTGTAAAAACAACTATGATATATCAAAATTAAGATAAATTAATCATAATGTTTATTTCATGGTATCTATTGTATCTGTACAATTTTCTAAGTATGAAGACAGTCTGCTTGTACTGAAGTACTTTGCAGTTACAGTAACCCACTAACGTGAGAAGCAAAAATCTTAGTCAAAGTCTGAAATATAAGGTTAGCACATGAAACCTTGTATGCCTTTACAGTTATGTGCATGTTTTTTCTCCTCTTCAGTAAAGCACTCTGCTAGAAGGAACAGATGCCTCTTTCTGAAGGACTTCAACTGTGAGAATTGCTGCCCTGAACCAGTTCTTTCCTGTTTGGTTTTTTTTTTTTTCCAGTCTCCATTGAGAGGGGTCCAGAAGACTGGTGGTTTTAACTTGCATGAGAGGTTTCACTTCCCCTTTGGCTTAGGGCTGACAGCAACACTCTCTCCCTACCTCTGCCCCACAGCTGGTGTGGGATCCTACCAGGGCACAGGTTGAGTTGCATCAATGTCCCTCTGTGGTGTGGTGTCAGAGAGGGGTTATTTAAGGCAGTTCAACAGACTACGAAACTACCCCACTTTCCAAGCCTTGCTTTTTCTTTCTCACTTGGCTTCTCCTCCAGGAACAACTCAGCAAGCAGCATAACATGGCCTTATACATTGTCTAACCCCAAGTGTGCAATGCCACCCTGGCACTCACCCGCAGCAGTCCTCCAAAAGCGCTGCAGCTCCGTCCCAGACACTGCCACTCCCAAGCCCTGCTTTGAAGAATGCACCAAATACCCTGGCAAGGGCAGATTGGAAGAAAAAAAAGGAAAAAAAATCAATCCATGTTGCTGCATCCAAGCTGCTCAGAAGGGGCTTGCCACCCCCCAGAGTTACCAGCACTTTCTGTTAGGAGGCATGTGATCATACTTATATAGTGCATGTGGGTAGTGACTGTGTCCCTTTCTGTGCTGGCTGTTCCAAGAGCTTCTTTTGACAGCTCAAACATGAAAAGATTTGTTATTTTTTGAAATGTAGTGGTAGAGGTTTTATACTTTAGGCCAGAGTGTTAGTGGAGGCTCTTTGGCGATGTGTGCATTGGGAGTGACAAGCAGTGAATAACTGACATCAGGCATAAGTAATATTTGTAGTCTGACTTTGATATGTTATTCTTTAAAAAATCCAGTCTGTAAATACAGTCTACATTTGTTAGCTTGAAAGGAAGGAAAGGGGATGAGTGCAAATACAGAAGAGAGAAATGAATAACCATGACAAGGAGAAAAAGCAAGCAGAAATAAGCCGGTAAAGATAAAAAGGAGTGGGATTATTAAAAGAGAAAATATAGACATACAAATGGATCAAAACTAATATAAAATTGCTAAAAAGCAGGAGAAAAAACAAAGATGAAAGGAATCATAGTGTAACAGATCAGGAAAAAGAAGAAAGTGTTTATATATTCTAATCTGAATTCCTATACACAGCCAATAATGACTTCAGCACCTTATGAAATAAATGTGGTTTTGTAAAACAGGTATGTGATGAAGTCCCATTGATTGTGAGACATTGGTTTGCAAGTAAAAAGGATGCTGTAAAGTTATTTAAAATAGTACAGCAGGAGTTGGGAGGGTAATGGGTATGTGTAGTGTAGAAGCAATTTGGATGGTGATGAAGTCACACCATAAAACAAATATTATGATTAACCCCCATAAGAACAATGCAGTTTTTCGCTAGAAATTACTTATTCCAGGGAAGAAATTTGAATGAACTTGTGAGGATCTTTCAGAGACTCCAGGGAAGCCAATGACTGTATTTTCATTCAGACTTTTTGCTTTTCTTTGTTAACTATTTGTAGACTAGGAATGGCAATGAGACCAGTAATCTAGAAGATGATATGTACTTTTCCTGAGTTCTTTATTCACACACTGCCCATTATTTCCTTTGAGAGCAGGAGCAGCTATAATCTAGCAGGGAACAAATCTTTGAAGTCATTGAAGTATCTTCCAAAAGGAAATATTTTACATCAGAAAAACAGAAGAGAGAGGCATGAGGGGCTTCCAGAACAGGTCAGTGGCTGAAGTAGAGTATCAGTTCCCATGTGGTGGTCTCATTATCACTTCCAAACAGCACTTTTACATAGAAGAGTTGTCAGATGAAACTTCACATCAGTCAGCACACTTTTTCAACTTACTGAACATAACAACAGGAAAACTATGCAAATCAGCATGCTTAAATAGCATAAATCATGGAAGAGACACATTGTCTATCCACAAGAAAAAAAAACCAACAGAATTTTAATATTGTATTAAAGAAGTGGAGCATCAACTGCTTCCTTTGTGTACTTGGCTGCTTATAAGACTTAGTTGCTGCAGGAAAGCTATACATTAAACTTTTACAAAGGGATGGAGCCAAGACTGGGTATGGCAGGGTAGGGACTGCACTCAGCTCTGCTTGCAGAGCAGCCGCAGGTGCTAAACAGCCTCCACATGTTTGCCTTTCCACAGCTGGGAACGGAGATGCCACCTTTGAAAACATCCTTTGTGTGCTTCTGTTCCAGGAGCTGAATAAATATTTGTTATTTTCTCATTTCACACGGCCTCTGCAAAATTATATTATAAAGTGTGTAAATTGTTAGGAAATCTTGGCTAGAAGGCACTACAGACAGCTAGGCATGTAGTACCTCATTATTTCATAGATTAACTAAAAGTGTTATATCTTGCTTACTTGATTGCTGAGTGCAACAATGCAGATATTTATTTTACACCAAACAGATCTGTTGTAGCTGTTTGTGGAAATGGCAATGTCTTCTAAATTTATCTTTAAAAGGATGTATAGTTACAAAGTAACTATAAAAAAGGATGTAAGTAACCTAAAAAAGGATGTATAAAGTAACCTAAAAAAAAGGATGTATAGTTACAAAGTAACTATAAAAGAGGGGGGATTTTTTGTGAGAAAACAACACTCTGCAAATATATGGTGTAGCATTATAGTTATGTTACAGAATCTGAAAGTGTAATTTACAATAAAAACTTGTTCATAAAAATTTTATTTGTTTTTTAAATAAATTTATTTAAATGTTTTAAATTTTGCTTATTCTTTCTTTTCCAGAATTTCTGAAATTTATCTTAAGGTCATTCCCAGTTGTTCAAATGGCAGATGTTTTATTAAACATACAATGTACTGGGATGTATCCTACTTTACTCATCAGCCATTTTTCACTAGCAACTAGGAGATTTTATGTGAATGAAATGATGGGAACTATTGGTGCATGTGAAGAAAGATTGGATTCTTGTGTTTTATACCCCACTAAAAGAGCCCTAATACAATTCACAGCTGCAGGAAAAACCCCTGTGCAATATTTAATGGTATATTGTCACAAACTATATATGGAATTTTACTTACAATCATAATTCCTAATTTTGCAATGTTTAACACAGATAAAAAGCACAACCTGAGTTCAGAAACATAAAACATCCCTTTTCACGTGTGCCTCCAACTTAATTTGTCTTTATTTCATATTTTCAGTAATAGACTCCAAGTACGATTCAAGCATTTCCCTGATTTTTGACCAGGTGTATGTAATATTTATAATCTATTAAAAAACCTGTAGGGAACACTATTGACCTTTAGGGAAGTATTTATTTGCTGTTAATGCTGCAGATTTAAATTTAAGCATATATTCAAGGTGTACATTCAGCCTCAAATAGGTTCAGTTCTATGTTAAATGAAGTTTCTTCAGAGATAGGTAAAATTGTTAAGAAGGCTGCATATATCTGATTTCAAGGAGAAACATAAACAAATATTCTTGTCTACTAAAGTTTCCAACTTTCATTTATCGTCTGCCTCAGTATATTATGCTCTACCTTACTTGGTTTTGCAAAGCTGTTGTTAATATGATTTATTCATAAAAGAAAGTGACAAAACTATGTTGCTAATCCTCCTGACTCCATAATAAATCCTTGCTTGTTTTCTGTACTCTAATATCTACTTTCAATAATGCAGAAGCAAGTTTAGGTCCTTGGATAATAAAAGTCTCCATATAAAGCAAGTGCTCTTTGGCAAAAAAAAACCCCAAACAAAAAACAAAACAGGATTTCATATCTCTCTAAAATCCCTTGCACTTTGAAAACTTTTGGGGCTTTCATGTGTGAGCTTTGCAGGTGCCAAACTGTTTCCCTTCACACTCTGTGCATTGCTGTGCTGGGTCATTAAACCAGCCAGGGACAGCTTGGTTTTGTACCCACAGAATGAAGGACAGAGAGAGCAACACATGCTGTCCTTTGCCTTTTTGTTAGATTTGAGGTTGATTTGTGGCAACATATACTTCCTCTTGCTGAAAGAAATTTAGATATACTGAGCAGGAAAGGTTGTACAACTGTTGAATATATTGTGCTTAGTCCCCAGTGGAGTTTTGAGAAGCGTGAAACACATTATATTAGATGGATAATAAGTTAAGACTTCCTCTTTTTTAAACTTTTATTCTTTCTTTTTTTTGTTATTGTACTGTACATACGGAATGTGTTAAACTCAACATGTACCTTTGCTAAAAATACCCAATGTTCAAAATACAGTTTGAAGTTAGAAGCATTTACCTCTGAATCGCTGTCCTACATTATGCTACAAACTGCTACTCTTCGTAAGAAATCTTGTATTATAAACAACTATCTTCCTGGGCCTCAGGTGACTTTTAATGAAAGCATGTATTCCCTTTGTATATTCCCTCAAATTTCTTGCCAGGTGTTAATCTTGACATTTTGAAATATTTCATTTTTTAAAACTTCAAAGTATTTTGCAACATTGGCTGTATAAGAGTGCTTGCTAACTTTAAATACTCCATATTTCTAATATTAAGACTTTGTCATTACATGTACCACTAGTAGGAGTAATGGAAACTCTCTCCACCTGAATTAAGTTCTATCATAAGAAGGTGCTAAATCTCACTTGACCAAAATGGGCTACAGAGTACATTTTCCTGCACAATGAGTCCAGGTCTGTCTTGGCGTATCACCTGAGCTTCTCTTGAAGGAAGGAATAGAACAACCATCTCTAGGAACAGAGTGAATCAGATAGAAACAGACTCTGTGCTCAAGGGAGTCACGTTCTGTAATTACCAGCAACATTTCTAATGCTAAAAAGACTTTACAGGTGAAACTGTTGTCATTTTGCATTTTACCCAAGAAGTACCTGGGTGTTTCAATATGGGTGTAACAGTTTCTACCCCTTTAGTCAAGTCCTCTAGAAACACTGTAGATACCTTGATTTCCTCTTCTTTGTTTCCTCTCTCTTAAGAGTGTCCCCCTTAGGAGAGCCTGTAAGGAGCTTCCCACATTCCCCCAGCTGCAGAGCACATCTGCACTGGCTGAACCTGTGTCCTCAAGCACCTGCTTGCTCCAGTCCTTTGCAGTCCATGGTGTGGCTGAACAAAGTGACACTACAAAGCCAGCTGCTGGCCCCACCATAGACCTTATTGCTATGGCAGCCCAAAACAGAGAAAAATAATGAAAGGGGAAAAAGAGTTTTCAGCCACCATTCCTCTGTGGAGCTATTGGGAAGGTTACACCTGTGGTTAAGGCGAGAGAAACCACCAAAACAATACATTTTTCCTTCTGAAAAATCACAATTGTACCATGGCATAAAAATCAGAGAATGAGAGAAGTGCTCCACTGTGTATCTTTTCTCCATACAGTATTCGTTGTCTTTCAAAGCTTGAAGAAATATTTTTTTTCAGGAACTGCCATGTGAACCCAAGTCTCACCAACTTCTTGGTGCTTAAGCTACTTTTGAAAAGGAGGCTATGTAGCAGATCTTTAAGTTGGGGATTAAAAAAATTATTATTAGGAGGTATTCATCTGAGTAACATAGCAACTTCTGAAAACTTTACCATGAAACAAAGAATTCATATTTATGGAATTAGTTCAGTTCTCTTAACATACAATAGTTCTCCTGGGATATCATAAGAAATATGAATGCCATGAGTTTGTATACAACAGAAACTGCACTTATTGTAGAACTAAATAAATTCTTCATATATGTGTTTACTTCCAACGTAATATGCGGTATAGCTGGTTGTAAGTAAACAAAAGTGATGCATGTGTGTGCAGTGATTCATATCCACAGCTGAAATATTTCATGTTTCTTTTAATCTGCAGGAAAATATTTGCAAACAGGAATTATTTTTTCTCATCTATGGAATGAATGTATTGTATACTGATAATCATTAGCCATTCATTGTTAAATAATGTAAAAAAAAAACCAAACAAGAAAAAAATCAACATATCATAATGAAACCATACTTGCATGTTTTATTTGAGGCTTTTATTTCAATAGACTGGCCCTGGGAGTTAATGAATATACTTTCTTCTTATCTGAAACATTAATCTGATACTTGTTTTAGAAGTATTTGGGGGGAAATTACTCCATTATAATAAAGCTGTTGCTAGGAGGCCTGGAGAAACCTAAACCAATTTGGCTTGGAGAAAAAGATAATCAGTGTCTTAGTGCTTTCTTTCTAACGTGCCCCTCGTGCTTTTACCCGAGAGCAGGAAATCAGTGAGTGGAGCATAAATCTCCATTCTGATTGTTTACAGAGCATAATGAGGGCCTCAAGCAAAGAAATGCATCATTTGCTTTGTACCTGCAGCTGAACTGCAATGCGTCCCATTTAATACCCGCCAAATACCATGCTGGACATGGAACAAAAAGCCATCATTTTGGATGAACGTGTTGTTACTCTGCAAGGGTATAATTATTTGGAGGAAAGTTTAAAAAAGTCCATCCCAGAAAACGTTTCTGGTCCTTTCAGATTTTATATCAGTGGCCTCAAATTTCAGTTCTATCATTTTCATTTCTCTCATTTTCTTCCTCGTTAACATCTGATCCTGACATAATTTGCTGCCTTTATTTGTCTTGTCTGCCCCTTTTCCCAAATCCTGTTTCTTTTACTTTTTCTTCAATGCGTATCTCATTCTGGGAGGAATACTGAGATTTTGACAGCGTTCCTCTCCCTCCCTACTCCATGAAAAATATACTTCCTATGCTTTCAGCTGTGTTCATTCAATGGCTGCATTTTCCAAGATGAAGCCTCTCTGGGGGCTTCAGTGGCTCTCTGGCCATCTCCAGATTCCCACCCTGTTTTGCTCACCATGCCTTGCCTGCAGCATGGCTTATTCTCTTTCTCATCTCAGTGCCTCTGATCCTCAAATCCAAAACCTCTTTTTTCTCTCTGAGCATGTTGTGTCTATATCTGTTTCTCTACTACTCTCTGTTGGATGTCCCATTGTTTCTCAAGGTCAAGCAGCTCTAAAATGGAACTTCTCTTACTTTTTCCTAAAGTGCCTTCCTTCCCCCATTCCTCTATCACCAGTTTTCTCTGACATGTTGAAGCTCAGTATTAGGTTCGATCTTTCTCACTTCATTCTTCTTACATTAAGACTTTCACTAGTTCTTTTTGCTTATGCTGGATTATTCAAAATAACAACCCCTTTTTAGTGGGTATGTGATAAAAAATAACCAGCACCGATCCTCTCATAATTAGTATTAACCACTTCCTATTACCCTTTTTTTTTAACCTTTGCAATTTATGCCATCTCAAATAAACTTTACCCAGCCTAAGGCTCACTCACCACAGTCCCCATACATCTTGCTCCCCTTCTTTTTAAGATTCTTTGCAGCTTCTATGTGACAATGTCTCATCTGACAATACCTCATTCCCTCTACTGTCCTCATCTCTCTCTAGATAATGCTTAAGATTTCCCTTCATCTCTCTTTTTCATGGTAGTCTTACCTCTCCAAGCAAGTTTAGTTTTCCTTCCTTTCTTGTTGTATTCCTTTTCTGGGTTCCTCAATCCTCTAAACATATAAAAATTATTTTATATTAGAATCAACTATTAAGAACAAAAAAACCCCCAAACAACCCCAAAACTGGTCAGAGCATACTTTTCATTTCTGATATTTACAAGTCAAAAGGAGGGCAAGAAAGACATTTGTTGCCTTTCAAAGCAAGAAGAAAATACATTGCTGTTTGTCTGTCATTATACAAGGTACCACAAAGGATTTCTGTAAGAGGTATTACCTATGCTAAATTTCCTGCAGTCAAACCCCATCAGTGAGACTTTAATTTTTCTGTTGCAACAGTAATTTTCTTAAAGACTTGATCCAACAAGGTACTTAAACACTTGCTTGTGTTCAGACTTGTGAGTGACCTCACTGTAGATACCGGAATTGCACACCTCATATACTTGCAATTAAGCACACAAACAATTGTTCTCCTCAAATTGTGCTTTAAGCTAGCTTAGTGGTTATTGCATTCATTTTGCTTTCAGGGCATAAAAGAAATAATTTAAAGAAACATATCTTGCAAGATCCTGAATTTAAGCAGATTTTTCAGGTTTTAAAATATTTTTAGCTGAGGCATTAACTTTATTCTACAGACTGAGACATTAGTCTTCTGACTTTTATGAAAGTTCATAGATAAAATAAAGAGTATGTTAAAAAAATGTGAAATCTTATACTAAAACCCAGGGATGAAAATTCTTGCAATTTCTTCTCTACCTCACATGAAAAATGCTTTACCATAATGACACATTTTAAAAGTGTATTCCTTGTAATGACTACTGACTTCCTCAGAAATAAAGATATAGATAAATGGATATTGAAATGTAGAAACATATGCCATAGAGCCTTTATTGATGAAAAAAAGGCTTGGTGTTCTTTCACAGAAACTACTCCAAGTTATTATAGCATTAACAGTGGTTCAAACACTTCAAAGTTTAATTGCATTGTGTCGGTGCCAAACCAAAAGGTACAACTGCACACAGAAGAGAAAAAAAGACATAATATATGTTTGGTACTAAAAAATGGATATATCCTTAAAATACCAGCCATCATAGGAGGGGTGCTTGGAATACTGAGTAGCATTTATATAACACATAATAAATTTTAAGCTTACAAAGGAAAGAAACTTTTTCTTTATAGTTGAAAGCAGCTCCTTTTCACTCTTTTAACCATTTGCAAGTCAGAATTTCCCATAATAGTGAATAAACCTTCAAAATTTTGCTGTGATGATAAATTCTTACCCCTTCCTCAGGAAAGGAAAGTTTCATGAGTAGATCACGCAATGAGTGTTCAACAAACTCACAGAGAAGCTGTGAATGCGGCTGAAAGAGCTTGGCTCAGTCTCTTGGATTTGAACCATTTTTTCCTCCCAGAAGTTAACCTTTTTTGGATATCTTCCTCCAACAAATGCCGCCCTTTCTGATCTTCACTACTCCTTCCACATATCCTTTTCCAGAAATTACTGCATTAAAGCATCAGAATCTCCCACTGCTTCAAAATATATATCACACTGAGACAATAGCTCTCAAGGTCACTTCCCAGAATCTTTTCTATTGATTAGCATTAAAAACTATTAGGTGTCTGGCTGGGTGAGTGCCTATTAGGCTACTGCTAGCAGCTCCTGAGGTTTTAGTCTGTTTATGGACGAGCACATGCATAAATTTGGATTTTTTCTTCCAGGTATCCTATTGTTACATTTAAATATTACATAAGGTATGGGCTGGGAGCAAACCAAGGGATTTTCTCACATGGTGCACTGTTGAAGAAGAGCACAAAAAGATGAGCTCTGCATGCCCTGAGTGTCCTGGATGGGAGTCAGCACAGCTCTGTGCAGCAGAGAGTCCCTTTCATCTGTGAGATCAGAGGTTCAGCCTCTGTGCCAATCAGACCACCGCAGCTTTTAGCTGGGAACTTTGGATTTGCGTTCCCATTGTTAAATATCTTCATCTGTGCTTGCTGCCAGCTCAGAAGCAGCTTTGGGCATTGGGAGGATGAGTGTTAAGGAAAGGTGTTGACTTCTCACACGTGTGGGGAGAATTGGTTGGCGTGTGTCTTCTGCCCGGTGCAGGGGAAAGCACTGAGGACAGTGAGATGAGCCTCCTGTGAGCAGGCTCCCTGGCCAAATGCCATCTGCCTAGAGATGTTCTTCCTCCAAAACAGTTATGAAACTATTTTCCCTCTTGCTGTGGCGATGGGAAATGTGCTGCTTGGGATTTCTCAGTTTTTGCCAGACACTTCTGTGGTGTCACTGTATTCAGGCTTTGGGTAGTTCATATTTCTAAAGAAGAGCTGTGTATGATTCCAAAGTTCTTCTCTGTTCCTATCACACAGGGGGGGAAAATGCTGTGGAGTTAGTTTTTCAATGCAAGGGTTAAAAGCTGCTGACTCTGTTTTCTGAGCTGGGGCCCCAGTTCCATCTATACCCATGCAAGTGACACTCATACTCACAAAACTCACTTAATTGAGGACTGAGTCATTCCCTCCTACATTCAAACCCATGCTTCCAACAGCTGGTACACAGTGTCTTTTGCAGCTTTTAGAGTTTTGGGAGGGGTTTGCTGGAATTTTCTTGTATATACTATATATTTCTTGTTAAATCATGGTCACAGTCTTCCCTAATCCTGACATTCCCAGTTTCTGCTGGCAGCCATCAGTAGCTGTTCTTCCTGTTGTCAGTTCTGCTACTGTTGCTCTTATAAAGATGCTTCTGGGAGTTTCGAGAGGTTTGATTCCATTAGGCAAAGACACCAGCATCAGCCTGGTTCCCATGGCTACCAGCTCCTCAGTCTCTACTCAATACAGACTTTTCAGCCACTCTCATCCAAAAAAAAAAAAAAAAGTAAAATAAAAATCCATCGCTTATCTCAGGACACTGCAAGTTGAATTGCAGCTTCCTCCTGTTATTCACACTGGCAGCAAGAAACCCTAAACTTAAAGAAACACGTGACTGTAAAGGCTCACTGTGACTGTTCCATTCAAGGCTACTGCTGCCACAAATACATCATAGAATCCTATACATAAATCTGTCAGGATCCATCATATAATAACTCCTAGGATTTTTTTCTCTCATGGTTTTCAACTAGAGGATTGAGTGGATAATTCATTTTTCTGGTTTCCTTGAAAAAGTTTGGTCAAATTTTTGGTATTCTCAAATCAAAGAGTAAAATGAACTGTTTGAACCGAAATGAGAACATTTTGTTCCCTGTTTCCATACTGAAGAACAGGTGAGCCAGAATGAAAACATTTCATTTTCAATGAGGGCAATTTTAACAAATGTAAGTAGTAGAAAACACAGATATAGTTCTGAGAACCATTCACAGAGTAAAGTGAGAAATTTAATTTCTGTTCTCTCTTTTTCAGGCAAACCAAAGTCCACTTCCCTGACTGAACAAGAGTTTTTTGCCTTATTTCAATAAGTCCTTAAGGACTTTGCACAAAACCTAACTTAGGTTTAACTGTTTTCTTCCTGCATCATATCATATTCTCTAGTGAGGTAGTTAAAGCAGTCTCCTGAAGTGCCCTTATACTGGGAGAAAATATCAAATTCAGGCTTTTCAGATGCTGAAGGTGTCCCAGCCCATTAGCTGGTCAGTGTGGATTCCTTTACTTCTCATTTCTAAATCTAGTCATACACATGGGTAAAATTCACTGAAGTCTACAACTGGATTTAGGATGAAGAAGCTTGGACTGCTATAATTCAATAAACTGTTTTTAAAACTCTCTAGTCTTCTAGAGTTTTACCAAAGCTGCATGTAGAATTTCAGAGGAGATCCAATTAATATCTTACAGTCATTCATTAGCATGTCATAAAACATCTGATGGCCCCAAATACTTGATTTGGGTATAATTTAAACAAGAACAAATCTAGAATGTCTGCAGGTTTCATGCTGATTTACCACTACAATGTATACTTTGCCCAAACTGCACAGAACTCTAGAAAACAGAAAATCCTCTGGTAGCACAGTATCAGTGACAGCTGGTCGAAATGCTTGAAACTGTCATTTTGCAAAAAATATTTGCCTTCTTTTGAACTATGAATTAAAACAGTAGCACTGTATATAAAATAGCATGCATTGATTTTTTTTTTCTCAGAACTTTTGAAAAATACTGTCTGAACCAAGGAAAAGCAGCCAGATTTAGAAACAAAAAATTGATTAGCTAACAGAAAATACATTTAAATCCAATTATACAAGCAGACCTTTCTAAAGACATGGTTGCTTTTGGGACAAATATGAGGTGAAATTTTAGTGTGTAGGATTCCTGCACAATTTTCAGTTTGTTCTTTGTCAGGAGCCTGGATTAAATCAACCCTCAAAGTATTTCTCCTACAATGGTACAGCTCTGCTCCACCAAGTGTCTGCCGTCATGGTAATTTAGCTCACTGATCCCTCTGAGGGATAGTTCTCCTAGTGACAGGAATGGTAGGGCTGTCTAGTGTCTGGGTTCCCCCACAAACTTCCCCTTGGCTCTCTGAAAGAGCCGCATGGTGGCATGTAAGGAATGTATACATTTGACTGGGATTTAGGGATAACAAAGGACCAAGCTGGAAGAGTTTCTTCATCACAAGTTTCCTGCTATGTGAGGATCAACTTTTCACCATGTGTGCGACAAGGCTGATGTTTTTGGAAGGCTTCAAATCTCCTGCATATGTGTGGTACAAGTGGTCTCTGTGCACATTAAATACACAGTCGGGGTCACTGTGGGCCGTCTGTGCACCACTCATAGGGAATCTGACACTTTCTATCATCATTAAGCATAATATTCATGCAATACTCAGCACAGGCTTAGTAATGGTCAGAGCAACTAAAACAAATGTAATCAACCCACAATCATTCACTCTCCTTCCATGCTGGGATCCTCTCAGAAATCTCTTCTTCCCAAAGCTGTGAGTAAAAGCAGGATTCATTTGACCATTTGACAAATTCATCTGACCAGAGATATGCACTTCTGGGCAATTCAACCCCTCCCCAGCAGCACCTTAAAATAGGTCAGATGAAACTGCTGCTTAAGACTGCCTATTTCTCTTTTTTGACAGAGAGCCTAAAATGAAAACGTAAGCAATGAACACCCACCTGCCAAAAGCCATTACAGCTGGGTGAGAAGCATTGCACTCAGTCTCTTTCAAAAAGCTTTTAGATAAATCTAGGGGGGTTTTGTGCCTTTTCAGGGCTGCCTGCCGTTGCATCTGTCCTGCCTTCAGTCTGCTTGCCTCTTGCAGGAGGACCTACAGGCAAGCCCGAGGCCAACAGCAGGAGCTAACTCCACTTCCAGTTTTCCTACACATCCACCGGCTGGCTCGGGGACTTCTGTGGATATACGCAGGTACCCTGTGTACCTCTTCAAGGTCTCCTCAGCAAGTCTTCCCTCCCCAGACATAATTGTTCCCTTCCAACCCCTGCTACCAGCATATTGAACTGGCTGCTTGGGCACTGGTGTTCCTGGGTAGAGCTAGAGGAGAGTGGATGAAGTAAGAAGCTAAACGAGGTGATGAGTCTGGTTTTCACTCTTGAAACAGGGAAACCAAAGACTGTACCTTCTAAGGATGAAATACATCCTACATTCATTTTAAACTACCACTGGTGATGCTAGTACGTTTCTCCAAATTAAAAGGAATTTATCCTAGGGGAACTATTTTGCCTACTGTCAAACCCATGGATCTGGACCTTGATTTGAATGTAAAAATTGTGCCAGGGGCTCTTCCTCCAGCTTTTCATCTGGGAGAAGTGGAAGTGAATTTTCTCTCTGAAGTCAAGCATGTGTTTATATGCAACCTAAAACTTAACTACTCTCTCAAATGAGCATTTACACTTTTCAAATCATTAACATCCCCTTTGATACCAGTTGCAGTCAACATTTAAAATGACAGCTTTTCTCAGAATTTTCATTACTATAAGATGTAACTCAAAGTAGAATTGCCTGTAATTTCAGGCAGATCAATGAAATCCACCTTATGCATTCAAGAATGTATTGACTGAGTACACTTGAGGAAAAAACCTGTTAATTCTCCAGAATTAGGCTTCTTAAAATCTTCCAGGTACTGCAAGTTAAATTTTGCTTAGTGCTGAAGAACAGACCTGTTTCCTGCTACATTTTTGAAACTCTGCCATAGCCTTTCATCTTGCAAGTGTGTAACTGAAGTTTCAATTAGGACTATTATGTGCAGTCTAATCTCTGTGCAACACAACAGGAACTTTTCAATGATCTCCATGGCAAAAGAAGTACTAAGAAATCAGCACAAGAACTACTTACTACATTTCTGAGGCATCTTTAGCTATGCTAAAGTATGAGTATGAAGTAAGTTAAACATAGTCTGTTAAATCTGTTAACAACTTACCTCCCATTTAATTGGTCCCTCAGGAGTCATTGTTCTTTCATATGGTCTCTTCATAAAAATAATGTACCAATAAAGTAATTAATATGTGTAATATAATGTTTATTTATAAGATGTTCTCTCTACAGTAAGCCGCTCTGACATACTCCCCTCTCTGAAGGTCTCATGAATTAGTAATTAAGGAGGCCTTACTTTTAGAGTATTTCATTTGAACAACATTTTCAGGCATGTGATATGATTCTTGGTGTGTTCTACACAGGGCCAGGGGTTGGACTTGATGATTCTGCTGGGTGCCTTCCAACTCAGTATATTCTATGATTCTGTACTGATAATTTTCCCTCATCTCATGAGCTTGACTGTGATGAAACTGTGTCCTGTACTTAAACAGGCATGAGAAACTAGGCCTAAGAAGCTGCCAGCATCAAGGGGAGAAATCTGTCCTTCCACTGACAAACAGGATGTCAAGGCTGCTCCCCATCATGGTCAGCAAAGCTCAGCACACGTGCATGAAGAGCAAAGAGAACAATCCAAGAGGGGTGGTAACTCTCCATGCTCTTCGGTAGCTCCAGATGCCTAGGAGACATTTTATTCTGTGTCTTCTAGGTGCCCTTCTGTTTCATGGGGATGAACAGTCCTTGCTTATTCTTGAATCCTGTTGAGCTCCTGAACATCATGTCACTTTGTCTGGAGTGGACATTTTCCTTCTGTGACAGCCTTGGGTGAAAAGTAGAAGGGCTCATAAGAGCTTGGTTGGTACTCTGATACTTTCCCAGTTCCTGATCTATTCCTCTGTACAGTACTAAGGCTACTCATAAATATTCAGAAACCATTTATGCACTCAAATTTTTAGTGTTCTTCAACTAATTGAGTTATATCATCAAGTTTAATCTGCTGACTTTGGGAAATCCACTTTTTTCCCAAATCTTTTTCTTTCTAAAGATGGCATGTATCATCTCTACTACCCTACAGCTCCATGACGTTTTGTACATTTACTGTATCATATGTTAATTCAGGATCAACATCTTGTGTTGATGGTATGCCTTAGAAGAGGGCTGACACAAAAGCACTGAACCTCCCCACTACCTGGATTGCAAACACCAGAATTTACGGGGCCCCTGTGGTGCAGTGATTGAGTCTCTTTTTCTCCCTTAGATAGTATGTGCACATTGGAGCTTTGATAGGTTGAAAAAAAGTGGGATTGCTCAAGAGGTTTCCAAATTACAGGTAACACTTCCAGAACTGAGCTTACATTGCTCACCACCACCGCCATACAGCCCTAGCATTGCTCTACAGGCATTCACACATTTTTATTTCTCTATTCAACATGTATCCATGCTGGCCTATTGGCTTATTTAGCCAATGAAAAACACGTTCAATTTCAAATCTGATAAAATTGTGTGTGGAAAATTCTTGTTTTGATCAAACTTTCCCAGATTCCAAAAATACAAGAGGTTCATTTGGTTAAGGTAGTGGTGGGAATGGATTTTGCATATCTCACATTTTGAAGATTCGTGTGATTGTTACTTTTTATTGGAATGCAAGTGTTATAAAAATGTTTGTTGAACAAGCACCTTGCCTTCTGCCTCATTGCTCTGATGGTACCTTGCACTGTGTAAAGTTGTATTATATCCACTGAAAGACATAAATGGAGCATAAACTAATACAGCAATGACTAACCAGCCAGGATGTGGATGCCTGAGAGATCCCATCACATATGCCCTTCTTGATTTACTGACACGGTTACAGTCAGGCGAGCTGCTGAAGTTTGACCTCCATTTCATAGGACAGGGTGAACTGCTGACAGATGTTGACCTTACAGGCTTGCATGTCTGCAGTGCTTCCCTGCCATTCACCCAAAATAGCTTTGATTAGCTCATTTTCAGATCGTGCTTCAGTGCCCATTTGTTTTGCCTCGTTCTTGACAAAACAAAGTACAATCAATTTGGGTACAAAAAATGTTTTCAGTTTTCAGTTAAGTAATTGGCAAGTGATTGGATTTTACACACTTTTAAACATAGTATATCAGAATAAGGAAAACAAACACATCACAGTGTTATTTTGTATATATTCTGAATATTTAATAATCTTTGAAACTGAAGCTCCCTCTTTTATTCCATGATTGCAATAATCTGGATTTATTTTGTTCCTGGTAATGAAAGGAAATTGTGTGCAAATTCTATTCCCAGACCAGCCAGATTAACAACTGTAAAACCCTTCAACCCTCTAGTTGGCAAATGATTTATTGACATGACATTCAAATGTGTTTTGCTTCAGCATTAATGACAGGAGTTCCAGAACTTGTCACTAAGGTGATAAATGGATCCTTAAACATACAGCCTTGAAAAACTGCAAACGGTGCCATTTTCCCCCTTCAATTTATTGAAAATCACCTCTCTTTACATTTACAGGAAGTAGCAACTTTTTTTCTGTGCTGCAGTTATAATAGATCACCATTTTGTTTATGAACAGTTAATTACTTTATTTGACCTCGTGTTATTGGGAGGGTGTGGGTTAGTACACAGGAAAAGCACTCTGAAAACAGCTGTTGCAGGACTGGATTTTTTTTGACCTTGAAGAAGATAACTGGAATGAATAAAGCAGCCTAATCAAATGTAATAGTAGTAAAACTGCTATGGTCATGAAATGCACTGATGTCACATTTCCTAATGTGTCTGGTTTCAGCATATCTATGCAAGCTTATAAAAATGAGAAGAGGTTCCCAAGGACAAGTTGTTCCTACACTGAGAAAAAAACATTGACACTGCAGCCTATAGCAGTTGCTAAAATATTTATGCAGATGAAAAAGAAGAGATTTAATCATGTTGTTATAAAATTTGGAGCTCTCTGATATTTGCAAAAGAAAGATGTGAGAAATGGTAAGTTTCACTCTTACTCGAAGTACAGAGAGAAACTGCATTTCTTTTTTATCAAAAGTTTTTACTCTGAAGATTCATCTGTATTTGTGAAAAAGAACCAATTTCAGTGAATTTCTTACTTGGGATTTGGTTTCGCAAAAATGTTGTGAATTCAACAGAATTAGTTCTAATTTCAAACCAAAGAATTCAGACTGTTCATTTTATGATGACTGTTATTTCAGCAAACTGATTTAACCTGTAGGAAAGAAAAAAGAATTCTACAACTTTCAAACAAAAATGAAACACTTTTGTCCTGAAAGGTTTAATAATTTCCATTCTTTTGTATTATTAACAGTGACCAAGTTGAGGAAATTTTCCTGATTTTGACCTGGTTAGGGTGAGAAAGCTGACTTTTAATAAAACCTTGGCAGTTTCCCAGGACACAAAGACCATTTTCATTCTTGCGTATTAATACAATTTTGTAATAAACTCAATCTGTTAGTATGAGTCATTTGGTATCTTGAAAATACTCCGCATTCAGGTGTCCCTGATAGGTTCATACCCTTTGCTGGTGTGGGTAGGCAGTATGACACCAACTGGGTATTTCACAGCTCAGACACTGCGCAGCTATCCAGGCATGCTGGAAGCACCCAGGTGTCAGACTGCAAGGGAAGGAGAAGGCAGGAGTGAGAATCAGTGTTGACTGCCCCAAGTTCACTTCCTTGCAGCAGGGACCATGCCAGCCTCCTCAACTCACTGCTTTAAACTAAACTGAACTGCTGTTATTCAGATGAAAATTAAGGCTTCTCTGCCAAAGAAAGCAGGAGTAAGCTCAGTGCAAGTGGATCAGTTGCTCTGATGTAAATCTCAGTACAAAATGCCACCCAGACTAGGAATAGCTTCTGCATCTCTGGCACAGACCATCCATTACAAACCCAACAGCCCAGGCACTGCAATTAATACAGTTCCAGTAGTTTTTAAATGCGACTGTACTTTATCACAACTCTAATGTGAAAAATTGGGTTGAATCTCCTGGGAGAACAAACTTCCCTTTTCCAGTGAATCTGCAGCTCTTGTGCATAGCAATCCTCCAGTATTCATTCATCCAGAAAAAGGATAAGTTGAAAGCAGAAAGTGCCCTTGTATATAAAAAGCTTAAAAGTAACAGGGAATTTACTGAACTTTGATGTACTCTGAAAATGTCTGAGGGGTGAAACCTCTCAGAGTATTTCTTTATTAAACATTTTTCCCCATCCTTCATAAGAGTAGCATAGCAATAGCTCTATTATTGACTGTTCTATGAAGATTTATCTTCAGCTTGGACAAATGCAATCAGATTCATAGCTGGTGTATTTCTGAATGCCATTTGTTCTGGAAAATGAGTGCCGTTCCTTAGTCAATTGGATTTCCATGTAAAACCCTCTGCTATGATTCCCAGGAGCATTATTCCATGTGAAAGGTTAAAGATAGGTTTCCCAAGTCTTATAGGAAACACTCCTACTGTTCAATAGTGCAGGATGCAATTTAAGGTCAGCATTAGGTAAGAGGAAAATATGAGCTGTTTTATACTTGAACAGAAACCACAAGCCTTGCAAAATACCAGTAAAGTTTCAGTGCTGTGAGAAAAATAGTGATGCATTTTTTATTGTTATGAAATGCCTGATAAAGGCTGAAATAGCATTCATAACAGAGATTTAAGTAAAGCTTTTATTACACTGCTTCCTGGCATTTTATCAAATCAGATGGATGTAGACAACATATAATATTATCAACATCAATCCCACATTCAGACTCTCCAAAACCTCTGAAGACATCTTTAGGAGTGCATGGGGTTTTTTTGCTTATTTGTCAATACCTATGGTGTAAACTGGAGACATAATGTTGCTGTGAAGTAGCTCATTCTGATAACAGGAAACACCTTACCTTGCTCTTAGCCTGTGTTGCTCATTGTTGGCTCCGTTCAGGCTGACTTGCTTTGAGGTGTTTGTGGAGTGCTGGTGACTCAGTGTGGTCCCCAGCAAAGTTGGCTGTTGTCTTCTGTAGCCTCATGTGACCTGTTTTCAAAAAGAAGGGCAGGTGGAGAAGCTATGATAAAGAGAATGGTTAAGATTAGGATGTCATACATCAGCTTGTTTAGGTATATAGTGCTTATTATATGCACTCATACCTGACTTGGAAGGAAGGGTGATCAGTGTGGAAAAGATGAGTCAAGGTGACTTAGAAGACCCAGAGGGCTGAGGAGGAATTAAAACCTGAATTACCCAGATGAATGATGGCAAGTGAATTTCATGCCTGTTTCTGAGAAAAGTACCAGCTACCCAGCCACTAGAGAATTCTCAATTAACATTATCAGCCCAGCAGAGAGGACAGGTTCTCATCATAGCGCCATTAGGGCTCTGCTGAATGCAGTCAATAAAAGACAGGATATGCTGCAGAGATAAGGATGGGATGATAAACTCTGCAGAAGGTATAATGCTATAACCAAGTGTGCCTGCCCATCTAAAATACAAAGAACAGCACTGGAGAGAGGAAAACAGCAGGGTCAGGAAAGAGCGGTGGAAAAACCGGCCTGCAAAGTGGAACTCACTACAACAGAAAGTCAATGAAATCAGGAATTTAAAAAGAATTTTAAAGTGATTATAGATAATGACAAGAGTTTGGGGAAATAGCTAGAAAATCTCATACACAGGCTAATTTTTATTGGGGACATAATGATGAGGGACAACTAACCCACCTGCACTTACAGAGAAGTTCTTAAATCCTACATTGAAACATCTGCTGGGCACAGGTTGAAAGTACTGGTCTGCATCTCAAATGTAACAATTCCTGTAGTCATATATTGGTTGAAAATTAGAGAGGAAAGAATGGTACTGAGTCAGTAATATAGTTGCTCATATCTTTACCCCTAAAACATCTAAAAATTATTTTTCAGACCTCACTTGAATTTCTATGGAAAGTTACTGTGAACATGCCTTCTTTGTTCTTGTTCAGACATAAATCAAACAAGAACATTTCCATCAAAAGATCGGCGTGAGACCAACCTCTGAATGCTGACCTCAGAAAAGTAGCCTTGTGCTGCTACAAAATTAGACAATTCTGTGTCTCTGCTCTGAATAAGTTGTTAACCTTCACCCTTTTCCCAACATTAGCAGAAATAGTCATTGCTACTTATCAGTGTTACTCATTGTTTTCAAAACACCTGTGTTTTGAAATCTTTGCCTTGAGATGATTTTGCAAAAATTGCATATGTACAATTAAAACTAATGGGATATGAATACACTTTAGTTAACAAGCCACAAAGACCTGTTTGAAACAGGACTTTTAAGATGTGATTTGAACACTATGATAGAGAACACCTGATGAGTGAAAATCCTGGATTGAAGAAAAGACATGAAATAGTAGACCATTAGAGAGAGAAGTGCTGATGCATTTGTTCTATAGATGTACTTTAAAACTTACTTATCTTTTAATTCCTCCCATTGTAAGCCAAAAGCCAAACTTCATCTATTTCCAATTGATTTCCCTTTTCATAGTCCAGTGAGAATTGTCACACCCTGTATTCAGGGCAAGTTTTGGAAAGTGCTCACTTTCACAGTGCTACCTACTGTCTAAACCAGGCTGGGTTTGAACCAATGTTCCAGGGTATGAATACCTGTGCTTGGCCGAGTGTCCTCTGACAGGGAATTGCTGAAGGTGAGCAGAACTGACAGTTTCTTTGGGTTTAAGGGCCAGGGTGACCCTAGCTTTCTAATTTAAGAGCAGGTTTTGTTCTGTGAGTCCAAAAGTAGCACTGGTTACTCCCTTGCATCTCCAAACTAGACCAAACAGAGAAAAAAAAAGAAACATGTCTCTCAGCATTTTCTAAGAGCTAGTTTAGATCTCTGCCCGCTTGTTGTGCTGCGTGTCCTGGATCTCATCTGAGGCAGCTGGCACTTCTCATGCACTGCAGGGTGAGCTGCAGCGTCCAAACCAGGGCAGCAGATTCCTCCTGAGGAGGCAGGGGCCACTGGGCATTGCAACACCCCCTGGGAGGTACAGCTGCATTCCATCCTCTAACTCAGTTGTGGAGAGCCTGAGGGCATTCTGGCACTTACTCAGACTTTTGAGAACCCTTTTAATAAATAGCAACAAAGGTAGAACAAAGAGTCAGCATAGCATCACTTATGTGTTTTTGCCACCCTTGTATATGAAGATCATGTAGCCAATAAATAGTCTGATAGAAGAGAAGGAATTATAAATGTCATGTGGTCCAATGCTCAGGACAACACATGTCAGAAAAACCTCAGTGATTTCTGCGTAGAGATCCAAACTTGCATTTGGGGAGAGGAGACAGATCCGACCTTGCTGTGAAGACTTTATGTCTTCACTGCATACAGTGGCACACTGTTCCAATCGCTAATTATCCACCCTTGCTGCTGGGAACGTGCTATTTCTGGTTTGATTTTGTTTAGCTTCTGCTCCTATTTCATCTCCTTTTTTTTTTTCTGGTTTTGTTTTGTCTTTCTTGTTATCTTCTCTCTTTGCAAAATTAAAGAGACAGCCACAGCCTTTTATGTTATGTTAACTTTTTCTTATGTTGGCACTGTTAGACTCTAACTGAATCACTGCTTAGCCAAATTCAGGCTGACCACCTTGGATTTCGGTATCTACATCAGACTTTCCATAGCACAAATTATGTCTGTTGTTCTTTCTGATCCTCCTTTTGTTTGCCCTTTTCTCTTTGACACCAGTATCAAACTGTTCCTGTGCCAGACTTCATTGTCTTGTACACAGAGGTAGTACCTCTCTCTGCTGTAGCTGCCTATCAAACCAAAGATGCCACTTGGAAGGATGAATATTTTCTCTTTAGCCTATGCTGAGTTTGGTGGAGTGGTGCAGCCATGGAAAGGGAGGGAAGGGATGGAAATTTCTTCAGACCAGTACAGAAAAAAGAGCTGCTGCTCCTTCTGGAATAAGGTTGGGGATGATCCCCTATGTGCATGGGACAAGGTGATTTATTGCCAGTGCGGCTGGGCACTTACTGTGCCGCAGGATTTGATCCTGTGAAAACCTGGGGCAGGAGGTCAGGACAACATAGCAGGTTTTGACTGAGCAAATATGAGGATGTGTCACAAGTGGTGTAGGACCTTCACAGTGTCTCTAGCTAATCTAGGCCACCAGCATATCCTCAGGGATCAGAGTGTAACCAGGAAGCAAGGGAGCATCCACCTCAGAAACACTTCATATTAGCAGTCTTGTGTCAGCTTTCACTTGCTTACACCATCTCCATCTCCCATTTCCCTAGTTCCTTCCTGTCTCCCTATATCCTTTGACACACAGTTCTCATCCTTCTGACTGCTGCAGATACCCTGATTTGGACAGGGTATATCTTGTTGGACACAAGAGCTGTACTGGTTGTGCAGAGGCTGGAGGCAGCCAGCTTTTCACTGGATGAATGTCTGTGAACTTCGATAATTCTATTGAACTGTGAATGTCAGGGTTGTAAAACACATACAATGTTTTAAGTATGTGCCTCTGGGTTAGTACCTAAAACTGCTTTCTATCAGAATTGAGAGATCCTTTATGGTTATAGTCCTTTCACTTTCTGCACATTATTTCAGCTATATTTTTAAACAACTGTATTCAAAATTGTTCAACAGACATTTTCTTCGCATATATTTCAAACTACTGCTTATCTAAAAGAGAATTTAAAAAATGAGATATGTGCTGTCACTTATCCTCAGGTTACTTAAGTAAGCTGCTCTTCCTTCTATTCCAGGATTGAATGAATCACATTTTTATAAGCAGAAGGAACCATATCCAAAAGACTTCCAGATAGTCTCTGTGGTCATTAGATCTAAGCACCTGGTAGCTTTAGTAATTTCACTGTGTTATCTGAATCTTTAGGCTTTGAGTCATCTCTCAGTTTGGCTGTATGTTCCTAAGCCAATTTTGAAAAAGGAAATTAGGTTCCTAATTTTTGAAAGCTGAATGGCATCAGAGTGAATTAGGCTCTAAAATCTGGCTTGATTCTCTTCACTATCTGTGCCATGACTGCAAGGCACTGTAAGGCAGCCATGCGTTTGCAAGAATTTGTGGCTTCTTATTTTACACTGAAAAAGTTATCCTAAATACACAATATATTCAGCCATGAAATTTGCTAATGTATTTATACGCTGTTATGACTAACATAGGCATTCTTAATTAATAACTCACAATTTCTTATTAGGTCCCTACTCACTAAGTGGCATGTGACTCAGTTAAAAGGAAATCATCAGGCAAAGCTCTGGTGAGTGCTTTAGAAATACCGTAATGGCTGCACTGCAATTAATGAAGTGTTAGAGATAATCCGTTGCCATCTGTCTTTATTTTGCTAAGCCACTCAAGCAGAGACCATATTTGAAGGGAGAAAAGAAAATCCAGATCTAGAAGAATACTGCAAATGAGTATTCACCAACATTTGTTCCAGTTCCGAGCAGCTGTTCAGTGTGATGGTGTTCATACCTCCTTTTATTCGCTATTCATGATCATTCTCACAAATGAGGTTTTTCTTCATACAAGTACCTAATTGCAAAGGAGCACGTTGCTATTCTTCTATTCACAGTGTTTTTGCCTCTCAGCCAGAGACCCAAATCAAACTGTCTGACTGGTCGACAGCCGGCTGCTCACAACGACCTGGGAGCAGTTCTGAGGTGAGACTTGCACAAAGGGCTTTGGTACAAAAGTCTCCAGGACTCCCTGTTTCTGAACCTCGAGTGAAAGAGAGAACAAGTACAGAAATGACTGAGATTGTCAGGAATATGGCTCACTAAACCTTTTGGCCAGCTGCAGAGTTTCTTAAGCTCTAAGCTGGGCTGCAGCCCCAGGGGCTTGGAAAGGCTGGTCTGAAGGTAGGAAGCTCTTTGTCTTCTTTTTAATGGTGAGATACTATGGATGCTAAAAAAGTTAGCAGAGAAATTTTCCACCTTTTACAGTCTTCTGTAAAGAAGTCTTTGCATGAGTCTTCTCATGCAAACTAATCTAAGAGACAGTTTGCTATTTTGTAAAGTATTTGCAGGTGCAGGGTGTTGTGAGAATGCAGTGGATATTGTTTTGGTTCACTGAAGAAAATATTTTGAAATAGGCGTTGCAGCATTCAGTCAATCACTCTGGGAGGTGTATGATCAAGCACACAACAATGTTATACCACTTTTGCCAACAATGCTATATAAATGAGTCCATAATTAATTAAAGGATTCCATCCCATTTACCCTGGACTCCTGTGTTGTGATTCTAGCCATCCCTGCAGGTTACAGCGACAAGATACAATGAGGGCAACAATCTTTTCAAATGGCCATACTCATATGTGTATTTGTATGTACATATGTGGTAGCAGTGCTGCATGGGGATACAGATGGAATTCCCTTGTATCTGCACATCTCAGGCATCTTAAATGATTTTTTTTTCTGGTTCTGGTTCTGGTTCTGGTTCTGCTTCCTCCCCTTCATCATGATGACTCACCTCTCTGTCCTACTTACCCCACTTATGATTGTGTTCATCAAATACAGATACAGGCCAATCATTAATATACTTGCACCACTCTGAAGACAACTAATTCTCTTTTTTAAAAAGTTTAATTAGTCTTTGTCTGGAACACTGACCTACCAGTTGGTCCTATTAAACCAAACAGAAATTACGTGTTAATAATTATAAGTCCACAGCTCTCTCCAGGCCATGATTTTTATGATAATGAAGCCAAAACTGTGATATAATCAGAAAGTGGTCAGTGAGCATCTTTAAAACAGTGTGAAAAACACTGACCTTTATGAGTGTTTATTCCACTCAGTAAAATGGTCCAAATGAGACACTGACAGTTTTATTACCTAGTGGACTGTAATAAACCAAAATTCAATATTCTTGTTCCACTACAACTATTATTTTGGAACATCTTGAACGATTATGTTCTTCATGTCCAGAAACATAAAATGCAGTAATTCAAGAGACACCAAACAGTTTGCCAAATAGATTTGGACAAAGGTGTTTCATCAATATTTTACCGAGAATGAAAAATGAACATCTCCATTTTATTTATTCTCTCAGGAGCCTAGCAACCTCTCACTGTGCTTCAAGGGAAAACTCAGTGCTTCTGAAATGATGAAGTCTTTCATGCAATCTTTTAAGGAGGTTCCAGTGCCACATGTCCACAATCTTTCATTTATTTTTTTAATGGGAACTTTTTCTTGAATTCATATCTGGCATATTTTTGAGTAGTAATCATTGCAAAGCAGCACCTTGTCTGCATAGGTATTTATTCCTGCAGAGGTCTGCGTTTTGATTTTATCTGTGTGTGAAATGCATTCTGACAGCTCAGCCTGTCAGTAAAAATGAAGGCTGCTTTTACAAAATCAGTCTGCTCATGCACTCCCCAGCAAAACAGGCTACAAAAGTCTAAAAGTTTCATCAGGGAGAGGAAGCCTCTGAGACTGTTGGTTTCCACTTCATAACTTAATTTTAGTGTTTTCTAGGGTGAAGCAGTTCAAAAAGATGAACAAAGAATGAAGACCTCTCCTTACTTGTTGAGAGCCAAATATTCCCACCTTTACCATTCATGAGCTTTTTATCCATGTTTGATTCCATTGAGGGAAGTGTGCACACATGGCAGAGGGGAAGACATTACCTTTTACAGGCCATTGCAGAATTGTAACCTAAGTGCTCCGACGGCTTCTTGGCAGTTCCTCCCTCCTTTTACTGAGAAGCTGAGGGAGAGGACACATTCCCATTTGCTTAAAATTGGAGGTTCCTAAAGGAGACGGGGTGGAAACTTTCCTCAGCACCATGAAATGGGCCATTCTTTGGAAACCCCATGCCTGCCTACAGAGAGAATGCCAGGGCAGTGAAATCTTCCTTATTGGCATGGGTCTCTTGGAGAAGATACCGATATGGACAAGCAACTGCACTTTCTCAGCTATCACTCAACCCTTGGCTGTCAGGTGATCCGTGTCACTGCCTTGGGTGCCAGCTAGCAATGATTATGCTATTTGGGGCTCTGTGATGGCAGAAAGTAGGACTTACATTGTACCTTCCTTTCTGATGGCCAGAAAATATCCTTTGACTGGCCTCAGTCCCATTACTGTGAGTGATTTGAATTATAATGATACCTCTAATATTTTTCATAGAAAAATGTGCAGGATGCCATAAACCTCTGGAAAGAATGAACAAACCTGTGGCTTGGAAAGATCAAAAGGAGCTTTTGGTGCATCATTCTGCAATGGAGATTTGCCTGCAGGCTCTTTTTCTGTAGCATTTCTCTTTAAACATTTTCTCAGCATCAGTCTGTTGGTCATTCCATCACAGAAAAGAAGCCTCATTTGCAACATGTGATAAAGCTACAAGCACATATAAAACATCTTAGATCATAAAGATTTTCTCAGAAGTGACTGATAATCAGAGAGATGAACTGACAGGGAGATAGTTGATGTAGAAGTAAGGCCTTGGCCCTAATCTTTCAAGGGAAAGGGAATAGCTGGTTAAAGAAAATGAAAAAAGAATGTCAAATATTCAGGAAGCTGGATAAAAGTCTAGGTTACAGTGCACTTGCACATCCAGAATACCTACTCTGAGAGGACAGTAAAAGTAAATCAGAGTGTCTGTTCTCCCAGCATTCATGTTTCAGTATTGTTTTGGTGTATGTTCCTGGTTTGACAGGATCAGCAGTTCATTGCATTTAAATACATGTTTATCTCTTAAATGATCTTTCAGATCATGTTTACTTGTTTACTTCAGTCCTCAGATGCGGATGTACCCAGTGAAAACTGGCTGCTGTGCATTTTGATGTTACAAGATGCAGAGCACTGCACATGCCTGTATCTGAGGGCACAGTTAAGCCCTCAGAACAGCTGAATTGTGTCTTTGTACAGCAGGGGATTTGATAATTGGGCAGATGAAGCATGAAGGAATGAAGCTAGAGAGCTGGTGGCACAAATTCTGGGCTGAGTCCAACAAATTGCATTGTAAGAATGATTTTTTGACTTTAAAACATCTTTATAGCAGGGCTGTAATGGAGATAAAGCAAATGTTATTTGCTGCTGCAGTATCATTCAAATGACATTCTTCTAGAAGCATGCTATGCTGCTCATAAGCAGGCACAGGGCAGCAGTCAAGTCATTGTGCTGTCTGCATTTGTAGCTGTTCCCACTGAGCAAAATCCTAAGGCCACTCAGTGCCCGCATGACATGGAGCAGGGGCACATCAAAAACATACCCTGTTGTGTTTGGGGTGCAGTTAGAGATAAGAGTAAGTTGGCTTAGAGTTTTAATCAGCAATGATGAGCTGCGTCTCTGCCAGATAGGTAGAAAAAACATCTGTAATGTTCATGTCGGTGTTGCATCCAGATTCCTTAGTCAGTTGTGCATGGGAAAAGGAAGTATTTTGAAATATTGCCAACACATGGATATTAGGTTATTACTTTAATTGACTGCATCAGCAAATGCACAGAAGTATCACTTACCAGACAAGTTTCTCTTGGTTAGTCTCTGATAGTGGATTTCTGTTCACATAAATGGAGTTTCTAGAGCTTCCTAAGGAAAGAAATACGAGGAACAGACATCCCATTTATCATCCTTAGGCCAGTGGGGACACTGAATATTTTAACTAAGTTTTGACAAATTGTGTGTAAGTCAGTGATCTAGGAATGAAGTTCTGGAAACCATTGGCTATACATTTGTAAAAACAAGTAGGAAATTTAATATGTTAGGAGCCAGATAGAAGGAGTATGCCAGTGTTGTGCAGAGACAAACTTACACTTGAGACAGGGAATAAACTGTAGATATAATTACAGAAAAAATTTTGGCTGCACTGAAGGATGTTTTGTCATTGATTTCAGGGCATATAGAATTTCATCCAGAGCATGTAGGAGTGAACAGTATTTGTTAGGATCATATCTTTAAGACAGATGCAGGTATAAACTAAAGGACAGATGCCCCAGAAAGAGCAGTAACAGTTAGGAATAAAATTACTGTTTTCCCTGAACAATGAACTTTGTGTATGGTTTTGTAATGACTTTTTTTTTGCTCTTCAGCGCAATGTGTTTTGTCCCTTCTCCTTCTTTAAATTTGATGTTTTCAAGCTTTATGTGAAAGGAAAAAGAATGCAATCCTTAGGTAAGCACTTGCTGCTCCAGGAGAAAAGCTTTTGACATTTGCCTTACGCATGAATGTAGTGGCACTGAGTGCCAATCCCTAGAAAAGAAGTTTCACATCAGTGCAAAAATTGACAGTACTGTGTATGTTGATGCCAACTTTGTGCAGGGCTGTGATCTCTCACTGAATCTGTAGAAGAAATGCCACACTGCCCCTTCTTTCCAGACATGTCAGCAGGTCCTAAGGGCACACTTCTGTTAGCTGAGCTTTCCCATGGCACTCAGCTAAAAAAAGCCACTACTAGTTCCTGACCTGAGATCTCAGTGTCATCTCAAGATGGTTTTTCACAACACCTCTGGTTTAAAAGCTGTAGGAAGCATTCTTGTTTTACTTGTTGTGCAGAGCTATTGTGCAGAAAGCAAGGCTGCAAGAGGAGCTATGTGGACACAGAACATATTCTGCCAGTGGCAAAACAGGACATATGAACTTGGCTGAAGAATAAACCAAAGTTTGTTTTTAGCAGTAGGGAAAGGACTAAGGGTACATTCTACTCATTCCAGATCTACCTGGGGTCCCAGAGCTTCACAGAGAAGAAATGACAACAGTTCTGTGATGCCAGCGCTTAAGGGACTGTCTTTGCCCTGGGTGACACCTCATGAAGAGGATGTTATCTTAGCTGGACATTATCAGCTGTGTAAACTCAAGACTTGAAAAACTCCCTCTTCTAAGTGCACCATTAAAAATTGAGGAAATATGGTGTCTCCTGAAACACTTTGGCAAGCCTGCAAAGTTTTTAACTTTCCTGCTTCGATTTCCATCCTGGAAAATCAAAAGTGGGGGAAAAGGTTTTTTCTTTTGATTTGGGTTTTCGTTTTGGGTTGTTTGTTTGTTTGTTTGTTTTTACTTAATATTACAGTGTTTTGAATGCAGAAATTCAAGAAACGTGGAAAATAAATGTGCAATGAAAGAACTGATCTGACTTCCAGAACCTCAGCCAAGATTCAGTGCAGCTGTGGCTCAGCAAGGGGAGATGGGTCAGGAAGTCTGTATCATCCATATTGGTCTGGCTGTTCCAAATATCAATTCTGCTCATTGCTGTTGGATTATACACTGAAGAGAAGAGGAAAATTAACTTGCTCTCTGGAATGCAAGATGAGAAATAGTTTTGCTGCCCAGCCTCACATTTTTGAACTATGATTCTGCTGATATCAGCAGCTGTCTGCTGAATCATCTTTCTCTTTTGCTGCTCCCTTGGTCCTTTTAAAGGAAGAATAACCACAGTGAAACAAGATGGAGTAAAATACAGGTGAATTTCAAAGGGATTACTGCACCAGGGACTGGAGATCCACAAAAAGACACAATAAAGTAACTCACTAATGTAATGTTCATATTACAGGGAACAGTGATGATTTTAACTGTGATCCCAAACACTGGAGTGAGACTGATTCATACAGAAAAGCTCAGACAGGTGGATTTTAATAGGATCTGATTTCCACCCAAATTTTCAGGTGATATGTGGCTCTACTAAAATTGGTGTCAGCTTTACTGCTGGGCATAGAGGAATCTCAGGTTGGATCCAATATGGACATGTCACACTTCAGTCTTTGGAGGAGTTCTCTATATACAGTGAACATAAACTGATGTTCTGAAACGTGAGTTTCAATTGTTTTGATACAAATATTCCAACCAAAGATAGAAGCGGAAACTTCAGAATAGCACAAAAATGATAACACACACACACACATAGACACAGAGACACACACACACACACAGAAATACTTCCAAGCTTTCTGTTACAGAGCCAAAACTTGGCAGCAGGAGATTATTAGCCTGTTTTTCAGACTTTCTGGTCGAATTTTTGTCTCTTTTCCAACAGAATAATTTCACTGTCTTCAAGAGATATGGTCCTCACTTTTCCAAGAAGGATACCACAAACAGGCTGGAGAAATACAGGTAACTTAACCAGACAAATAAATTTCCAGATGCTTTTCTGCTTTTGGTGAAAAATTGGAGGTTTAGTCTTGCCTGTCTAAACATAACAGTAAAGATTTGTTTGCTTTTACAAATGAATAATATTCCAGATTATCTTCTGTGGGTTTCAGTTGCTATTTCTGCAAATATATGTATATTTTCTTTTGTCCTGTATTTTCTAATTTTTTCAATAAATAGCAAACTACAATAAATATTACTGGCACTGTTTATTAAAGTTTACAAAAGGTTTTAATCCATATCATAGTTTTAAGATAAATTTTCCATTTAGAATTAGTATAGTACAAGTGAAAACTGAGAACAAAATATAATATCTAGAGCTGCTATATATATTTATCCCAGCTAAGGAAATGCACTTTCATATTATCACTTCAATGAATTAACACTTCTCCTAATGGAAAATTCAGTTTAAAAAAATTCTCTTGTTTTGTTTTTTGTTTGTATGTTTTGCTTTGTTTTGGTTGGGTTTTTTGTTGTTGTTTGTGTTGGAGGTTTTTGTGGGTTACTTTAGATAAAATATCTGTATTTTAGGATTTTGGGTCCAATCATCTTCCCCCAGCCTTTGATAATACCACTTGGGTGGCAGGAGAAGTGCTCATAACTAGACTTTGTTTAGTGCTGTGAGTGAGCACTTAGCCCTGAGCCTCCCTTGGGACATGTTTCTCCAAAAGCTGATTGAGGAAGGCAAAGTTGGACTTCTGCTCTGAATGTCTTTCCCAAAAGCCCTTCCTTCTCTATTGATACCAAGGTAATTTCAGCTGCACTTTCCAGAGGAATATTACCAAATGGATAAGGAAATGGAGAAGATGTTTAATATTCATGTGCTTTAGGGTGGTGTCTTGGTCAACTTCTCGAATGTAATAAGGTTATGCACAAAAGCTCTAGAAAGCCCTGGCTGATGAGTGCAGGACTGAAAGGAACAATTCTAGTGGGATGGCCCCAGGGTGACCCAGGGCAGCTCGCTAAGCCAGCAAAACCCTACCCTGTTTTTTCCCTTAGTCTTCTGCTGATTCAGGGAGTTGAATCATCTCCCTGGGAGGTCAGAGCAAGGTGAGAATGGAGAGGAGAAGGAAGAAGAGGAAGAGTCTGGCCCCTTCAGCAACACTAGTTTTCCAACTCGGCTCAGCCCAGCTCAGTTGATCACCTTTTGGCTCAATTCACATGTAATACTGAGATAAATTTAAAAAAACTGTTTGACACTCAAGACCTACTCATTCACCACCTCCACATGTCACTGAAGAACAGTTTATGCGTGCAGAATTTCCAATCACTTCATAGGTATTTCAATACTAATATTCATGTCTGCATCTTGGGTTTAGTCCTGCTCAACAAGAAACAGATTCTCAGTCCCTGTCAGGTACGCAATTTTTCTGTGGGGGTATGCTGTTCAGTGTGGTCCATTCAGCAGGAACTAGTCAATTTACTTGTGAGTTAATCCGGAAAACCTCTGTGGCTGTCTGAGACAAAGAGGGATTGATGAAAAAACAGACACAGCAGTCATTTATTTGGTGATGTGGTCTGAATAAGAGACGAACAGTAATGGGTTATTTAAACAAGCCTGCTTTATTGTCTTTGTGCTAACAAGATTCTGTGACATTACAGAAGGAGATCATCAAAAGGTCCAGTAAAGTTCCCTGCCCTTTAGTGTAAAATTTCTCCAATTTCCTCCAGGCAAAAACAATCTGCTGACTTGTGGCATCTGCCCTGTGCTGCACAGGCTCTTTTAGGGTGAATGAGATTGTGCTTCCTTCCACATTTAACAAAGGGAAGTGAAGGAAGAATTGCTTGCCCGATGTATATGCATGTGCTTATAAATAACACTACATATACTGGGCAATGTGTATGTGTGTGTGGTTGTATGCATTACATATATAGAGAGAGACATGCTTATAAGTACATATAGGCAAAAAAATGCCTAAAAATTTTAAACTAGACATGCAAAAGTATGGCTTAGAGTTGATTGAAACAGCCAGGCAGGAAGTGAGTTGATACATTTCTGCTACCGTAATCTCTCTTTAGGTCAAGTACACTGGCAGTAGGAAAAGCATTGCCTTGTCAGCCTGTGTCTGCAAAAAGCAAATACATTCTGGTCGATGCCATCTGCCCCCTTACTGTGACTTAGGCACACAGGATGGGTAATGCCAGAATGTTTTAGCAGGGCTGTCCTGTCTAAGGCAAGTGAAGGTATTCAGTATTTGGTATGTGAAACAGCTGGAGATATGGCAGAGCAGACCAACAGAGATCCAGAAAACATGACCTATGAGGAAAGATTAAAAGACTTGAGCCTGTTTATCCTGAAGAAGAAAAGATTAAGGAGAAGACAAAATAATAGCCTTCAAGTAAAGATGAAAGACAAAAGGAATAAATTGTCTCTAGAAGCATGATGAATCAGATAAGAGGGAATAAAATCAGATTGTATCAAGGAAGATTTAGGTCAGAGACTATGAAAAGTTTCTGCAGGGAGCAAGTGCATATGTACACATGGAAGAGATGTGACTGCCAGCACTGAGGTCTTCAAGAATAGAGCAGAAGAGAAACTGTCTTGAAGGGCCTGGATTATTGTTTTCTGCAGAGGGTTGGAATTCTTAAGGCTCCTGCCAGGCCAATTTTCTGATTTTTTGGTAATTTTCAAGCTGTTTTATCTGGTCCAATGATTTCTGACTAGAAAATTGAATCAGTATGTATCAGGGACCCTTGGGATACGCCAGGGAAAGACTAAGACCTCTGAAGATCATGCATCTGCTACACAAGTATGATGTGCCCAGACAAGGAGAACACAGACCATGAATGAATCTTTTGGGTGTATTATATATGATAGTTGGAGACACTGAAATTGGCTTTGTGTGCACATGCAATGGAGACAAATGCTCCTTTATTTCCCAAAACACAGAGAAATGCATTAAAACAAATGTTCTGGGTTAGGATTAAGCTTGACAAATCCAGGAAACTGAGAGTTAAACTTCTCACTCTTTCCCACAACTGAAAGCTGTTGTGCTTGGTCCATGATGCATAGCTTGAATTTTTGCATAGTTTAGTTAATTTAGAGGATTTAGGAAGGCTTGCTATAAGTATTATGTAACAGTAACATTCTGTTGTATTAAGAATGAATACCAAGGACTTTATCAGAGACAGGAGATGAAGTTTGAATCATGGCAAGGGGATATGTAGAAAATGATGTTGAAATAGATGTAGAAGCAGTTCAAGCATACTAATATATGCTAATTTTTTTTTATCTTCAATTCAGCTTTCTTCTGACCCCCTTTTCCAAAGGACCAAACTATGTTGCAAAACCAGAAGACCAAGTACTGCATAATACTTCTTGGACTTTCTTGGATGCATTAACCCAAAGACTGCTTATGACTTCAGTGGATTTGAATCTTATGAATGCCTGATAGCAGTGCGTCGTGATAATGTAACCAGCAACATAATTTATGTTCATAGTTTTGGAGGAGGGAGAGAAATCGTAGAATATGCTTCTTTGAATAGCAGTACATTATTTTATCATAACATTTCACCCTTTCAACACCACAGTCTGTTATTTTTTGAAAAACCCAGATAATGTAGAGAAGGGGATGAGGCTTATACACACAAATGACAATACCCATCAACTCTTTTCCCCCAGCATGCCAGCAGATTGCTCATGAGGTTGGGCTGCTGTCCTGGAACTTTCCAGTCAGATATTTTGCAGAAAAAAAATAATCATTAGACATAAAAGCAAGTAAGGAATGTGAACAGACAGAAAGGGAACAAGGGAGAAATTGACTCTTTAGGAGCAAGGCTGCTAGCAGCAGGCCAGGTGGAAGCCAGTGAGCATTAGAAGTGCTCTCCACGCATAGAGCAGTATTTGCAGACCATCAGCGGCACTGATTGTGTGACCCAGATCCTAGATGCTACAGGTGTTAGACTGCAGGTAATGGTTGGCCATCAGCAGAGGGATTAGCCAGAAGCTGAGACCAACCCCAAAGTACACAGTGGCCTCACTGACTGTCCTCTAACAGGCAGAGCTGGGTGCTGGTAACAGGGTGCATCAACAGCCAACCCCTACCCCTCCCCCCCAAAACAAGTGATCATCCAGGATCCATCCAGGGACACCAGTTGGGAGTAGTAGAAGAAAGGACCAAAGACAGGACTGGAAACAAGGCTACTACACAGATCCAAGGCCTGTCCATGAGTCTGGGCCAAAGGCAAGTCTGAGCCTGAGCTGAAATGGGGCTCCTGGCCCCAAGGAGAGAGGTGGGATAGTACCTTGATGGTCACCAACCCACATGGAACTGTGAGATGGTGACCAAAATTTAGGATTTTATACAGCACTGCTCTGCACAACCAGAGGGATATATAGCCCAGTCTTGAGGAAAGTTAGCAAAATGGAAGTTGGCCTGTTGGGAATAATATGACTTCCCGGTGGACTTCATTAGTTATTTGATCATCCATCATTTGAAACCATTTCCTTTCCTAAGGAGTACACTTTCAACAGTCATATTAGACAATGTCACTTATTAGAGCCTCCTTTTACAGATCAAATCTTGCCCAATTACCAAAACAGATAAGTTTGTATTGGCAGAAGCCTGTTACTGTGCAGTGTAAAAAGGGAGGGCATGGAGCACTGGAAAGGTTAATATGTAAGTAAGAAGTAGTTCCTGCTGCTTCAAATTGCTTGCCCCAGTTCTGACCTTAGAGAATGGCGGAGAAAGGAAAATATCATTAAAAAGCTACAGGTAGCGGATTTTGAGCTGCATCTGAACTAAACATATCCAGACAGTGTTTTCTTAGCTCTTTCTACGTGTTTGAACCAAGCTGTGTTCCTGTGAACTTTTCTGAGCATCAAATGTCAAGCCAAATCCAAGATTATTAAGTGATATGCATATCCTTTAACCTGACAGAGCAAAATTAGGTTTGCATTGGCTACTTAACACTGTGAATCAAGCTAAAACAAGCATTGCTTTGTTTCCTAGTCACAGAAGTCAGAAGGTAGCACATGCTCTTGCACAGGAAGTCAAGCACCAATCCTGCCTTTGGGTTTATGGTGTCACCTGATGCCAAGCAGGCACCAGCCTTTACCCCTGCAAAATTCACATCTTGATGAAAATCCATAAGACAATTCAAGAGCCATTCTCCTGCGGTTGCAAGAATCACAAAAGTGATTCTCCAAACTGTGGAAAAGTTGGTAGAAAAGAGGTCATCTGAACTGTGAGTAAAAAGAACAGAGCTGGGGTTTGGTGCATCCTATGCAATAAATATTTACATAGCTCATTCTGTCTTAAGCCAGGAAGTTGAATGCTGTGGCCCATGTTGTTGGGTTTTTTTGGTTTTCTTTTACAGTGACAAAACACCTGCAAGGTGGGTTGGATGACAATTTTTGGGCACTGCTGAGACCCCAGCAATCTGCTGAGGGTGTTGCTGAAGCTGTGAGTTCGGCAGTTGGAAACTTCAAAGACTTCTATATATTATAGCTCTGGCTGGTATAAACCTTCCATCTCCTGTGACCTGTGGCTAACAGTATAAAATTAGATGGGAAATCTTGTGTCGTCAGCAGCATTCCATGGAGAAGGCTTAGCAGGGCTGGAGCTCCTGGTTCTGCAGTCTCCTCATGTCTCTAGTACTGTAGCAGAAACCTTCCATGTCACAGAGCCTAACTGTGGTCATCACAGCCTTGAGGACAATGAAGAGACACAGGTAAGGGAGTCGTAAGGGATCTAGCACTCTCAGAATTTCCCTTCTGCTGGAATTCCCCAAAGGGCCAAATGGGAACAGCATCTCACCCAGTCCTCCACCAGGTCCAAGTTTTCCTCTACGTTACTCAGAAGCAGGAACAATGGAGTCAAGTTGCAGTACAAAAACAATATTTTAGGAATAGCTGAGCCCTTTTTATTCCAAAGGAAGATCTGTAGGGAGGAAAGTTTCTTTCAACACACAGGATGGGATGTTGCATTTCTGGCATTCTCTGTACAGATATGTATTTCTGATTCAGCTAAAAGTGTCTGGTACGTATTTCGTCAGAATTCTGTCTTAAATAAATCACAGGAAGAAAACCTCTGAAGAACAAGCATAAACTGCCAGCACATCTCTGACACTGAGACACTACTACATGTTCCACACTTTCCTGTCCACAGTAGACTGTGAATGGATAAGGAACAAGCATTTGGAGTGCGTTCAAAAGCATGCCTTACAAAAAAAAGGTACCTGTAAGATCACAGGGCTCTTGTTTGTTTGTGCTGAAGGAGATGGAAACAACACATCTCTCTGAGGAAGCAAGAAATCTGTTTGACACCAGTGGCTAAAGCTGTCACCTCCCCAAGTAGGTGGGAGCACGTAGAGATGTTACAGGACAACAGCCTGTTCACACCTCCTGGGCTGGAGCTCTATGCCGGTGAACAGAGTGCTTGCTGGAAAATTCAGGTGCTCCCACTGTCTGTTTTCATGCTGTTTTTCCTCACTGCTTATTCCTTGGCTTTTCAGCAGGCTCCATGGGCATCAGAGCATGTGCTCTCCTGGCAGTCACCAACAGTGTCTGCAAACAGGGCTCTGAGCTACGGTGAAGCTGCGTGGTTGCTGGCTGGCTCCTGGCCTCGGTAACCACTGCCCCTGGACTCCAAGCTTCCTAGCCCTCATTCTCCTCACCTGGATGGGGTTATGCAGTGTGTTCCCCGTACTTCACATATTCCTCTCTGGGTTGTGTCTCTAGCTCTTCTGATAGCAGCTGAATAATTTACTGACAGGAAGGTCACCAGTCTGGGGTGGCAGGAGGGGCAGGGTGAAATGGTGTTTACTTCCAATATCCCAGGCCATTCTCCTCTTTCTTCCCTAACCCCATGCTCAGCATACATCTTATGGCCAAGAGTAGCACTTTTGTATTATCCTTGGTTATAATTTCATATTGGGCTGGGGTTGAAGTCACCTCATCTCCAGACATTTCCTGTTCCTGCATTTCTGCAGTGGCTCTGAACATGGCACCTATTGCTATTACCACCCGCAGATACCCTGGGGAAAACTTTCAAGTCTGAAAATTCCTGAGGCAAATATGATTACTTTATAATTACAGAGTAAGTGGTGCAGTCCAGAGTATAAAAGTATTGACAGAGACTGTGACTCAAGGCTTAAATCTGAAGCTCACTTTGATGACTTGGAGCAAGTCTCTGACCTCATTTTTTTTACCTCTTGAGATGTGTAAACTTAATAGTCTCTTACAATGTGTTTGCCCAGACAGACTCTACGAGATCTCTCTTTTCTCTTTAGGAAATCATGTAAGTATCATTGTAATGCAAAGCCAAATAGTTTTATAAAGCCAGAAGAGACCCCAGCAATCTGCACGTTGCCATACACAGTAATAAAGAAAACAATAAGTATTTGAAGAAGGTTAACAATGTTAAGTTTAATTTGCCTCTGTTTGTACTTCTCCCTTTGGACTGTGTGCTATGAGACTCTTGTTCCTTACTTAAAGAGGTAGAATATTTTAGGGAGTTTGAATGCAAAAGCTGATTTACTGGCACTACACTTCAAATGTCACCTCAGAATTTGACACTGTGAAGCCATGAGTAGTTACAGCTGGAATATTTCACAGCACAGCAGTCATAAAGTTATTCCTTAACGCTGGAAAGTTGGATGAATTAAAACATTTGAAAATATTAATGTACCTGCATGTTGTGGATCCCTGTCTCCTTTGCTTGAAGGCAAAGTAAGAACAAATAAGAATATATGGTGGTATTTCTCCTTTGAATTTATTTTACTAATGTCCTTTAAAAAGCCTAGTCACTTTCAAGAAGGTCTTAGATGGAACTCAGGACAGAAATCAAAATTACTTTGACATTTTAGAAAAATGCATTTGAAATATCCAGTTTTCCCCATGTTTTGAATGCTGTTTTCACAGTTCTTTACAAGCCTTATAACCTTATAGTACCTTGCTGACCTCTCCATCAGTGGATAATCAAAAGGCCATCAAGTTCTCATTGGCTATGACTGTCAGATGTCCTTTTAAAGACATGGTTGCTGAGTAACAAGACCTTACACTGCATTCCTTCCTTGAAATATTTGTCCTATTTTTTATATATTCCTGCCAGTAAGTGTATCAGCATTCAGCCAGTGTGCTGGAGGGCAAAATTCTAGCTGGAGATTTTTTTGTATCATGTGGTACTTCCCAAAAGGAAAAATAGCCAGAAAGAGAGAAGAGCTTGCACACATTGTGTTGTGAAGGGCTGTATCAACTTGACTTCCACTTTCATACCATATTTTGCTGGCAGAATTGTTCCTTGAATGGAAATGCTTAAGGACTTTTACTCCCATTTAGCAGTTTGTCCTCTTGAAAAGCCACTGAAACCTAAAGCACAACTGGGTACACAATGACGTGGCCTGACATGACTGAATGACCTTTTGGATCATAATACAGGATTTCTAAAAGTTCCAATTTCTTATGATGGTGACTGATGTATTGCAAAAAAAAGAAAAAAGACAGAAAGAAGGTGTAATCAAATGGCAACAATACAGAGTTTAGCAAGGATTCCACAAAGACTGCTTAAAGTCTCTTGGGTACACTCCAAAAGCCCTTGAAATACCCCCACATCCCCCCACCCCATCTTAACAGCCTGCTGCAGTGCTCTTTGTGTGTGCATATCTTATGATAGCCTCTATTTGGCTGACTTTTCAGGAAACTTTGTTCCACTTATTGATAAAAAAAGAAGAAAAACAAACAAGCACAGAGAAAATTGAGAAAGCCCAGAGAGTAAAAGGCATTTGGGGACAGACTCTGGACTTTTTCAAGTAATTGGGAACTACAAAAAAATAAAAAGAGGTAGAGCTTTGTCATGAGATGCTGCACTTAGAAGGATTAAGCAGCTGACTGTACATCTTTATACCAGTAAAGAAGAAACAAGCACAATATCTGTTCCAGTAATTCCCCCAGGAGTTTGTCTTTTTCATAGATGTTTTGCTCTCAAGGATTGTTTTTCTGTTTTTCGCTCTACTCTCCCTTTTAGCCACTAAATGAACTGGTGACAACAAGCTAAACCGTGCATAAAGGCTGAGTGCAGAATCTGTTAAAGCATCCAGCAGATAAAAGGATGGGATAGAGTTCCAGCTTCAACTGCATCATCATGAAAAGCAACACAGAGTGGTAGCTTGTTTCTGGCATTTTCTGTTTTAGAGGAGCACAACTTTGTGACTTTGATGCTAACAGTCTATTTGATTTAAATAATAATATGGAAATAAACATCATTTTGAGAGGGAGAATGGGTAGGAGATCAAACGCATTAGCATGCAAGGCATATCTAGTGCACTCATCATCATTTAATATATACTGCGAGCTAAATTCTCTCCTCAGATACAATGGCACAATCCAGATCAATTTTATTGACTTTGATAGAATTAATCTGGCTTCACCATAACGAATGAGGGGAGGGAGAACATTTCTATGCAACAGCTTCTTATGGAAATTGCCTCTAAATTTGTGTTATTTAATCAAGATCTTCTGTGAATGAACAAATTCCAAGCCATTTCTATCAAAAGCCTTTAAAAGACTTGTTGCTTATTTGCTTGTAATCAAATAATTCTTCAGGAAACCAGCAGATAAGGAGAAAACCTAGTGCAGGGGGAAAAAATGTTTTACAGCACTAATGAATAGACTTGGGGAATATATCTTACTGATGGCTGCTACCCTGCTCCTGCTCTGAAGAATACTTGCCATGACGCTCGGGGCAGTTGCTCTAGAGCTGGGTATTGTGCAGCACTTGGAAAAACACGTTCTTCCTCCATATTTAAAGTATTTTTTGCTTTCCCTCCCCGTGAAACTGGTCTCAGATACCATTTGTGATGCTTCAAGTGCTGCAAACACAGCTCAGGTCTTTCTCTGACCTTCCAGGGAGGGCTCCTCCAGCATATGGCAATAATTTGAGTCCTCCAGATGTTCTCAGGTCCAGATGAACCCACAGGCAACTCTCGCCTGGTACCAGCTGATAGGGGCTGCAGGGGGAATGGCTGCCTGGAGTAGGGAGAGCAGATAACAACTTCCACAGCTGCTCTGCAGATCCAGGGTGAGGAAAGGGAAGGATGAACAAGGCAGATGAGATGAGGGGGGCACTGAAACCAACCAGTCTGCTCTGATCTTGATGGTGATATATTGCAATCTGAATTCAAACACTGATTGTCTTTTGTCATTTCTGCATTTCTTGGCTACTAGAGGAAAGTTTGCATATGAAAATGCAGTTTACTAGAATTTGCAAAGGACTTCAGATTAGTAAATGAACTCTGTATGTGCTTATTTAATTAATGTAATGAACATGAACTAAGAGATGAAGTTTAGAAAAACAGTAATATGTGTTGTGGGTATATGAGTAAATGAAGCAATTAATTCCAGATTAAATTTTTCAAGTGAAAATTTCCGTATTTGTGAACAAATCCTCTGTTTCCTCATGTAGCTTTAGTTAGGAAAAGATTGGATGAGGGACAAACTATCTTCATAGTTACTAAGTCTGTGCTGATTTTACCTTCTGCTGACCCAGGGTTCACAAGACCCAATTTAAATCCTCTCTCAGCTTTAAGGGAAGTGAGCTCGTATCTCTTAAAAAAGTGGCCTAATCCCTGCATTACTGCTGTTTTGCTGAGGAATTCCCTGGACTGTCATCATTTCTGTTCATAAGGCTGCTCAAATAACCTGAGAGCTGTGCTAGTGTTTTAATCCAGCAAAAAGAGAAGCAGAACAGGAGGTAAGGTTGCAGAGTAGAATTAGATGGTGGTCTGCAGTGGTCCATTACTGGAGCAGTGGTTTGGGGTTGTTTTGACAAAGTAACCGTCTTCAGGAAACTAGAGAACTCCTTCATCCTAAAAAAGCCAGACTTTAAGTTCTTAGATACCAAGATGGAGGTTGTAACATCCCTATTTACATACCCAGGCTTAGTTAAGAGTTAGAGGCCGGCTGATTTAACCTGAAAAAATGCTAATTGTTTCACAAGTTTTGGCTTGCAATTAATTTTTTTTTCTATGAGAAATGACCCTTCTAAGAAAGAGAATTTCAGTCTTTTTGTGCCTGGATTTACTTTGCCAATTAACTGAACAAAAGGATCTAAAATCACCGGGACACACAGCCAAAATCTCGTGTCTGGTAACTGTTTATTTCCCTTCTGCTGGCAAGGAAGACCAAGGTATTTTTCCTTTTTTTCCCTTTCATTCTTGTCCTTACTTGCCCTCTTTTACCCCTTTTCTGGTTCTTCCCTTCAGCTCTGTTATTTGAGGATTATTCACCCTCTATTTTCCTTTCTCAGTAAGAGTCTTCATGGTTCTTGGGCTGCCAACATCAAAGAGGTTGTAGCAGCTCAGCCGAGCCTCGGGAGAGCAGAACAAAGACATTGGGACTACATAGATGCTGCATGCAATGATCTTGGGCCAGTTCCACTGCATCAAGCACGGGAGCAGGGATGAAAAGGACAGTTGCTTCCCAGGGACCAACCAGGGCTCAGCTTGCACCTGAGTAAAGTACACAATTATTCTGAGAATAAAATTTTCTGGATTTACACAGTTGCCTTACATTTGGGTTTTTTTCTGGTTCATCCCCTTATAGATTATTTTCCAATTACTGCCTTGGAAGCTTTTCTCACATTCTACTTCTATAGCCAGTGGAAAACAAGATAATAAACACACTGTTGGTTTTATTTAATTGTGTTTATTTAATGATATGACTCCAAATGATCCAGTCCTTTGGGGTGGGCTTTAAGGGATTCATGTCTCTGCAGAGAAGCTACTGATTTCATTTTCTGCCTTTCTTGTGGAAAAAGGAGACTGCTTCCATAGGATATAGAGTACGAGCTATGTCCCAAATGATGGTGTGTAACAGAAGAAAGTCTTGAAGACCATGCCTTCTACCCTGCATCAGGCATAAGAAGATCCTGGGTGCATCTTTAAGATTTTCCATGAGGATTATGGAAGATCTGCAGAAATACAGGGCCATCATTATGAAAAGCTTCAAAAGGGGACAGATAGCAAGGAGTTCATAACTCCCTGTGTCTCTCTCTTTCCATGTTACAGTAGTTATGGGCAGTCCTTGGGGAGAAAAAGGCACTGAAATTTCATTGTCTCCCATATGTGTAGTGTCAAAAGGCCTACAAGAGGCAAAAGGAGTTCCTGATTTCTCCTCAGACCCTCTGTTTGATTCATCAGGTTCTAGTTCTCCAAGGTGGGTGTGCCAACACCTCAACGGGAGCCGGAGAAGGAAATAAAGTGCCATGTCTCACCTTCTCCTTATTAGATGCCGTGGGAAGGATTTGTGCATAGAAGCCCTCTACAAGAGAGGGAGTAGAAGGTGGAAATCACGGTCAGCTAAAACAAAGAGCTGTGTTTTACATAACTCTTTATTTGACCATCATCCAGCATGAATCTTGGGTACAGCCTGGGGTAGGTTCCACCATGTTGTGGAATAAAAGGCTTTGAAAGCAATTGCTTCTGCAGAGGAAATGAGATTAAATATTTCTTCTTTTAAAAATTAATAGAAAAAAGAGCATTTTCAAAGATGTAGTGAACTTGACAAAATTAAGGAATTTTTATGCAATTACACTATTCCTTCAGCGTATGCTGTTCTTTTGCAACTTCCTTTCTCCTATTTGACCCAGAAAGCCTTAGAGATACATAATTTAGTGGGTACTTCCTATGGTGTTCTAGATGCAAACACAACGAAGAAATGTAACAAAGAAAGAGGCTGTAGGGTTTAATAGAAGTTAAGAGATTCATTTAAGTTGACAGGGATACAAGTAACCCAGATTCGATCTGGCCTGCATATAGATTCAGCCTCTCAGAAGATAAGATATCTACATTTTTTCAGATAATAATCACTAAAAAAAGAACAGTTAATGGCTGTACTCCTCACTCTTCCTTAAGAAAATGTCATGAAATCTGACCATAAATCAGAGAGTATAAAACATAGAGTATGTACAGAAATTAGAGTAAAACAGTAAGATAACAAGACAAATTCAAATTTCTAATTATTAGGTAATAATATTTTACTTGCTGTACAGTTAGAAGTCTGTTCAGTTCCGGGCACCCCAGCACAAGAGGTACAAAGAGCTACTGGAGAGAATCCAGTGAGGTGCTGCTGTGGAATCTCGCCTGCTAGGAAAGGCTGAGACAGCTGGGACTGTTCAACCTCAAGAAGAGATGGCTCGGGGGGATCTCATCAATGTGTATAAATACCTCAAAAAGGGATGAAAGGAGGATGGAGCCAGACTCTTCTCAATGGTGCCCAGCGACAGGACCAGAGGTGATGGGCACAAATGGAAGCTCAGGAGAGTCTCTTCAGAACGTCAAGAAATTCTTTTTTGCTCTGAGGGTGACAGAACACCGGCATGGTTGCCCAGAGAGACTGTGGAACCTCCACCCTTGGAGATAGTTGAAACTTGTATGAACATGGTCCTGGGAAACTGCCTGTAGGTGCCCCTGCTTGATCAGAGAGATTGGACCTGATGGCCTGCAGAGGTCCCATCCCACCTGAACACTTCCGTGGTTCTGTGAAGGGAATTACAGCCCTGCAGCTCATTGGAGCTGAACTGCAGATAGAGTGGTGGTTCAATGAATGAGTGGAATGCTATGAAAATGTGAGGCTTATTTTCCAGTGAAGTCAAGCACATCTTTTCCAGCCTTTTCTTCACTGGAACTAGGATTGTTTAGTGAAGAAGACCAATCCGTAGAATATTTTTTTCCCCAAAGCTGAAGAGTAGTGTGACAGATGAGGATGACCCCACTTGTAGAAGATTATACTTCATACAGATTACAAATTTTCCACACTGGAACATCAGATTTTGTCTTGTAAGTGAGTTCTATCATTGCTTTCGTAGTGAAAGATTTGCAAGGAAAATGTTGAAGCCGAACACTTACCATTTTGCAATGTATCCTGAAAAAAGATTCCTGGCTGTTAGGCAATGACTCCCAGCTCTGCCTTGCACACAGACAGCACTTCAACTGCTCTTCCTGCTCTCATTTGCATAACCACTGGTTTCACTGCATTATCTTACTCTTGCAATCTGCAGATGGTAAAAGTTTGTAAGGGAAAACAGTGGGATTTTCTTTAGAAGCATTGATTCCCTTATGCAGGCTGTAAAAGAGAGACAGAAGCCATGCACACTTCAAGTTGCCTGAGGGAAGTCATGGTGTAGTCATCTCTGCACTTCTGCTGGGAAAGCACCATCCAAACAATCCATAAACTGTCCTGAGTTTTCCTCCTAATTTTGGAGACTTGTTTATTGTGCAGGAGAGCACTTCAAAAGTTTCCTCAGTCTCCATGTACTGTATTCCTGCAGCAGTAAAAAGACAATTATTCCAAACCCAGGATGGCACAGAGACCTGGGTAAAGGGCCCTGGATGAAGGTTGAAGATGTACTGTCTACAGGAAAAAAAAGGATCCAAACTTCTGTTCAGTCTGATCCCAACTATGTGGGTGCCAGGATGTCTGTCTGCTAGTACCTGCTTCATGGGTTTCCCAAGGAATGCCAGAATATTAAGGAAAATTACATTTGTTGAGTACTGTACAATCACGAAAGGAGGAAGAACAAGCTGAGATTTTAAACATAAGATTCTCAAGTTCTTTAAAAATTGGATTTTTCTTTTCATGCAGCTGTCTGCTGGATTTTGCCTTTATTTGAATTGGAAGCAGCAGAAGTGCGATTCCTTACACTGTGGGGTTGAAATTGCGGGATGCTGTGGAATGAAACCCTATGGCCAGGAACAGACTGTGCTGTGTGAAGGACTGAGGATATTGGCAATTCTCACAAATGAAGAAATTGTGACTGGATTCCAGTCAGGTGGTGCATGGCTTTGGTAACATTTTTAAAGTATGATGCTTTAAACAGAAATCTACAGGCTTTCACCTAGAGTGAACTGAAGATTTATACATTGAAAAACCAATCAGTAATCTTGTACCAAGATAAATGGCAGAAAGAAACAGTGTCAAACCTTTGACATTTTGGGCAATATTTTGCCCTTGAACTACTGTCCAAGGGTGCTCCTCCTGCATCTACAAGAGCACCAACTGGCATATTAGAAAGTGCATATTATGGATTTTTGTTTCACAGAAGCCTTTTTTCCACTTGATCACAAAAGGAGGTTTAAGAAGCATAATGCCACATAAGAGAAAAGGGCATCTTATGATCAGCACCTGGAAACCGAACATAGGCGAGGAAGAAAAGGCACACAAGGATTTTGACTGGGATATAAAATACCTGATGGTGTACAGCCTAAAGGTTAATGTAGCCCCTTATATTTTGAACATAAGCTGTTTTGAAATAGGTGAATTAAAATGACACAAACAATCCAAAATTAAAGAAAAAAAAGCACTAGTTTAATAACAGTCAGATAACAGATTTTGTTGTGAATTTGAGTAAATAAAACATTGCTTTCTTGCATTTTCTCTGGTTTTCACCTGACATACCAGCACATTTGCCACACAAGCACTGATAGCAGAAGTTTGATGTATTGGCTTGGATTATGGCAGACTTCAAATCAGTTCCTGATTCAGTTCTAGTTTTCCATAACCAGTGCATGCCTGAGTTCTCCAAAGGATACTTTGAATGATAGTACAATAACACTGCCTTTGTCTGATGTGTCTGAGAGTATTTGTCACTGTGCTCTATCTCACACACAGTCTGGTCTTGCAAATAAAAATAACAGCCAACAATTCTATCATGTTCTTAATGCTGATGAAGAAAATCTCTAAGATGCCATTGTAACTGAAGATAAATTATGATCATTATAAAGAAGTGGAACAGAATTCCTGCCTGCTTCCCCTGCCCCCAACAAAATGCATTTTAGATTCACCAAAGCTCCATTTCAGTGGATCACAATATAGGATCCATTCAGTCTGGAATGAGTGTTTGCTACAAATCCTGTAAACCTCCAGTGTGACATTTGCCCTGCAGGCAGACTATGGGCATCAGAGACAGTTCAGGCCCTGTACTGGCATTTGCAAAAATAATAGGCTATCCATCAGAACAGTAATTTTCCTCACTCCAGGGTCCCAAGCTGAGAAAAGGTTAGTCCTACAGGCCTAAGGGAAACTGCAGAGCACAATAAAGCTCACACCGCCACATGATGATTATAATTCCTTGAGCTGATAAACACTGTTGTTGTTGATAACCATCTCAGTTTCTGAAGAAATATTATAAAGTGAGCTCAAGGCTTGGCTCTGAAAAGGTTGTTTATTTTTGCAGAGGTACTATGTAGCTTTATATATTTTGCTGTTGCAAGCGCTAAATTAAACATGATAAAGGCAGAATCTTGAACCCTCAGGCATCTATGACAAAATGCAAATTTACTGCTGCTTAGCTACAGCACCACAAAACTCTTTGTTGGGAGCTCTTCACTCTGTTAGAGAATACAAAATATTTGATCCTTTTCCCTTGATGTTGACAGGGCTTTAACTTCATAGACAGTGGAGGCTGACCCATGATAACGTTGTTTGATCTTGTAATTCCTAACAAATTTTAGCATGGTGTGATGAGGTTTCTCTGCCCCTGGAATACCCCCAGATGTGCAGGAGCTCTCCCCAAGGCCAAGGTAGTGGTTATGGACAGAACTGCAAGGCTGGTCAATGAGATGCACAACAAACAGCTTGAACTCCAGGAGGAGCACACTAAATTGCTCTTACACCCCAAGTGCCTCATCATCACTGCTACTTGCCTTTGCTAAATCTAGCTGCTTTTTCTCTGTCCTCAACAGAATATAGAGGGTAAAAGGAGTGAGTCTGGCAATGAAGTCGCAGCTTCACAGTCTTAGGTAGGGAAAGATGAGAGCAATTTCCTTCTTTCCTATCGAAACTGGATGATCAGGTTATGTTTTTCATCGTGGTCAAGTGACACTACAGGACATCAAGCCTGTGGGTTTTTGGTTTATTTTTTTCCAAAAATTTATTAATGATCTTTATGCATATTTAAATTATTTATCTTGCTTATAGAGCTGCATGAATCCTGGGCATCTTTTCTAATTACTCATGTACTGAAATGTTTGGAATTGCAATGGTTTTTTTTTGCTTAGGGTTTAAACATTGTATTTGGACAATATTCCATTAAGAGCATTTATTAATAAAACACATAATCCTTTGAGTTTTAAAACAATTTGGCTATCACTATTTGCTGAGTTGACATCTGCTCACAAAAAGTTTAACTTCAGTGAGACAGGCTCTTTTCTTGTTTGGAATGACTGTGGCTTGTACTGTGCAGCTCTATTTCCTGAAAGTTTTGACCCAATAGATTTATATTGGTCTGTTTGGTAAAGCTGGTGAAATGAAAAATATCCATTTTTTGTTCAAAGGCTTTTTCTTTTTTGGTCCAATTTCTTGCTTCTTTAATGACTCTTATTATGTGATTTAAAAGCTCATCAGTGTCCTATGGCAGTAAATGTCTTCAGCAAATCCATATCTTCTGTGTTTCATGGCTGCTGAGCTGTGGCAGATGTTTATGCAAAGCAAATACTAAGAACATAAAGAAGCCATATCACAAACAAGAAGTTATTTCTGCCACAGAATGTGTCATTTTTATTATACTCTAACACATTGGAGGAGATACAGACACACTCAACCAGAATGTACTTGGTCAGCAAAGGTGATGTGCCGGTTTGGCCAAATTTAGAAATATCGCCTCTGAGAGAAGGCAGGTCACCACCCCTCCCCCACCAGGTTTGGGAAAAAATAAATTTTCCTGGAAGGAAAGTGAAAGAGATAAAAACTATTTATTTAGCAAACACATGGGAAAAGGAAAATAATGATAAATAACAAAATTCTCTTGCTGTGGAGAAAAAACCTGGGAAAGTGTTAAGAGTCCTCCCTTTGGTCTCCTCGGAGCTGGGGCTTGGCCCAGGGCCAGGCCCTCTGTGCTCAGTGGAAAGTCCTCCCGATGTTCTGATAGTGAAGCAGTTCAGTGGAAAAGGGAGAAAAACCGAAATTCCAGGGAAGGAAAAAAAAGTTCAACTCTCAGTCTCTCTCCAGAGAAAAAGAAACTGAACAACTGGTCAAAAGCTGACTGGAAAGCAGCAAGCAGGGTGCTTCCTCGCTCCCCTGCCGCAGCTGAAAAAAAATTCTCTATCTCTGTGTGACCTTGAACAAGCTGCAAACTGCTTTGAAGAAGTTTTGTTGAAGCTTTCCTTCCCCCTCTCAGGCTCAGTTTAAAGACATAGATAGGCACAAGAATTAATTCCGGGGCATAGGGCAGCGATATGGGATACACATCATAAAGTCACCCCAAGACAGGTGATGAAAACATTTGTTGTCCATTCCTGTTTAGCTCCAATAGTTTACACCATGCTAATTGCATTAAGGAACACCTTCTGTTTCAGTGTGCATTGGAATTCCATGGATCCAACAGGCATTGCATATCCATGATCCAACAGGCTTTCCAATAATAATACAGTACACTGGTTTTTATATTTCTGTTTGGTTTGTGTCTTTCTATTTGCTAATATTTTGATGAAAACAAATTTTGGGTGAACAATTGTTTGGATTAGTCTAGTTTGCTATCCAAACTTAGCAGTTACTTTCCAGTGTGTGCATCCAGGATAAGTACCCTTTCTAAATCACAAGGAACAACACAGAATGCAACCATTGTGAAAAGCAAAAAACCTTACTTAAACCTCACATGTGAACATTTACCATTTATGCTGTTAGAGCAGGGGCTGTATCTTCAGAGCTGCCCTTGATAATGATGTTCACTTTTTACAGAAGCGGAAGGAGAGCACAACTTACACAGCTGAGGTGGCCTCTTCCTGTGACCTCCAGTGGCCAACCAACACAGGTTCACGACAACGTTTTCCACGGCAAGTCCTACCAATCAAATCCCAGCTTATTGAATCTTATTCAAGAGGCCTTTATCTTTCTTTTAAAATCAAGTATTTCTAGTCTGACCTTCTAAAAAAGTTCAAAGCTTAAAGCTGCTTGAATTGTTAAAGTTTAAAACTGGGAAGCAAGTAAAAAAGACAAGCAAAACATTTATTTGCCTCATGGTTATAGGTGTTTGGCACTGGCAATATTTACAGCTTTTTACTATTCTTTGAGAATAATGATGTCTAAGACTCTGAAACTAGAAAGATTTGCACAACTGTGTGTCCCCCTTTCGTTGTTGATTCCAGTGCTTTCAGCTTCAATCTGGAGATGCATTTACATTTCTAGTTGTTCCTGGGTCTCCTGTCATACTGTCCTCACCCGCAACAGTCTTTACTGCAGTCATGAATGTTCAGATAAAAGCTGCTAGTGTTCTCCTGCTAAGGGTATGAGGAAGGACATATGCAAACATAGGAACTGACTCAAAAAAATAAGTAGGACTCTTATGCTTTCCTTTCAGTATCTAAAAGCTCTTGGCCAAGAACAGATTGAAAAGCAATAGGAGTGTGGCTATCACATCATAAAATCTGCTTTCTGGCCTAGTTCCCCTATTTAGTCTACCAACCCCAGAAGGCTTGAAGTAATTCTTGCCTTCCTTCTTCATGCTTTTGGTTTTTAAATGGGAAACCATTGGCATCTTTCTTACAAGAAGTCAAAAGGAAGGGAATGCAAGTGATGCTGGCAAAGGAGCCACCAATCATCAGGGGAAATGACCTTACAAAGAGATTCTCTCCTGTCTGTCACCACTATCCTATGTGAGGGAGAAAGCAGCACTAGCAGGAGACAATCTGCTACATTGTTTCTGCTTCTAGATCAATTAATTAAGTCTCTGCAGCTCCCCTGGAAGATATCCTGCTGTCATTGTGACCTCACTCTAGCACATTCACATTGACACAAGTCAAGGTGAGATTAGTATCTAGCAGCAGCTACTTAATCATGAGCAACAACAACAGTCACCCTGGCTACCTTCACCTGGGATCAGGTTTTTAAATCACGGAGCAGAGAGAGTTGCTGAGCTTTTCACCCAGAATGTAAATTAAAGGTAATTTATTAACATGGAGTCAAATCTAGAAAAACAAAGAGTTAGCTGATTTTTTTCCACTGTTATGTAGAAGATTTCTGCTTAACAGAGATTCTCATTGCCCAAGTCAGCGAAAGGCAATTGTACAATGCCCTGAACATAGAATTAAATGTAGTAAAATATGCAACTAAAAGAAATTCTTGGTGTCCTGTGTTTTAGCCTAAAACTCTTCACACAGTTGATGATTTCTGTTGACATTGGTTGTTTACTCCCTCAAAGTAAACAATACTGCGCAGCAAATCTTGGCAGGAAAAAAAAGAAAGAAAGAAAGAAAAAAGAAAAAGGGAAAAAGAGGGAGGAAACAAGTCTATAATGATTCAAATCTTCAGGCAGTCAGGATTTTATGTAGTTGCATATGTGGAAACAACAGTTTTGGAATCTCTTGGCTGTTGATTTTCTCTCTTTGTTTAAGGTTTGAATAAATAACTCAGTGATATCTGTGATTCTTTGGTATCTCAACTCTTATTAATTCAAAATTTCCAGGAGAGTTGGTCTGACAGTTTTGTAGGATTATTTAAATAAAAAAGCTGTGAAGTTGTCTTTCGAAGCTTGTGAAGAGATTTGTATCTTTTACTGCTGAAGAAGGTTGATGCCAAATGAACACAGTCTAGGCTCCACAAACACAATTTAAATCTCTCTGGGGAGTATGAATATTTGGCACCTAATTTGGTGGAGATATCTATTTCTGGTTCCTCCTAAGACGGATTCAGAGCTTCAAAGTCACAAGTTTACTCTGACTCACTGTACAAACCCTCTCTTTTTCCACTACACTGGAAGGTCATCAATAGAGAATAACCTAGTTTTTGCGTCCAGGTAATGTGCCCAACACAAGAACATTCTGGCGATATGCGTTCTCTTCTCTTAGTCAATTTCCATTAATTCTTTTTTTTTTTTAATCCTGTGTAATGGCTGGGTAATATTACAACCACTTTTTCTATCAGATGATGGGTGGCCTATTTAAACTTTTTCTGTTGCCCAGTGATCTATCTTTATTTTTGGTGGAAAAATGACAGTTTGCACACAAGGGAGTATCTGGGCCATCGCTGCATCAAGTAGAGACATCAGTGGAAGGCTATAGAATAATTTACTGAATAAGTGATTGCTAAGGGCATTGTCTTTTTTCTAAGTAATGTAAAAAAACAAAAACTGATCCAGAAGCTTTTTTATTTTTTTGTCTTCACTCTTGGGAAGTAGTTGTTTTGGCATATTTACATGGCAATGAAGTGTTTAGTATATTCTTTCACATCTTATTCTGGTTTTGTGGTTCTTTGGCAAGTGATTAAGCCCTTTTTTACATGCAGCACAAGTTTCAGTTGCCACCGACCCCATCAGTGGAGTTTATGGAAACCATAGCTGGAGAATTTGGTAAGATACTCCTAGGATGCAAAAAACATTACATCAAGATGAAAGTTAAGCACTAAATTAAGGAATGTGAGATGCTTTCACAGACTGAAGAGAATTATAAACTAAAAAGAAAGAACTGATTAGAGAGCAAATTGCAATCAGAATGTTCTAAGACTAATGTCAGCATTAAAATTCACTATGGGGCAGACTCAAATTTAGAATTGATCCCAGACAGGGCAGATGATTCATAACAGTCTTGTAATATGGCATTCTCGCTAAAACTGGACAGATTCCATACATTGTTGCAACCCCAGAAATCCGAGTAATAAAAGATGCACAATGTTTAATTGGAGTTGGCAGTTAAACAAAACATAGCAATGCTGTCACATTTAAATTGATGTCATTTTAAATGATTACATGGTAGAAGATTTCCCACTGTTTATCTGCAGATATTTTGCAAAAATAAAGAAAAATAATGACTCCCATGACCATGGGGCATAGACTGCTATTTTTTCCTTCTATTTACAGCACAGACCATAGGAGGGAAATTATGCAAGAAAAGCAGCTCATCCATTTTCAAGCCAGGGGTTTCAATTGCAAATGCAGTGTGACAGCAGACATTTTCCTCTGTCAAAAAGTGATAAAGTAACTGAAAAGGAAGAAAATGGGGCCTGCAAACGAATTGGTGATTCAGGAAAAAAAAAGACAGAAGTAGGAGTCAGTGACTGGGAAGCCTGAGATGCTGCTTTGTGAGATGAATACATATAAAATAGGTGGGCTTGGCCAATCCCATGCTTTTGGTTTCAATTTTTTGACCAAACTGATGTTCAGGGAGTAGTACAGATGCACTCATTTCTAGTGGTCTGCAGCCATCTAGTTCACATCCCTTCTGAAACACTAGAGCATAGATGTGTCTGCATTCTTAGCAGTGCCAGCTCTAATTGCTCTTAAAGGTGATACAGGCTTTTAGAGACACAAGAGCTTCAAACTATCAGGATGCCAGAAAGGAAGGGCACCTTCTGATCTATACTGACATGCTGGGATTGTGTACTAGCACTTGCCTGGCAATAGGACTGTCTGGGAATAATACTCTGAAATTCAATCTTCTATCTCAAATTACTCCTCAAGGGTTTCTTAAAATGTTTTCATGAAGTTGTGGAATCTCCTCAGTAATGTTTGTGGTCTCTCCAGTTGCTTTCTTATTTGTGAATAATACATGGCTCACCATCACCATAAGTAATTACTTGGGAGCCTGAAACATCTATTTCTATTCAGATGATCCATTAGTTTCATTGTTCCTTTTTGTTAGCATCCTGCATACATCTGAAAAAACTTACTCTTGAGCCAGTTATGATGCAAATAATTGTTACTGGCTTGAGCAAACTCATGAGCTAGACAGCTACAGGAAAAAAGGGCAATATCTTGCCTATTACTCATTTACTTATAGCAAGTGATCTCCTTCAACAACATACATACAGTCAAAATGTCCCTCTGAAACATATTTCTCATCAAGAAGCTTGAATGCATCAGAGAGTAACTAGATTTCAGTCCAGGTAAACAACAGCATTTCTAGAATTTGACACCTGATGCCCATGTGATTTGTACTTCAAAACATTTGTGCAGTGCAGTAAGACTGGCAAAGCCAAACATCTGATCAGCTCCATGGTTTTTTTCAATCACAGAACTAAAAAAAGGCTTATCAAGAGTTTCTTCTCCGTGCCAGTGGACAAATTACTCAGTTGCCAAATTTTTTGAAAGATCTGGTTATTCTCAAAGACCTGAGGGGGAGAAAGTCATCAGGGAAGATGTCACAGTTTTATCCTTATCTATTGAGACAGGGCTGTGACTGGGTAAGCAAGCTCACTGCCTTGCTCTCTTGCCTTGCCTACCTGGTACAGGCCAACATTCAACAGACTTGTTTTGTAACGTCACACTCCAATATTCCAGCTGGTCTTTTAACAAGTTACAGAGGAAGAAGGTAATTGTCAAGCCTTTCCCATGTCTGGGACAAAATTAGAAGCATTCTGTAAGGGTTTACAAACACGGTGTGTTGACCTAGTTCTCGTCGTGCTCACTGCGAGCCTGGATCGGCTTAGTTTACCTGGAAATGTGAAGAGAAAAAAAGAAAAAAACAAAAAACAAGCGGAAAGACAAGAATGGACTGAGATAAGCCACTTCTCAGCAAACACTTAACAGTTGTTAAAAGACAATGCCAGGACAGGAAAATGCCTGGGGATTCAAAGATCTAAAAAATAAAGCTAAAAAAGAAAAAAAATCTGGCAGACTTTAAAAGGAAGGTTTTTTCCAAAATAAATATTCTTTGGTTTTAAAAAAGCTTTTTAGTTATTGAATACCCCTTGCCTCTAACTTTCAAAGAAAGAATGGCCAGGGCAAACATGGTCCAGTGTGCTGTGTAAATACAACAGATAAACAGGACACTGAAGTAGAAGTAGAGGATTTGAGAATCTCATCTTGGATTCAAACGTAAGTGCCTGGTAAAAGACAGTCTAATAAGAAAACAGACAAGGTGCAACTGAACAATAATGTCCTGTAAAAAAAATGGATTTGCTGGTAAACTACTTACTGCTTTTCAAAGGAAGGGTCAGACATCTGTGCTAGTCAAATAGAGTGAAAAGGGACGATCTTTTACTTCATGATTTGTATCTGGAAAAACTGGTATATACAAAGCAAGAAAAATATTCTAGTGTCTAGAAAAGAAATCTTTCTTACATTTAGTTTCTTCACTTTCTCACAAAAATTAATTTATTATTTTATTCTAGTACTCAAGTACATAGATCTTGCAACAAATTGAAAACATGTAACTAAGACACAAATAATAACAAATAAATTGCTTCTCTTTCACAAGAGGAGCTTTCCCACAGGGAATAATCATCATCACAACCTTTATCTCCCACTCAAGCAAACCTCAAGGACGACTCAGTCCAGTTTAACCCTCCCCTTCTCTCCACTGTCTGTCCAAACAAAGGAGATTTACAGTGGGCAGTTGTAAGAGCCTGAAATAACCTGATATCCCTCCTTTGCTGACTATCTTCTCCTTGTACTCTATCTTGAAATGAAGTCATAGCCCTACATTTGTGATATCCCATTCATTTCCATGGAAACAGATTACCAGTTCACAGGTGTTTATGGTTTCACTGCTACATAAAGACGAGGAACTGATCTCTATGAAAGAAAGCTCTCCCTGGAAACAGCAGCAATAGACGTGGTTTCTGATAGAAATAGACGTATTATCACATTTCTCATTTCCCTTTAAATTCCAATTGACATGCCTGAGACTGGATGCATGGCTGCACTTACATCTTTGTAATTAGTGATGCATTATTCATAGCGATTCATACCCGCTCTGAAAGACGTTATTTCAGGGCTCCATTCTACCTTACTTCCTCTTACTTCTGGATTTTCAATTTTTCCTCTTTCACAAGAGGAAAGTCAGAAAGCAAGCATCCTTCTCCACCTTCCATCCTAACTTTTCTCCCGTCATCCATCTTAGCTTTCAGAATCCTCTCCAGCATTATTCATCCCTCATGCCTTTCAATGATCCTTTACAGGTGTCTCTTTTAATTTTGCATCTTATGTCATTTATCCTAGTTTACTAAAAAGCATGGAGACATCCAAGAGGTAGAGGCCTGTCATAGTACCAAAATGAACTAGATTCTGCCTAGTCCAGTAGTTTGGAGTTTGACCCAAATCTTTCAGTCCCAGGGATTATCACCAGTATTTTCCTTGGATTTCTCTTTCCAGCTTTCCATCGCTTGGCTACATTGCTGCAAATTAGGGCTGCCCTCAGGCTGTCCTGATTTTCACTCAAGCTGCCACTTGCCCATTGAGCTGTTTGGAAACGTTGATGTTGGCTGCAGTATAGGCTCGCTCCAACTGTTCATCCACATCTTTTCATCTAGAAGCCACAGGACACTGAATGGGAACAAATGTGTGGTCATTTGTCTTCATAATTGCTTGTAAAGGACCTTGGTGGTCCTGTGCAAGTGTTTCAAAAATATCTCCCCTTCCCGAGTGACTCTGTACCAAATGGCCTGGTGTGAGCTACACCTGTGCTCTCCTTGTGTGCTTCTGGGCTATAAGAATTTTTATTTCCATTTGCCTTGCTGCAGCTGTTCATGCTGCTGATGAGAAGAGAAGTTCGCCAGGGCAGAACCTGCTGTTGCTTAAAAGGAAACCCCAAGTGACCTACCCTCACAGTCAGGCTGTAGACAGGATGAACACTCTGAGATCTGACAGAGACTGCAGAAGCAAGGGACAAGAAAGCATTGATCTAATGAGTCTTTCATCTGAGGAAAGCTGCCCAGTGGGGAGACAGCGTGGGATGACAGAATCAAACAAGTGTCTGAGCTCTGGTTGAAGGCAAGGGAAAGGGGATGTTTATAAACCAGGAGCAGCTGCACAGCAGTCCCTCTGTCCTGGAGCTGAGCACACCCGCCCCTGAGTCATTCACCAGGATGTAAATCCAGGGTGATACTCTGTGATATTAAGTTCAAGGCAAGAGTGAAGTTTGGCCGTTGTGCTACCTGCCTTCTAGATGGCAACCTGCAAACAAACCGCTGACACAGTGAATCCGAAGAAAAGCAGTGAAGTGGATGAGGGATCTGGAGCAAAAGTCGTATGAGGAGTGGCTGACTGAACTGGGGTTGTTTTAGCTGGAGAAAAGAAAGCTCAGGTGGGACCTTACTGCTCTCTGAAACTACCTGAAAGGAGGTTGTACTGAAGTGGGGACTGGTTTCTTCTCCCAGGTAAAAAGAAATGGTCTATAGCTGTGCCAGGGAAAGTTTAGATTGGATATTAGGATAAAATTCTTCACTGAAAGGGTGGTCAAGCATTGGAACAGGCTGCCCAGGGAAGTAGTTGAGTCATTAACCCCTGAGGTATTCAAAAGTCATGTATGCATGGTGCTTATGGACATGGCTGAGTGGTGACCTTGGCAGTACTAGTTTCACTGCTGGGTTCAGTGATCTTAAAGATCCTTTCCAACCTGAATGATTCTACGATTTTATGTGATAGACTCAAGGGTATAGGGGTAAGAACAGAAAAAGTGGAAGAGCAAAGAAAGTCAGATGTCAATGATCCACACATCTCCATTTGTTTCTTCCAGGAATATGTATTTTAATGCTCCCAGCACCAAAGACACAAAAATCTGCTCTAAGTCAGAACACATTAAAATATTACCATCTATAAATTTTGCAAAACAACTTTAAACAGAAGATGAAATACATACCAAATTAATATATAGACAGAAAATATGATAGCAAAATACGAGGCCATTTTGTTGGTATACTATTTATTAATATACTGTTGAGCTGTCTTCAGTGTAAAAGAGGGGCCTCTGATCATAAAAATGTTCCCAGGGAAGGCCATGACACTACTTGTCTGTGTAATGATAGCAAGTTTGTGCTGTACTTTGGTAGCAGACTATCAGAAACCTTTGTTTGTTTTATCAGCTATTTCATTATGATTTAATATCACAAATAATTCATGGATGTAACCTGAAAAGCACATTTTCATTTTGGTAGGCATTGTGGAAGCTTCTCATGACAGCTTTTCACCTTATGTGAATGTCTTTTATTAGACATTTCCATCAGCTAGTTTCACAAATGGCATAAATAATATGTGTGGCCTTGGTTCATTATACTCGCATTACAAAAGACTAAATGGAGGTTGAACTCCACATCTTTACTGCAGTACCTACAATATTTCTTGCTACTCAAAACACCTTGACTGTTCATCATCAAGTATGGAAGCTATCTGCTGTCACTCGAAGCACCCTCTAAATAAGCAGAAGGGCTTGATTTGCTCTCTTGTCTGCATCACTCATCTAAGTGGTCGTTCATGACACTATAAACCACATATTTTTTTGAATTCTTACAGTTCACTTCCTTGAATAAAAGTACTGACATAAATTACCTGCTTTAGGAAAGTGTTGAACATCTGTGGTACCTAGTTGACCTTGGGTGTGCCTGAACAATCCCCTTTTGGTCATTGGTATCCCAGCTGAGGAACTTTAGGAATAGAGATATGTGATAAAGGTGATTCAAACTACACAAAAGTGTAGAAGAGACATGTGACCAGCCACAGCAGTGAATCCCTGGCAGGTGGAAGCCCTGCTGAAACAGGGTTCTCTGGACAAACAGCAAGGTCTGGTTTCTGCAACCTACATCAGCTTTATTCTCTAAATCACACTGTCAATTCAAACTGTGGGAGATAAGTGCAACTGGCAAAACATGGGGCCAGGACTTTTCCCTTCACGGGAAGCATTGCATTTAATAAAGAGGTTTTTTTCATCCACATAAACACCTAAATAACAAAGACCCTTATGTTGGTAGGAATTAAGCTGTTCTAGCTGCAATCTCGGCCACTCTGTTGCTGTGGAGCTACTCCTAACACAGGAGAAAAGATCCTGCCTTTTTGCTTTATTCCCTGGACAACCAACCTATATAAACAAACTGCTACCTCATTCCCATTGATGGAAAGTGGCCTTACCAGTGGTGCCAGAAGGGCACAATTGAGCCCATGTCAAAAGAACAAATGGTGTCAGCACATTTCTTAAGAATCTGGATGACAACATCACAACAACACATTAGCCTTGATATAGAAACACAAAAACTTCATTTTAATTATCGGACAGAAATGTGCACAGAGGCAGATTTGGTTTCTGGGTCATGAGGGGCACAATACAACATGTCCAGAGCACAGGCTGTTTTTAACCTGCTTGTCCACGCCCCATGGCTTTCCTTCCCTTTGGCTTATGTATTTGTCTTCCTCCTGTTTTATTCTTTGCCCTCTGAGCTCCTCTCCTCCTGTACAGTTACCTCCAGTTTCACCAGCTCTTCAGTTCTTTACATCATCTCCCTTCCCTTCCCGATTGGATAAATCTATTTGCCAGGTCAACAATATCTTTCTGCTTCCTTTAATATTTATAGTGACACTTACCTTTTTCCTCTTTCTTTCTCTGCTATCTTTGATTTGTTTCTCAAAACTACTGCTCTTCTTTTCATAAAGTATCCCAACACCAAGAGAAAAAATAATAATACAACCTGATTTTTCTCATCTTATTTACATTCCTATTCACAACTCTTTCCTCCCTCCCATCCTAAGTTTCTTTTCTTTTTTTTTCTCCTCATACCTGCTCTGTCATTAAAGCTCTGTTCCGTGCCTTGTCACAGTCTCCTAAAAGTGTTTTTTCTTTTTTTTATCATCAAGTATTTTCACTTTCCTGGTGCTTTTCCCCCCTCCTGGTGCAAGGTTTATTGCCTGTCCTGTATTAAAAGTACTCTTGACTTCCCCTTGCTCCTCCAGCTACTGTTCTTTCTTCCTTTCATCTCCAAGCTCATCAAATAATCTCAGGTCACACATTTCAGTTCCATTGAAGATGCCTTCTTCCCCCTACACTCATCTTCAGACACACTTAATGTGCAATGTCCTCTAATCAAAATTTTAAGGAAAATATTCCATCCTTAGATATGCCCTTCACTTTTGTTGGGGCAATCTTAGTCTTTTCTTGAAATTGCACTTCCTGTCACCAGCTGTTACTCTGGTGTTCCCTGGTCTTCTTACTCTCTTCAGCGTATCTGTCAGAAGCATGTCCTTGCCTTCCCTTACCTCTCAGTGGGGATCCTAAATGTGTCTGTCCTTGCTTCCATTCTCACTCATCTTTGTATCTTACCTCTGTTTAATCTCGTCAACAGAGTACAAATTCAATTATCCTCTCAATACAGATGACCTACAAATCTCTTTCCCTGCCCAAGATGTCTCCTTTAAAATCTTAGCTGAGTATCATGGTTGCACCAAAGTCTCATTAGCTGCAATACTGTTAATCCTGTTTGTGAGTTCTTCTCTGCATCAAACATTAACTCTGTCCCCTGAAATCTCATCATGAGGTAGCACTTCCTCATTTTTTTCTCAGTCAGTGTGATGTCTGTTAGCTCCCACTTCCAGCTAGTTCCTGTTATCACTCTGTGGCATTCATTTATTATTGGTTAACACATATTGCAACTTAATTTTACTGGGAATTAAAAATCTGAGTACTTTTAGAACTAGATTTAAACTTGAACATGCTTAAGAGCTTACTTCCCAGCTGAGTGGTGTGAGAAAAGAGACAACTCTTAGTTAAATAAGAAATTAAAATAATTTATTGAAAACAGAAAAATTGAAAAATTACAGAAATTAGAAAAATATAAAAATTTGGGATCCTATGGCTTGATAGATGGTACGCCCCAGGAGCGCAGGGATCTGAGATCTTCTGGCTGAGACAGCACTGGACCTCAGGTAGAGATAAAGGACTTGCAGTGCTGAGCTGACTTTTGGCTGGTCCAAAAGTTAAAAAAAAAATATTAAAGGCTCCTTAATAGGAGTAAGGCTTTAATGCCCAGCACTGATGTCCACCACAACCAGCCTGCAAAGAACTCTCACCACTCTCACCGCTCTCTCTCTTTTCAAGGCCTGTCTCATTGTTTTATAGTGTCTTTGCTCTGCCCTAGCCCGCCCACAGCCTGCCCCTTCAGTTTAAAGTGATTGGTGCTTTCCCTTTGACAGATCATCTCCATCCACCAATGGCTCGTCGTTGTCAGAGGGGTGGTATCAGTTGAGATAAGGGTGCTAAAATGCCTTCATTAAAGTTCAGGTTGCCATGGGGCTTGCCTGCAGGGTAATGGCTAAGGGACTAAAAATAGCTGCTGGCTGTTAGAACTGGGGTTTTTGGAGTTAGCCCTTGGACCAAAGTGCAAGTAAAAACACCTAAAAAAATATTAAAATACATCCAACACATCTTAAAACACTTGTAAAAGTATACAGTAAACACAGGAAAGATAACTCTTATGGTGTACAGGTGGTTTGAAGTTTGAAAAGGGATCATAAGTTGGGGATTTTTAACTGGGGAATTTTCAACTGGGAATGGTGCAACTCTCTTAATAAACTACTTTGAACAATTAAAAACACTGATAATGGAACTTTATTTTTGTACCTGGGCTGATGGGTTAATTTTAACATTCAATTTAAAAATATTTAACTCATAAAGCACTTAATATGCAAAGACCAAGCACAATTAGGGATTTCATGTATGACAAGCGGCAAGCTATGTAGAATTTCAAAATAAATATTGTCTATTTATTATAAGATATATATTGAAAATATACATCCTCTGTCCTTTGAGATACTACGTCTTATCAGTTATCCAGTCCAATCACTTATCATCATATCTCAGCCAGTTCAATAAAACTTTCTAAAGCAAATGCTTATCATCATCCAGCTAGATCAGATGTCATTTGACAAGTACCGAGCCCTTCCTTTCGAAACCCTTACCTTGCTGCCATCTCTGTCTACCTCTTCAGCAGATGTCTTAAGCATTCTCTCCGCCTACTGCCATCCTACCTGTTTTTGATGCTAATCAGCCCTGAGTGCTTGCCCTTTCACCATCTCCTTGTTCAAATTTGAAATGAACATTTCTGTGCTGTCTTCTACACGGCCCCTTATACACAATGGGCAACCCACAAGTATGTGCAAAGGTTATTAGTTTTCTCTAAAAGCCATGTTAAAACATTCCTTTCCTTTGTAGTCTTGGAAAAAAAACACTGTAAAGGAGAGCTTCTACTACGGTAGGGCTACTGGCATGGACCAATATTATTTCAATGTTTGTTAATTTGTTGTTCTATTTATTGTGTCATGACCTATACTTGACAGAATTTTTTTTGGATCAGGGATCATCTGTTCTGTCCTGGTACAGGATGTTACAAAACAGCATAGACAGCTACCACTTACCATGTGTAGGAACAACAATTTTAGCATGTTGTCCTGAAATAAACTGTCAACTTCTGCTACTATTATTCATCTTATGTAGGGAAAACGAGGAGCAGGTCTTATAGCAAGTTAATTAGCAGTCTCTGTTAAAGGAAAATATGTTTAACTGAGTTTTCTGTTGTTCTCAGCAGGCTCCCCAAGGCAGCAATCCTGGGTGTGCAAACATTGTTGATTAGAGGCTGGTGGAGCATCTCCAGTCTCTGCCTCATGATGCACTGAGAGGTGAGGAAGGCAGGTCTCTGCCTATTTATTGCACAAGCAGAGATGATAATTTAATCCCTGAATCCAGTGACTTTCACTTGTAAAATCATAAATAGATATTTAGAGAGAGAAATGTTGTTTGTAGCAATGAAATAGCAGGATATCAGCAGCAGCATGGGTGTTTTTCCACAAGGGCAGCCAAGTGTACCAGAGTCACCCAGAAATCTTTAGCCTCAGTGCTTCTCATCACACTCAGTCGGTGGTCTCCTGAAATTCAGTTTTTGGGCTCTGTCCCAATAACTTGGATGACAAATAGCATTTTTTCAAGTGTGTGTACCACTATGATTTGGCAGTATGCCCAGCAGATTCCACCAAGGAAAAGCTGCAGAATAGGAAGGATGGACCTGGATCTGTATTATATTTTCAGATAACGAGAAACACAAGCCCTCTGAAACATTTCAAAGGATATCAAATGGCTTTTTTTTTTTTTTTCCATTTAACAGAAAAAAGAAAATAAAGTACTAACTTGGATTCCAAACACTATTTTCCACACAGGGACAGGTATTTAGGGGATACACATTTCTTCCCTCAGTTCAACAAGCCCTCAAACTAGTACCAAAAAAGTACTAGTATCAAAAATGTGTTACCTCAAGTAAACACCCACAGCACATATTTCTCTGAATTGGTGATGATTCAACAGTGGTTGAAAGAGGGCAGAGCTGTGATGCACTCTCTGGCACACGTTGTTGAGTATCTCCTCTATGGGTAACAAGCTTTTGTTTGTATCAAATTAAAAAATAAATTTTAAAAAATTGTGAGAGAAAAGCTGTATATGTGCCTATATGGGAAATTAGATCCATACATGAGATTAGATCTATAGGACAAGTCTATTTCAGTCATTTGCCATTCAGGCCAATTTATTAGCAGGTCTAACAGAGTGGAGTTCCAGCTCAGTGCACACACTCTGATTATTGGTCTACAGAGAGAAGAACTGCAATGATAAGTTGATATTTCACTGTATTAGTTATTCAAATCATGCTTCTTGGTCCATCTTTTACATTAACTTCCACCATAATAATTCTGGTTTGTGGAATACATTTGACATCTATCGATCTATCAATCTATCTATCTATCTCCTAATTAAACACTAGTCAAATATGCTAGTTAGCTTGACATTAGTTTAACACTAGTTAAAAAATTAGTGTTCGTTTTGGTGTTTCTCTGAAAGAATTTCAGTATGAGATATTTTCTGCTTGGGATGTCATTCACTTGAGTTCATGCTAAGAAAGACAATAAAATTAAGTAGCAGCTTGTCATTAGAAGCTTATATATTTCATATTCAGTACACACATGCTTCTTAATCCTAAATAAATTATATTAATCACAATTTAACTATGCAGCTGCCCTATTAAATTAGAATTAGGGGCTAGAGTCGACAATGCAACTAGTCAGAGTTTCACCATCTGCAGATCAGGCTTTGCATGCCCTACTGGGTATTTTTATAATATTTTAATTTTAAAAGTAGTAATCACCTATGGATATTTAAAACACCTCTGACAGTTGGGACTTATCTATGATTAATGGCTAACCAGGTGTCCCCTTCACTCGTCTGTTTAATTTAGTCATCACTTGCCTGTGTAATTCAGTCATCATTTAGTGATAAATTGCAGAAAAAAATGTTTTGTTGGTAGAGTAAAAATGAAAGGTGGTAGTTTCTGATATGGAGAGATGCTGAAGATTCACACCTTGACACTGTCCCACACAACATCCTTATCTCTACACTGGAGAGGTACGAATTTGACAGATAGACCACTCAGTGGATAAGGAATTGGCTAGATGGTCGCTCTCAAAGTATTGCAGTCAGTGGCCCCGTAATTCCAAGTAGAGGTTGGTGATGAGTGGCATGGCTCCGGGGTTGATGCTGGGACCAATGATGTTAAACATCTTTGCTGGTGACATGGGCACTGGGGTCCAGTGCACCCTCAGCAAGTTCGCTGGCAACACCAAGCTGTGGTGCAGTCGACTTGCTGGAGGGAAGGAATGCCATCCAGGGGGACCTGGACAGGCTTGAGATGTGGGCCCATGTGAACTTCAAGGAGTTCAACTAGAGCAAGTGCAAGGTCCAGAACATGAGGCAAGGCAATCCCAGGCACAAATACAGGCTGGGCAGAGAATGAATTGAGAGCAGGTCTGAGGCGAAGGACTTGGGTGTGTTGGTTGATGGAAAGCTCAACATGACCCAGCAATGTGCACACACAGCCCAGAAAGCTAACCCTGTCCTGGGCTGCATCAGAAGTGTGGCCAGCAGGGTGGTTCTGCCCCTCTCTACTCTGCTCTCATCACACCCCACCTGGAGTACAGCTCTGGTGCCCCCAGCTTAAGAGGGACACGGACCTGTTGGAATGGGTCTAGAGGAGGGTGAGGAAGATGATCAGAGGGCTGGAGCACCTCTCCTATGACAACAGACAGAGAGCTGCGGTTGTTCAGCCTGGCAAAGAGAAGGCTCAGGAGAGACCTTACGGTACTTAACATGGGCCTACAAGAAAGCTGGAGAGGGAATTTTGACAAGTGCATGTCATGATAGGACAAGGGGCAATGGCTTTAAACTGAATGAAGGTAGGTTTAGATTGGATACAAGGCAGAATTTTTTAAGATGAGGGTGGTGAGGAAGTAGAACAGGTTGTTAAGAAAGGTTGTGGATGGCGCATCCCTGGAAGTGTTCAAGGCCAGATTGGATGGGGCTTTGAGCAACCTTTTCTAGTGGAAGTTATCACTCCTGTGGGGGGGTTTGAACTAGCTGATCTTGACTTCCAACCCAAACCATTCGTTGATTCTACTGATGCCTTAGGTTTTAACTTTTGTATTTTTCAAATCCTGTACTGCTTGGTGTGTGACTCTGAAGTTTCTCGTAGCCTTTTAATTTCTGCTCTCTCGTGCTAGGTAGACATAACAAAGCCTCTCTGGGCCTGCTCTTCAAGGACACCCCGACTGTCCTAGGTCCAAAAAGTATAAACCAAAGAGCCTCTAAGGGGGGATAAGCTGAGGGGAATTACATCATTAAACTGAAGCTTTAATTGGAGAATTAACCCTGATATGCAAATGAACCAAACCTATAAAAGTGTGAAGAACTCGTGACCTGTTGTCCATCTTGGGGTCCATGTTGGCAAAAGCCTCTGGCTCCCCAGGGTGTACCTTTGAAGGCCTTTCAAGTAAATACCTACTTTTATTCCTTTACTCCTGTCTAGTCTCTGTGTCTAGGAGACCTCTTAAGGCATCACTATGATCATTTATTAGAAACCTGGGAGTTGCAAACATAGAGGAGTTCACACAAAGCTATTTCTAAGCAATGTTCAGATGCCGAATGTTGAAGTGGCAGAAGTGAGTTCATGTGTTCCATATACTGAAGTTCTGATTCTGTCCTCAGACAAAATGCCCATTAATTTTACTGAATTTTTCCTGAAGTGAAATCTAAAGGACTAGATCATGCCTCTGCATGCATATTTACCTACATGAACCTTCATTGGCTATGGGGCATTTTTTGGCAAGAATGGGATTTTAGCTTCTGGAGATAGCCAGAGATCCATGTGGTAGTGGCAGATATCACTCAGGATACTCTGGGGGAAATGCGTCATTCTGAAGTGGCAGCTAGATTAGACTGTACACCTTGGGGCATATCAACTGGCAGTAAGCACTTCAGATAACCCCATCCCCATTTTCCACCATGTATTCAAACATGCATTTGGAAAGTGTAAAAATATGTAAAATAGGTAGACCTTGGCCATTCCCCTTGTCAATTGCACCTTAAATACTAGAGATGTTTCTGCCCAACTTCACATGCTCAGCTGTCCTTTTTTAGCAGTTTTGCACAACTTTGCCCAAAGTTTATTCCCACTTCCTTCTGGAAGCAGAACTGAAACTCAGAAAAACTAAGTTATGTGTGAAATGTTCTGCAGAATTTCAGTAATTCCTGGTATGAAATGAACCTCACAGGTCAGGAAAAGAGTTCTCTTTCCCTTCACTGTACACCATTATTTTTATTACCACTCCCTGTTGAGTTACACATCTCCTTCTGAAGGCTTAACTGAACCTTGAACTAGCTTTAAATCTTCTCTGCCTCTAGTGAGGGGATACTGTTAAATTTCTGTATGGAGGGGAATATTCTCATTTCTCACAGACTGTACTTATCATGAAGGGGGAACCAAACATAAATAGAGAGGGAGGTGGTCCAGGTGTTATTAGTCCATCTCTCTTTTTCCATGAATTACCCTGAGGATCTCCCTTAGGCCAGGCACTGCAACTTTAAGACCACCTAGTGACTGGAATAGGGAGGGAGAATATTGGTTGAAAGCAGCTGAAAACCTGGAAACTAGGTACTTGGGATCATCTTAATATAATATAAAGTGTGTGGGCACAAGGCATTAATTTGTACAGCTGGGGATCAATAATCCTCAGCCTTAGGAGCACAAAATAAATGGAGGCTATAAGCAGGGCTACAGCATCATTCAGCAAACATTTGGCAGCCATTTCCATTCGATAGCCAGGATACGATACTTGGGGAGCATTCCAGCTGCACATGACTGCTTTTATTTGTATGGCTTTGGCAGTATAGCTCCAGCAGCCTGCCTCCCTCATGCCTCAGTTTGGTTGCTACCGCTTTGGTGGTTTTTTTAAGGAATCATGTTTACTGCTTCCAAGTGCTAGATGATCTGTCTTCAGTGAACGTCAAAACTCTCTAACAGTCACTTCTGCTTTTGTCCCTCATATACGTGACCATACCTTTGCCTGTGGCTGCTTACACTTACTTGTGCTCTACTGTTTTGAACCAAATAAATACATTAAAACACATCTAACTTGAAACATGGTTTTAAGCTGTTTAAAGGGAGTCCATATTTGATGGTCAGGTCATTCTGAGGCAATGTTACCTAGTGTTGGCTTCTTGGCAAATTTGCTTGTTAGTTTGCATCTAGCCAACAGGCAGATCAAAAAGAAAAAGGCAACCACCTAAATGTACAGACTAATAAGAGATTTAGGATAACACTATCTTGAGGAAGAATACAATTTTCTCGGAAAATATGACACTGCAACTCAAAAAAGACATGAGCTGCTAAATACATTTTGAAACCTTGCAGGATCATGAGAACAAGACATGATACAATTGGTATCTCTGGATCATGTAATATATGTAATATATTACATGATCTCTGGATCATGTAATATCCATTACTTTTCTTCTTTCACTCCTGTTTGATGGACAGCCTCAGGAAATATTTCAGGGAACATGGAAGAAGACTTGTGGCACATGCAAAAAAGCATCCTTCGGATTTAAGTGCTTATTCCAAGGTTGACAAGGTTGAAGATCTCATTTCTTTCAGTTTGTGTTAAGTGTTTTTGCAGAGTTTGGTGGGCATGCTTTGAAACAGGAGCAGTTTGCAATGGATATAGACAAAATTTATTTTGCTGCGAGGAGAAACCTGCATTGGAACACAGAGCCAGCATGGTTGTGCCATCCCCATCGCTGGAGATTCAGCTGAAAAAGGTCCTGACATACTGGCCCTTACAGATGACCTTACATGGAACAGAAGGATGGACTAGAGACTCTCTGAGTCCCTCCCAACCTGAGTCACCATGTGATTCTTTGAGTCTGAATTGCTTCTTTGAGGAAACATTTTAGAAGCAAGTCCTTTAGAAGGTTTTACATAAGGTAACTGGAAGGAGTTGGAGGAAAAGCATCAACAAAACTCCTGGAACCAAGGAGAAGTTAGAGGTGAGAAAACTCTCTGTGTGAGGCAGGCACCTCTTCTCCCTTCTTCCTGTTCACGGCTACTCTTGCTGACCATTTGAATTACTAAGGGCGTTTTCTTGTAGACAAGGTAGAGAGGGTCCATAACCATTAATTAAAAGATGGAGCTCAAGAAAGAGGTACTTTCTCTTTGTATCAGTGTTCAAACAAGGCAAAACCATTTAAGAAAGGAAAAAAATGATGAAAAACCCAATCATTCTTCTAGGGTTGTCTTATATGTTGTAGTAATGATTTATAACAACTATGATCTATGGGAGGAGGGTGAACACAATTGAAATTATGATGCCAAATTTTATTGTTATATGAAAAAGGATATCCATGAATCTTAGCTCCAGCTTCAGTCATCTGATGGAATAGAAATTATTGTTTGGGTTTCCAGCCCATTTCTCCAGGACCCAGATCTGTGATGTAAGATGCCCAAAGATAAGATCCATCCCCAGACAGGACATTAATTCAAGGAGCAGCCATTATTTTACCTGCTCACTTTATGATGGCTTTTTCTCCTTTCTTCTGTCTATCGCCTTCTGAATTTTTATTAAAATTTTATTATTATTACCACTTGTCTCAGCATCATGCTTTACTTACTTGTTTACAAAAGACACTGCCCTACAACCTGTGTAATTGCATCCATTGGAAGTAGAGGGAATTAGCTCAAATGGTAGAGTGCTCACTCAGCAGGTGAGAGGTGGTGGTGTTGATGCCTGCATCCTACATTTTGGACCACTCAGTGGATAAGGAATTGGCTGGATGGTCACGCTCAAAGAGCTGTGGTCTACAGCTTGATGACCAGGGAGGGACCAGCAACAAGAGTGTGCCTCAGGGGTTCATACTGGGACCAGTATTATTTAGCATGAGAGGAACTTTTCACAAGGTCGTGTAGAGATTGGATAAGGGGTAATGACTTTAAACTCAAAGAGAGTAGGTTTAACTTACATATAGGGAAGAAACTTTTTACTGAGAATTTGGTGAGGCACTGGAATAGGTTGGCCAAAGAAGTTGTGGATGCCCCAACCCTGAAATTTTCAACACCAGGTTGGATATGTCTTTGAGAAACCTGGTCCAGTGAAAGCTGTCCCTGCCTATGGTAGGGGGAGTTGGTATGAGATGTTCTTGAAGGTCCCTTCCAACCCAAACCATTCTGTGATTCTATGATTTTATGATTCTATGAATGTGCTTGCAGCATTAAGATAGGGATGTTTGTATGCTCATTAGCTTTATGAAAATGAGATGTGAGACAGAGACTAGTTGAAAACCTCCTATAATGCACCCATCTGCACATTTTGAATATCCAGGAACACGAATGTTTAAGATTTGGCTTCCTTGGTGTGATAATCCTATGGACTAAAGCATTTTGGGCTGCAGTGTGTACTAACTCTTGTGCAGTCCGGTCATCTTCTGTCTCTCTGATCTTGTGACCTGTGAATGTACTTTGTATGAGTGCTTTAGGTTACTTCCTCCTGTGAAGGATTTTCCACATGCCTCAATGTGAAGGATTATTGCTTTCCTGCTCCTTTGGTGTAAATCCATCATCTGAAGTATATGTTCCATCTTCTGTAGTCACACAGAAAAGAGGAATTTAATTTCCCTAGACCAGATTTTCAGAGACTCCCTCAGGGACACCTCTGCTGAGCAGTGCCAAATGTGTTCTGTGTCTAATACCTAAAGTGGAGATTTCCAGGCCATAGTCTGTGAGCACAGATAGACTGTTAGGATGAAAAAGGAAGGCTTTCCCAATATTCCTCCTGCTTTAAACTACCAACCCCCCCAGTTATGCAAACAAATAAAGATAGGAGTTGCAGGACTGTTTATGGATGTAGAGTTCAATACCTATCATACACTAAAAGGAATGGGAATATATGGAGCAATAAGTATCTACAGAAAGAAAGCTGTGAATGCACAAATTGTTTGAAGTCCCTGAACTTTATGCATGCACTTCTCTCCACAAACTGAAATGGAAACCTGAAAAGTCCTAGCTGTTAGAATCAAACCAGCCATTCCTAAAGGTAAAATAATTTTTCTACTTTAAACTTAAATATGTTCCCATCACTAACAAAGAATCATTGCTTTGCTTCCAGAAATAGCGATTAGCTAATTAACGAAGCCGGTTATGCAAAAGACACTCTTGCCTGAGACTGATGCAGAGTAACTCTACATAATGTAGCTGAGGAAGTTGCCATATGGGGAGAAATCATTGGAAGCATGGCACCGGGTGTGAAGTTCTGCTGTCATGTGGTAACTGAGATGAATTACTTTTGGGAGAGAGAGTCCTGCAGATAAAGGGTCAGAATTAATGATGCAAATAGCAGAACTCCTGGCAGGAGTTTAGTTCCTATTTAGAGAATTTGTTTTACTAAACCAGAGCTAAGCTAGTGAAAAATCTTTACATAGCTGCTGACTTTTAATTAATTAAGGCATAGATTTTTATGGTTATTAATAAAGTCATGTATATATATGCTCCATCTGTACTTAATACTAAAATTGTTTTAAAGTGATAGGGTTGTGACTATATAGCACACTTGCTGCTAAAATTGTCAGTTCAAATTCAAACTGAAATAAAATACTTCTAGTGTGTGTTGTACTTTAATGACAATAAATTTCTAGAACAATATAATGCTAAAAAATAGTGTTGATTTAGGCTTGATGCTGTTCATAGCCCTTGAATCATTTTCATAAATTTTTGTAACAGGAACAACTCATTACAAGTGTATAAATGTTGTGGTTTATAACCTTTACCCCAAGCAGAATTTCTTGGACAAATTGCATTTAATTACTTGAAATTAATGGTCTCTAAATATATTAAGCTACACATTCATATGTGGGAGTTAAAGATATGACCTTTCACATAATCTTCATCAGAGGGAAGGGAAGGAAGGGAAGGGAGGGAAGGAAGGGAAGGGAAGGGAAGGGAAGAAGGGAAGGGAAGGGAAGGGAAGGGAAGGGAAGGAAGGGAGGGAAAAGGGAAGAGGGGGAAGGGAAGGGAAGGGAAGGAAAAGGGAAGGAGAAGGGAAGGGAAAGGGAAGGGAAGGGAAGGGGGGAGAAGGGAAGGGAAGGGAGGGAAGGGAAGGGAAAGGGGAAGGAAGGCGGAAGGAAGGGAAGGGAAGGGAAGGAAGGGAAGGGAAAGGGAAGGGAAGGAAGGAAGGGAAAGGGAAGGGAAGGGAAGGAAGGGAAGGGAAGGGAGAGGGGAAGGGAAGGGAAGGGAAGGGAAGGGAAGGGAAATTCTCAACATTTCCAGAACAGTTCCTAATACCTGGTTTCACCACAACTGTATCTGGAAGAATTTGCTCCAATAAAGCTCCCAGCTGGAGCTGTAATCAAGTCCGTCTTTTATAAACAGACTAACTGACAAACTAACAAATAGCAAATGTTGGTGAGAGTAAGACTGGTGAAAGCCAAAGAAATTACCCAGTGCAAATAGAAAACTGAGATATTACTTGTGTATAACAATTGTCTAGGGGAATCTAGAAATATAGCAGTCACAGAGAAACCATCTCTGGAGCATATATTCAACTGGAAAAAAATCCCACTTGGAACAGTATGCCTGAATTACATAAAGCCTGTTTTATCTATTTAGTACCTCCAGTTCATATGATAGATGCTCTCACTTCAATGAAAAGTCTGTTCCATGCTGGTCTTGCTTAAGATCCTTCATAACATTAGAATTTATTTAAATTTTACTTGGTGTTTTCATATCTACAGTAGCAACATCTGCTTAAAATGCTCGTTTTTTTTTAATATGCAGTGTTATTGCTGATATGTTCTCACTTTGTTCTTGCGTAATGTTAAGAGTTGATTTGCTTTGTTTTGCTCCTCACTTTCCACATAGTAAAAAAGCATCAGTAGAGTTTTCTAGCAGCAAAATAAAGTTGACAGGCTTTTGCAGGGTGTTGTTTTCATCTCTATGGCTATGGTTTCATAGCACGTTCTCACCTGGGACAGCTACGAGGCATCTTGCTATGTTCAAAGGACTCAATATGATGCCAGACTAGATCCTAAAATACTTGCACTTACATTAGTATCATGCTCTGATAGGATTAGTATGCTCTGGATTTTTGACTGAAATTATTTTTCAGGTCCAGTTCAACTGGGTATGCCTATACAGCTTTACATGACTGCAACCTGCTTCCAGCTTACAAACATTAATTACCTCCTGTCATAACTGGTTTCACATCGTTGACATTACTGTAACTCAGTATATTTTAAAGACTGTAACAAAAATTGAGACCTGTTGACTGAACCAATATTTTTATCAATTTAAGAAGTGCATTTGTCAGTACTGGTTTTGACTAGTACCAAAATGAAGCATTTAGGGTCTAATAACTGTAGGAATGTAAGTATTGGTATAAGTTTGACAAAAGTAATTAGTGGGTGACTTTTAGCTAAAATGTAGTCTCTTAATCTTGAATTAGAAAAATAAATACATAATATTGGTGAGCTATGGAATCAAAATAAGGAGATGTATTTAAGAATGTTTCCAAGAATGTTTATTCCAAGAAGCACTGGCATAATCCTCTTCCATCCTCTGATCTTACCACAAAGCCCCTTTTTGTTCCACTTACAACTTCATGCACAATCTTCCATCACTACACAGTATCAGAGTATTAGAAATGTGCTTCTGGTTGCCTGGATTAGGGCCATTTATCATTTCCCCTCCTTGACACTCACAGGTTTAAACAGCGACCAGTTTGGTAGTTTGGCTGTGATTGCACATTGCTAATGGTTGTTTATGAAAAGTATCCAAGAAGAAAACATAAACAAAGGGGCAAGAAAATAAACACAGTGACAAAAACAATAGCAAAGACTTCATCCAGCTGAACTAGAGGCAAAGGGTGTAAATAGAGTCACTGGGTGTTCCCAGTAGAGGAACTCTGCAAGGGTTGTATCTGTGGGAGGGAGAAATTAATTTATTTATAAAAGGATGTGCAAAATGTAAGATGTTGGAATCATCAGCTGTTTTTTTCCCATTGAAAAGCAAACTAACATGTTACTTGCCAAGTTTTTTTATTTGCATGTGGATCTTAACCTTTTCCTGTGTGTGAGCTTCTTGATGAAGTTTTGTAAATTAAAAAAAAATCCCCCCAAACCCCCAACCAAACAACAACAAAAGCCTGACCAGGAATGAAAATGTTACTTATTCTGTACCCTCTACTTTTACTAGAGAAACAGGCTTGTCTCAACTGAAAGATATTCCATAAAACTATCTAATAATGTTTATGAGATAACAAAAGAGGAGCTGGATTCAGATGTCGTTCTACTCTCAAAGAGTGTTATCAAAAGAGAAAAACAAAACTCAAAGGCATATTGACCACCCACAGCTGCAGCCTCTCATTCCAGAGACCACACTCTCCTCCCTCTAAGCCACAAGGAGGGGAGGCAAGGGGGCAAAAGAGGACACGTTAGCTTTGTTCTAGTTAGCTCATAGAGGTGGATGGACAACTCAGCTGCAGATCCTCAGTGTTCAGCCTCAGCTTTGTATTGATCGTGGTTTTCAAGAGTAATCAATGCTCTTTGGTTTTCAAATCTTGGACCCAGTACAGCTGAAGAGTTTAAAATCTCTGTAACTTCAGCCCAGAAATCTCTATAGGCTATGATTGCCATAGCCAACCTCTGCCAGCAGCAGTTGAAGGGAATTCAGAGAGGGCACCAAGCCTGATTCCTTCCTCTGGTACTCACCCATGACTCACAGCCATGACACTATGGATGTTAGAGGATGCACATGTGTCTGGTCCCTCACTATCTCTTTATGTTACTCTGTCCCTTATTGGACCTGCTCAAGATTGTGTCTCTGTCTTACGTTCTCACAGGAATGAGAAAATTAGATTTTATTTCAGAGTGACATGCCTCTCTGCTGAGAAAAACAAACACAAGACCCACCTAAAAATTGTCAAACTGGCATTCAAAAATAAAGGGCCCCCAAATTGTTTCTAGTCACTTAAACAGTGAAAGAACATGAAATATACACTGGAAATAAAGTGCCTGAAGCCTGGGGTCAGTCCTTTTTAATGAATTTGTGTGCAGCTCAGCATGATGCTCAGCCCCACAAATCTCAGTCTTTTCTTCCTTCAATATAAACACCAAGACAGTTTTCTGGGCCCATGTCTCAAGCCAGACAAATAAATTCTCCTGAGAATGGAAGGACCAACAAAAGCCACCTTGTCTTTCCATCTGTTTTTCCTTTGTTTCGTCTTTTAACATACATACAACAGAAATGTATCATTCATAATTACACATTAATCCAAAAGATGCAATGAAATGAAGGAATTCATTTCATCTATCTATTTGGGAGAGAATAAACAGGCAAAACTCACTTAAAGCAGCAATTCTCAAAGCTATGTCTTCTGACCCCCCTTCTTTCTGGAGAGTGTGATGTGCTTGAGCACTTCCCTCTCATCAAATACACATATACCCCATGGCCTTTTCTGCTCCAGACCCTGACTGTTCCAGCCCCTTGCAGACAACCTTTGCAACTCAAGCTCCAGCAAAACCAACTGTGAGCCCATCCAGCCCAACTGTGTCAATTCCTACATTCCAGTTTGGCCTTTTGCTGGCTGCCACCTTAGCTTTGAACTCCTTCTACAGCCACCATCAGCTTTGCTCAAAATACTAAAGAGAAAAATCTCTTTATCCTTTGCCCCACCCCAGCTCCTCATAACTTGGTTCCTGGTTCACTTTGGCTCCTACTGGATGGAAAATGCAGTAATATTTTCCTCCTGCCCAAGCTCAGTGTGGTTTACCATTTTACTGGGAATGAAAAAAGTTTGAGCTTGCAGGAACCCAACCGCTTCCTCACATGCCCAGCATGGTCCAGCCCAAGGCACTGACTTCAACCCTCCTCAATTCCAGCCACTATCATGCCTGATAGAATAAATATTATGCTCCCTACAAGGCTCCCAGGTAGGAGGAGACTACTGCATTGGAGGAGAGGACAAAAGGTGAGCAAACAGAATGGAGAGAGAAGAAAGACAAAAGTCAGATGAAATTTTTTTGTGAAGACTTCAGCTGAAGATACATTTTCATCTCTCCCAGGAGCTTCTGAGTTGTTTCACCAGTCAGAAACCAGCTGGCTTGAAATATGCTAGAAGACAATTATCAACCAAAAGATGGTACAATAAAAGGAAAAAATCTTTAAGGAACAAATACAACCATAAAGTTGAAAATCCTTAAACAGAAATACTCAAAAAATCTGACTAGATTAGACTTAAATTTATAGAAGATGGAAATCACTGTGACTCAGGTAAGAATGGGAGAATATAAATAGTCTTGGTGGGAGATTTTTCATGTGTTCTATTATGAGCTATTTATGATTCATTTGATACATGAATGAGATGTCTTATTTTATCATAATAGCAACCTTGATTGAATACATTTATCCTCAAGGCTTGTGGAGTAGAAGGCAAGAGGGTGATCAGTACTCTGCAGCTTGGAGTCTCCTGCCATGATGGCTTGTGTCCCTTCACACGCAGCAAAACAGGAGGCAAGGAGAATTGGCATAAGATCTGAGATACTTCATGGCCAGCAGAAAATGCACACTGTGGGTTGAAGTCCAGCTACCGTTTCAGTCATTCTGTGACATCAGATATAATGCTCATCCTTTCATTAAAATGACCATGTTTTGGAAGTAATTTCCCTCATGGCAGCACTGCTCAAACAGGACAAAAACCTACCAGAGCTAACTGATGGAGACAATCAGCAGTCAGGAGCAGATTATGAGTGACAGAGAGTCAAAAGAGAGGAAGCATGTGCAATAGCAGTCCCAATATCCCTCACATCTGCTGCCGTGCTCTGTTTCAGAGACATTTGAGCTGCAGGATGCAGCTGAACCTCAATCTGCAAATAGCCCTTGTGTGTGCAAGGATAACAGCAAACAAATGTTGCTTTTCTGTGGGTTTATCAAACATCATGGACACTCTTCTGTGAAGGAGGAGAATTTTCCTCATTCAAAGCCAGAGGAAGTTCATCATAGCACTCTTTATCTTCTGCTAAAGCTTTAAGTTTTAGCTGCTGTTACAGGACAGTTGGCAGGGGTTTGGCCATTTGGCTTTCTGTAAAAAATATGATACCCTTTTCAGGGGAATTTTCCACACATGGAAATGGTTGTTCTCAGTGAGAGCAAAGCAGACATACTGGAAGCTGTGTGAGTGCGAAGAGCTCATGTAGTGCTACATGACCAGAAAACTCCCTCAGCATCTGATGGTCTATACCTCAGGCAGTCCCTGGAGATGGGGTCTTTGTATTTAGTAGTCGCCAGAAACCTTTCCTTACATGAATGTCCCTAATCCTTTTTTGAACTAATGTGAGCTTTAAAAGTCCACATCACAGTAAGGAATTTCATAGTTCAGCTGCTCATTTAATGAAAAATACTCACCTTGACTCTTTGAGCTTAACTCCTACCAGCTTTGTAAGAAAACCACCAGTCCAAACATAGAAGGAGACTGTGAGTCATTATCCTTGGCTTTTCCAGCAGTTTTCATGGGTTTGGTCATCTTCTACCCAGGCTGAAGAGAAGGATCACCCCATATCCTGAAAATTTTGATCATTCTTTCCCACCTCCATGCTTCTCCTCTAATCTTGCTATTTTCCTTCCTAAAAGACTGAGTGAGCAGAGAGAACCACAAAATGTCCAAAACTTTAGTGCGCCATGGAGTTATACAGTAACATACTGTTGTTTTCTAATTGCAGCCTATTCCTCTCATTCCCACCATTCTTTTTGGTTTGTTTTGCTTTGAGTTGCTAGTGTTTTTAACAGATTTATCTATTTATAACCCAAAATCTTGTTTATGCATTAAAACTGTCAGGTCAGACTCTTTTGCTGGGTGAGTAGTGCTGGAGTTCTTCCTTCCCTGTGTGGACCACTTAAATCTCTGTTTATTCAAATAGCACAGGCCTCCATTTCTCAGGTGAATAAGTATTTTCTTTTTATACAAGTTTTTTATAAAGGAAATTATGTGGAGTAATAAGAAGAACAATCAATCCTATTTAAATGAGTGCAAAGGGGAACATTTAGCACTGCTGTCACTCCTCTTTGTGCCTCTCTAGGAAAATTAGCCTTCAGGATCAAATTCTGATGCATAGAAACTATAAAATTGTGGCCCAAGGCAGCAGATGCCTCTCACCCAGCCCCTAAAAGGGCACTGCCTATATATATATATCCCACATTATAAAATAGGACAGAATAAGGTGAGATGTTGTTCTGTTAACTAAAGTAGATGTAAGTACAAGATAGGAGTTTTTTAAGACACCACTGGAAATGTCTACAAAGTTTCTCTATGGCCAAGAATGTTATCATCAGTACAGCACAGCAAATCCTAAGAGTGCAAGAAACCCTAAATCAGGGTGACAGCTGCTCAGTTTAAGGTCATGTATCATTATTACAAGACTAAGCATAAGCATGAAATTTGGAGTATCTGTTAAAAAGGAGTAAAAATGAAAGAGGCATCCAGATGACTTTCAGCTATTTAGTGAATTCCTGTCCTGCATCAATATTGTCTTTAATAGCAATTGATAGACTTGTCTTTCGGTATTTTGCTATCTCAAGTTGCAAAAATGTTTCCCATTATTTATATTTTATGATACAGTGCTTCTCTTTTTCCAACCCAAAGATGATCCTGTCATGGAGTGCCCTCTAATTTTTTTATTGAGCCCTTATACTCTAACACTATCCTTACCACCCAGAAATTAAGCGATTAGAGCTGCAAAAATGAATCAAGACCTTGTTGTATCAGGGTTTTATTCTGTGGCAGCTGGACTGAAAGCTGAGATAAAATGATCTGATACACAAAAGCATGAAATATACCAGTGAATTACCAAAGAAATGAAAGCAACCTGGTACATATGGAAGATGTCCCTGCTTGTGGCAGGGGTTGGAACGAGGATTTTTTAGGTCTCTTCCTACCAAAACCTTCTATGATTTTATGATTTCATGCTTAATTGTTAGCAGAAGTTGAGCAAAAGCTCATTATTTTAAGAGCAGTATGCCAAAACACATCTTTAAAAATTAATCCAAGAACAGCAAGGAGAAACTAGTCTATATTGTGCTTCCCACATTATTAAAATAACATGACTACTTTAATAGCAGTTCTCCTCACTTTCTCTTTTCTCTATTTCATTTTTTTTTAATATTCTGTAATGCATTTGCTTGGCTGAGTAAAATGTGCACCAAATTGAATATAGTAACCAACAAAATTGTCAAATGACAGCCATGATATTTTCTGTCCCAAAACTTATTTTTCAGGTTCACACGATCTAACGAGCATAAGGAACACCTGAGAGAAGTTCATACAAAAAAGGTCTCAGAGAGATTATGGAGGACAGAGAAAGGGGCCAAATGAAAATCTGTGCATCTGCCATCCATCAGAAACACGTGTTTCAGGTGGCTGTAATAGATGGTTATGCATGCATCTAGAGAAATAATCTCGCCTCATAAACCCCTAAACTGAAAAGCTGCCTAAGATATAGGATAATTTGATACTGGCATATGCATATTTTACTGTCTAGAACTCATTGTAAATCATCCGGCTGTGTGCACTGAGAAATGAATGGTGTTCAAGGTGAGAGCTTGTAGACATTAATTTGATACTGCATCTAAAATACTGCACCCTCATCACCATTAAGTGATCTATAAAGGATTGAGTAGTTCAGCCAAATAACCTTGGTTAACTATCACAAATTATTGTTCATTTTCTCATCTTATGGCTGAAGAATAAAGCTGAGTATCTTGCTAAAGATCTTTAATTTGCAAGAACTGTGCAGACCCTGTGCAAAAGGCCATTCCATGGAATTCAGCAAATTACTCCTATGCTTATGAAAAACTGCAAGATTTCTTTTATCAGTGTGTGGAAGGACTCTCAACTAAAAGGCAATGGGAAGACTTGGAGACAGATAGCCATCACCTCCTCAGTCTACAAAAGGAAACGTATGGTCTATGTTCATTTACCAGCCATAAAACCCAGCAGCTTGGCTGGATATGTGGGACAGGACATAGTGCTGCTGACTTTCCACTTTGGCTTCTTCCATCACTCACATTCTTCCCTGTTAGCAAACAAAATGGACAGCCTATTTCCAGGCTGACAATCCCAACATCTAGGAGGCTTTGGGATATGGCCTCCATCTTCAATCTCTCCATTTCCATGGGAGGGAGTAAAAACTGGACGTGTGTCAGCAAACTGTGTTGGCATGGCAATGCTTATTTACAACAGGTGGGCAACTCTTGGTGTGCATCAAGAATTTAAAAGGCCAAGGTGCAAGACCATGTTTAAATCACAGAATCATAGAAAGGCTTGGAAATGTTGGAAGACACTTTCAAGATATGTTTCCAACCCCCCTGCCATGGGCAGGGACACCTTCCTCTAGTCCAGGTTGCTCAAAGCCCAGTCCAGCCTGGCCTGGAACACTTCCAGGGATGGGCCATCCACAGCTTCTCTGGGCAACCTGTTCCTGTGCCTCAGCACCTCCACAGTAAAGAATTGTTTCCTAATAGCTAAGCTAAAAGTACTCTGAGTCTGAATGCATTTCCCCTTGTCCTGTCACTACATGCTTTTGTAAATAGTCTCTCTCGCAATGGGGAAATATTTGGGGGGAGAAATTAAAGGAATAATGGAGAAGTGATAATGAACAACACATATCATGACAGTAGGGAGGGATGAAGGGGGCAATTTATTTATTTATATTTATTTATGAATGCTAAGGTGAAGAGAGTATTAGAAGAACAGTACCATTTCCAAGATCTGGATCAGGACTTGTAGGAACATGAAATGAAATGTTTAAAAGGACTTTTACAATTACATCACAGAGTAGTTGAGCACAACACTTAAAGTTAGCAAAGGGACAAGACAATTTATATACTGCAGTTCACGAGAAGGCAGTGAAACAAATGGCAAGTTTTTGGCAAATGATTTTGATATTCAGAAAGGACAAAGATAGTAGTGTTAAGAGGACAAATTGTACATGTTGCTCTGAGTTCTAGCAAATAGTCCCTGGACTATGAGCCCAGCTCACTGTGGTAAATAGCAATAAAGAATATGTTAAAGAGTTTATTCAGTATATGTTGGGGTCCCTTCCCTCTGCCATGGAGCCCTGGGAAGGGGCCCTGGGGGGCAGGTTTCCCTGCCCCTGGTCAGCCTCATTCCCCATTGGTTGGTTTGGGTTCCCCGGTGTGGCCAAGGACCCTCAGGTCCCGTGATTATAAGAGTTCCTGAGCAGAGCCCCGGCCATGCGGCTGGAGAAATAAACATCTCTGAAACATCTACCACGAATCTGTCCATATATACTTCGTTTCCACAGGACTCCTGGTTTGAAATATACTTGTTACAGTAACCCCCACTGTAACAAGTATATCTAATTTTAATAAGCAATATTTAACATGGCCTCAAGGAAGGTCAACCATTTCAGAAAAAGGTGACCAGCAGCCGTATCAAAAGATGTTTAACCATGATCCTAACATGCAATGCAACAAGTTCAAGCCAAGGCACAGAAGAATTATCTCTCTTTCTCGGAGTCAGATGTTAAACTGCCACTGGAAGGGACCTCTGACAGTCATTCCACCCTTCCTCAAAGCAGAGCTAACACCGAAGGCAGAAAAAGTTCCTTAGGATTGTGTCCAGTCATGTTTTGAGTATTTCCATGGACTGAGATCTCTCAGTTTCTATGTACACCAGTTCCAGTGTTTGCCCTCCTTCTCTGTGAAATGCCAATGATCAGGAGAACAGGCAATTATCAAGGCTGACTTCAAAGCCATTTAACTGTGAGGAAATTGAGAAGAACTTAGGTCTGCAGGCTACTGGCAAAAGGGATTTCCCAATAAAAAGACATTATCTTTTGTTGTTTACCAGTTTCCTACCAATACATAGGAGACATTTGCAATATTTTAGAAATTATTTGAGTGTGGTTTAAATGGGTGTCCTCTTCTGGTGCTAACTGAAATAACTTGGCTTTCCCCATTGCATTTACCTCTTGGTCTTCTTATCCTCCCAGCAGGAAATCATATCCCCACAAAAAAATGAGATGTTTTTTCACTGTCTTCCAGCACTGGCACACCTGGAAAATGAACTGCCACACAAGCAAAAATCCTAACAAAAAGACAAAGCCAGATTCAGCAAAAGATTCCACAGGAAGCAGAACTGTGTGAAAGCGCTTGCTTGGCTCCACATTACAACTGACGTGAAGTTGTCCATCTTGGCAAAACTGAATTCGTGAGAAATCCAGACCATGCTTGGGAAGGAACATTTCATGGAAATAAAAAGGGACTTCCCTTGTCAGAAAGAAATTTTGGCTTGGGGACTGTTTGACTGAAAACTGCAAACCTGTGCAAATCTGGTGGAATAAAGTTTGTATAAAGAGGAAGGCAGAAAGCAAATGCACAAAAATATGTTGCATCCTAGGTCAGCAATTTTTGTGAGCTCGGATGAAGCTGACTTCATACCCTGTATGCCTCTGTTACACATGATCCACGGAGGGAGCAAATGTGCTGCATCCCTGACTGAGGCTTTTGTTGTACTTTTGCAGAAGCAACAGCTGTCCAATCTGCCAACCCTACTGCTATGTGATTCAGCCCCTGGGGACTCATGAAAATGGTAAAAAATTCAAATAGCATGCCCTAGACTGCTTTGTGAAGAATGCATTGCTTGTGGGACTGAGTGCAGGATCACAAAACAGGGGACCTACCCTTTAGCGCATGGCAAATCACACAGCTGATCCCACCACAACTGGCAAAAAATTTGCACTTCTCTTTCCCTCCCCCTTCTTTGATACCACACAGTTCCTCCGTTTGTCTGGTGTTAACAAAATAAGACCCCAGGTCATGTGAGGAACCAAGTCCTTAATGTAATGGGAATGATAGATAAAATCCTGGGGATAAAATCAGCCAAATGAACAAAGGACAAAGCAGATACTTTTGTTTCAGTAAAAAATAGCAATTATTCTTTTGTTTCTTAACCACACATTTATATCACTCCTTTTTCTTTCTTTCCTTTTAAAATTTTTTTTGTTTAAAATGAACTTGCATGCTAGTGGTTATTGCTTTGCCAGTAATGTCTGGTTCTGCCTGATAACATCAAGCTTTGTAAAACAATGTAGTATTGTCTACAATCCCTGCTATTATAGTAAGCTAACAGTCACTGTAAACAGAAGGGCTCTTCGCAGAGAAGATGAACCAAAGATATATTTTGAATTAAACACAAAGCGAACACTCCAGCTGGCAAACATTGCAGGAATATTTCATTCTTTCAAAAAAAAATTGCATTGGGTTTGCACTGCCAATAGTATACACAGAGTCATTGTTTCAGTCTCAGCAAGAGGGTTATTTATACACTTTGAATGCGTACTGGTTTCTCTTAAACTTCACAAAAGTAACCCATTAAAATCATACCAAAAGTATGAGGGCTTGTCCTAATGTTTGAGGTTCGTTTTCTCTGGTGGGTGCCACTAAAGCTCATTTTAAACATGTCTCGAGGACAGAGGGGAATATTAGGTCACACAGTCAGATCTATTGTATATCATAGTCCATAAAATTTATTCCAGCTACTTCTTTATGGAGACCAAAGGCTGACATTTGGCTAAAGTGTGTGCCTGGAAGGTTTGCCGCCTTGAATCTACCACTTTCTGATGTAACTGGTTCCAGCAGAAATCAACCTCACTATTAAACATTTGTATTGTACTTCCATTTGATTTTCTTTGGCTTTGATTTCCATGCTTAAGTTCCCATTGTGCTTTTCTCTGATCCTTAAAAAAGCTCTTTAATAACTGTTATTTCTTTACCATCCAAGAAGCCTGAACCATCTGAATGCTGTGTATTTTTGGTTCATTGGTACTTCTGTATAAAGCCAGGAGAGGGAAAGCAGAGAAGCAGTTTTGACTGGAATCTAACTAAATTTTGTTTGCCTTGTTGGGGTTTCTTTTTTATTTAAAAAAAGTTATTTCAGTTTAAACGGGAACGTCTTGCTATTCAACTTCATTGTTTCTACTTGAAAAAGCTTTCAGCAACTTTCAACTTTTGCAAAAGGTGTCCACCTAGAAACACCTGCCCAAAATGACCCCCAAAACCCAGAAGGAAGTTCAGTAAAATTCATGTTAATTTTTTACCTTATCCAGTCTACCTTTTTTTTGTTAGAATGGTTCCATAAACTTACTTTAATCAGCATTTACATGTGATAAGCCCTTCAATTTTTAGCATTATTTAGTATTATGGTGACTTCCCCGAAGTGTACCTGCTACAAAACCTCTGCCATTATTCTTAACTGAATATGTTTGATGTGGAACATAAAATAACCATGACCATTATAAAGGAACATTAGCTGTCTTTACTGTTTTGCCAAAACTAGATGCCTTTTCAGTGGATCAGGAAGGGTTTCATCTGGATGTTACCCTGTATTTCTTGAATTAGGATTGTGTAAAGATTACCTACATGTCTTCAATCCGAAAAAAGTTGACTAGGCAGCACGTATTACAAAAATACACATGCATTTGTCTATATAGGAATGTCTGTCATCTCTGTATAGTCCTCTCACACAGTACCTATGCATCAATAACTAGGCAGAAAAAAATAAAATGAAATTTGCTATTAATTATCTCTAAAAAATCACTCCCTGTGATTCGCAGACAAGACAAAACTAAGAAAATATTTATTTTCCAGATGACAATTTTCCATGCTTCTAATCTGATTTTCATACATGTTGCACAGACCACTATGGAAGTTCATTTTTGGTTTCCCATTCTTGCTTTCATTTAGGAGCATAAATCTAACTTGCATCATGGGAGTATTAAAGGGCAAAATAGCCTCTAAAATGCTATCAATGGCATCTATGCAATTTTAATGGAAATATAAAGAGCATTGCCATCTTTTCTGCCCTCATTACACAAATTATGATATTTTCAGCTCCACTGAGCTGTCAGTATGCCTTGCTATTGGCGTTACACCCAGCATTAGCATCCCTTCCCTTATGAAGGTGATTATGATACATGACTAGTGAAACTTACATTTTAGCGAGCATCAGCACATTGCAATCAATATAATATTATGTCTTCTGTGATCCTAATAATTTTACTACTGAACTTAATTGGCAATCAACAAAATCAGAATGATTACTAGTGAGTAAGGATCCTCATACACTCTAAAGTATTTGCTTTAGAATTAGTGAAAAAGTAGGAAACCTGACAAGAGTTTTCTGTCTGGCAAGTCCTTGGAGACTTATGAAACTTCCCAGACTTCTCATTTTTCAAGAAAAAAAGGCAGTTTTGAAACATTTAAAAGGACCGCAGGCTTTATGGAGCTTTGTGATAACATTTAGAGGGATCGATTTCCTGTTGGGTAAAGGCACACAGACAACTTTCCAGGCAGCTTCCCTAGGCCAGGTAAAAGCCTTCACTGTACTGACCTCAGCTCTGCCATCCTCTGACGTACGTACAACTGGCCAAGCTCCCTTGTGCTTCACTGGAGATGGAGCCACCAGATTTACCTGCCTGTGTTGCTCAGGGAAGACAGGCATTAAGCAAGCCTAATGTTTTACCAGATTGGAGAATATATTCAATGGTGAAGGAAACATTAATAATGATGTTACATCACATTCCTTAATTATGGCCTTTTTTCATATAATCTCTTTTCTGTGTGGAAATAAAACTGCTGAACAACGGAAAATGCTGCTTTAAGAAGGAGAATAGGTATGTCTGTGAAAACAAACAGATCAATTTAAAATGTAGGAAAAGGATTACTTTCAAGCCTCATGCTCTTTAATGTATCTACACAGTTTATGAGTTCCATCTGGACGATAATAAAAAAAGATACCAATGAAACAGAATTCCCAGAACTCAGATGTACATTTTGGCTTTATTTAGCAGGTTACATATAACATCAGCTGTTCGCTTTTTTTCAGCAAAATGAAGCACCTGAATACACTCTAACTTCTACCAGCCCTTGAGTTAATAAATGTTTTTCTTATAGTCTTATGAACTGGATGCTGGAAAATTCCAAGACCTCACAGCTGACCAAGAGAGCTTGAGATGATGAAACAGCTGAATGAAAAGATTTCAGCAACAGGAAGGGAAATCAGAACAAATTTACATCCATCCCACCCCAAATAATCTCACTGGGAGAACTGTAGTAGTTTGTTTGGCTTTTTGGAATACTGGATGGCAGCAGTACAATGCAGGACTAGGAAATGCCTCTCTGCTTTTGCATCTGCATAGGGCCAGCAAGTGAGCAAGCGAGCCAGCATTTCTTCTATCTCTCACTTTGGCTGAAACAGGAATCTGGCATGGCAAATTGAAGTCCCATTGAAACAAAGCCACTATGAAAATACAGAGGAAATCCAGTCTCAGACTAGTTCTGCCACTGCAGAGCTTTCACTTTTTATGTAAGATTTTATAGAAAGTGTTTTTACCTTACAAATAGACAGGAAGAGACACAAGGGAGACACAAGAGCAGTTTACTTATTCCTAAATAGTTCCTCTTCCTCTTCTTTGTTTTCCTGATGCACTCCCCTGATACCAGGCTGTCAGTAACACTCAGGCTTTGTTCTGCAGTCAGATATGCTGTGCAGCAATGCCGTGCATGAAGGCTTCTGAATTAGTGTCTGAGTCGAGAGGTGACCCAGGAGCAAGTCATTCAAGTCTAATCTCCCTTCCTTGCAAAGTGCTAGTCCTTCTGGACATATTGCTTTCACAGTCCAAAAGTAATTTTGTCAATTAAGAGCTAATTTTCCCTCTGCTAAAGTCTTTTAAGTCTATCACATGTGGTCCATTATGGCCTGCTAAGTATGATGGCAAAACTAGCAAAGTCATTATCCACACAGCAGTGGAAGCTGTGTGGAAGTGCATTGCAAAGCAGCCTCCAGTGACTGTGTCCTCTGTGCCACGAATTCCAGTGGGATGGGGAAAATCCCTCAGGAACAGGTCACAAGCCTGTGTACCTTTCAGATCCCGTAAATACAACTGCTTTTTTTCTTCCTGTTGTTAACCAGTAAGAAATTGCTTTACTGAAGCTAAATATACCCAGTAAGACTATTTAGATAGCAGCAGTTGATAATTTACTAGAACAGATTCTTTGAAAAAGACAGAAAAAATCAATAAGGATATCTCTGGTGTATTGATTAGCAGATGGGTATTCATATTACCAGAGATACAAAGTAATTTAAGCAAAGGAGTGAGAATTGAAATGGATTGATATCATTAGTTAAGGTGGATAGAACGATGCAAGAAGCAAAATGAATTTTGAGCTCTTTAAAGGAAGCAGCTATGAATGTACTAATTTCAAAGAAATAAATGGGAATTTAAAAAAAAAAAAAGTTTCAGTAAGTCTGTTTAAAATTACTTCAGGTTCCTGGTACAGAATTACTAAAGTGACAAGAGAACACAAAGTGGAGGCCTCAGGATGAAATTATCTTGTGGTGACTGCAACCAGTATCAGAGTGCCCCAAACAGGGACTGTCTGCTCTGGTGAGCCCCAGCTGGGATCCCCTGAGCAGGTGATGGGCTGAGAAGCCAGCGGAGGTGAAGATGGGAAGTGCAAACAGCAGGTAGTTGGTCTGACCTGGGTGGAGTCCGTGCTGCAGATGCTGGGTGCTGCATTCCTGCTGTGAGAAACTTTGCTTCCCCTGGTGAAGGAACCCACAAATCTCCACTTTAAAAAGGAAAAATTCTGAAACCCCCTCTCTAGGGGTTACCCTGTAGAAATATGACAACCTAGTAAACAGAGCTGTGATGAAATGTGGTCCACATCTGTAGTCATTTTATAGCTGACCAAATGTGTAGCCTGGAGTTTGTATTTGCTAGAGCTAAGATAATAACAGGCCTGAGAGTTCCCAGCAGTTGTTTGCTTTGATTTGCAGAATGTTTGTTACACCACATTACAATCAAAAATTGGGTATATCCGCTGGTAAAAATCTCATGAGTTACAAAAACAAAGCTTCTGCCAATATTGCTTTATATTAAAAAAAGGGGGGGAGATATTTTATGAGATGGTGAGGGGTTTTTTTCATTGGGTTTTTTGGTGTTTTTTTGGCTGAAACATCCAATGGCCTGTGTTAGGACTCAGAAAAAAAAAAAAATTAGGCAATAATCTACAATATGCTTATCACTGTTATCTGTGATTCAGATCACTTGAAAATTTATCAAGAACGTATATGCTGCTTCCAGAAGTTAAATAAAAGTAATGTTGCACGAGGTAAAGAGGAAAAGAAGAAAGTCCATTCCACTGTGTATGTTGATCAGAGGATCAAGGTATGAGCCCCAGGCAATTTCAGTGGCTGAAAGAGTCAGGGCCTTAGAAATGGGCAATGGGAGATTTGCTCTCCTAGCTATCCATCTGTTCAAAAAGCAACACTGACCCAGCTGGCAGTGTGTTCACCCTGGTTTGTTTTAAAGAGGGTATGGAAATTGCCAGAAGTGCAGGCAAATTTTTAATCAGTTATGAGTAGAGGAGGAGGCTGCAAATCTGATGGTGAAATGTAGGTAGAAGAGGCCTCAACAGGAGTTAATTAGTATGAGAAATGCACAAAACCAGCAGAACAAGAAGCTGGGAGTCCAACAAAATAGTCAAGGTGTCTGAAATGCCACTTGTTAGCCATCCTTGTTTTGTGTGTTTAAAAGAAGCAAGATAAACAAATGATAAATAGAAAGCAATAAGGTTAAACTGTTATACTAGATTATGAGGGTAATTCTTCCCCTGAGGAAGAAGAAAAACCCCCTGGTAAATGCCAAAAGCAAGGGTAAAAGAAGGGTATACAATAAAGGATGCTTGTAGAGAAAATAGCAATAAATTTTTTTTAAAAAAGATCTCATACAAACAGAAAAGCTCTGGTTTTGTTTTGTTTTGCTTTGCTTCGCTTCTTTTTAGAACACAATATACTAGAAGCAACAAGGCAAAATGTAAGGGTTTGGAAAACGCAGGAAACAGAAAAAGAAGACAGCGAAAGGTCTCAAAGAAAATCTATTATATCACAAAAAAGCTCAGAGGTCAGGTAGTAAAGTGAAAGCTGAAGTATTGAGTGCCTGCTTTTTTTCAGGCTGCAGGAAGGAGATTAGTCTTCACCAGACACTGAAACAAAGTAAATAGGGAAATGGGGCAACACAGACCAGAGCAGGGTAAAGAGCAAATTAAAGAGTGTTTAGACCATACAGATGTATTTGAGTCAGCAGCGCCTGATGAAATCCATGTCAGTGTACTTAAGGAACAAAGCAGCTGACAAAGATCTGAGATCCCACACAGACCAGGGGAGGTATGGAAGGACGTAGTCTGAAAAGAAGGAAAAGGACAGGAATCCTAGGGCAATCAGTTTAATTTTTTTACCCAAGAGAATTGTCACCAAAACCCAATGCTTTTACAGACACCTATAGAGTAACGAGGCACAAACATGAAGTTGCCTACAGTTCACTTCAAACTGCAGGGCACATCACAGTGAGAGCTGCAGGAGGTCTCTGCTGCTTAGCACTTTACATTTGTTCTTTAAGAACTTACTGCTCCAACAGAGAATATGTATCTGAACTACCTGAGAAAAAGCAGGCTCGGGAGCATTGTCAGGATCCAAATTCAGCTCATTCTTAATGAATCCAGGGATGGGTGGTCTGGAATATTTCAGATTAAATTGAATGAAGAGGGTGCAAAAAGCTATGCTGCTTGAGGAGAAATCAAATGCTCAAAAAACGGAATAACAAGCTGGGAACAACCTAGCAGGGAAGCAATCAAAAAAATGGTGGGACCTACAGGATATCAGAATATCCCAGAACGGAGAGGAATTCCAACTAGCCCAAGATCTTGTTAATGCCTTGCTAACATTTAAAGATACAGCATATATGCAAGAAGGAGATTGAAAGTGTAGGCCAACACAGTACTACTGTGAAGAAACAGAAGTCTCCATGCCACATGAACATGGAGAAATGGTACAGAGCTTTGTTGAAGAGATAAAGGTGTCTAGAAGCACAGCTCAGCTGGGTGTAGCAGCTTCTTCAGCCACTATTCAATCAATTCAGTAAGTGCAGGTAGTCTCTTCCATGACAGATCAAGAAAATTAATTTAAGCCATTGCATTGGAAATACTTCTGCATTGGAAACATTTTCTGAAAGGTCTAAAGAGGATAAACCACTGGCTTCACGTAGTAAGCAGGTTAGATTCTGCAGCAGGGCTGTTTCTCACAGTCTGCTGTGACACTGTACTGTATATCCATATAGTCAGACTTGGTATCCACTAAGAGTTCTCTGAATAGAAGATGCTGGAATTATGTTATGTTTATACCCAGGATGAACATCTTGTTCTCCTAACCAAGTACACATTACCTGAGATTCAATATAAGGGCATGTGCAGGAAAAGAAAAACCTAAACACCTTAGTCTGAGGTTAGCAGCAGTGTCACTTGCAGGGCCCCCAAAACAACAGTTCTGCTCTGCTGCCTGCTTTAGGGACCTGAGATGATCTGCAGGGTCCACTACAGGTTGTGCACTGCATCTCAGCAAGTACATAACAAATCAGAGAATAAGGAGGAGAGAAACAAGTATGAAAAAGCAGTTGGAGGATTGAAGTTTTGAGGAAAATAGAGATGTTTGGGAAAGCAATTACACCATTTTCTTCCTATGTGCAAAATGCTTTAAAAGAGACAATAGAGAGCAGTTGTTCTGGCAATAAAGGATAGAGCATAATTTTGCAGGAAAGTCTGTTGAAGGTGATATAAGAGTAAGGTCACCAAAGCCATAGGATGACATGTCATGACAGTTCCCTGAAGAACAAGTGATGCAGAGGACCCTGCTCTCATTAATGAGAGCTTCTCCCACCCTGTGAACCCTTGCTCAGATCAATGCCTACATACAGTGTTAACTGAAGGGCTTCAAATATTTTTCCATCCACTCCATCTGTGTGTCAGTCCATAGAGGAGGAAGGGGGCATGCAGGGCTTTCTGAGTGACTGACAGGAAGGGAGAAGAGGGCAGTACAGCTTGGTGGTGAGACAGTCATCAGTGATACAGATGCCTCTTTCTCAGGTGGTCACAGAATCTCTGTCACTTAGTCTGTTCCCTTCACTCCATATTTTTCCTAATTCACATTTCCGCCTTCTTTATCTTTTTCCTCTCTGTCTCCGTTTCCCATAACCTTTTCTTTCTAGCCTTACCATCCATTTTTTCCCACTTTTTCCTTTTTTTTCCTTTTTTTTTTTTTTGGCTTCCCAAAATGAGACCCTACAGTTCCAAGTCACATTTTGATTGTCTAGTTGTGGTGGGTTTTCTCTCCTGTGGCTCTGCTCTATAGCTGGGATCTGCACACGTTTTCGCGGCAGAGCTCTTTTGCCAAGGAAAACAGGGACTCCTCTGAACTGTTCAGCACTAGGAAAGACCGGGCTAAGAAGCATGATACTGAAAGGGAAAACAACGGGAAAATATTCTTTAACACGTAATATACCTGATTCAAGCAGGAAACTTGGCAGACCTGACCAAGGAAAAGCAGGACCAGACTGTCCAACATCTGCTTAGAATTACCTATGGGCTAGCAATCAGAGGTGCTAACACCCAGCACAGACCCTTTATTTCTTTTCAGCAAGAAACCAGTACAAACCCACTCAAGGGCACCCTTGGTGCCGTGTCTTCCCAACAAGCAAGCAACAAGTCACGAATTGGATCACCTTCTTGGAGGTCTGATGAATGCATTGATGTGACTATTTCAGGAACTTCAGCCTGAAGGGGGAATTTAAAGAAATAAAAAAATCATTTGAAAAGTGGTGTGGCATCCACTGGGTCTCAGGAAAAAAAAGGAAAATGAGGAATAGGTGCTATTAACAATGAAAGAAATCAGATATGCTATTACAGAACAGTTCAAATGGTCAGATAAAAGGCTGATTATGTGGTCTCTTAGAATGAGCCACCATGTAATTTCGATCATTACTAGCCATTTTCTGTCACAGCAGATAATTCCTACATGTAAGATGTGACCAGAATACTTGGTGACAAACATACCTGCTTTCCAGACTTCAATTTACACCTTAAAGTGACCTGTTTTCAAAAATTGCATGTCATTTCACAAAGGGCTTGGACACAAGGAAGTCAGCCAGTTAGATGTCTACAGTGTGAAACTGCTCCCTGCAGCTCCAATACTTCCTATAGCCAGACAGAGAAAGCCTCACAAGGAACTGCGGCTCATTTTACTGTGGGGTGGCTGTCCTGCATACAACAACAAGGCAATCCATTATTTTTTTGCAGGTACGAAAGTGATTGATGACCCAAAAGAGAGCTGGAGAAACACCCTTATGCCTTAAAATGCATAGTCTGAGGTGATCTCTGCATGCTGACCATGAGCATTTACTTTGTTCTCTCCCACTAAACAGATGCATAAACAAGTAGCAGAAAACTGAAACAAGACACAGTTATTAAGAAAATTCCTTGGATACAGGATTAAAAGAATGTTTATTGAAAATAAGCATTAGGCTTATTTTCAGCCTTAAGATGAGACAGGGGAGATTCAGATTAGATATTATATTTTTTTTCACTGTTAGGGTGGTCAGGCACTGGAATAGGTTGCCCAGGGAGATGGTATAATCACCATCCCTGGAGGCGTTTCAGAGGCATCTGGATCTGCTTCTGGGTGATGTGGCTTAGTGGTTTAGGGGTTACAGTGGTAGCGCTGGGTTGAAGGTCGGACTTGATAATCTTAAAGGTGTCTTCCAACCTTGATGATTCTATGGTTCTATGAATAATGCAGGCATTTGTCAATAGACCACTATTTCTACTACAGCAAGAAAAAAAAAAGGGGCAAGGAAAAAGTAAAACACTCTCTGAGGGCATTTTGAATGCAGTGCTGATGGAGAAAGGAGAAACAGGCCCTCCTAAGAGCAGTCTCCTAGCTTATTTTCCATAAATCTGTTGGGCAACTTGAATCGATAGAGTCCTCTCGAACACCTGAGGGCTATTAGAGGCCTTTTCCATCATACACTGTTTTATAATACCTCAGTTTATTCAGGCTGAGTGTGTCCATTTGCATATCTATCCTTAGAACTAATCTGAAATAATGATGTAATAATGGTTTTAAGGATAGGCCTCTTTGCCATATAAATCTTAGGTTTTAAATTATACAGTGGCCCAGTGGCCCGTTAGAGCTCTTGCACTCCCCAACTGACAAGATTTAAGTCCCTGAGGTCCAAAATTAACTGTGCTATATCATGCATTATGGCTGCATCACAGAGCAATTTTATCAGCAGTAGGAGACAGCAGAATTGCACAAATCTGTTGCTATCAATAGGAAGTGATGACTCACCCAGCTAATGCTTTCAAAGTGGCAATATCCTATACACTGAAAATATCTTTCGAGGGTGATAAGTGACCCCACTGCCAGGAATAGGTGAAAGAGTGTTAGCAGCAAGAAGGAAAAATAAGTCTTTACATATCACACCTTTTACTTCTGATACCTGTGAAAAAACCTCACTTAGGCTGTGAGTTTGACCATTAAAAAGAGCTTTTCAAGCTTTACTGAAGTGATTTTTGAACTGTCATCCTTATAAAACAAGTTCATGTCAATCTTCACAGAGCCCACAGACAACAGTCTGATCATATAAACACAGATTGATCCAAGACCTGGGACATGTTCAAAGAGCGCTGTGATAAAAGAACAACCTGACTTGAATGAATGGTGGATAATGTTTAGAACAATAGGTGAAAGGTGCTCAGGAAAGTTAAAATAAAGAGTTCTTAGTATTCAGAATGAATCCTAAAGAGTAATGACATGATTTGGTTGTGTGCAAGCCTATCTATTTTGCCATTCAGAGATTCTGAAGACCATTTCTATGGAGCTCCAGAGACAGTGTTTGATAAGCTTAACAATCCATGTGGCACCCTTCCAAATCTGCGTGAGGCAACAGAAATTCAAGTTGCTTCCAGCTTTCTAGAGAATAGATTGGATGTTAAGTAGAGGAAAGCAAAGCAGGTTTCTGCTCTATGTCTAGACTTGGATGGTAAATGACTTTTTTGAGGGTGCATTGATTAGAAAAATGACTGCTTGCCCTTGAGTCACTGCCAAGCTCAGACTGGCTCTATATCATTGATGAATACTGATGCAAGAGGAATGAATAAACTTCTGCAATAACATTAGTTCTACACTGTCACTGAGAACTTTTTGAAAGGAAAAATGTGGATAATCTACTTATGTAAAGGAAAAGCAAGAAACAAACTTGCATTTTAAGCTATCTTATTTATAAAATAGAGTTCAGTGGGCTCTAGGTTTAATGGCTTCCTATTTTGTATAGAATCATGTATTTTCTTTGTTAGCAGATTGATGCTGATTTCTAAAAGAATATGGATGCAGATTAAAGAATCTTGGTTTTTGTCCCAAACTAGAGTTTTGTCCTCTAAAGTTCTAAAGTGTTTAGCAACGTGTACTCCATAGGAGAATACCTTCCCCTGACCAGCATCCACTTTTCCTTATTACAGAGTCATTCTTCTCCTTCTATGAATCTCACAAGGATTTTGATGCTCTTTTTGAGGCTTTCAGACCTTTCCATACTTCGCTGGTGTTGGACAATGAATTCAAGTGTCATCAAGTCCCTGGAAAGACAAACACATACATGCAGACTGGGAGCAAGTACATTTTGTTTTTGTTAGAAGTCAGCAAAGGGACTCCTTGAAATGCTGGATTTACCCCTGGCTTTTTGCTGACACTGCTCCTCAGTCTCTGGATTTCTCTCTAGTGAAACAGAAAAATGATGAAAGAGAACTCTAATTCCTAAACTGCAAACGTCAAGTGAGATGTATGTACAGGCTTTATGTTAGGTACAATAAAGGTAGCAGACTTTTCTTTGGAGTGGAGCTTTTACCAGCTTGCCTGTAATCCATTATTAAAAGGTCAGTAAAAATCTGCAGTGCTCATTCCAAACTCACAATTCAGATGCGCCTCTTTGGCCTCTTCTTGAAGGACACGGAAAAAATAAGAGCTAAAGTAGTGGAAATCCAGGGAAATGACAAATACATTCATTTAAGAAAGATAGTCTGAGAGTGCCAGCAAGATAAGAGCAGTGCACCAAATAGAGATGAGGCAAATACTAGGTCCCAGCTCCTACTGAAACCGCCTAAAGGGCAGACTGGCACTGTCAGAGATATTCATGTCTCCTCATCATCTCCAGCTATATGTTCCCATCACCAGTTGTGTGCCAGTGCCGCTATGACATGAATGAATCAGAAAATTAGTCTGGTCAGAAACCTATCACTTTTTATTATTTTTGGACTGGTTTTCAGGCAGATCACTTTACTGAACCAGTTCACTGAACATTAGGATGAATAGTAGAGGTGGCAAAAAAGGAGAATTGGGAATGTATGGCCAAGGTTAGGTGAGACAGGCTCCACTTCTGTTGACTTAGGGCCATCATAAAATCACAGCCTAAGCTGTAAATACTTGAAAAGCTGGTAGATATTTCTTTCAGAGTGCAACTGTGCAGGACAATTCATGAGCAGTGAAACATATGAGTTCTGGGTCCCAAATAATTGTGTTCACAGGGCAGATACAACACTTTAGCTAAAGAAATTCTCTTTGATACTAATATAAATAAATTAAACATCAGAAGCTATTAACAGAAAAGTGATTTAAATTATTAGCGGCCAACTTCAGTCGCACTAAGGGAAAAATATCCAGAATAGACTCTATTCCCACAGCTTGACCGAACTGGTCTAAAATTTAAACTCAATAGAGAAAGACAATAAACTCCCAAACCTAACCTCCTGGGAAAAAAGTAGTGCAGAATTCAGAGAAGGTTTTGTCTGCAGCTGTAGCAAAACAGTGCTTCCAGGGAACTCTTGCTAGTGGGACAGCAAATGTGACCTGAATCCCAGTTTGTTTGGAAACGGCTGCATATATACGAGTCTTAGAGGGGTGGAATTAAGTAATTCCCTCCAGCAAAAAAAGCAAAAAATAGCTGCAGGGTAAGTTGCCCAAGCCATGGGACATGTTCTGTATAACTGAGAAAAAGCTGCAGATGATGACAAATGATTACATAGCAGAGCAATAATGATGAATTCTTATTCTTTCTTATAAAATAATGCAACATATGCACACATTTGATAAATTATATCTGCTGTTTATAAACAGCATGAAATTCTGAAACCAGGACACAAAACATGCCTCTTGTGGTTCCTCTTTCAAGCTGCTTCTTCAGTGGCATTGCTAAACTAACAGCTCAATTTCCCTGCCTATGATGCAGCCACCTTTCTTTGACAACAAGGCATGCCTGATGTCTTGGTTTGAGAGTCACCCCAGGACACCAGACAAGGCAGTTTCATCAAACTTCTTATTTCTGAAGACTGTGTTTTTTGAGAAAAAGGTGCAAGATACCAGGTGATATAACTATATTTGTAAATTCTAGCATCCCATGAATTCTCAGGACTAAAGGGTAGTACTAGCAATTTCACATCACCCATTTATTTCCTGTGTATGTGTTTCTCCCATATGTAGAAACAATTATCAAAGGAGGCTTAAGAATATTCTAAATCCAAGCCGGATGAGAGACAGGATAAAAACAATGACCTTTCTGCTTTGGGGGCGACACAGATTATGTGATTCAATTTTATTTCATTTTCACTTTTTTAAGAAATAATTTTTTTTTTGCCATTTTGATTGGAATGATTCCTAATCAGTAAGTTATTCTGAGTTGGTGTTTTCAGTGTTAATTTGTTGACGTAGGTTTTACGATTTTTCTTCTTCCTACATACCGTGCAGTGTGAGTCTTGAAACAAATGTTCTTCCACTCAAGAAAGAACATCCACAGAGACACAAATTACATATTTAAAATATATTGCATTTTGATACCTCATCTACCTGGCTGATGGTGGAGTTGAAATACCACTTTGTGCACAAGCTTTTGATCTAAATCTCATTGTTTAATACTAATTTTACCATTGGGAAGAAAGAGAACCAAGTAAAAAATTCATCAGTTCACCTTGAGGGGAGGTATGTTCTATCTTGGGCTTTTTAAAGCCAATTGTATGACATGGAAATGATCTTAGATTTTGTAGGTTTTGTTTGGTTTTGCTTTCTCAGTCTGCTTTCCCCATTTCCATTGCCTCCCATCTTTCACCTGAATGAACCCTTCTTTCTCTTTGATAATCACACTTCAACTGCTAGCCTTGTCATCTCTGTAGTTAAATGAAATAAGCCTAACCGTGTATGATGCCTTGAATATAATGAACTCATAAATGAGCTGCCTCTGAAAAAATAAATATATATGTAAATGATGGAAGGATGATCTGGTCTGTGTACACAGGAATGAGTTAATTCCAGGTTGTTACACACTTGTCCAAACTTACTGATTGCTTTCAGTATCTAAAAAGTTATGAGTACATGTTTCTCCATATTTGAAAACTGATGAAATCTTCCTCTTAGCTGAATTCTCATGTGTCCAGGAAAGATCATTTTCTAGCTTTTCTTTACATGTTAACACTTGGGGGGCTCTTGCTTTGGGAATTAACAGTTAGAAATTGAACAGTTTTAATTTTCCCCTTGTGCTGCTTATTTCACAAATTGCAGATGAAGGTATTTGTCTAAGGCATGTATCTCTTGGGTCCCAGTCTCCATTCATGAAAACTAGGGTCTGGTCACAATCTCCTGTGGCACCTTCTGCCCTTTTGTCTGGTGTTCCTTCCACAGGATATTGGGCTGCAGAAGAATATGGTGTGCTTGGTTCTGAGCAGTGATTTCAAATGCATGTTTTGAAATCTAGGCATGAATGTTAGTAATGCAGTGACGAAGGAGAGGAAGCTGCACAGGGAGAAAGGCTGTGCTTTATGGAGAAGAAAACAAAGTCATAGCCTGGTTATGGTTTCTGTCTAAATCTGTATCACCAAAAAATGACAGAGATAAAGAGCACAGCTTTCTTCCATTTCCCCAGGGAAGACCTGAACCAGTCATCAAGATATTTATCACTATCAGGTGAGGGAAAGGCAGGTTTTGTGTCCTGACTTACATCTGTCATCTGAACGTGACACTCCTCATTCTCAGTAAGGCATTGCATTCCCAGGCATGCAGCAGGAGATGAGGGTTCGTGCTCTGGCCTAACTTGAATAGACATTATGCATTGTAAAACTACACTGCCATCATTTTTTGCCTTGGGTGCAGTGCACACCCACTGCTTCAGGTGTAGAGAATGCTTCAAATGTAGTCTAATGTGTTTGTTTTATGTACTTAGGCCTCTGTTTCCCAAACATCTCAAGATCTTGATCCTAAGAGACGTTGTAACAAAAAATCTATTCTTTTTAACAAATAAAATTCTATCAAGAGATAATAACACAACTCCAGGTCTCTGAAGTAACATATGAAAAAATTACAAGATAAAGTCTCAACAGACTTGGGATATGACTGGCGGCAAGTAGTTCAGTTGTTGCTCACAATATGGGGTTTGCTCCTAAAGACTTCTTTTACTATTAAAATAATATGCTTTTTAATTTGAAAAATCTTTGAAATCCAACTACCTATACATCTGCCTGCCTACTTGTGTATTTACCTACCTACTTAGCAAGCAGCCTGACTACCAGTAAAACACATTATGTTGCAAAGGCTCCCCTTTGTTGGGAAGGAGAAAAATGAGTGCTGCATGATGTTCTCTGTCCCTTGGTTCACGGAGGTCTAATTGGAGAGAGATTCAGAACTGAATAGCAAAAAATGAGCCAGTGAAATCAGAGCGGCTTTGGTTGAATAACAGAATAAGGAAAGATTCAGCAAAGCTGGCTGTGCAACTAAAATGTACATCAGATTGTAATACTTGATACTTCTCAATAGGAAGAGTCTTGCTACAGTTATGGTTAGAGCTATATTTGACAGGCTTGAACTTCCAGACTATGAATACATCAATCAGGTTGTGCAGTTTACAAAAAAGACAAGCCTGAATATCATGCTTCGTGAAGGTGAGACAGTTTTGGTGTCAAAACTCTCACTGCAAGATGTCTAGAACTTCAGTGCTTGGGAAAAAGGGCAACTGAAGGAGCCTATAGGCTCTAGACAGCTTTTGGTATATTGCTGTCCATGAGAATACAAAGTTGCAGGAATGACCTATTCCTTCTTGAGAGCAAGGACTGACAGATGCAAGCAAGGCACAGGTGGGCTTCAGCAAAGAGTGCTTCTGTCCAAAGTTCTTCTAAACTGATGGAGGGTCAAGTTAGGAAATGAGACAATAGCAAATGAAAGGGGAATTACAGTGACACTGGGTAAAGCAACAAAGAAAAGGAGCAGCAGTGACAGAGAAACAATTATGGTCTGTGTATTTTATAGCTAGTGTGAGTAGGAGTGTTTCTCCCACCACACTGGCATGAAAGCAGGAAGAGCATCTCATGCCAGGGGAGTAGCAGATGGAGCAGCTATATTTTGTATGAGAACTTGTGTTCTGGGACTGTCAAACTGCTGTGGGAGCTGCTCAAGGTTTGTGTGTCAGCATCATTGCTGCAGCCCAGGACTTATACTCCAAGGACAAAAAATCATTTTGGGTTACATTATTTACAGAAATACAGGTTGTCCTTTATTCTGTATAAGTTGTTTCACTGCCTTCTTTATCCCATGTTTAAATACTTTCTAGAAATGTTTTAACTAATCTCTGGCATGGAGTCATGGTCACATCCAGCCTCCAGAATAAATTATGTGTGCAATACAGAGATTAGTTTCCTGTTACATATAAAAATGTTGTTAGGGATAAATTCCCCTTACATGACAGGAGGGGATGTGAGATTTTCTGCAGCAGTTCATGCAAGCTGGGGACTCTTAGGGATGTCCAGCTGTTATGGTGCAACTTTTCAGAATGACTGGGAAGTGTCTATCACATTTGTAACAGGAGAGCGTTTTGGACAAACGAAAATGGCAGACATTTATCCACAAATCCCCTTCCATGTGGCAAACTATGGTCTGTGAAAGCTCCTGAACCACTATGCTGAGGATTGAAGCAAAGATTTCTATCTGCACACAGAGGGATGGTGTTATGGCCACAGCCTCTTTTACTTCCAGAATAAGCTGAAGCTCCATTGTAGATACCTGGTCTCTTTTCATCATCAGACCGAACTTACCCAAGCACTGGGGCACACTGACACCAGTGTTAGCTCATAAGTGATGTAGATGGCGAACCACTGCTTGCCTACTGACTAAATTTGGTTAAGAACTGAATCCACATCATACAGGATCTCCTAACACTCCATACAGAGCAGGCTGGAGGCACAGACTCCACTTTTGCATAATGCAGAGTTGCAACTTTTTCAAGAATTTAGACATACAGCGTCTTACTTTTACTTAGCTTTTCATATTTCAGTGTTTGAAATGTCCAGGGAAAGGAAATAGAATAAAACCCTTTTCAAGGTGGCAAGAATGCAAAAAAAAAACCCCAAAAAATGGTCTCCAAAATACTGTCTGGCTTTTAAGCCCAAATATCTCACGGACAATTAGCAGCTTCATTAAGAAACTACAGGGCTACCTACAGCACACGTCAATTAGCAGCTTCAACCTATCTGTCAACTTGCTGAAGAGCAATTTTCACATCCAGTTCTTTGATAGATTATCAAATTATTTTTTCAAAGGAGGAATTTATGCATAATGATAATGGCTAGTCAAACGACAGGAGCACAATTTATCAATGGCTTTTTTTTTTTCTTCTTGTAGAGGACAGTCTCAAAAGCCTGCATAAGTCCTGCAACAATTTCAGTACAGCTTGAAAATCCTACCATCATCTTTCTGTGCTTCAGCTCAGCAGGAAGAAAGGAAAGATGAAAAGTTATTAAAAAGTTAAAATATCGTGGCAATCAGGAAGCAATTCTGTTTATTAAGCTCATTTTTAGTATAAATATTTAGAAGAGAAATGTAGAGAGAACAGGATGAGATAAAATTTCCCATACAGCTTAAAAAAAAATTTAAGTGCAAATAGTCAGTGACAAAATAGCAGAGTTATGAGAAAGAAAAAGAAAAACAAAAAACTTTTACTAAAGCCCACGAAAAGCCTGGGCTGGATGTGATCAAATTTCAGCCTTGGACACATGCTGTATTAGAATACAGGAAGATTCTCATCATGCCAGCTTTCAAACAAAGGCGACCAAAAGAGAAGCGTTGCTTTTAAAAGCTAAAATACATTCTATTTAACAACACAAAACACTCAAAGAAGAAAAGGCAGAAATATCTCAAGCTCAGATTTGGCTAAAATTCCCTTTTCAGCAAAAAACCCTCAATTTCAAAGATGAGTTGAAGATATTTGAAAAAAGAACTGATCTGGAGAATGATTTCACATTACTCTCATAACATGAATTCTATGAACAATAATTGTGCTTCCTGGCCCTCTAGACCTAGTAATGTAATTTTTAATGTTGACAAACTGTATAAAAGTAATGTCATTTATATATATGTTTCAGGGATCCCAAATATTTTAAGAACAAAATATTTCTAAGAAGTACTGTAAATAAATGAACTAATATTCATACCTGAGTAAGAAATGACATATGACTGCCATACAGTGAGGTCCATTTTATTTTTTTCAGGCACTGAAAGAGTATGAAACTCCTCCTTGTTTTACTCTTAAAAAAAAATCCACTTAAACTAGCAGTGATGTGTATAATAAGAATGAATTTGCCTACAGGAAAGTAATTTAGGAAGTAAACTTAAACTGGTCCACTTTTCACTCTATGAACTTTAGAGTAAGGCTTGCAAGAAAGTCATTTAAACAGCTATTTAAACAAAAACCACAATCAAAAAAATAAGATTTTCATTTCAATTTGGTCCCACAACAAAATTATTGATATTTTCGTCCTACTAGTCTTGCTGGATGCTGCTTTTTATCATGACATTAAGACTTAGACAGACAGCTGTCAGTGTCTCTCCAAACTTTTAACCATCTGAGATGTTCACAACAATCCTCCAGGGCGCTCCTTCCATATGAAAAGATTCTTAGTCGTTTGATACTTTAACAGAAATTAAGGGGTAAATAAAACCTGCCTAACATATTGAGTTTGGGTTTGTACCTTTGGCAACATGTGCTTTGGGAATAAAGCAGTAGACAGTCAGGGGCTGCTGACAATGTGAAGTAGAAACAGAAACCACTGTGCTGAGGGTGTGACAGAGAGATGGGGCAGGCTCTGAACAACTAATCACTTCAGATCCAAACTGCTCCACTTGCCTTTTCTGCTTATTTTTCCATTCATCAAGAGCTTAGGCATCCTTTTATATGCTATATATTAGTTTATGCACACATACTGTATTCGACACACAGTGTTTTAAAAAACACTCTACCATGTTTGGAAAAGGAAATAATTGCATTAAGGTTGATTCTCATTAATGTCATACTGCTTCAATCTTACCAAAAGGTTAATGACAATGAGGAGAATGTCTGGAAACCAGGATGGCTGAGTTGGATGGCTATCTTCTGTGTATGACACAGTATTTTGAATTGTTTGCGGTATTTTCAGACTTTATTTTTGTCATTTCATTTAAAGGGCTGTATAGGCTTGAATCTCTGCATATTCCCCTCTCAAGAACAGACCTTGACAAGCTCATTTTGGGTTTTTCTGTTTCAGTGTCTGATGGTCTGGGTGGTTTTTTTAAAGCTTTGTTCTGAAATTATACAGGAAAATACTGCTCAACATTCCTTGAATATTAATGCTGTTGACAGGACAGTATTTCAGAGTCAGAGCTGAATTGAAATTCAGAGATCTAATTTATATGTGTTTGGTGTTTTGTTGTTGAACTTCAGTAGCAGATGCATTTGTGATGTAAAGTTAAAATGTATTTCCATTTATTCCTTCCACAATTGATCTAGAACTGCCAGTCCATTTTCTCTCATAATCTCTTTGGTTTTGTCTTTGAAGTTACAGCTCTGTCATAAAACTAATGTAATTTATTCATGTGTATCATAATATTTAAAAGAAATTACTGTTTGGCATGGAGCAAATAGATGGGTTCTGAGCAATTCTCTTGAACAGGCTCATCTGAGAGGTTACATAATTGATATTTACTATTATTGTCTGCACTTTCTTGAATTTTTCATATGGAATTTAATCAACAAGTGAATAAATAAAATGAAATTAAAGCAAACTAAAGTATAAATAGATCCACCACCTGGCAGCTCATGTCAAAAGGTAATAATAAAGTATGTTCTCAGTTTAAATATTTATACAAGAAGATTTTCTGAGACAGCAAGTGTTCTTAAAAAAGGTCAATTTACAGCACATTTTTTTCCACACATAATGAGGTTTCTAGAGCTTAAATAATTTCATGAATTCACTTATTTTGGCATCTCAAGAAAGCAGTTTATAATGAAGAGATGCCCAAACAAATCCACCTACGATGAACTGAAGAAAATATTAGCCTGGATTTGATTGAAGAGATAGGAGAATCTTTTTCTCTATAAAAAGTCATTTTGTTCTCATAAATATTCTTTGTGTGCAAGGCAAAGCGCAACCACTTGGTTGAAGACCAGCACATGTTGCGGCCCAGTTGAAATGAATAGCAAAATTTCTTCTGATTTTGGTAAGAAAGAGCCTATTTCAAGACCTTCCAGTGATGTAAGATAGCTGAAATTATTTAGTCAATTAACAAAAAGGGGAATTTGCATATCATGCCTCATCAAGGCATGATACATTAATTTCCATGTAAACATACTTAATTCTTTTAGTACCTAATTGAGAGCATATGTTCTTGTACCTGCTAGAAAAACTTAAAACCATGAAAATTGCATATTAACATTCCAGAAATTACTGTCCTGCAGAAAAATGGAAGCAGAAACCGTGTTTCTTTAAAAAATATTCCTCTTAGTTACGAGAATAAAACGCAAACACCTTGCCCTTAAAGACAGAATAATTCATAGTTCTCTTTTACTCCTCTTCCTTAAATGTAATCTATGCTAAATATTAAGCAAGAATGATTTGGGACATATTTCCCTTTTGGAAATATAAAAACAGTTGGCACCAGGTTTCCCATCTCATTTTAGACATCAACTATTTCAAGATTCTTCAAAACTTTTTATTAACAAGAGGAAATGAATTATTCGGGACAAGGCTGTGCATGATAAATAAATGTAAATTTAATAACATCATACTAAGGCACAGTTTACAGAGTATGTGTTTTATGTGGAGTTTAAAGCACCAAATAGACACAGATGTCTGGTGCTTTCCTTCTAAGAGTCATTTCAATTACACACAGGTCTCTCTGTGTTATAGTTTGTGCTATGCTTTGTGTTGATCTTGGTTTTTATTAAAACATATAAAAATTATAGGAGACTTTTCAGCATTCAACAAGCCACCACTAATGATCCTTCCAGACATTTTGAGATAATAAAAATCATCAGCATCTACTGATGAATACAATGCAGACAAGGGCCTTCATGAGCTGCAGGATGGTGAATTGACCCTGGCACAGTTACCTGAAATGGATGGGAAAATAGTTACATGTCATTGTCTGTACCAAAGTCACAAGGGACTTTGTGGGGTATAATAGGCTTTGGAAGAAAGACCAGGTGGATGCTGCCTCTCTGCTCCTTCTCAGCTCATGGGCAAGGGAAGATAAAAGACAAGTTGTTACGAGCAGAGGTATGACTTGTCCTGTTGGAACAAGGGGCCATTTTACTCAGAAGTCTCTTAGACAGATAAGAGATAGAAGGAAGGGATTGATAATGATAAATTAAGCAAAAAACCCCACCCATCTAATTGAGTGTACGGTGGCTTGCAGGGATATGGAGACATGAAATGTGTAAGATTAGCAGAAAATTTACCTTCTCAGGAAAAAAAACCCACGCTGTCAAGCCACAGTACTAGAACCTTGGGAAAAACTCCATGCTTGAAATAAAAGTCAATGTAACTTTTTTAGGAAAGACAGAGAGGGTAGATAGGCAGAACAGTGTTATGTGGAGCCTTCAATACACCCTTGTTTGCCTCAGAGTTATTAGTAATATGGGGAATATGGGACATGGAACATTCACAGATCACTTATGGTTCAATAACAAAACCAGTGGAATGAATGTTCTGTAAGATACAAACCAGAGCAATAAGCACTTCTCAGTAGTATATGGAAAAGAAATCATGTTATTAATGTCATCAGTCCAGGAAACCTTTCATGAAGGATTTGTGTCAGGCCCCATTGCTCTCCCATGATGTTTAAGAATGGAAATTACAAAGTAAGGAGAAAAAGTGCTTCTGCTAAAATTTAGGGGCCTTGAGAAACTGGTAAACAATAATGCAGACAGGGAAGCTACACAACAAAAGCTCTCTCAATAGATGAGATATACCAACAGAATACAGTACTGTACCTTGGAAAGCAGAGGCTCTGTAAGGCATTAAAATTCACAGCAGGGGAAACAACCTAATTAATGCTTCTGAGTGACAAGTATTAGTGAAAAAGTCTGTTAGTTCCCTGTAATCCATGAAGTAAAAGTAATTTTATCCCTCTGTGAAACATAGGTGAGGCTAATACTGAAATACATCATGCAGTTTTGGTGGCTGCATTTATAGTGGGGTTTAGAAGCCCCAGGAGAGCTCCGATGATAACCACAGTACTTATTCTATTTTCTGGAGAAAACATCTTGCTATTAAAAGCTTAATGGTTAAATCTGGTTAGCTTATTAAAAGGGAAGATTGAGGAGTGATTTGATTACAAAGTATAATGCCTTCACAAGGAGAAAACAGAGGAGAGTACATGGCCTTTTATTTAGTGAGAAAGGTGTAAGAAAATCTAAGAACTTGAATCAGATAAATTCTAATAAGAAATAAAGTACTAAACACAGTAACACTCCAAAAGATTATTTCCTGAAGTAAACTGCTGAGAAAATCCATCATCTCCTACACTCTCCTCATTCTTAAATCAAAACTGCACAATTCGCTTTGAAGATGTGCTATCAAAATACAAAGCCATTGGACCCAGTAGAGTAGTATGTAGTATGTGATGCAGGTGATCAGTCTAGCTGACTGAGGAATAACTAGGGCTTACACTAGCAACACTGCTTGTTGGAAATCCTTTGAATTCAGCAAATCATCATTTTCTAAACCCCTCAGTTTATATCTGCTCATTAGGTACTGAAAGAGCTTTAACAATTATCTGGCAGGAGCACCCCTCTGGCAGTGAGTAGGCTCCATCCACGCACAATCCATGGGTGGCATCCCATCCCTCATCCAGCTCTTGAGGAAGCCATTCCTTAGAACTGCAGAAGTGCAGTCCTTGAAGAGCTTTTCAAATTGCTTGCTGTCCTTGGAGAAAAACAAGGTGTGGGACAAGGCTGTAAAAGAATTTGGTCACACACTCTCCTGCACTGCAATATCTTGCCGTGCAAATGCTTTAGCAGTGAAAAGCAGCAGGAATCAGCACCTCTACATTGTGGGGTCTTACATTTATGTGTGGTAAGAGACCAGGGTGGGTAGACAAGCAAACCTTGCAAAAGAGGCTGAAAATGTCAGAGGAATAAAGATTAAAGCAAAGCCAAACGCGAATAATAATAAATGCACTCTGTGAAAACAAAAAAGGGAGTCAGAAGGCACATTGCTGGAAAGCGAGGAGGTAGGACTGCTGCATACAGAAAAGGGGCCCTTTTCAAGCTGAGAATCCCAACCAAAGCCACAATGCCTACTGAAATTCTGAAAGTCAGGGTTGGGAAGGTGGCAGGAAAATTGATAATCTGTACTAAAAGAGTCCACAGGAATAGGCATTAAAAAGACAATGTCAGTAAAAGATAAAATTTTGATTTAAATATATGAAAACATAATTTTACCCAGATATGCTAGACTTATGAATTGCTAAACACTGTGAATGAGAGCACAATTCCACACAAGGATGAAAAAGAAAGGGAAATGTTTCATAAAATATATTCTGTACATTCTGTAGGAATAGCCTCATTATTACTGGAACAGTGAATGCTGCAAGATAGGGGTTCGTCCACAGAGTCACAAAAATGGAGTTAGCAATGAGATTGCTATTGCCATGACTCCTATTGTTGTAGTAGTTACATGAGCAATAGCTCTACTATTAAATCTCCAGAGCACAGAGGGAAGTTCTCGTCAGTGAGTAGTCATGGGGGGCTGAATGTTGCATTCTGCCTGGTTCATTTTATATTTAGATTCACTGCAAGTTTATAGGGCAAAAGGATCATTCCATAAAAAGCCTGAAGCAAAGAGGAAATGAGAACAGAAAACCAGGTGCTGTGGAGACCCCTCCTGCCTCCTAAAACATCAGTGAGCAGTTTGAAATAATTCTCGTGAGGCAATAAAAAAGTAAATAGTACCCATATCCCACCAAAAGTTTGCCCTGCTTATAAAAGCTAGGATGACTGCCCTTCCTAATGCACTTAGAGCTTCTGTGTTCAATTTCCATCTCTCAGTCAGTGTTTTTTCCTCTGTTCCTCAGATCACTTTGCTTTCTGGTCCAAGCTGCAAGGCACACTTCAGACGTCTAAGGCAAAATGTCAGTAATTTTGTTTGAGAAGTCCTGGGTTGCTTGCAAAGGCAAGAGGCCTGTACTTTCTGTAAAGCTCTTCAATGCATGCCTTTAAGGCTTTGCTAGCTTTTAGAGTAAGACTCCTAAAGCTGTCAGCCATCACAAAGCAGCTGTAAGAACCTTAGAGGCAGCTGGAAATCTGTAAAAAAATCAGTGAATCATTATCCATGATATTTGAGGAACTGAAATACCTGAAAATGTGGCATGAATCATATTTCTCTTTGTCACCACCATGACTCACTGTTTCCCACTTGAAATAAGATGTTCTTTAAATTTCTTTCTTTTGTAAATCTGGCACATGGGCAATATCCCTCAGGTAACTCGGATGATTTTTCCTGAAAAGAGGTGATCATACCTACATAAGGAAAACTCACACAGAGGCAAGAAAAGTTCCAAGGTCAAGATTCCTGTAAGTATCAAGTTGCATATTAATTGTTAAACATAACTTGAAGCATAAGTGTATACAGCTTCACCTCAGGTGATGAGATGCATGTGGCTTCAGAAATTATAAATAACAGGTGTGGAAAATCTCCTAAAAGTTTGTTGACAGCTCTGAAGAAACCACCCGCTCCCAGAAGCCAAAGACCTGACTGTCACACCAACAATTTACAAACATTATACTGAAACTCCCTTTAGACATTAAAAGAGAGGGCAAAAGAGCACATTTAAAAACATCCAAGAGCTCCAGGATGGGAATTCTGATGAGGGTTGAAATATGTTGGGGATTCACCTAGAGATTACCACTGGAGGTAGAAGCAGGAGGCTGGATGCTCTAAAAAGCCCGTGTTTCTCAGTTCCAGGCAGTCTCCCTAGAAAAGCCTCCCTAGCTTGCACCCCTGTGCGACCGTGCCATGCTCCACTCACTTCCTCTGTAGAAGTATTTTCTTGCCATGACTTCTTGTGAAAGGTGAGATTTATCTGGGAAAAAATTCAAGCAGAAATCTCAAGATAAAAACATCAAAGAGTTCTATAGGTTACCATGTACTCTGATAAATTCACTTTCTAAAATATTTCTTTTCCAGCTTTGAAAGCTTTTCTCAGATATTGTCTCCAATGATCACTTTAAAGGCTTCTTCTCCTTCTTTGTATTTGCACTTCTCTTTGGTTTCCAGACAGGACTGTTTGAACACAGTATTTTTTCATTAAGCTCTGCTATCCGTTCCTGGATAGTGTTTTCATTGGTATCTTGCCCTCCTTTCAATTTTCTCAAAATGAAAGCACCTTTCTCTTTCACACTCTTGTATTTGATTTATAACATAATATTTCTGTATTTTCTCTTCAGAAAAGGTGTTTGCTGTTATCTAGGTCCCATATTACTTATTGGAGGACGTTATATCCCCAGAGGCCAAACAGAGCAACATCAATTTATCTAGCATTTTTTTCCCCAGAAACAAAATGAAGTCTGAAGTCTCTCCCAACAAAGAAACATTTTCTTTCTTGGATGTCATCTCATCCATTAAGCGTATATTTAATTTAGCAATAGAAAGAAGTGCCATGTAAATAGAATTAGCAGTGAACTAATAACCTAATAAAGCATTTCTCAAAGCTTGTGTCCTGATTAACAGCACTGCTGTAGCAGGGTTGAATTATGAACTAAAATCTGGCACCAAGTGATATCTTGTTAGTTCATCACTCAAGACCCAGGAACCCAGGGCAGGGGGATGATGCCAGTGGTCTTATTTGCTAGCAAGGATGAGAGTTACTTGGTATGTGGAGGCTGTTCCAGTACAGACAGATGAACACTGTGTTCTTGAGGTTGCTATTGAGGAAGTCAGTAAGTGCTCCCCAGAACATGGCCGTAAACCCCACATCCATCCTACCAGCAGGGAGGAGAGCAGCTCCAGATGCTCTCAGGACACTTCTTTGCAATTGCCATGGGACAGACTGGATAGACATTTAACTCAGCTTATATAACACGGGGCTTTTGGGGTTTCTTCTGAAGGGCAGCAGGCTCCACCACTCACAGAACTCCCTATTTTTATTTTCTTTTTCAATTATGTCATTACATGTTATTTGATTAGGTTTTCATTCCATGTTATGAACTTCATATATCTATATCTGTTAGGAAACATTTTTAAAAGTTCATTAAAAAATGAAAAGGTGTAGTAGAAATAGGAAACAAGAAGACCTTCTTGAATCCCAATTTACAAGATTTTTTTAGCTAAATTTCAATGTTTCAATGACAAGATGTGGACAAATGATAGGAGGTAGAACTTTTTCAGAAATCCTCATCTCCTTTGGGATGTTTGTTTATACATGTCTTTAAATGGACTTTTGGAAGATAATTTAACCTGACAGTGTCAGATAAATTTGTAACATGAGCATTAGATGAAAGTATGTACCAACCTGGTTTATTGATTGAGAAAATACGTAATTCGTATCAGCTTCCATTGCAAATGATGGGCTGTTTCTTGTGCCTTAATTGTAGACTACAAATAGATACTGAAATGACAAATTTTGTGATACTTTAACAAGCTCAGTTTACCATGAGGAAGATATACAAAGTCTGTATAGAAGACTTTTTTGGAAATAAATCTTACAAATGTCGACGCAAATTAATTTTAAAAGTGTCGGTCACACAAAGACTAAAAAAATTGATCAGAGAGCCTGAAACTAAAGGTCTGGGTGCTCATTACCAGCTCAGATCTGCATATGGCAGACTAAGAATTGTTATTGTAAAATCTCAGAAAGTTTGTGAAATAGGTTTTCTGCCTTTGTTTTAGGCTTTCATAATAGAAGTGATGATATTATCCTCCCTCTGCAGTTTAAATTTCATTTTTACTCATTTACTAAAACTGCTTGAACATAATCTCAACCTCTGCTGACATTTATGTCTACTGAAAATAACTTGAAAATAGACTTTTCTTCATCAGCGAGTAAGCACAATCTGACTATTTATGTGGAAGGTCGAGTTAAATAAGTCCCAGGAGGACCTGAAATGTAGTTTAGTTTCTTCCACAAGCCATCTGCTGTCCCTATTTCTACAGAAAGGAAAAGAGACTTCACCTTATGGCTGCTTTACAAAGAACTGCAGGCAATGAAATGCTGAGTCACTGTGGAAAAGGTTGGGTCACGCAGCCTGAACTAACTCCTGCCAAATGAAGCTTGAAGGCTGGGAGTGGGGAAGAAAGTTTCCTTTTGGGCAAATGGTTTCATAATTGTTCACAACAAGTTTTCTCTACACATTTTTTCTCTCCAGACTCCTATATCTGATCCACAACTGATGCTATGTTATAAGGGTCAAGCAAAGCCAGGGATTCCGGGTGTAATTGGCAGATCTGGATCTGAGAATGATTTTTGTCAGTGATATATTTTCCTGTGAGTGGTCAGGGGCAATAAGATGGCTCAACTCATAAACAGAGATTAAAACTAGAAGTAGCAGGGGAAGGGACTAGAATTCTAAGCACTCTAGAGAAAACAGGGTCTGCTGAGGCATAAAGAAGCCACAGGGAAACACCTGGGGATTGCCTCAAGGGAATTAGGAAGAACTCCTCTAAAAAAGAGGAGTCTCACTTTCCTCCAACTGTTAGCAATTCCACAGTTGCTTTCCTGATTTTTCAGTTGTCCAAGGAGAAAGTTTGACACATGATGGATGAGATAGAGTGATTCATAAAGAACTAAAGCCTTTCTTTCTTATTCCAGTCAAAGACTTTACCTCTTTTGTCCTCTACTGTCAGTTGCTCTAGTCACCTTTTCATATTGCTCTTGCTAGATTGATGCCTGGGAAACTGTCAATGCTCAGATGTTTTAGCATTATTTTAGAAATAAACATTTTAAGACAGAACAGGATTTTGGCACCTTTCTGATATGCCTTGCTTTTCCCATACATGTATGAAATTTTTCATGCTGAAAAAGGAGAGGCCTTGTGTTGATGTCTTTCCTCCATATATCAGAATTCATTTTACTAGCATCACATGGAGATTTTGAGGTTCTCTTTTAGCAAACTTTCATGTTCCGCACCACAGCTTTAGAACAGACTTTGCTTTTCCCTTTCTCTCCTAGCTTCACAGCTTGCTGTGAGCATCCCAAATGAACGGTTCTTCTAACTGTGAGTGGGCAGTATATAATGACAGAATTAAAATTTATTATTTTGCAGTGCAGGAGATCCATGCAGTACATGGCAAAAATGAGCTGAAATGGTGCTCTTGATTATTTATCCGTAAAATAAGTCCTTGTTAAAATAAACCACATTAATTGTGGTTCAAGCATCAACATTAAGTTCTTTCTAACCATATCAAGTTACCTCATCTTCAGAATGACTGATAGGAAAGTGAGAGTAGTCTCAGCCGTAGTTTCCTTGGCAAGCACATGAACATCTCACAGCCTTATCATGAGGGCAGTGAGACACTGGAACAGGTGTCCCAGAGAAGTTTTGATTGCCCAACCCTTGCAAATATTCAAGGTGAGGTTGAATAGGGCCCAGTGTAACCTGATTTGGTGGATGGTGTTCCTGCCCATGGGAGGGTCAGAAGTGTGCCCTAGCAGCCCGGAGGGCCAGCCATGTCCTGGGGTGCATCAGTCAGAGCATGGCCAGCCAGGCAAGGGAAGTGACTCTCCTGGTCTCGTCTGTGCTGGTGCGGCCTCACTTTGAGTGCTGTGTGCAATTTGGGCATCGCAATATTAGAAGGCTGTAAAGCTATTAGAGAACAGCTTTACAAAGTTATAGTGTTCAAAGGAGGGCTACAAAAATGGTGAAGAACCTTGAGGGGAAACCTTATGAGGAATGGCTGAAGTCACTTGGTCTGTTCAGCTTGGAGGAGATGGGGAGACCTCACTGCAGTCCACAGCTTCCTTATGAGGGGAAGAGGAGGGGCAAGCCCCGATCTCTTCTCTCTGCTGACCAGTGACAGGACCCAAGGGAATGGCCTGGAGCTGTGTCAGGGGAGGTTTAGATCAGATATTCCGAAAAGATTCTTCATTCAGAGGGTGGTTAGGCACTGGAAAAGGCTCCCAAGGGAAGTGGTCACAGCACCAAACCTGACAGAGTTCAAGAAGTGTTTGGGCAGGGCTCTCAGGCACATGGTGGGACTCCAGGGGATGTCCTGGGCAGGGCCAGGAGCTGGATGTCCATGATCCTTGTGGGTGCCTTCTAACTCAGGATATTCTGTGATGCTACAATTCTAAGTAGATGATCTTGAAAATCCTTTTGAACCCAAACCATTCTGTGATGATCTTGCTCATTACCCTGCCAAAAGTGTTTTCAATGGGCAGCTGAGGTGATCTCCTTATCATCATTACAATGTGCAGCATCTAAATGAAGTCCACATTGTCACTTCAGGTAAAATAAGGAATGGTTCTGGAGATCTTCCTTCAAGCCTGAGCCTTTGCTACCTGGAGAATGAAACATCATCAACCATGTACTCTACAGCCAGCTCTGCACAGGTACAGAGAAATGCAGTTACCACAAAGGAGTGGGGAAGATGCTAAACAGAAAAATGGTGAAACAGCTTCTCCTTGCTCAGAAAGCCTGTCTTTTTTTTTTTTTTTAAAGTGGAACAAGGCAGATGTGATACATCTCAGCCCATGCACCTCAGCCAGTTACTTTCACTTCCCAATTCCCTCTTATACCTATTAGAGGGCTTTCAAGCAATAGAGGCAGTATTTTGTGAGATGGGAACAGTCACTTAGGTCCCATTGGAACTTCTGCAATCATGAGTAGAAGAAGGATAATCCAGGTGCCAAACAGGATTTGAGCCCAATAGGATCTCTTTTCCCAGGACTGCAGGTGGCAAGTCACCAAAACTTTGCCTCTGTTTATAATGCACATGATACTTCATAGCTGCTATTGTAAAAATTCAATATGTTGTCTGAGCACACCAAAAATATGCATGATGCAATCATGTATGTTACATTTTTAAATAAAGTAGCTGTAACAATTTTTAGAAAAAAAAGACAGTACATGTTGGTGGCAAATAAGGAAACCAAGGCATGACTTTTTCTGGGCAGGAAGGGTTTCTTGTCTGCCCTGCAGTGTATCTCAGTTTTTAGTTTACTTTAAGGACATTTGCAGTGCCTGTGTGTCTCCATCTTTTCTCACTGTCTCTAGAAACGTTAATATCCTGGCCTGAGGATATAGCCCTGGATGAAACCAGAAACCTTAGGGAGCTAGTTGAAAACAGACTAAACAGGGAAATAGGTTCCCCAAGCACACACTTCCTTTTATTTAGCCACGAAAACTTCACTTCTAGTAGCTTCCCTGAATGCACATATAACCCTCTCTTCATTTAGGCTGGACATAGGAGCCCATAATCTGATTTGTTTAACTAACATTTGTAACCTTCACTCCCTGTGGCTTGCTATAGGACAAGCTATAGAACACCGCTTCCTAGCCAGGGAAGGAATTGGTTGAATAACATGCTGCCTCTAGGGAAAAAGAGAGATAGGAACATTCATGGTCCACTCCTCCAAGGGGAACAAAGTATTAACATCCCTGTTACAGTAGGTTTCCTGACTCAGGCTCTTGGGATAAAGCTGAAAAATTAACCCACCTGCCACCTGAGAAACTGCTCTGAAGTGTAAATTATGTGCTACCCAGCCTCATTGCACAGTTATATCGTGTTAAATTAATCATTCAGGGAAAGGACTAGAATCCAGCCTTCCTGAGCTTCAGCTGATGTCTCTAATTTGTAAGCTAAAAGTTTTCTCTTTCCTCTATAGTGAATATTTTTTCTCATTAATAGTAAGCAGAGTGATGAGAGTGCACCTGAGGATGCAGACCCATCCTGGGGCCTAAGACTATTGTCAGGGGATGGAGCATGGATTGCTGGGGTTTTGTGCAAGAGGACTACTTATGCCAAAGGTGGACAAGAACCCTCTCCTTCCCTTTTGAAGGGATAGGAGGTCTTTTCTCTCTCTGAAAAAAAAAGGATACCTGAGCATTTAGTTTGGGTCTGAGGTCTAAGCAGTGAACCCTATCTCTGTCTCAGAATAAAGTACACAGATTTATAGGAAGAAACTCCTCTGGTTTATGTAGCTTTAGTTCCCATTTCTGCCTCTCTGTTTTTTACTGTGTACCTCACAGGAAGCCTTCACATTTGACTCTGAGCCCAATGCAACGCCAAAGGCACTTTTATGGTCTCCTCCATGTCAAATGCGAATATTCAAACCCTCAAGATGACCAGTTAGGGAGTTTCTCCCCCCTTCCAGAAGAGCTTCCCCATCTGTGGTGAACATGTACATTCATCTACAGATCCAATACGGAAGACTGTGTCCTATTACAAACCAGCAAGCACAATAAGTGTATTCCACAGGACGCACGTCAATATTTCTGATAGCAGTATTAGGTCCAAAGGGCTTTACATCATTTTCCTTGCAACTGGGAAACCAGAAAAATTAAATGAAATTGCATATGTGCATATGAGAATGCAGAGGCAGCAAACATTCATGCATTGGAAAGTGGTCAAAAGAGCTTGTCCTTATTTTCTTCACACATGCCTTTTCCAACACAATTGCAAGTACTGAAGTCCTTGCTGTAAAGACCCTGGCACAAGCTGAAGTCAGATAAATGAGAAGACATTAAATTATTCCTTTTTCTCCTCCACTTACAATAGCAAAACCTAAGATGCTCAGGTCCTTCAGGCACAACCCTAATACTGTTTTCAATTGCATTATCAGATATGACATAAAAATAATGATACCGAATCTTCCTGTCTATAGTATTTGCACTCCATTAATGCCTGAAAATGCAGCAGTTTCAGTCAAGTAAAAGAGACCCTGCCTGAGAAATTTGCAGTCTAAATAAGCAAAGATGGAAGAGCTATTTCAAGAGACCTCACTGAGGGATTAAGGGATGTCAGACTTTCTGGCAGGAAGCCTGTGGGAGGTCAGGGAACTGAACTGAGGGCTGCAAACCCCCAGCAGCATCAGTCTCCAAATTGTTCTTTACCTGGCAGTTGCCTGCCAGAGAGACGTAGTGGTTGCTAAATGAAAAGCAGATGGAGTTTAGTTAAAGTAGACAGTCATAACAACAAAGAGTTCTCATCTAATCACCCAGCGGTAGTAGGGCTGAAAATGTAATCAAGTTGTTTTCTATAAATCATTTTCACAAGATAAGAGGCCTGGTTATACAGCATGGCTCACTAAGTATTTACACTGTAAACTTTCCTGCCCTCAGCACCACCCCTTTGCTCTGAATTTTTGCTTTAATGAATTTAATCATGAAATGTAACAGTTGGATAATAAGAACCCTGTAAACTTCCCCCTCCTTTCCTTTTAAATTAAATTATATACTGGTAGTAAAAGCATGATTATTTGAAGGTTGTGTTTCTGAGAATTCTTGCCATCTGAGGAGGTTGGTGTGGAAAAAAAAAGAATTGAAGTTTTTACTTACAAGAGAAAACAGCTTGTGGAAATAATTACACAACTTGTGAGCCCTGCACAGCATCTGTATTTAACAACACTATACTGAAGCCTTTAGAAACAGGCAAGAGGTCTGTCTTTCAGACAGTTGAATATATAAAGTGTCTCAGTTATGTACTAATTTACTAATATATTGCCAAGAAAAGGTGATTGAATCTTCCGAAGAGGAGGGGGAGGACGCTGATGTCTATTGTAATGAGGAACAATAATGGGCATAAAAGTTTATTAACAAACACCACAGGTCACTGAGCGGCAACAGCAGAGAAGCAGTAAAAGGGAAATTCAATCATGTTCTGGTGGAGCTTGCAGCATGCACTGAACCTCCTCATTAGGTGGGTTCACAGCCCTCCAAATGGGAAAGTTCGCTAGTGGATGGGAGAGCTGGGGAGAGGAGTTTTGCTGCTTCGGCTGCACCTCAGCCTGTTTCCGGCTCACATTCAGACAGCCATGCCAGTTTCCTCTGACTGGGGTTTTCAAAGATTTTCCAGATTAATATGGTTTGGTTTACAGTCCATGTTCCCATTTATTTCTATGTTCTTACAGGCTGGCCACACCAACATCTTTTCCTGCAGCCCCAATCCCATACACTGAAGTCAATTGAAAAGAATGATTCACTCCAATATTAAATAAACTCCTGTCCACTCAGGTCACTGCTGTGGCCTCTGGAGGATTTAAAGTAAATAAAGGAGTTGGATGACAGTGCATTTTTTACTTGCTTTGTTTAAAGTTGTGCATTGTTTTTCTGGAAAGACAAAGCACTTTCCCTTATTTTGAGTTCTTGCATATCAATGATGCTGGAAAACGGTGATGTTTGCCAGACTGGCCTGTTTCCTGCTGCCAACATCTTCCTGACAATGTTTGAATGACTACAGGGATGCACATGGCCCAGAGCTGCCCTGCAAGCTCAGGTCTATCAGAAGACAGACACAGGGCTGGTACTTACATGCGCTCTCTCAGATGAGTTTTTCTTTCTAACGCAAACACTAATTTTAATTGTACAACTTGCTGCATGGAGCCCTTCAATCATTGGCAGCAGAAGCAGAACAGAAAGAGAGCTACTTTAACAGTGTATTTTCTTAGGATTCAGATGCTTGCCTCATTAGGTATCTAGCATCTTGTGCCTGCTTAAAGAGTTGATTTGACAATAATATCTAAAAAGTCTTTGTTAAACCCATTAAAAAAACCCTGCAATAGTGAAATTCAGCTGTTCAATAACGAATACATCCTCATTTGGTGCAGTAGTTTCTATTTTCCTCTCCTACAGTTTGAAATCTGACAATGCTGCAGCAAACAGCAGATGGGATTGTAACAGGGCTTTTAAAAGAATGAATATCCATAATTCTGTACTAAGATTCAGCTTCTGCCCTTGGACGGCATCTAGGGTGCTGGTAATGCCACTAACAAAATAAAGCAGGCTGCTGTTTTTCTCACCCACAAGTGAAATACTATCAGCACGGTGTGCAGGAGTGTGCTGGGGCTGTATATCAAGAGCAGGCATTTGAGACGGAGAAGAGGGGGAGAAAGGGAAGCTGCATGAAGACATCAGCACAGTGCTGAGCCAGAGCTCTAAATCCTGGGGACGGGGTTTATGAGCTGTGGGGCTCTGTGGTTGTGTTACACACTCCCAAGGCTCTGGGGCAGCCGCTGGAGGGGCCTGAGAGAAGTCTGGATTTAGCTTTGAGCACAGAAAGAGTGAGCCTGCCTCTGTCCACAATCTAATGAGTCTCTGTCATCCTGCCAAGACGAAAGGAAGGAAATGTTAATAGATGCATCAAAGTCCTGTTCAAACAAGCATCCCCCTGGGATATCAGACCAGCTGTGAGAAACACTTCCCTCAATCAGTCGTGTAGGGCTTTGCTCCCACCTCACAGGGCTGCTTGTAGATTTAATCCCAGAGAGATTTCATATGAAAGGTGCATTGTTCAAGCCAGCTAAAGCCAGGGTCTTCTCCCCAGTCCTCCAGGCCCATAATAACCTGGTGAGTCTCCCCCAGGCACCCTCTGAGTGACCTCCTGGGTCTTGCCCTCTTGCTGCTTTTGTGTTTTAACTTCCCAGCTGCCTGAACCTCAGCAGCACAGAGCACTGGTGCCTGGGCCTCCAGCAGCCCTTGGAACACAGGGTCAGGCCCCTTCAAGCCTCTACCTCTAGGGATGAGCCCATGGTGGGGTCTATGGGGCTGTTTTCCCAGGACCAGAAAACTGTCTGAATAAACAAGGGAAACAACAAACTGTCCAAGGTGACTTTGCAGGTTTGCAGACCTCCCTTCCCCCAGGAGAAATTTTAACTATTACACTCAGCAAACTGGGTTGCTCAGCTAAAAATTGTCTGTGACTGTGTTAAGGCTGGCAGATAAAATAGTGGGAATGTATCTCCCTGCATTATTAGAAGTAACGGACTACTTTGGATTTTTAAAAATTTACTTTTACTATTTCCTTTGCAAATTGCTAGGCACTTCTAAACACATACCAGTTTTGCCCTTTCAGCTTTCCTCACATTACTGCCCAGCTAACTCCATTAGCCAATAAAGTAAATAGCCAGAGCACTCATGAAAGTCTAAATTCCCCGAAGGTAATAACTGTATAAAACACCTGGGAGTTGTTATTTCAAGGCAAGGAAATGGAAAGCTTTTAGTTCATCATTAAGCCGGCTTAGTATTTTGGTAGACCTTGGCACTATTTATTAACAATTTATAAAGTCAGACTGCGGTGAGGCTACGTAAGTGATACATATTTCTGTACTGAGATGCAGGACTTGTGCTATTTGTCCTGAACTCCATGTAAACAGTGCTTAATAAGCTCTGACTGGGCTTTTCCCATTTAACAGTTTGCCTGTGTGGGGCGAACTCAAGTCACTGCAAATTCCTGCAAGAATTACCTTTCAATGCAGTACTGATGTCAGGAAGCATCTTTCCAGGCTGCCATTAGTTCAGAATGCAATATTTAGAAACAATGCCAGCATGAGGAGCTTTTGAGCTCTCACAAAAGGATTGGAAGGTGTTATATCCTTGTGCAGGAAGGGGCAGGGATGAATGAGTAAGAATGGAAAACATCCCACAAAGGAGAAGAATAAGATAAGACACTATCACAGATGTGATCCTTTGGGAAGCTAAGTCCATCAGCTTGCAGTGCAAGGCCATGCAGGTTCCATCTTTTCCTAGCTCTAGCCTGACTTTTCTGTCCCATCTTTTAGTCCTTCCAGTCTTTGTTCGCCAGAATGCTCTTTCCTTTTGTCAGTTCCAGTGTTGCAATGGTTAGACCAAGCCCATATTAGTTCTTTTAAGGTATTTGCAGTGCTCAGCAAAACTGTGAAAGTGTAGTAATAAAAACCCCAGATACTAACTTCTGGCACCAGTTAGTAAGATTGATGCTGTCATTTAGAAAAGCTCTGCTCATGAGATGCCCACCTGAGGCCTCATTCACTTTGTTGTATACGTGTGCCACCTCAGGGGAGGACACTGCGCAGACACCAAGATGTGCAGAGTGGTTTTCTTTTGATATTCCTGCAGAGCTCATGAGCTTTCTATAAGCAGCCACAAATTGACTGGCATTGCTTAAAAATCCACCAATTTGCAAATGCTGACGACACCAAGTTTCTAGCAGTGTAGATCATTACATTAATGTTATTTAAGGTACAACCAGACTGTCATTTTTTTAAGGTAGGTTTTAATAGCTCACTGCTTGCTACTCACTAAACTCCTCTGACAGTCTAAGGGCATCGTATCTCCTTGATACTTTGGGCATTCACCCATTTGTGGTATCATGCAGCATCAGAGGCCCTGGGCTTAATTCTGTGGGCAGCCTTTGTCAGTTTTCCTGTCTGCAATACATGCTGCTGAGGCTGATGCCATTCTCCAGAGAATGTGGGGTGGAATTGAATCTTTGCGGAAACTCTTTTTGTGTGCGCTGTCAGTTTCCTGAGGATTGCATCTTAATTTTGGAGGAACCAGAGCTCTAGGAATGGATGCATTGATAGTGGGCCTGAGAGACAATAAGTAAAGTTTTTGTGGGATTATACAGAGATTAAACTGAAACAAGGCAAATCAACAGCCCATAAACTTCTTGTTTCAGATTATTTAATTTCTTATGCTTTCCACTCTGTGGGTCATGGGACTGTTCAAGCCTGAGATGACAATTATGAACAGCAATTAGTGGAATATGTCACCTGTTAACTTTGACACAGCCCCTGTTATGAAGCACACTCTTCATATATGAGAAAAAATGAATGATTTAGTATCTTTTGTGTGCCAGCATTTCTGCAGTAATCCATTTCAGAAACAAAAATGGAAGTAGCATAAGTAGAGAGAGGAAAAACCCAACCCTGTTTGTTCTTGCCTTCCAATGGGGCACCAGAAAGGCAGGGGTTCTCACTATATATATGTTTAGGTGCAACACAAAAAATCTCTTTCTATTAGAAATTTCTATTTTAAAAATCTATTTTTAGAAATGCATTGCAAATTTGAATTGCAGGTAGAATAAAAAATTTTTAATATTGAAGGTTCATTACGTCACTCATTCCCTATTTCTGTCTGACGACTGCTCAAGGAACCAGGATGATTAATTCAGATGTAGAGATATGTGTTGTAACCCACAGGCTTTCCACCTTCCAGTGAAATGGAAAAGACTGGACCGAGTTTACCGAAAGCAGACTTTCTTCTGCTGTTCTCTGTTACTGAGTGAACCAAGACTGTTCCACCAGAGCCTTCTGCTCACCCCAAGAACTGGTGTGGTTGTGTTGATTTTTCTCTCCTTTTAAGAATCCAATATGTAAAGTAAGTCTCAGTTTGCTTGTAAACAGGTTTATTTATGTTTTTATTGATGCCTTCTATCAGATTGTACTCTCCTTAGAGAACAGAAATATAATTTCTTTTCCAATCTGCTGTGCTAAACAGACTTTTTCCTTTCCTTTACTCATTCAAGGTCAGGTCTAGATCCAGACATCTGTTTTCCACATCATATTTTGTATGATGCTTCTCAGATTACACTCTGTGGCAGCAAGAGTGGGTGGGACATGAACACTTTACAGAGTATTTAAAGAATCAGTTGCATCTTCCTTGCATGTTGCTACAGCCAAGTTCCCAAAAATCTGTCCTTTTCCAACTTAAAGAGCAGAAACCACTTCCTTCGGAAATGTTTGAAATATGGGTTACTTCGGCGCTTTGCTCTTTCCTGCGAATGTTTTCCTGATAAAATGTCACAGGCTTTCCATGAATGCACACACACTAATGACCTCAAAGCTTTCTTTAGTTCAGGAGCTCTATTATCATGGTTGCTTGATGGTTTTATATCTTTGGACGAAAAAATATCTAATTTAGTGTTCACAGGAGATAAATAGATGTGGATCTGTGTCTGATTGCGTTGTCAGCCCATATGACATGCATACTTCTGGGTACAGATAAGGCACACAAAATAGGCCATCACCTTCCTCTTTGCTCCCTCTCTACTAGTAAATACAAGAGTGACTAGCTAAACCACATAAATACTGAGTTCTTTACAGTGCTCTGGTGTTTGGGGATAATACTCTGGTATTCTAAACTCCATCAGAAAGAATATTAACCTCGCATTAAAAGCCTGAAAAGGAATTCAATCTGGATAAATAATTCATCCCAAATTTGACTTGATATCTTTGTTATACAAATTATACCATTTTCTCTTCACCTGCAGTCTTCTCTCCTGGTCTTCAGAGCAGCCACCTGCAGTTCTGCCTCCAGCCTGCCTTCCTACTCTGTGGGGCTGGGCATGAGCCCCTAACCACGGCCCCTCTGCAGCAGAGCACTGCACACTGTCCTGCACTCATTTGGCAGTCATACACCGCAATTCTCTTACTGTGAGGATCACATCACATAACATAATGGTATTTCTAAGTATAAAGGACAAGGTAATGTTTCTGAAGTTTCTTGCACAAAAGAGGGAAAAGATACAAGCCTCAGTGCAGTTTAGCAACACAAGTATCCTACAGAGCCTTTATCAGGATTTAGAAACCCTGCAAGGCAGAGTCTGACTTACAATCCCCTTTTCCCACCCTGACATTTCTAGCTTGGCCAGAGCAGTCATGAAATAACTATGAAGGGCAGAAGGACTGCTGTAAGAATTTATCTATATTTACATGAAATTCTGTTGCAGAAGAGGACGTTTTTCAGATTAGAAATCAACTATACTTACAGTGAAACAAAATCATTTATTATTTAATCCTGGGATGGCAGAGGGGAAGAAAGTTAAAAGTTATTATTTAGCTCTAAGCTAAGAAAAATATGCACTAATATTGGACTTTATTTTCTATTCTGCTACATCTTCCCCCACTGACTACCTTTTTTTGACCTGCCTGTTCTGATGTCAAATCTTTTTTCTTCCTGTCCTATAATATCATTAAAAAGAACTTAATCAGAAAACCCCACTTGCCGCACTGTATGCATTAATATATTATATATACACTCTACATACAATAATACATTATATAGGCATTATATGCAATAATAATTGAGTGGTCTTCAAGGCTTATAAAAATTCCATGTCCTTACTGGTAACAGTGTCTTCTCTATAAAAAGTTATGATGCTGTTTTGCAGCATCTATTTGGTCCTGGGAAGGAAGAAGGAGGGGAGGAGAAATGGACACTCAACAGCTTTTCAGGCAGAGTCTCCAGCTGCCAATGATACAAGGCATCATCACTTTTGGGACGGTAAAGAACATGAAAATATCCTCTCTGTGGTGCTTGTGGGCGGTTGTGCAGATGTCTGACTGCTCTGTTCTGCTTCAGTCTCAGGTAGATAACTTTCACATTCTCCACTAATCAATACTAATCACAAATGCCATCTCCCAGATGCACAGATTACACAGCAGGAAGGGCACTTTCATCAGTGCTGGCTGAAGTGACACACACCACTTGTGCCTCTGGAAATCAGGCTGCTCAACACCCAATGCTTCCCCTGAGCACAGTGAAGCCCTGGGACTTGCTGCAGTTGCTGCCATGTGGTGTTTTGGGTTTCTTGCCAGCATCAAAGGAGTGACCTGGCTTCCCAGAAGCTTTCTAAGCTTTTGTAGCAGAGGTGTCCTCCGATAGTATCTGGTGCTGCTCAGGTATGCCACTGACAGAAATACAAACAGGTATAATGGCATTTTTGGGACAGGTCTTTGTTTCCATTAATGAGGTGCAGAAGAGCTATCTGCAAACAGAATATTCGAAGTTCCTAAACCTGCAACCTGACCTAAGAATAACCTGTGTGACATCCTCTCTTAAAGAATGGCTTATGCCTTAAAACAAGAAATATCTTTTATGAATATGCTTGAGAGCAGAATTCATAAAGTTCCTCCAAAGTCCTTGCAACCTTCAGCTTTTTATTTCTACCAATTTTACAAGACATTTATATTCCTGCACATTCTACAGAGAGATAAGAATTTTTTGTTACGTGCTGTAATTTACAGGATCATTGTTCAACACACCAGTGTTTCCATAATTGTGAGAGTCCAGAATTTCTTGTTTAAAGGTTTAATAACTTCATTTACTACGATACTCAAATTTTACAGTGCACATTATATGCAACTTTGAAACACTGCATAAAATATTTATACCATGCCTAGATGTGGCAGCTACATTTGTGATTACATTTTTATTCCTGTTAATTATAAATCAAACATGCAGGGGTGATTGCTTTTTTTGTTCCCCTGGCAAGAATATTTGCAATAAAACTATCTTTGTGCAGAGTCCTTCTGACAGCTCACTAGCACATCAAACTCCAAATTATGAAGAAAATTTCCATATAAAATACACAAGATATTATTCTGTGGAAGTTTTCAAGGTCTCCTTCAGGCCTACCACTTGACTTTGGCTTTGCATAAATTGTAAACCTCCATCTGAGTGGTGTTCGTGACAGATAATGGCATCGTAACTCTTTATCAGTGCTCTTCTGGATCACCCCATTTTCCTGCTAGAGGCTGTCTGCAGCTCAGCCACCAGCAGTACTGCCTGTGTTCATGCCATGATTCACTGACACAGAGAGAAAACTTTTGGGTGAAGGCTATGATGGTATTCCACTGAAAACTAACCTACTTGCTTTGCTAAATAAAGTAGGGATTGCGAAACCCTCATGTTGAACCCTTACTGTCATTCTGCCCGCCCTGACAGCTCAAACCCAGCCATTTCATCACTTTCTGAAAGTATCTGAGGGACATTTAGCCCTGTTAACACACATAAATCATTTTGTTTTGCAGTCCTATAAGTTAGGAGCAGTACACTCGTGTAACTTTACAGTCTGTTCTCTAGCTATGACTGATTCAACCTAACAGAACAGCAAACTGCTCTATAAATTAGAGAGAATGACATCTGTGGTAAGGCTGGTGTACTTGTTATAAGTAAGTCAGCGAAATTCTTCTGAACTGGCTTCAGTCCTATTTCTCCTTACTCTAACTACATGCTCTCCATCTTCACACTTGTACAGCTGCAGAAGAAATTGTTCAGTCAGATTTTTTTTTTAATAAACTTGTACAAATGGTTCGCCCTCTACTCACTCACTGGTGCTGAATAGCAAATACATAATTAATGTAAGTGTTGCAAGTCTTGACTGTACACGAATGTAAGACCGGATGTCATTGTTTTAATAACACAAACTGTTTCATATGTCATTAACACTTCAGCTGAAATTCTCATGTCTTAGAAGCCAGCTTAAAATTGTCTTCTTGGTGAGGTTGAATGTTCTATTATTTTAGGACATAATTCTATTCAAAAAATAAACCCTAAGATGATTTTTTGATGAGAGTTTCCATTTAATTACGTGAATTTTGTTCCTAATTGGAATTTTTTAGTAACTCATTTAATCACTGATAGAGATCTCATTTCTTTCTTTTTTTCCAGTAGCAAATTCGACAAACATATTGATTAAAAAAACTCAATTAATGATTTTTACACACAAATTGTTCATCAGCAATTCATTATAGGTGTTTGCTACTCCAAAATCAAGATAGCAGTTGCTTTGAATAGAAACATGAGCTTCTGTACCATTAAACGTTTCTGAGCTTTGATAGGATAAGCCACATTCCTAATTTCATGTGTCATAAACAGATAGTAAATAAAAAGCTCATAGTGTTGAAGTGAGACCTTAATGGATTTTTCCCCCCAAATACTATTTTAGTGTTACTATAGGCAAGAGAAGGGGCAGTAAATATGTGCCTGATACAGGGACACTCCTTTCTGTATTCAAATACACTCAAAAAGATGAAATTCCACTTTTTATCCTTTTATGGCTAAAGAAAAAAGGCCTTGCACAGCAGACATCATCACTAACAAAAGCCCAAAAAAACGCCATCTCCAGCCAACATTGATACAGTGAGAACTACCTAGACAATCCAAGGAGCAGTCACTAGTGAAACCAGCTCATGATGTAACTACAGTCTCTCCTCTCCGTTACAGTTTTAGGCTGAGATTTCTAGAGTCCTAAATAACTGTGCAAATGGGAACACCAGACTCACTGCAAGCATTTGGCCAAAATTCCCTAATGCAAATCAATGATCGAGGCTGTGCTGCTTTTTAGCTTGTTTTAGGAATGGGTTTTAGTCAGGCTCTGAAATAAGATGTATTGACAAAATTCATTGAACCAACTTTGTTCTTCTCAGTCTCTGAAATAATGAGTCGGTGTTGGACTGCAGATTTATGAGCAAGTAGCTGTTAGGCAGATATGGCTGCAACAGAGTAGAAGCATTCGTTCCTTTAGAGAAAAAAACCCCCAAACCCAACGACAAACAGTCTGTATAAAAAGAAAGGGAAGAATAAATAACCATGAATTAAAATTGTCCTCAAACTCCCCTTTAAAAGCATGATGTGTGGTAATGTTTGATCATCAATAAAGGTAATAAAATGCAGCATTAGCAGAGGTTTGAGTCCTCAATCCCAAATTCAATATTAAAGATTTATTTTTATGGAGAAATCTAGGTGTTAATTTTTGATTTGCTAAGTCAATATTTTTACAGACAAAACTATTCAGAAAAAAAAAAGAGATGAATGAAAAACTCATGCTTGAAAGGTTATTTTGAAGTGTCAAACCAAGGAAACCTTACCTTGCAGGTGAGGTAATCCCACCTATCTGTACAAGAAATGCACTACACAGAATGGAAAGGGTCTGGGAGGACCCCAGGGTGCTTCTTCCTGCCCCATAGCGATGGTTTTTGTTAGGTCTCCCTACCCAGACAGGCTGGGAGACAGACCTCCAAGCCTTTCCCAAGACTTTCCCCTTCCCCTTCCTACCCCTGTCTATGCTGACCAGTGCCATGGCCCAGGAAAGCATCGTAATAACGTGGATTTTACTGGGGAAGGGGTACAGAAGTGTTTTAGAAAAAAAATAAAGTTAGCACCATCCACGAGGTGTTTCCTAGGTGTTGTGCTGTTGCTCAGCATGGGCAGAGCTCACCTCCAGGAAGCATGAAACTGCTGTCTCCACTTCGGTCAGAGTTCTGCAGTTAAGTAGAGCAATTAATCAAGAATGTATTCTGTACCTGGCAAACACAAAGACCCTGAAAACTGAGTTCGCTGCTGTTAAAAAGGACTCTTTACAGTGCGGAATTGTCTTTGCATTTATCTCAGTTGGGAGTTTCTGCAGCTATGCTGTGAAAGGTGAGAATAATGACAACAGCATGGGCCTTTACCCTCTGCTCATGTTTCCAGCTACTGCCTTTCCCTATCTGTGGCATTTATAATGCTGAGAAAAGGTGAAAATGTTCTTACACAGCTGAGGGAAGAGTGTTAGCTACAGAAAATGAGGCATTTTGCACGGTGGTTGCATATTACCTTGAGGATTAAATGCTTGAAGGGAAATTTGTACCCCAGGTGTCTCTGGGTGGGTAGAGAAATGACAACCACAGTTGTACTGGATTCCAAGCGGATGTCATTCTAAGAAAACAGACATGAGTATTGTGACAGCTGTGATGCCTTAAGAGGCCTCCGAGAAACAGAGACTAGACAGGAGTAAGGGAATAAAAGTAGGTATTTATTTGAAAGGCCTTCAGAGGTACACCCTGGGGAGCCAGAGGCTTTTGCCAACATGGACCCCAAGATGGACAACAGGTCACGAGTTCTTCACACTTTTATAGGTTTGGTTCATTTGCATATCAGGGTTAATTCTTCAATTAAAGCTTCAGTTTAATGATGTCATTCCCCTCACTTGCCCCCCTTAGAGGCTCTTTGGTTTATACTTTTTGGGCCTAGGACACTCTGGGTGTCCTTGAAGAGCAGGCTCGGAGAGGCTTTGTTATGTCTACCTAGCACGAGAGAGCAGAAGTTAACAAGCTACAAGAAACTTCAGAGTTACACACTAGGCAGTACAGAATTTGAAAAATATAAAAAAACCTAAGGCATCAGCTGCAGCACTGGAAAGCAAGGAAATCTTATAGTAAGGGTGACAAATGAAACTTCTACTTTCCCTTGCAGAGAAGAAAGTGTGTTCCTACGACAATTAATTCCTGGATTTCTAAATAATAACTATATTATAGAAGAGAACAAAAAAGTCTCTTCAATGATTAAGTAATTAACATTTAAATTATTGGGGGAAACAATAGAAGAATAGATTTCTGAATAAGTTTTGATAGCAGTTATTCTAGTGGGAAAAGGAGGTGGATTCTCAGCTTTCAGACAGGCTCCACTTGGGATTTCAGTGTGACTGCTCCTGGTCCTGCACAATGGACAGCAGAAGACATGGTTCCAACAAAGCCCTCCTCAGGAATGGCAAGCAGGCTTTGATTTTAATTGCAAATTCATATATTTAAGTTTCTTCTTTTAGGAAGGAGAGATGTATAATCAAAAATACTTTGTGCTATCTGGAAAAGGGTGAGTTCCCTAAAGGAGGCTAATATTAGTGAAGAGAGGACTCACCAGCACGGTTCTGAGCTATGCCTTTGCTCTGCCCCCAACCCAGGCCTCCATGGGTGTTTTCCACAGGACAGCTCTGGGGCACAGTGTCCACTGCTGGCACAGAAGGACAAAGTGGAGTCCAGGCAGAAAAGGATTTGAAGACCATCTGTTCTGCTAAGACTTGAATAAAAGGACGACAAAGAACAACCACCAGAATAACCGCAAACTAAGTAAATCAAAGTCTCTTGACCTTGTAAAAGGTGAGGTATGGGTAAAGGGATCAAAACAGAGCTTACTGGTACTTACCACCTACCAATTTCTTTGCCAGCAGGGTAATTTTGCCAGCGATTTCTAAATTTATCATGAGTGTAAAGTGCTGGACCATATTCCTTTCATGGGGACATTTTGCTCTCCCCAGCTCTGGCTGTCAGTCACATTTTGGCTAAGCTGTGTCTTCTAATTCCCTTTCAGAAAGCTAAAGCCTTAGCAACAGCCATTAAAGAAATGTGTGTGAGCACTTGAGAAAGGGAGGACACATGAGCTCTTTGGCTCATATTTAGAAATAGCTTCAGCCCCCAAAAGCCTCTTGTTATCCTACCCAGTGAGTCTGACCTCCTGCCACCCCGGTCAGCACACTGTGTCCTTTCCTCCAGTGCATCCATCCTCTTTCACATAAAACAAGGATCTCCAGTGCCAGTGCTCTGCAGCACCACAGGGACTGTACAGACAAAGCTGCTCATCTCTGCAGCCCCCCACGCACCTCTTGGAGTCTTCCAGACCCACTGAAAAGGAGGCTAAGAGATAAAACAATGCCTGTGAGAAAAGGCAGCACGTAGAGGCTGATGCAGTTTGTATGACTGTAAACACAGGAGTCTATTTATCATACATTGCACAGAACAAATCCCTGAAAGGCAATGAAAACAAACACCTCCAAATAATACTTTTGTTCTCTGTGGAAACATCTCTATTGCAGCTAATTTGATATATGAAACTATCAGCAATAAATATATTTTTTTTCAAAGGAAGAACTTTTCAGGTTAATGTGGTTTTGTCCACAAACTCAGAAAAAGGAGGCAGAGACCACCTGATATTTTCCCCAGCACAGTGTTCAGTGCTTATTAGAAAACCAAAATTAGTTGCCCTATGATTTTGCCATTTCCATTATTTCACCTCAGAGGAAAGCACCCCCTGGATTTTTCTGTAGCACCTTGTTTTCCTATGGTATTGATAAATCAGACAGCAGTGATGAAGACTGGACAGAGGATAAACTGGAATGCCTGTCCTTACAAGGACCTTGACACTCCCATTAAAAGCAGTGGCCGGCTCTATGACATACCATCATACTCTTCTGAGTTTTACGTCTGCTACCAATGCCTGTTTCTCCATCTATGAATAAAATTAATTTTCCTCTGCAAAGTCTGAGAAGGAGACATGGATATCAGAGCTTTGCAATGGAAAGGGAATCTTATCCATAGGTGATTGAATTATCGAAGTAAAATCCCAAGTTATTGTTTGGTAATCTACCTGAAATTATCCTGCCAATACCATTCCTAGTGCCAGCCTACATGAAGCAGAGGATCTGAGAGGGCAGCAGCAGATCCTTTTTTGTCTGATGCATGGCACCCTGTTACACAGAGGAATAACACCCTTTCTGGGAAGGGACTTTCTAATAAAGGTGATGGCCTATTTCAACTTGCCTTTATAAAGAAGATGCATTGCTGGAATGGAAGGTACTAGTCAACTCCAGTTTATCCTTTGGAAATTTACCCCAGGCAACAAGTTTCCTTGATGCTTATCATGAGCTTCGCTTTCATAGCACAGTACAAGTTATTGGCACCCATAATCCTAACACAGTAGTTTCAGAATTACTCCAGGCCTATTAATTTTTTGTAATGAAGAAAGCAGGATATAAAAAAAATTTACAACACTAGAATTTGAAAGTTCTGATCCAACCCACTCAAAGTTAATTGAAAAAACCCAGAAACTGAGTAGGAACTGGCTGGACCATCAAATCTTCTACTGTCGCTGTCTAGACTCAAGAATTGCTGTCTACTGCATGTTACCAGAGTGTAAATTGTACATCTAGAGAAGTAAATGAAGTCTCAAAATATGTGAGTTTCCAAAAGATGCCATGAGAAAAACTGAAGGAAACTGCTTAACTGCTGAAGTCTCAAAATGCAAAACTCTCCTCTAATGAAAGAAAAAAATCAGTTCTTTTTGCCCTTTTATACTGTATAGCTATAATAAACTGCAGTAAGCTGTTGGGGAAGGGGAAATAACCACATGCACACACAGCTTCAAGCTTATCTTTCTGTAAAATAATGAATTGCTTTAAATCCATCCCCTACAGCATGACCCAGCTACCCGGTAACAAGGTAGGGGACTGAGGGGGTTTCCAGTGCTTGATTGCTTCTTAATCATATTCTGTGCAAAAAATGCCTTCAGAAATCTATTTTACTTTGTATTGTAGTCTCTGTTCAGAATGGAATTCATTCAGCACAAAATTAGTACCTGAGCAAATCAGAGTCACAAAGGCCCCTGTATATAGCAGTGCAGACGCACAAAGCAAAAAAACCAATCAACATATTTTGAATGTTAAGTCCTCCATATGAATCGGGAACAGGAAGTCATTCAGTACATTGTTTCAGAAGAACAAGTAGAAACTTACCTTTTCATGTTACTATTTCTTTGAAAAAAGTAAGAAAAAATCCAAGTGCATTACCTCATATATCCTCTGTTTGTATGGTTACAGTTTTAGCTCTTAATCTGTGGCTTTTCCAGTTGTATTTCAAGAACAAAAATGAAGCATCAATCATCCGGCAGTTAGCTATGGAAATCTTCCCCAAATTCAACACTAAGATCGATATATCTCATCTGTGTAAATGCATGCAGGACACCAGCTGATTTAGGAGTGCTGCTTTTCACAATATATCCATTCAAACAGTATTTCTTAGGTATTATTGAGTGGCATTAACTTTTCCCTCAAGATCATCATAAGAAACATCATCTCTGCAGCAAATGGCATAGCACGTCAGAGCAGAGTTTTCTTTTGCCTTGCTAGTTGAAGTAAACTGGCTGGTGTTCTACAATTATTTTACCTCTGCTGCTATTTAATTTTTTTCTTAAACTTCAATCAGATTTGCCTTGCTTGCATTGAAGATGCTGGTAACAGCTCACAAACTGGAAGAAATAGACAGTTTCATGTCAGGCACACAAATTCCTTTCTAAACAAAGTACAGCCCATCCCAGGGTGACAGGATGTGGATTATATCACTATGCCATCTCCACTTAGAAAAATGGAAAGGTATGAGCTGTGCCTGGCATCATAAAACCTGACCCTCAGAATGGCACATGAGTATATCCTTTAATTCTGATTTTGGTCAAAAGTTATATACCAGAGAGATTCACAAAAGCCTGAGCTGTCAGTAGAATCCTAGGAGTTTTCTCTATAAAACCTATTCATCCCACTGCTTTTCCCATCAGGAACCCAGCAGAAACAAGAGTAGACACGTCACCTCTTGCCCCAGGGCTGCTGTTCTTCCTTCCTTAGGACAAACACCTGAGGGCCCCCAGTGACCATCCTGACAGAGGCAGAACTTTAACAACAAATCATGTCACTCTGCTTAAGGGAGATCAAAAGATTAAGAAGGAATAAGAGTTGGAGGACAGAAGGGAGGAAAACGTTTTCAAGAGGGAAATACCTGGCTGGGTGTGGAGGAGGGCAAGGGAGCATTTTCTGAGACACTCTTGTACAGCTCTGGTTTGGAGGATATTCATGGTTATGGGAGAAATGCACATGGCACAGATGCTTTACATGCTTGCATTTCCATTTCTTAAAAGCCAGAATTCAGGCAATTGCTGAGTGTCTTTCAGGTTCACAGTATATTTTCTTTAACTTCTCTTTTTCCCTTGAGACTATAAACAGCTTATAGGAGTTTTAACTGAGTCAAACAGGACTTAGATGTAGAGAAAGTATGAAATCAACCAAAATTTGAGCAAAAGAAAAGATTACACTTTAGCTGGAGGATAAAAGCGTCATAAAAATACGTGTGTGTGTGGTGCATGTGTGCATATCTATATGTACAGATATATGCACAACCACATTCATTTTATGAGCGCTACAGTGAGTCTGGGAGGTTAACAACACTTTGATCTCATCCCAAAAAGCAGTCCAGGAGTTGTGGATGTCATTTTCCCATCCTACTTAATATGAACTCAGTGATGATATCTGTGTTTATCAACATAAAACAGTAACATGCAATATTAAAAAAAAAACAAAAAACGAACAAAAGAAAGTGAGATTAAAGGAAAAAAAAAGAAACAACCTAACCTACTGAATGATATTTTCTGGAAGGAATGGAGGCAAACCTACTGCAAGGAGCATGCCTGACTATAACAAAAACACTTGCCAGGTTTCCCCATGGATTTTATTTTAATAATAAATTTAAGAATTTGTAGCCTCTAATTTCTCATGTTAACTTCCTTATTGTCCTAAGGAATTCCTGTACACAATTGACCCACCTCATTATCTTTGTATCAGCTGTCTGATCTCACTCTCTGAGATGGCAAGGGCCAACTTAAACTTACAAGTCCTCGGTACTGCCATTATCTGTGGCCACCTTCTGCCCAAACGCTGTGGTTTGTTGTCCCTTTGATTGTCTGGTTACAGTCCAGCTTCTCAAACATTCACTAAACACAATAAAAGCAGCACTTCATAGAAATGGGAAAGAAATAAGTGATTGCACATGGGGAGGAGGTAATCTTTGAAATCAAGGTCAATATATATATATAACTGAATGCTCTCAGTTGCCATAGAAAATGCATGTTAAACATGTCAATTATTAACTAAAGTGCAACACTCATGTTGAAATATTCCCTCCTCACATGATGCTTTAAAAATAAACATAACCGCATACAGTACAAAGTGTTCAAGACATGCACTGATTCCTAGTTACTATAAATATGCAAAATTTGGCAATCAAGTATGGCCAAGGAGTCTAAAGGTTTTAAGCCCTCTTACATATTCAACAGAGACACTTCTGCTAAGTTGCTGCACGGACTGGAAACCAGGCTTGGATTTTCTGCTTGTCGTGCCCTCTCACTGTGCTAGGCAGTTAAGTGGGCACTCCTCTCAGGAGGATTTCTGCCTGCGGTTTCTGAGGTCCCTCTTGTACTACAAATTCCCACCAGCGTTCAGTCTAGAGAGCTTCTTCTTCCTGACCTTCGCTGCTCTACGTCTGCCTTAAAAACCCCGTGGTGGAAAAGGCAAAGTGATTTGCAAAGCGAGTGAGTGCAGAGGGCTTGGTGGGGGCAGTTGGAGTGCACGGGGGCTTCAGCCAGGCAGCGGCTGCTCTCTGATGGCTGTAAGGTGTTTCGGGGAGTGCTGTAAAGCAGACCTCACAACATCTGATGCTCAGTCTTGTGAGAAAGGCATAATGGGGTTTTGTGGGATTTTAAAACCCTTGTTGTTTTTCATAGATTTTATATACTCTCAATAAATACATCCACTAATGGTGTTGTACCTTTATTTCATATCTTAATACAAAAGAACAGCAAATTAAAAATTTTATTAGACAATATATCCTTTACTCCTGAATTACCAAAAAAAAAAATATAAGGACACTCTGGAACGTTGACTTTTAATGAGATGATAAAAAATATTCAAGTTGTATTCCAATATTATAGCAATGAAAGCCAAACAACCTCCACTAACTTGTATATAATTTATCAGGTGATATGCAGCCAAAATACCTACAGAAGACTGGTTTTTAAAGATTGCACACTCAGACCGAACCCCTGATGAACATTTTAACAGTGCCACTCAGAAGAAACCAAAGGAATAGTGTTAAAACTTACAAAAACATTCCCACTACATTTTCTGCAAGTCTGTATTTATTACTGAAACCCTTCCACATTTAAATATTCAAACAGCCCCTTTGAAATATTGTCAAATCCATTGAAATCACATTGTGACCCATTCTTACAAACCTTTGTTGATGAGAAGGGACAGCACAGGAGCCTCTGGCCATCATGAAAATGGCATCGGTCTGGTTCTGTGGGAAGTGACCATTTGCTAAAGGTAACAGATAGCTGAACTCAAAGCATCATTCACATGTGTACAGCAGTGGCTTCCTGGGGCTAGAACCAGTCATGTAACTGGGCCTGACACAAAGGAAATCTTATGGTCCTCTTGAGGCAACCAGCCACTTACAAACCACTGCTGAGCAGTACAACATTGGAGAACAGCACTTCAGCTCTGCAGGTGCTTCCAAGAGGTGAAAATGTGGCAGTTTAAGACTTGTTTTTCCATCCTTCTAAGACAATATACGTTCAAACTCTAAAATATTTTTCTGCAGAGAAAAGCTTTTAGGATCTGGGACTGAATGCAACCTGCTGTTGTCCCTGGAGAAGTGTATTATGGAGTGGAGGAGGAGAAAAAGGTTTCCTGTTTGGCGGAAAAAACCTGTATCTATTCATCTGCAGCGCACTTGCTCACAGAACTAGATTTCCTGCCAATACAATAAATTTATGACTGGGGTGCTGAGAGAAAAGGCAGTAGTGCAAAATCCAAGATAAAAGCATGATATTAAAAGCAAGATATTATAAAGAAATTGCTGTAAATGACATGGCTCTGAAATCTGCTGTGTTTGGAAAATATCTTTTTGTAGCACAGCCACACTTTTCTGTAGGAACTGCAGTCCACGCTTTCAAAGCTCCATAAATAGGAGCAAGATGAAGAGGCCTCAGCCTGGTGATGGGGCACATGGCCTGATTTCAGCTGAGATAGAGGTAGTTTTCTTCCTAGTAGTTGGTATCGTGTTGTGGATTTAGTATGAGAATGATGTTGATACCACACTGATGGTTTAAGTTGTTGCTAAATGCGCTTATCCTAAGTCAAGAAATCATTATTTTTATTATTACCACCTTTATTTCAAAAATTAAGCTGTTCTTTTCTCAGTCCATGCCTTTAACCTCTTCCTGATTCTCCTCCATATCCCATTGGGGGGTGGGTGGGGAGCTGAGCAAGTGGGTGTCAGGGGCTTAGTTGCTGGCTGCAGTTAAACCACAACAACATAGATTTAAAATTCTGGGGAAAGAGTCAGTCAAACAAGCTGGGGTATACAGGCTCCACTCAGGCAGCAGTAAACCTTTTGTAGTCTTAAATTCTGTATAAAATATTATCCTTCAAGGAACCTAAACTCCACAGCAGCCTCTGTCATGCTTTGGCATGTTCTTGTGTTAACAATGGGAGCTACACAATTCCACTCAACCACCCATTTCACTGAAGTGCTGGATAATATATTAAAAATTATAAAAAAGCTGCATTGTTGTGAAAGTGGAGGAAGAGCAGATCCTTCAGTAAATGCTAATTGTCCCAAAGAAACTCCTTCTAGTGTCTCAAGACAGGAAAGTTTACGAGCAGGTATAGTAAAAGCTGGCAGGAGGCGCTTTATTTCATGTTTCCATCTGCCAGTTATATTTCATGAAATGGAAGATTGTCCTTTCACTCTATAAATTCACCCTTTTTACTGCAGAAATTTTACATTAAATACTAATAACATTGTTTCAGGGGATCAACCAAAGGACATAACCGGCAATTAAAGATCTCCAATTATATCATAATTTTCTGTTATGACTTATTTCAACAGATTGCTGAATTTCTATTGAAATGGCATTCCGAAGGGGCTTAGAAATGTTTTAAGCATATGTTCCAGGGCTACAGTCCCAGCACTGAATACTAATACCCCAGTTTGAGATGTGTGCTCTCATGTGTCACAGACATCATAGTTTCTGTTCATTTTCCATGAATTATTGAAATAATGAATAATTATTTCCTGTTTTCTTTATCAAATATTTTACTACCAGCAGAGCTGGAATGAGTAAAATCCAGGAAATATGCTGCAGTAGATAAGAATTGAAAGCAGTGTGTTGGGGATGGTACCTGTATTTACATATTTGTATTTTATTAAGTAATTGAAAGAGCCTGCTCATGTTGTATAATTCATGCATCATAAATAAACACAAACCAAATAACTGGAAGCAAAGGCTCCAACAGTAGCAACAATCCACACCTCTCCTGCAGTGATTGTCTGGGCAATTCTCCACTTTGTCTTGCAAGATTCCCACTACCCAACCCTTTTAAGGATTGTTTCAGCTCACTAAGAAATAGTATACAAGGTCTTCTTAGGGTCAAGAAGTAAAAACAAGAGGTATGAGAGTGCAAACAAATTCAAAAGTTAAATTTAATCTTAGGAGTTTGATTCGTGCACTGCACGGATTTCTGAAAAGCAGGAATATGAGGAAAAAAGTGGTGAATAATGTCGGTTTAATAAGCAGTGTAAATCAGATTGTACACAGTTCTAGGGGCTTTATGTAGTTATTTAAATGTGTTCATGGTTTTAAATCACCTGTCTGTGACTTAAAAAGGCAGCCCAAAGCTGAGCATCTAAAGCAATATGTATCCATGTAAATCAGTGCCTTTCCCAGCTTAAGGCAAGCTGCTCTTGTAGGGGTGTCCTGGTTTGAGACAGATTAAGGGAAACACTCTGGGAGGAACATCTGCTCCAAAGAAGGCAGGTTAAAGCCACCACTCCTCCACCACGTTCGGGACAAAATTCCTCGGAGGAGAGTGAAAAATGGGAAAAACACCTATTTATTTAACAAACACAATGCACAATGGGAAAAGAATAATGCTAAATAATAAAACCTCTCGCTGTGGAGGGAACCTAGGTGGATCTCAGAGTCCTGTGTGAGTGTGGGTTTCTCCTCTCCAAAGCTGGACTTCTGTGGGGGGGAACCCGCCGGGCCTAGGTGTGAGGTCTCCCGGTGTGTTCTGGTGCTGTGGAACAGAAGAGAAGAAGAAGAAACCAAAGTCAAAGAGAAGCAAAGGATTTTAACTCTCCGTCTCTCTTTTCCAAGAAAAGGAGCCAAGAGCCGGGAAAAGCAGGAAGGTGCTTGCCTCCACTCCACAGCAGCAGCAGCAGCAGCAATCTCTGTGTCCTTGAACACAAAACTGCTTTGAAAAGTTCACCTGGCTTTTTTCTTCTTTCTCTTGGGCCCAGTTTTAAAGGCACAGAAAGGCACAGGATTCATGTCTGGGCATAGAGCAGGCAACAGGGGATAAACATCATAGAGTCACCCCAAGACAAGGGGACAGCATGGATGGTGCCAAGAGGTAGCAGTTAAATTGTCCAGCACTTGCTTGACATGATGAGCTCAGCAGGGGGGGTTGGATGGAGCTGGACTTATATCAGTCCGGAGCATTCCACAGCTCTCTCCAATATGCATCACAGTTTTTGAGTTCTCCGTACTGTCAATACCTAGGCAAAATAAATTAAAATATGTTTTCAATTAAAAAACCCAAACAAAACAAAACCTCACTTTTGACTTTAACACAGATTTAATGCAAATTAGTTTTGATGTTACACATGAGCTGTCTATGACAGACTGCACATGCTTAGAGAAAAATTATATTGAAAATATCCGAATCTTCAGTAAAAATTTCAGAAGGTATCAAACTGGTGAAGGGCCAAGCTTAGAACCTTAAACCACAACATATTAAGGGGATACAGTGTTTTTCAACAACAGCTTTTCTTTCCAACAGTTATTTCAGTTATTTAGTTTAGATCAGTGCTGTAGCTACACCACACGACATCCAGACAAAAAAGGGCAAAGACAATTTTCTTTACTCTCCCAATCTATCAATGAAAACAAGATACTAGAAAGTGAGATACACTACCTCTAAAATTCTGAAAGATGTGGCAACAGGGACTAAAGGCCTCAGTTCACTAAACATCATTAAAATCTATTTAATAAACAAAAATCATTAACTGTAAAATGCAGCCTGATATATAGAAAAATGGATTTATCCCATATATTTATTGCACTTATGTCAATTATGTAGGTATATTTTTAGGAATTTTATTTATATCCATACTTTTTTGCTAACTTTATGGCCTTAGTGTATAGCAACTTTCAACTGTGCCAATCATTTTCAAATTACAAAACTAAATAAGACTTTTTTTTTTTCAGTGAGTATGGACAGCTAAACATCCCAGATCACAATCTAATTCAGATTAAATAATTTTTAACATCTGCTCCAGACTGCAATTAAACTATGCATGTTGATGAGAGAGAACAACTTTTAATGCTCTCTGGAGGCAAGAAGTATTTTTTCCAGGCTGATTTACACCACGATAAGAAAGCTTCCTCTTTCTACAAAACTTTCAGTTTTGTAGGCCTGACATACAGAATCTGGGCTCCCTTCATTTTTTCAACAGCCAGTATTTTTGAAAGCAGGTTTGTTTCAAATGGTCTCTATGTCTCAGTTTTCTCTTTTTCTAAAAATACAATTCCCATTTTTCTCACCCCTCATTTACAAAATCTGACTCACCATTTTGCATTTGTTCATAACACAGCATGACAAAGAACTGCCAGCAGGAAACAAGGACTAAGGGCTTGACTTTTCTCAAGTTAGCTAAAAGTGAATATTTTATTCTCTCACTCCAAAAACCCCAAGTGTGTGCTACATATTTTCCAAGGACACCAAAATATTTCACTGTGTATTTTAGACAGCTATAAATTTATTTTATTTTCAAAACCAGGGGATGTTTCTTCTCCTAAAACCATTCTGGGCTCTTGGTTAAGTCTATATTCAGGTATTCTTCAAAGAACTTATTTGATTCCCTTTTTTAAAAAAGAAAACTTATTACAGAGTAAATGTTTGAAGTCTCCATATTTAAGTGAGAATTGTGTTTGAGTACAAGAATCCATCCTAATGCAACCTAGTGATTTGTGTTTCAGGGGATATTTTTTGAATGTTTTTATTACATTTGCATAAAGAAGCTGGGCCAACTTTACAGACCCTGGGGCTCAGAAAGGCAAAAATAAATATGACTAGTAGAGACAGAAAATGCATTTCTCTGAAAAACTAGAGAACACCTAAAGTTTGACTAATATCTCGTAATACAGGGGTGCACAGAAGAAACTTCAGCTAACCTTCCCCTTGCTAACACAAGGGTGACACCACAGGTAATCCTGTACCTGGTCTGGTACTACTGGCAAATACAGCTGCCACGGGCAGACTGGTTAACTGGGAAAAGTCTATGTCGCACCAGTAAATCCCAGGGGCTTTGCTGTAGACTGGGGAGCATCACACAGAATCTTAGCACAGTGAAACAGCTCAGTGAAATGATAGCTCAGACTCAATGCTCTCAAGCATTTTGCCATTTCTGTGCAACAGGAACAAATCAAGCCAGATTTTAGATAATATAAAGCCAGTTACAAAAGAACAAATCTTGAAGGTTTTCTCAGAAAAGCCCAATTTACGTGAGAGCTTTCTGTGTAAAAATAGTTATTTATTAATATTCTACAGCGGGGACATTGACGTATATGCAGGGATGTGGGACAGGGGTGTCTTGACAGAGTTTGTGGGACAAATGAGCACTTGAACACACTGCACCAGTGTTGTTAAGAGCTTGACTTCCTAAGTGCTGAGCTAACACAAACTGATAATGCTGCCACTTTATCACTTGGTAGCATCTGCACACTTAATGCTCCACAATGCCATAAATGATAAATACCGGTTTCCAAAAATAACATTCACACAACCAGCCATGAAGACAACACATTTCTACACCATGCTCGTGACAATCTAAATGTGGTTTTGAATATTTCCCAATCTTGGAACCAAGTCTTGTTGTACAACCCTCTTTCTTTTTGACATTATCAGCCAGTGCCAAGCCAGAAGTCACTGCTGATCTAAAGTGCTATTTGATTGGTGAAATGTCGTGATTCTGGGCAATCCCTTAGGATGTGCCATTGCAGGCTACCAGGGTTCTCAGAGAGCTTTAATATGTGAAATTACTTCATTTCCTGACCTGGATACTCAGACTGCTGCTGCCACCGACCCAGACAGTTCTTTGGATACACAGCTTCCCCGAGGTCCAAGACTGATAACAGAGAGACATCTCAGCAGCACAGCAAACCTGGTTTTGCAGCTCAACAGCATTTTGTTCTTTTCATTTTCCAGGGTCAAGTTTCAACGTCAGTTGGCTCAGACTCCCAGACCTAACCCACAGCATCAGGAAGCCAGCAGGCTTGAAAACTGACTCTGAATAGGAAGCTTGGACTTTTTCCTCCTTTCCTAGCTCTCATAGATGGACACACTCTATTTGCTTACCCAACAGGGCTTCTTAATCCAGGAGGAATTAAGTCATTCCTGCTTCACCTTCAAGATGTAGAAGCTTGGCCCAAATTTTTTGGTCTATTTTTATTTTTTTATGTATTTTAAGAGCTACCAAATTCTGCATGTGGGCTTTAGAGCATCTCATTATTAGAGGTACATAGAAGTAATACATCCATAAACACAATTTTTATATATCATCATCAAACCACAGGCAGCTTTGTAGTCAGTCTTACAAAAAACCCAAAAAGCTAGGTGCCAGTGTTACATTGTTAATGAGAAAGATAATCACTTCCCCTCTTCCAATTTTTCTCTTTTTGAAGGATTAACATATTAAAATGAACTAGGTAGCTAGTAGATTGTGAAACAACAAAAAAGCATTATGAAAACATTAGCTTAAGTAAATAATATTTGTAACACAGATGAAGAGATGTTTTAATTTCCTATACCCAGGAATAATATTGCTGGTCCTCATATTTGGACAGAAAATAGAATCACGTGGCTTCTCAGGATGGAAAGAAAAAAGGACTCTTCCAAATAGAGTATTCATTTCAGTTCTACCCATACTAAATAATAGTTTGTGCTTTACTGTCAGTTTGATTTATGGCATGAGCAAGCTCCTGCCAAATTACCAGTTCCTCGAACTGCAGTTTCCATTCAGCTCCTCCACAGTTCACAGGAAAGTACAGCTCAAAAAATGTGATATGGTGCCTAAAGGGACTTGGTGTAAGAGAAACCAGGAGATAGCAGAGAGCAATCTGCTAAGGAAGAAAAAATGTAGCTTGGCAGGAAATGCCCGGAAAATGTGAAGAAAAGGACGACTGAATCAGACTGGAAGCCAAGGCTGTTATTTATGAAATCAAGCCTAAATTACTGCATAATATTGTGTTTTCCAAACCAAAGGAACAGCACAAGCAAGGAAACTTCCTCAAAATAACCTTGCTCCTCTGTCAGTGACTTCCTCTCCTGAATCACCTACTATCCTGAGCTACTGGCTAAACACACACCCATGCATTGCAATTTAGAGCTATAGTTACATTCCTTGGAAGATTTATCGCTGTTTGCTGGGAGAAGGATCTGCAATTAAAATCTATGTCAACAAGCAGAAGTCAAATGCAAGGATAAGGTCACACAGATAGAGGAAAACATCTGCTCTATACACTTTACAGAACATAATGACAAAATGTCTTGGAGAAACAAGAGTTTCACTTTAATTTTAGAAAATCAAAGAAGTAATGATAATTGCAAAGATGTACCATGATTTATAATGCAAAGGCAGGAAAGAAGAAATTGTTTCTAAGGCAGTATTAGAACAATACTTTGCCTGAAGCCCATGCTCCACTTTCACAAACTTACTGTTTCGAGAACGCATTTAAAAGTAAATAAACGTTTATGTGGTTTTCAGAGTCTGAGCAGACAAAAGCTGATAAACAAGGACTATATCACCAATATTTAAATCTTGATAAATCTTACAATCAAGATGCTGGGGGTCCTAATTATAAGTAAATGGTGGGGTCCTAATTATAAGCAATTTTAGTTCCCCTTCACGTAGCAGCCAGGAATAAACCGCAGGCAAATATGGTTTCTAATTGCTCAAGCACATTTTTGTTGTTGTGCTGCTTGAAGTCAGCAGTGGGGTTATGAGGACAATTGGCAGCTGTAAGGAACGTGTCCCTGCAAGAGTGAAGAAAGGTGGCAGAAGTCACTCAGCACAAGTGACAACGGCAGCAGATTGGAAGCCCTGTTGGAGTGGGCCCAGAGGAGGGCCATGAAGATAAACTGAGGGCTGAAACACCTCTTCTGTGAGGACAGGCTGAGAGTGCTAGGGCTGTTCAGCCTGGAGAAGAGATGGTGCTGGGGAGAGTTTGTAACAGCCTTCCAGTAGCTAAATAAGACCTATAAAAGAGGAAAGAGGGACTTTTTACACAGGCAAATAGGGCTAAGATAAATAAAGATAAATAAGATAAACTCAAAGAGGGTACGTTTAGATAGATATTAGGAAGAAATTCTTTACTGTGAGGGTGGTGAGGCACCAGAAGAGCTTGCCCAGACAAGATGTGGGTACCCCATCCCTGGAAGTATTCAAGGGCCTCTGAATAACCTGGTCTAGTGGAAGGTGTCCCTGCCCATGGCAGGGGGGATAGAACTAGATGATCTTTAAGGTCCCTTTCAATCCAAACCATTCCATGATTATATGAACCCAAAACCAGGAACAAAACCAGACACAACTCTCTGAAAAGCTAATAGCCCAATGTAGACTTACCCTTGGTTCAGCAGGAGTTGAACAAACAGCACTTCCCTGATAGATAACGTAAACTGGCAAAGGATCTGACAGAAAGTGCAACGGCAGCATCTGCCTTGAATGAAATTTACAAATGGATTTCCCATTTCCTCCCTGTACATGTAATTTAAACCCCAACAGCTTTGTCCCTCTTACCTTACTTGTTCTTTTGGTTTTGTTTTTTGGGGTTTTTTTCTGCAGGTAAAGAATGCATTGTCCATTTCCTCTTCCAGTTTTCTTCTTTCCCTCATGCCCTTCTTGCAACATAATTTAGCTAAGATTTATTTTGCAATCCTGTTCCAAACAGGTGTCTGTTTTCTGGCTGCCCCTGCAAATGCAGTTCCAGAGACCAGATGGTAATAGTTAGATGCCTTCTGCACCTGCATGGATGAGAGCAGATCTGAAGAACCTCTGCTGTATGTTGAGTAGCTCAGAGCAATATTTAGATGACACTGTGGTTAACAATAACTAGTCAACAGTATCTGGCTTGGCACTGAAACTATGGTGATCATTAGTGGAGCTGAATTTAAGACAAAAAATGGGTTTGGGAAACTAGGATAAAGGCAGGACAATCTGGCACATCATCAGCTAAAAAGGCACCTCAGGAACACCAGCATGAATGAACAATACCTGCCCACATCTTTTCTGTCATGTTACGGGATCTCTTACTGCAATCACACAAATAAATTCATTTACTGTGTTTTGGAGAAAGTCCAGATGTCAGGATTTAGCCAAGGGTTTGGGGACTTCTTAATCGAGTACCGTAAAGCAGTGTTAATTTTCCAACCATGCAAACAGCTTCAATTGGTTACTGGACCAATCTAATGTATAATGGTCTGACACAGGATAAGGAAGGTGTGGGAGAGAGATTTGAAGCCTGAGTTTTTTGAAGGAGATAATCAGCCTGAGAACCAGTGAGCTAAAAAGAGAGGGAGAGAGAGAAAAGAGAGATAAAGAGAGGTGAGGATTAAAAAGGGAACGAAGGACGATTCTGCAAATTCATGCAGCATAAATCTGGGGGGGATCTAGGGGGAGCCACCTAAAAAAACAAACAAAAAACCAAAAAACCCAAATCAGTGAGGAGTAAGAAAAATCTGGAAATAATCATTAGAAATTCCCTCCAGGGAAAAGCTGTGCACAGGAAAAAAAGGATCATTCATTCAAAAGCTGTTTCTAGACATGATTTGAGACACAACCTGAAGCAAGATGTGTGTCTCTGATTTGTGCAGATCAACAGCAGTTCTAGGCACTAGGTCAAGCATTCAGCTGCACAGCAGAAGAGTCAGGCTCAGGGAGTTGGGAAACTCCCATTTCTAAGCCAGATCAACAGGGTTCACAGGAGAAGACTCCTACATCCACAGGCACTTATTGCTCCATGGAAGCCTCGCCAGCTCTTCTGTGCTGAACATTCCGGGAGTTGACTTCTTGGTGGGATCCAGGGGGTTAAATTCTTGGTGGGATTTCTGCTCCTGGGTGTTTTTCACCACACTGTAGAACTTGCTGGGAGCTAGCAGCAATATTGGGTACCTCACTGGGTTCTCAAAGTCAATGATTAGAGGCTTCAGGTACTTTTCCTGGAGGAGTAATAAAGACATCAGCATGTCAGCAGCTCTCTGCACAGCATGAAGGACATGTCCTCTCTGGAATGTATTTTTTGTAACTAGAGAGAAGAATGCAGCATAAAGAGAACCCAAAACTGACAAGTAAATAGAAATATATGATTCTTCTAAGACACTACAAAACACCAGTAGCATACACTGGCAAAAGTGTGCACAGATTCATTAATGCAGGATTGGACTTTATATTTCAAAGGGCACCTCCATAAAAGCAGGTACTTTCTCCTGACTGCTACACTTTAGAAATTCACTGTGAAAGTAATCATCCTTTAGATTTGAGACTCATATTATACAGTGGGAGAAAATAAATCTCTCTAAGAGTCCTGTTAGCAGAGAGGAATTATACCTCTTTAGAGGTATTACTGATTTCAATATTAATAACACTATTCTGCAAATCTATTTTTCTAATGATTTTCTGAATCTGTGATCAAAATTTTAAGTCAGGTATTTCTTTTCAGATACCATAGTTTTCTAATTCCAGGGAGAGAAGATTCTAATAACATTTCTTCAAATCCCTTTTAAGAATCACCTCACGTACAGAAAAAATAAGTGCCTTGTAAAGACAGATAGGCTTAAGTAGTTTTTCCTCTATTAGAGTTGAGTAATATTTAAGACTTTCTTATCTTGAAATTACTCTGTATCATAGAAAATCTGAAAACTTATCACTGCAATTCTGTTGGAAACAAACAACTTCCCTCACAATTTTCTCACACACTCTAAAACCTATGCATTTTTCCCACTTTTGTTATAAGTAAAAATAATGGTAATTTTTGACCTGCCGTTCACTTTGTTGGCACATTTGCATTATAAGACTCTTGCTTTGGGTTTTTTTTTAATGCTATTTTTATGCCAGAAAGCATGGCTTGAAGTTAGACAGTGCCCAAGAGTGATTTGATCCTCATGGAATTTATGAAAAATGTTATTGGAAAGGATGGGATACTAATATAGTATAAGAATATGTATAGACTGGAAATAGAACTGGTAAATATGTTATGTCCCAGACTCTTGGGAAAGGACCAAGGGCAAAACAATTTATTCCTTTGAATTATTAAGAAACTACTTCAAAGATTTTTTTCCACATCATAATCATGAAGATCCATATAGCAAGGATTCAACATTCACAGGAAGGAAGGATAAAGCAGAAGAAGTTATTTATTCCTCCTATTTCAAGGTGCAGAGGGGAGCAGAAGGGAGCAAAAGCCGGAGGCACACCTGCCAGAGTTATCTTAGGCCAATGCTTTAAGGAGCCATTAGAGACACAGGCACAGGTCCCTCTCCCTTCCCTCCCCACAGGCTTCTCCTGGCCAAGGTGAGATCCAGGTGAGATCTTACTAGCCATCAGTTTTTTCCCCTCAGCCAATGGGCTCCTGAATCCCATCTACCCCTACTCCTCACCCCAGTTATCACCATGTTTCTGCTATGAGGGAAACCATTCCTCTGAAAAACAAGGCACTAGAGGTGGGGAACAGCACTTAAAGTGCTATAAAGTGTTTGGACACAACACAGACCAAAATGCACTTTTCCCATGGTGCTTTCAGCCCAGAGATTACTTTTCGCTGAACCAGTATCAAATGAGATCAATTCAGCTCATATCCACAGATCTGCTCCAGGCTGACACTGGTAGGACCAGAAGCAAAATTCAGGGCTATAATGATTACTTTTTCTGGCTGAAATTATTAATTATTCAGAAACAAGTCTGTCATAGGCAGAGCATTTCAGGAACAGGTCTATCAGAGGCAGAGCATTTCCTTCAATTAACTCAAATTAACATTTTGTTTATAGCACAGAGTAAGCTTTCCTTTTCATAGTTCAAAGTGAACCCTGGGGGTTCTAAATACGCCTCCTGGTGATTTAATTAAGATAAATATTCATTCAAAAAAAGAAAAGAAAAAGTACAGAAAGAAGGAAAAGCTACAATTAAAAAGGTGGTTGCTACGAGGAAAAGGGATCCACGGTATAAGAAGTGAAAAGGAAAGCAGAAGTGACTAACAAAAGTGTATGAATTAGGGCAAAGAAGAAATGAAAGAAAAGAGGTTCTGAATGTGAACAGGAGTTAAAGAGTAAACAATGCACAGGTAATACACTGTTTTGAATGCACAGGTGACATGACCAAGTGAGGGACAGATCCACCAGGGCTTGGGTGGCTTTGTAGGGTGAAGGAGAAGAGCTATGGTTCCCCAAATGGTTGCTGTTCCCCACAATTCAAGACTTCAGCATAAAGCAACTCCACCCTATTCTGGGGTAAAAAGCTAACCAAAGCAAGGGTCATTACCAGAGTCAGGATCCCAGCTGATGAGCCTTTGGAAGCCAGTGCCAGACCCTGATGGGGAGTAGGTAAGCGGCCAAGTCTGATGCATGTTGTGTACATGAAAGCCATATGTATTGCTGGTCTCTCCCACACTGTGATAGCAGTAGAAGTGGAGCATGAAGTGAGGTAGAAGTGGCAAAGACAAGACACAGGATGGAATCTTATCTGAGTGAAAGTTACAGTGTATGTCCTGATTCCAAAGTCTGTCCCTCAGGCACTGCACATGGCACAGGTTAATCAAAGACCACCACAGTGCTTCACAACCTACCTGCTGAGCTCCATAAGCTTGTGGGGAAGCAGGGATGATGAGCAGCGCCAGCCTCACACTGGTGTGATGAGATAAAGCTGCTGTTTTTCTGCCTGCAAAGCTTGCCCACCCCACAGCCTGTACGGGCAGCAGCATGTGGGGAGAATCCCTCTGGTTCTGCCTCCGTTACCTGGAATGCTTCAGGTACTCCATCATGATGCATTTTCCTGCTGTCAGAGCTCCACCACTACAGTGATGCTGCTGCTGAGCCAGCCAGCCTTCAGTTCTCTCTGACGTAATTGTAATTGCCTGTAATTTCAAATGACTACAGAAAATTGTGGTTTTGCTGACAATACAGTTAAGAAGTAAGTGTTCTCCTAGCTCACATTCTTTTAACTGCTTAGTTTAAAGATTTTCATCTCTTTAAAACCACATCTGAAGTTCTATTATTTCATATTGACCATTGAGTATTCACAAAAACCTGTTCTATTTCACAGCTTCCTGATGATATAACTCCCTGATATCCTGTGTCTCCTTTTTTTTGTCTCCAGATCCTAAACAATCTTTTCAACTTTAACATAGAGAAATGATACTGGCCCAAAATGGAAAATTTTCAAGCACCAGTGGTAGTAAAAACTATACACTCAGTGCAAGAAACTATGACAGAAATATATTTTGTTTTTCTGTATGGTATTTGCTACTGGTTGAATTAAATAATGAATTGCAATTTAAAAAAAAGCAAATGGAAGAAAATGGATTTACTGTCAATATTAAATTGCAGCAGCGAACCTGAAATTTAAGTCCCTGCCACTGGATTAATCTCTTAAATACAATCACTGATTTTTAAGGATGGGGGGATCTATCACCATGTCTCTGGATGTCACTAACCAGATCCAGAGCATGATGTTGAACTCTGCTCTTTTAAGATTAGCTATGTTAAACAGTGTGAGTAAAACAAATGGGTCCTATGGATTTAGAAAGCTGAGGTATTTCTGGTCCCGTCCAGTGACTCTGCAGTCTGTAACTGGTTTTGGATTAGGTCATCAAGCAAGTTGATCTTCCTCATTGTTTCTCACAGTAAGAAAGGTTTCTTCTAGAAATGCAATAAAAGTGTTAACAGGACGACCCCGCCTAGCACAATATTCCCTTCTCTAAAACATTCTTCCACAAGGACACTTCCACATATTTTCCATTAACATCAGGGGAAGATAAGCACATATGGAGACATACAACTCTACAGCCTGAAGAACTGTAACATGCATATACACTTACACAAGAATCTACACTCTTCACACCTCCACCAAGAAAGCGGAAATTTAGCAGAAGAAGGATATTAAAAATCATAACTGATCTTGTCAGGAACTCCAGACAATATTTAATTCTCCATCTCTTGGAAGAGAGCATTAGGAAACAGTTTTACAACCTGGGTGGGGAGAAACTGTTGGATTGCAATAAAGATTGCGGGCTGATGATAGAGCTCAGCGTTTCTGAGTTCCTGTCTCGCTGGTTACGATGTGGTTCTGCTCACAAGTATCCCAGCTGAAGTTCAGGAAGGCAGCAATAAGTTTCACAGCCTTAGGGTCATTGCCAAGGAAGTGGAGTGTTCTTAGACAGAAAATGAGAGAACATAGCTGTCTCTAGTGTTCATATATGTTCAGTCTCACTGCTGTGACTGCAGGAGCTGGTGATATGGCTGTACCTGAGAAAGTCAAAGGCTGGGCCCACTTTGCAAAGATTGGTTTGGGCGTGAGGGATTAATACAAATGTAAGGCTCAGATGTATCTGATAAAACAATTAGTCCCTGAACAGCCTAAACAGGAGTTTCCAATAAAATAAATTTTTCTGAATTTTTTTTTAATAGAAAATGCCACTATTTCATCCAATAAACAAAATCTTAAAACCTGGATATTCCAATAGAAAATGAAATTTAATCCAAGAAAATGGCAGCTTCAGTGATTCAAGCTTTCATTTGCCTAGATGAGTCCAAATCTTCCTATGAGATTGTCTTGAAACATATGCTCCTTTTCCCTCTAAACAAGACAATGTTGCATCAATTTTTTTTTTTTCTAAAATTTTGACCTGTAGGAGTAGAGTAAGGTTTTAGGCATCTGAAACAGAACTCTGATAAGCTTCATCAAAATCTTTTATCTTTCCACCAGGAGGCTGGATGATCAGCTATACAGCACCTTGGAACTGTTCAAAGGCTTTTGCTAACTGGTAATATAGACATCAGAGCCAGTTTGCCTACAATCATGTTCAAAAGAGAAGATACACATCAAATCCAGACAGCTGGAAAAAATCTCTAGGCTGTATAAGTGGAAGCCACAATGCCTGAAGCAGCTTTTCACATCTTTCACCTCTACAAAATTTTCTTGTCTTCAAAACTCTCATATGCTGCAGCCCCATGAAAACCTTTATTCTCAAATACATATTTATTTATTTACCCTGCCAAGGGTAATGTTAGGACTCCAAAAGAAACGGATAATCATGCAAGTTTGAATTCATTGCTAGTCTGTTGCAAGCATGAAGAAGAAGCTTTCTGGCTTTTTGCCATTGGTTGTTGAGCTGGTTCTGTCTGGGTAGTGTTAACTTTCTTCACAGTGGCTGTATGGAGCTATCTTTTGGGTTTGTGTTGATGTAATGGGGGGGATGTTTGTTATAGCTAAGCAGGGCTTGCACAGAGCCAAGGTCTTTTCAGCTCCTCACCCCACCACAGAGTGGGCTGGGGCTGCACAAGGACTTGGGAGGGGACACAGCTGGGACAGGTGACCCCAGGGATATCCCAAATGAGATCATGCTCAGCATGAGGGCGAAGAAGGATGAAGGGGGGACGCTCAGAGTGTTGGCACTTCTCTTCCCAAGTCACCTGTACATGTGATGGAGCCCAGGTTTCCTGGGGATGGCTGAACACCTGCCTACCCATGGGAAGTGGTGAATGCATTCCTTGTTTTGTTTAGCCTGTGTGCAAGCATTTTGCTTTCCATATTCAGCTCAGCTCAGGAGTTGTCTCACTTTTACCCTTCTGATTTTCTCCCCATCCCACAGAGAGGGGAGAGAGCCAGTGGCTGTATGGAGCTTAGTTGCCAGCTGGGGTTAAACCACAACAATTGTGTAGATATTTATCAGAACAATAGTATTTATCCTGAAGAATCAAGGTATCACAAAATAAAAGCCTTGCCTTCCTTCCACATCCACTTCCCTGAAAAAGCTATGGGATTAGACACAAGGAAAAGAACAAGGAACCCTGGTAATATGTCAGTGATTTAAAATGCCTATCATGTACTTTTGATGGTAGAAATGAATGCTGCTAAAAATTGCATGCACATGATATGTGGGGATACTGCTGAGTTTTGCTCGTCTGTGACGGCAATGCAAAGTATTCAAACTGCCTGACTCCTCTCAAAACGATTCACTCTATTTAACTGAATCTGAAAGAAATTGTGTGGCAGTACATGCATAATAGATATTTGTGCGTTCAAAAAAACCATGCATATACATTACCTAAAAGGCAAACACATCAGCCAAGCAAGGCTAACAATGATTAATCATATTCTCTTTCCCATCTATCTTCCAAGTTAATATGGTGGCAACATTGCTATTATCTCAAACTGAGCTAAGTCCACACCACTGCCTGCCGTGATTATTGATGGGCTGTGGCTTGATAAATATTTTAAACCTTGATAAAACCCAGTGCACCCTGAAATTTAATAACACTCAACCTTTCCCAAATCTTCATTAAAAAAAAAAAATCCTCATATGAGCAAGAAACTGAAGCTTATGAGACTATGCACAATGTCTAATTCACTGCTCAGACACAGCCAAAGCAGCGCAGGGCAGAAATCTGCTTGGTAGAAATGCCACTGCGCTCCTCCAAAGATGATGTACTTGATAGCACCTTGAAGAAGACTGCTTTGATCACTATGTGCAAATCTTTGTCTATGTGCTCTGGGAACATTTTAATGCTTTCCACTACCTTCCCATTACCTGAATGGACAGACAATGAAATATTCTGCCACTTCACTGGCAGCTATGGTTACACCCCAGCACAGTGAGGAGCACATTTCCTTGGTTTGAGTAGCTGTAACTCTGCCCTGCTCTTTTAATTACTTTGTGAACATCCTGGTAGCTGTCTGCAGATTGCCAGCCAAGGACCATATTGCCAGCACTGGCACTGACCTCATGGACCACTCAGAAGCCTGAGGCAATCCCTTGCTGAAGCTCTACTTCAAGTCACCTCTGCAGAGTGGTAGGATGGTGAAAAAACAAACTGAGCAGCTCTGAGGAAGTTTGGAAGCATGTTTATGCCTAGTTGTGGCAGATACTGCTGACCAGGTCTCTTTTCAGACTCCTACAGCTCTTGAGTAACACATTTTGTGCTGACCACATAACATGCTACAGGCACCTCCTTCCCCTACGAGTTTCCCTGTGAAATACTTTGCAAATTTCAGAATTTTCTTCTTTACTTCCTGTCTCTGCAAGCAATGTCAGAGGCCATGAAAATAACTTGCCATGGGTCAGGGACCATGACTTTACACAGTGAGGACATAGGCAGTCTGAATACTTAAATAAAAAATAACAGCAGCTTATGTACATGCCCAAGATGCATCAGACCACAGCAGATTTCCAGAGGGAATTGCTCTGAGGCAACACAGGTTACTTCTGGAACTCAAAGTATTCTGGGAAAGTATTCTATCCTTCCGATGGTTTTGCATTTTTTCTGAGGCCTTTCTAAACGACGGGACATTGAGTAAAACTTGCCTGATGCAGCTCTTCATCCACTCCTGTTCTGCAGGGTGGGGACAGGTGATCACCTCTGGCTCTCCTGTGAGAAAGAATTAGATGATCAATGTACATCCCTTCCAGCTGAAATAGTTCTATTCGATGCTATGCTATTCTACTCTATTCTACTCTGGAAACGTGCCTAGGCTGCAAATTGATGCTTGTTTGTGATTCACCTGGCTGATTTCCTCACAGTCCCTGATCCTCCAAACTCTATCACCACGTACCAGGGCACTATTCATGCCTCTTCTTTCTCCTGGACAAGGAACTCATTCTACAAATTAATGTGTTTTCAGGCCAAAGTCCCTCAATTTCAGAACCTCCACCAAAAATGAAAATGTGGAGATGCAATGATCCTACATAGTATGCAGCCCCACGATCAGATGGCAGCTTCGAACACCCATTCACAGCACCATCAGTTTTGCAATATCAACCAGAACTCATAAGAAACATTCTAAATTGCCATAACCCTCCTCTCTCTTTTTTTTTTCCCCCAAAGGGAGTTTGAGAGTTACACCCCACTAAAAAGCTTAGCTTGTAATACTTCAAAGTATTATATCCTCCCCGCTTTATAGGAGCAAACTGAGTTTGCCACATTTCCCAGCAATATAAACTAACTCCATCCAGCAAAATACAGTATGTCTTTAGTAAAAATAGGAATTTCCCTTTGCTCTTCATTAATTATCTGAATCCTAACCACAGAATCCAGTGGTTTGTGTAAGATGGGGTAATGATTGTGATTTGAACTCTATTTCCACATAGCTGGAGAACATCTCTTTTCCTCATTCAAAAAAATAAAAAAAAATCAGAAATGCCATCTCTGTTCTCCTGCTGTTTGTTTCATCAACCATTCCCATTTGTGATAATGCTAGCTGATTTCTTCAGCAGGGTCCAAACAACACAGCTCCAGCTAATTTCATTATTCAAAATGCACTTATAAACTACACTTTATTCAGATGACAGGATGGGGTTGTTACAAAGTATTTATTTAGCCTTTTAACATCTATAATGCCATGATGGCATAGGACCAGCATGGATAAATCTATGTGACCCCAGTTCCTGGCACAAGAGTAAAAACTGTCAGGTGGGCGGAAAAAAGTGTTGTCAGAGTGCGCTGCTGTCCAATAAAGAGACCTAGTCAGCAAGTTTTTTGTGGAAATGTCTCTGAAGAGAAAATATATTTTTTAAAATGACTGGAGAGCAGAGGAAATGTTAATCTTTCTATAACTTTTTGATCTACCACTGAGAAGGTATTTCATCCCTAAGTTTTCATTTGTGCTCAGCATTGTGGTTTAGATCGATTAAAAAATAGCATGCACCTATGGGCTACTGTGGTACATAACAGGGACAGCAGTCTAGATCCTCTTCTATTCCCCTTTTCTCAAAAGTACAGTGTTCAGGAGAGGATACAGTCTGGATTGCTTGGTCCACCAAGAGTGGAACAGGCATGAAGAACCTGACCTACTGTTCCTGTGCCAAAAATCAGGTGCAAGTATTTAAAAAATGGTCCAAACTCAAAGCAGATATTTAAATACCATTTTTATACATTTTGTTGAGACAAATGCCTTTCTAGAATTTTTTTCTTACATAATTTGTTACTCCACTGATGTTTTTAGAAAAAATTTTTGCATTTTTCACAATTTAAGGTTACATAGGTATGTTAAAGTATTAGGGCTTTCTGGTTTTTCATAGAAAAATCCAACTTGCAGATCTGTTGGAAAACCTCAGCTTCCTTATAGTCACTAAAGAGGATTGTGTTTTTCTTAAGACACAAACTGTATTCCTTCAGCAGTTGTTGAAATTAGGAGATCATCTAAGTCAGTTAAAGATATCCTCCTAAGGTGGCTTTTCTGTTCTGAGCAGAACTGAATAGAATTTTAATGTTGAGTGTAATGTAAAATGAAAAAGAATAAATTCTAATGACTTGCCCCCACCCTCAAATATGCATACGATAGTGGCACATTTTTCCCAGTGTAGCTGTCTTCCAAAAATCAACAAACAGTTTCACACAGAATCTGTTTTGAATTTCAAAGGCAGTGATGGAAAAGAGAGGAGAGGACTAGATACCATATGGTTTTGTGTGGAATTGGTTGAACACTTTCTAAGAAAAATTAAGCTATGTCATTAAGGATTTCTGCCCTTGAAAAAGGTATAAATTTCCAGCCATTTCTAAATTTTGCTTGTGTCCCAGACATCTCCAAGCCTTAATATGTTGATTTTGCTGGACAATGAGTTTTTTAAACACATTTTAATAGTGCCATTTAGTATCCTGATAGGCAAATAAAGCTATAGGAGCAAAACCATAGACTGTGATAAAGCAAGAGTTTTGTACCTGAGCAGGTATTTCCACACAACCAAATCATTTAATCCATCAGAATTCAAATTTCCCCTGTCTCCAAAACAGCTAATGATGTGGTTAATTCAAAATAATTTTCACTAACCATAGCAACACTTTGATTTGGCTTCAGAATAACTTGAGATAGTTATGTGCGAGGGTCCAAAAGGTACTCTTTTATTACTATAAAACCATATTCTCACGAGGCAATTGACTTGACTCGAACTGGATACAGGCATCATATAAGGTATTACGAAAAACACAGCTGAAAATAATGATGTTAATATGAACTGAAACAATAAACCTGACATTTGACAGACATTGTACCATTTAAACTTATTTTCTTTCCTGCAAGATAACAATGCCACAAGAGAATGCAAGATTTTTTCACTGAGGTGACATTAGTGGGATGTGGGAGTTCGGATTTCAGACTTCTCATCATAACTTTCCTAGATTTATTTACATCATGGCAAAATTCAGGACCACTGAAGGTCACCTAGTTCAATTTCCTCCTCGAGTAGTGTCAGTCATTAATTAACAGGCCAGGTCACTCATGGGTTTATCTTGTTCAACATTGTTCTACAATGATTAAATACAGAGAATAAGCTTAAAGAAAAAAAATTAATCTAATTGAAAAATCAGATTTCAACAAACTAAAAGAACCTCAAACCCAGCAAATCATGCCAAAAACTTTAAATCATCAATTTATGTTAAAAGGGATGTTCTTTAATGGCTGCTGCCTCTGAAATAGTTTTGTGGTGATGCCAATTGCCATTACTTTACTGGCAGTGACGGCAGATCCTTTTCTGTCTGGGGCCTGAGGTGAAGAGTTAAGCTACTTTTTTTCTATGCTGTCCAGGATCAACCACAAATGAGATGCAGTTGAGCGGTGTTTCTTGGGAAAACAGCTTGAATGATTCTTATGGAACAAGAATGAAAGGAGAAAATTACGTCAGAAATGCAGCACTCTGAAATCTTCGAGCAGCATTAATTCAGTGTATGTCAGTCTTGACACTATTCAAATCCATGCTAACTAGAAACGGACCAGATGCAAAAGACATAATCCCCACCAAGCTCATTTTGTTGAGCATGGGGATCTGAACTACGAACTTGTGCTGATGTGGGACTTGGGGGGTTTCTAGGAGGTGCCCCCTCTCCTACTTTTGTCAGAACTGACCAGGATTGGCCAATATTGCAAAGTCAACAACAACATAAATGTTTAACTTCTGGCACTGTGCTCTGAGAAGTTACCAGGCTTAGTTATGGGATATCAGAAAACCATTTCAAAACCTGGATTTCCAGTTTTAGCTCTCATTTGTCCTCAGCTTAAAGTGAAATGCCTGTCCAACTGAAATCCAGCTGAAAATTTTAGCTTTCTTCCAAACCTTTCAGTATTCTATCCACTCATGAAATACAAGTTCTAGCTTACTCAGCATGTAGCAATGATGTTGGTTAAAATGTGTGTTAGGAATTTGCCATTTGATCCTTCAGGGTAAGCAGATCCTACAGCATTCACCCTGAGTTTTGCAAACACAGCCTTCCTTTGTCTGCCCTTAATGCAGTCCTGCAGCTTTTTGAAGCTTCGACAAGAATGTAGCATGTGAGAGCTCCCCTTTCCCACTGCATTTGGGAAATATGTAAGTCTCCTTACTGAAAATGTTGTGTTGTACTATCGCAGGGGATAGAAGTAAGTCTCACTTCAGCCTGAAGCATTTTCTTTTTGACATAATAAGGCATCTAAAATTCAGGCTTTCAGAGTGGGGCAAAAAGCATCTTTGTGCTTACCACTGCTGTCTCGCAGTAACTACAGATGCACAGTTAGTCCTGACCATCCACACACCAGGCATTAAAATGCCACCTGTGTGCAGGTGTTTGCCTTGGGGAAGCAGTGTGCATCACCCAGCCTGGATTCCACCAGTGAGTCTGACCAGTGAGAACCACAACACTGTCACTGAGCCAACAGACAGAATCTCATGCTGTCTCTCTTTGCCTTGTCCTCCTGAGTAGGGGCACCCAGACATGGGAAGCTCAGCAGAAGGTCTCAGCAGAGATGACAACATTAGCAGAGAGTGGTTCTTGAGCCATCCAGCTATGCACTTTCTCAAGCATCAAGCACTTCTGCAGTGAGAAGTGAGAAGAACAAGTGCCATACTTTACACTGCTGCACACTGGTATGATAGAGGAAGGGATTTTTCTGTCAGCTCTCACTTCACTTTCTTGACAGGCTGTAGCAATGAGTTAATTTCAAGGTGAAAGAGGTGTCTAAGAGCTTTTAAAAGACTCAGTGAACTCTTATCTGCCTACCCTTAAAAATGTGGCCCAAGGTCATGGGACCACCAAGCTAGCAGACTTCCTCTGGGGGTCACCCCTGACCCACACTCATCAGGCACCTTTTCTGGGGAGGTACGTGAGTGAGTGTTATGCACTGTTAGGGTGAAACCATGGTGATCCTGGAAAAAGCTCTGTCCTACAGCAACAGCCAGCTCCTCAATTCACTATGTGTTAGAAAACACATATTCTTCTAGCTGGGGAAAATAGTTCTAAAGTAGTGTGGTAGTAGAAATGAGTAATAAATTGTGTGCATTTGTCAAAAAGCAGAGCTTTCAGTTTCCTTGGAAACGGAACATTTTGTGGGTTTATGGTACTGTACTCAGCAGACACTGGCTGAGTCCTGTGTGACTATATACATGGCCACAAAGGCCAGACTCTCTTTGCTGAAGGTTTCAGTATCTATTATATGTTTGGTAAAATACAGCTAAAAGGACTTCTCAGACTGAGCAACTCAGAAACCATAATGATGGGTAATACTTTTTTCATCAAAAATAAGTGCAGTTAAAGGAAGAGAACATTATTTGAAATCTTCTCTCCTTAGTCACCTATGAACATTGTATTTTATTGCAGAATGAAGCTGAGGTCAGAATCCAGGTTTGATAGTTCTGTGATCCTCCTCTACGCAGCCAAAATACTAGCCAAACCTGCTCCTTTCATCTCTGGACAGAAACAAAAACGAAGACTTAGTAATTACAGAATAACCATACCTTAAGTAAGACAAAAAGTTATTCTCATTAAAACAATATTTAAGAAACTAGCAAATAGTAAAGTCTTCAAAGTCAGGGACAGGACCCCAAAGAGTCAGAGAAATAACATACTGCCACTCCTCATCTCCTCAAGGCCTCCAGACTCATAACATTTTTCCTTATAAATCCACTTCACTTCCATTTATCCAACAAGATGGATCTAGCCTGTGGTTTACGCATTTGCTCCCTCTTAGTTTGTAACACCTAAAAGCTGTCAGCAACACTTGTCACCAAATATTCACTCTACTCAGAGCCAGAAATAAATTCAGTTTTAACAAGGGCCAGCAGCAGCTTGGGAACATTTCTCTGGGCACAGGAGCACTTTTCCCCAGCAGCTGTGAAGCACATCGTATCAAATAGTTTTTCCAGTCACCATGTTAAAGCCTAAGAAATACAATTTTCTTTTTCCATTTGTCTTGGTCCATTGGTCTGCCATGTAGTGTTTCAGGCCAATCTGTGGGAAGACTGTGAACTGGACTTTTCAGTGAAATTAAGATTTTTAAGCCTGAGGAGCAAAGCACATAGTTAAAGGGTGTGACAAGGGAATCATATCACAGAATCACAAAATATGCTGAGTTGCAAGGGATCCACAAGGATCATTGAATGCAACTCCTGGCCCTGCACAGCACCATCTCCAAGAGTCACACCATGTGCCTGAGAGCATTGTCCAAATGCTTCTTGAACTCTGTCAGGCTGGTGCTGTGACCACTTCCCAGGGGAGCCTGTTCCAGTGCCCAATCACCCTCTGGAAAAACTTTTCCTAATTGTCTTGGTTTGAAAGACAGGTGTCTGTTAAGGAAGGCAGGAGCCTCCCTTGGAATGAAAAATGTAACCCCCTTCCCTCCAAATTACTATAATTTGGAAATTAAGGGGCTTTCAGGCAATTATATGAGAAATAGGAGTAACAGTTCTTTACTAGTGTATAGAACAAGACAATAATACAGAAACACTGGCTTAACTTGACAGAGTCAGGATACAGCCTGACACTCTGCTGATCAGGGTGGTGGCTGCAGTGCTCTTTGAAGTGGTTCTGTTGAAGCAGCGATCCTGTAGAAAGGCCTGGTCCTCCTCTGAAGGTCCAGTAGTAGTTATTTAGCTCTTATCTTCTGGAGATCCAGCAGGTAAGAGCTGCTCGCGCAGTTCCAAATCCCAGATTCTATCCAGGTGGGAAGGCTTGGTTCCTCCCCCTGGGTGGAGCATCTCCCCATGGGCTGATGTGATTCTATGGGTCCTGCGGTTGGTCCTTGATGGCCCATTAAACAGAGATAGCTCCCGGAGAAGTTATCAGGGATGAGTCATGGTAGGAGATAAGGAGCACTGCCCCACCTGCTTTAACAATTTGTGAAGATGATAATAGAATACATGCTTTTCCGTACATCCTACATTGTAACCTACCACACTAATACAACACAAACTTCCCTTGACACAAACGTCAGGCCTTTCCCTCAGGTTCTGTCACTGGACACCCCAGACTCAACAAAGAGGAAAAAGGCCAAAACAAAATTAATTTTTGTTCTCCTTTTCACTAAAATACAGATGTCTCAATCCTTAGCACATTATTTCTAGTTTTGGCAGTATGTCACTGCTCCATCACGAGTAGATTGGATATCTGTTCATGATGGCCACAACAGCCCTGGAGTAAAGGAAAAATAATGAGAATTCTCTCAGACCCAATCCAAACATGCATGACATCTTTAGCACTACATTTAGGAGAGAGAGGGACTCCAGCTTCCAGCCGCAAAGCTGGAGAACAGATGTTTCAGCTGCAGTGTGGACACAGGTGCGAGGACTTACAACTGGAAAACAATAAAGTTTACAGGGAACATTTGTCCAGGTAAATTGGGGGTGTGGTGATTGGTCGACAACAGATTTCTGACATCCTGGAATATGCTTGCAAATGATACTGTCTCTATTAGGGCTTTAAGATTATTGCTAGCTTATGCTAGCTAACATAGAAGTACCACATGATGTACTGAAAGCCGTTGCCGGGGGCAGCGCTCTGGGATGATTGCACAGCTCGGCCTGTTCAGCCAGACCCGTCAGGTTCATACAGTCACAATTCCCCTCCTTCTGGGCAGAAGCCACGGGAGTGGTGTCATCAGGTGTCAGGAGCTTGTGTGAAAGAGAAGACTTGGTGACAGGTCTTATGCCTGAAAATAAGAAATCCATGAACCTTTTCACACCATCCTCACTTCCACCGAAAACCAGTCAGACCACAGCTGGGAGGAACTGTGACTTTATTTAAGGGAAAAGCAATTGCTTTCAGCTGTGTTTCATTTCTAAGGCTGTCCTCTCGAGGGACTTAACTAGAAACATGAAAGAAAATCAAAGTGAAGAGTCTTGTGCGAGTCCATATAATGACAGGGAAGGTGTTGGTCACCCAGCCCCAGAGGTGGAGCAGTGCTTAGAGGTGCTCCTCGCATGGTAGGAACAGTGACGGCACCAGTAGCACCCACCAGAAACTATTCACCGCTCTCCTATTCATTCTCTCACCAGCAAGTATTGACAGAGCAAGGGAGGCTCTACCACACACTGCCACAGACACAGGAAGAGGCTTCCCTGGGCATTTCACAGTGCTCCAAACTGAAAAAGGCACAGGAAAAAAAATCCTACAAAGTCTTTTTAAACAAATAAATTGACCAAGATCTGAAGAAAAGGTGGGCTTGCTTGCTTTTTTTTCTCCAGGAGAGCATTCAAAAGATCCACTGGGCCAAGTAACTAAATATCCCTCTCCTCTAAATGCAGCACTGAATTTCATGATACAAAGCTTCACATTTTTCCTTCCTGTGGCTAAATCTATATAGAATTAAATTGGTTAACAGTCCCTGCCAGCAATCCTTGCACTGCAAGTGGCACAGAAATGTCAATTTGAATTCAACAATTTAAATTCTAATCTCATGTATGGGAGAAATTTTTTCTTGTGGAAAGAATCAGCAAAACCTGTATGTGGAGGGATGATGTCAAGATGTGTAATATGGCCCTGAAAATTAGTCTCTGCTGTATATGTTTGTTACATATGTATAAATATTACATATGTTTATACATGCACACACAAAATTTATTTCCAACATTAAGGTCATCATGTTACAGACATTTACACTTCCAAGACTGATATAATGCTCTTGATGCTGTTTTCGTGAAGCCTCACAATGTACTTCAGAAGCTGTCAGTGCCAGCTGAATGATGTCGTTGAACCAGTTTCCAAGATGAATTCAAATATTCATGCGCAAGAGGAAAACTGAGATTCAAAGTCAGTTCCTAAATTACAAGATGATAGATATTTCTTCTCATGAATAGTCTGAACATTACTGCCAGAGAAGAAAACCAAAGGGGAACTGATAACCTCTGTTAACATTTTGGACCTTCCCTTGATGCCACATTTGGCTGAGGATGATTATCAGAATTGCGAGGTGGATTGAGTCAAGTTTCCACTACATAGGCAGTCTTTCTCATAAAGCACCTAAAGGTCAGAAGCCTCTTTAGGAGGTGGTTTTAGGCCAACTCAGGGTTGTAATGCAGAGCACTACAGAAAATCCCACTCAACACTTGGCCTCAGGAATCCAAACCTGGGGGCTCCTCAGCACCTCCAGGTGCTGGTGTGACTGGAATAAGTAATGAGTTTTCTTTAATGCGTGGAACAGGACTTTTCCCATCAACTTAAGTGGTTTATTCATGTGCATTAGGCATTTTGTCTACCAGTGCATCAAAACCAGTAATACTGAAGTGTGGTGACTGTTGTGTGAAATGGTGTGGTTTGAGCCTTGCCTGCCACCACATGCTTACCTAAGCTCTGGGCTCCCAGGAGCATCCCTTTCAATCCTGCTTTTTCTATTCCTAGCATTTGATTTGCTTTTCTCAGCTTGTCTAAAAGAGCAAATGGGTTTTCTTCCTCTTCACACTGCTCCCTCTTACCTGATGTCTCCTATCTTGGCTCAAGGGCCTCCCATAAGCACTGACAGAAATTCACATATAATAAGAATTATTGTCCCAACTCTTCTGCCTCCTCAATCTTCAAGGCTGCAGTGGGCAGGGTGTGTGGCATGAGGCTGTGTGGGTGCTGTAGTCAGCATACCCAGAGCACTGGGTGGAAGTTCTCAAGATCCCCCTCTTTCCTCTTTTGCTGGGCAAACCGGCAACATCTCCAGCCCTGGTCTTAGCTTCGTGTGACTAAATAACACAGTCTATGTGAAGGCTATTGTCAGTCTTGCACATCTCTTCCCTTTCTTCTTCCAACTATAAACCCAAGAGGACACAGTTTGGAGTGTCTTTCTTTTGAGCAATAAATTAACAAAAGCTTTTTCTTTTCCCTGACAGTGACTCAGCCCTAGGGAAATAAAATAGTGCAAGTAAACATTAAAAATTAATTTTCTAAGATCCCTAAAAACATGATGTGCAGCATATTTTTGGCAAATTTTTGTCGTCCATTGCATGCTTCTCTGCTGTTGTCTTTACAGGGTAAAAGACTTGATTTGCAAGTGAGATGCATGTCTGCAAACTTCGCATGCTCAGGTGGAAAACTTGCAAACATGAGTATTGGGGCTGCTCCAGAAGGTCCAATTTTGAATGTTCTACTCAGCTTGGAAGGCTTCATAGCCTGTTAGAAATGTTAAACAATGAAAAGCTCACTTATGCTTTGCTGAAGGCATCTCTGCCTTACAATGTGCAGTGAGGCTGGCAGAGTTTATTGAGTATTGTGTAAACTGTGTAGGCATCCTGATTTAGGTTTTCTGTTTGGTTGCTTCTGAATGGGTAGAAAAAGTCAGGTGGACCAGGAAGTGGAAAAAAAATTCACATGCCCTCCTGCAATTTAAGTGGAGGCAGTGTCTGATGACAAAGATTATAGCTTAATATAACATTTGTCATGCACTCATATCTGTGAGTTCTTCAGCTTAGGGCTTGAGCATCAAACCAGTGACTCAAAATCACACAAACCAACAGACTGTACTTATAAACATGGTTGTAATCCCATTGTGTAAAGTGATTACTACATTACACAGAAGACCAGATGCTTTCATTAGTGAGCATCCCAGATGAGACAAGTCCCATCCCCACGGTGCAAACTGACAGGCCTAATTCTGAGTTCAGGTTAGTTTAGATGAATATTTCTCAGTGCATGTCCCAATTAATGTCACTGACACCAGAATGAAGGTCTAGATTATTTTCTTTCTAATGCTTTTAAAAGTTTTGTATAAAGTGATTGTAGAATTAGCAGGCAATTATCCTTTGGGAATAATTAAAAGCCTGTACCCCAGTTCTACATCTCTAGGGAGACTGTACATGGACCATCAAACTTGACTTGGTATGTAAGCCACTGTGAAACAGGGTGATACAGAGTGGTCACAGGAAGAAATAACCAGCTTTCACTCTCATATTCACTTTATTTAAAAGAGCAGCAAGACTTAGAAGGCCTGTTCGTCAAAACCCAAACCAGAGTGTCTGTTTTCCAACTGGTACATTTCAAAATCAAGATTTTAATCACTGAATGAATGAACCCTGAAGCAGCCTGAACTCTAAAATACGTTATTGGGTGCCTGGGGAGAAATATTCATTCCCTGCTGGAATAAGTTGGTCTAACTCTAGCAAAGCAGCAAACATGAAAAAAGGAAAAACCTTTTTCCCTCTGAAATTGCAGCCTGAACACCAAACAAAAATCCACTTGCAGTCAAAGCTCTGAGGAAAATGGGCTTCATGTGGACTTTAACAAAAACTCTTTCTGCACACAACAAAATGAACATCACAATACCAGCAGTAACTGTTCCTTTAAGGACTTTACCCTAAGCAAAGACCAAGAAAGTCAGCTGGTTAAACACGTTCTGGAGAAGAACTGCGGCCATAATTTACACAATGCTGTGCTTAAGATGGTTGTTAAAAAAGAACAGCAGTAGGAAGATTCAGATAGACACATGGAGCAGATTTTCATACACTGGAAAGCAAAAAATGCAACTGCTGTGACATTACATTTGATGTTTATGCTTTATAGACTTTCTTTTGTTTTAATACTGCCTTATTTTACAAAGCACAACGCGCATTTTACTACTTCGCCACGCACGGACACACCTGTACCGTAACACGGGACTGCTTGGGCAATACGCTTTGTAAAAGGCGTGTTTGACCCCTGTCTCACGCTGATGGCCTCCGGAACGAAGCGCGGCCGGCGCAGCGCGGAGCCTCACGCCGAGCATCCCTCGGGCTCCTCCTCGCGGGCGCCGCCAGCGCCGGCCGGGACCCGCCGCGGCCCGCTGACCGCCGGAGCCCGCTGACCGCCGGGGCCCGCTGACCGCCGGGGCCCGCTGACCGCCTCAGCACACACAGCCCCGCACCGGCCCTCCTGACCAGCACCTGCACCCCGATCGCGGCAGGAGGGCTCTCCTGTGAACAACCCTGGGTATCCCCAGGGATCTGTGTTGGAGGGTTGCAGAGCTGGGTCATTCTTTGGGGGTGGTAGAGAACTGATCTTTCACCCCAGGAGCTGCAGTAATTCACAAGAGTTATTTAAAATTTAAAGTTGCTTTTAACTTTTTTTAGCGGAGTTCTCAGAAGATTTGGGTAAGGATGTGAAATTCAGCACTGGAAATAGGGGAGATACATTGATTTTTTCAGAGGTGAAAGGTTCAAAAAGAGAATTCAGACATGTTCACTGGCAATTCTGGGGGCACAAAGGATTTTATTCTCTCCATGCTGGAAATTTATGGAGAGTAAATAGGTAATCTATGCAACTGGAACAACCCCCCTCCATACACACACTCTTCTGAATGTACAAACCCTGGTCCTGCGTTGGAAAGGGGACTTGCATTTTTAACTGTAACCATTAGTGAAACACAATATTCTTCCTTCCCTTTACAATTCCTGATTTGTTTATACCTCTGGGCTATGTCAGCCACCTGAACACCGATTCTATGTAAGTAACATCAAACAAGTTGCCAGTCACCTAAAGACACAAGATCTACAAAGGTTTAAGCTTCGGCAGATCTTTATGCCTTGGCTGATTAAACACTTGAATGCAGTGCCAACAGCCAGTGCATGATGCCAAGTTTAAGAATAAGTCTTTATTAAAGTGGGACCTAGGATGGTCAGGAACATTATATAAATGTACTAAATAACCTTTTAGTCCACTGAGATAGAAATTTAACAGCACTGTTTGACTGAACACGTACAGAGTGCTTTGCAATAGAGAGATGACAATAGCATACTGGTGAAAAAGAGGAAGGCATTGACCTTAAGTGTCTGTGAGAATCTGTAGATAAGTCCATGTTCTGCAGCTTCTGAAGAAAACAGTATTTCAAACACAGGACAAAATAAGCTGAACTCTGGCATCAGCAAAACAGAGATTAAATGTTTCAAAAGACAAAAAGCCTGTGCTGGCAGTTCAAAGCAAATAAGCTGGACAATAATCAAAATTCAGCTTGGCTGAATACAGAAAAGCATTACTGCAGTCTGGAACAACCTCTAAGAGACAAGTTTTCCAGTTCCCTTTTTTAACAATTAAAGCAATCCAGGAGTCATATAATAGCCGATCAGATTTTTTTCAGATGAGGCCAATAGAGAAATGTTAGCATTCAAATTTTTTGCAGCTTCATTGCTAAGTGGGTAGTTAATGAAGCAGTGAAGTTCTGCAAATTCAAGCTGCTGTGCACTACTGTGCTAACTAGATAGTATTTTCCAAATTGCTTAACTGCATGAGTGACTCCAAAGCAAGCTTGTGTTAAAGAGAATCACCTGGATTTTTTTTCCCGTAGGCTGTGCTAGACATTTATATCAATTCATTTGGTGGTGCTCAGTCGCTGTCTCATTCCTGCTTTATGAGCGCAGCTCCTGGCCCAAACTTGTTCATGTTCCCTGTGAGACTTATGTAACTACAGATAAAAGCCCTTCCTCACCAAAGTCACTATGGACAAAAATAAAGTTGTGCACCATCAGCATAAAGTGCTAAGTACTAACAAGTGAAAGGAGACAGCTCAGAAGAAGAATAGGGTTTAAAAAGAGAAGAAGACAAAAGTCATCATATAGATGCTCATGGAAACCACACTGAATCAGTGAGGCAAAGGATGTCTCCACAGTTATGGACTTCAGGGCATTTGTTTAGATGAGAGAAGAAATCACCCAAGGCGCCCCCGACATCCTTAGGCTGAGATGCTTGTGGTCCATTTCACAATGCAGTACAGTTGCCCTGCTGAAATAAGCCAAATAGACATAAATATTTCTGATCTATTAAGGGAATTTACAGTCCTGAAGATCTTCCCTTCAAACAGCCATGCCTCACTCTCTCTTTCACACTGGCTGGTTTCTTCCTCTGGACAGCAGAGGTAAAAAACCGTATTTCTGGATATGATTTTAATGATTATGGTAGTCTTGTTACTGTAAGTACTCAAATGTAATCTGAAATACTCTTCAGCTTCACACAATTAGCAATAGCTGTTCAAGAGTACAGGCTGGCATAGTAAGGTAATCCATGACAACAAGAAGAAAAGAAATTTCCACCCAGAACAGAGAGAACTGAACTCTCTAGATGATCACTGAAGCTACAGCCATCTGAAAGCTTCACCTAAGGGAACACAGACAGAAATAAATGGAAATATATTCAGGTCATGCTTAGCTGATGAAGTAAGCCTTGCTTTGTAACATGATGAAAAGGTCAGTATCAGGTCTGAGTTATGCACTCTCTCACTTCACATGGCAAGTACAGGTAGTTTTCACTGGAATATATACTACCTGCCTTCTCCAATGTTCCCCATAATGGGAAGAGCCTTACTAGCCTTTGAAAAAAACAGATTTCTAATGCTATTTATAACTATTCATAACTACATTTATGAGCTATTTATAACTCAAGTGTAGACTTCTTCTTTTCACTTCTAGACACAGATGTGATTCTGCTGAGTGCCACTGCATGAGAAGTTGGTTGGGAAAAGGGATTATCGGAGACTGAGCACTTTGTGAGGATTTAATGAAAGCATAGTAAAAATGAATAAATATCACTTAATGGCTGTCTCATTTCTTGGCCCTCAGTCAGTTACATCCAGAACTGGTCACGGAAATGTGTTAGCCCAACTGGATTGGTGGGTGGGAGTGGGAAGGAAGAGAGACCGCTACAGAATGAAGCAAAACCACAGCAGAGTACCTTGTTTTCCATTTCAAGTTGCCACATACCAAAAAGAACAACAAATTCCAATTCCAGATAAACTTTTTTAGGCCAGTCTTAAAAGTTCTCCTCTGGCAAAAAAAAAAATATCAATGTTTCAGTTTTGTTGTTCTCTTGTTACCTTTGCTTTTAGAGGCAGATCAGTTTTAAATGAAAACAGCACTCTCTTGAAATGAAAATGAGAAACTTTTTATCTAGAATATATCAAGCTCAATAGGCTGATATTTTTAATTATTCAAATGTCTAAATGAATGCTTCTGATTTTTGGTATCTTCCCCCATTTTTTTTCTTTTTTTCAGCTACAGTTATTGACTCCAGTTCAGAAATAACTACTGCCTATGATACATCTACAATATGTGCACTTTTTTTTTGCCAGGACAAAAAAGGTACATGACGGAGCCTGAGGGCCAGAAGAGCCTCATAGCCAGCTGCTGAGGCCACCCCCAGCTAATGGGGGCTGCCCACCAGCAGACAGCTGTGCACAAGAAGCCACTGTGACCCTCAAGCTTGGTGAGAAAAAAGACAGTGAGTGGGGGAAACACAACATAGCTGCTTTTGAGCCCTCTTTGTCTTTGCAAAGCTTTCAGTAAGTGGAAGGAGGGAACCTAAAAATCCCTAGCTTTGACTACAGAGTTGTTAAAATAATTTTACTTTGGCTAATAAGCTGTTAGGATCACAATTAACAGACCTTTTTTCTTTTTTTTAAATTCTCTCTTTTGCTTAGCTCTTCATTTCAGCTGCCATAATACCCACAGTAAGATTTTCTCTCAGTGTCACATCTATAGTGCCCCTTCTGCCTGTGTGCTGAGGAACCCAAAGCAGCATGTGCAGGTCAAATCACCTGCCCTGGATCATCATCACATTACAGGGCCCTTTCTAACCAATGGAATTACTGTCCATCTCCCGACTCCTACAGGATGAGGAGCTTCCTCACGGAGGCAACAAAGCAAAAAGCGTGGTGAGAAGGAGGAGGAGGCTCGCCAGGACAGACTTCTGCTACTTCTGTAAGCAACCTGAGGGATTGTTCTTTTAACTCACAAGTGCACTAAGCTCCTTAAATTCCTTTCCCACTCTCTTCACTGCCTAAACTCAACATCTCAAACCGTTTCTGTTGACTTTGGTAGGAATGACTCCATTTTGCACCAATAAGGGGTGAATACATCTCTGTGTAGACTCTTGGACCATGCACCCCACTTGTGAATCTCTGCAACTTTATTTCTTCACTTCAAAAAAAAGAAGGTTCAAATCACAGACTTGCACACTAACTGAGCATTGAAGCTGCCTTTAATTCTGACATTCGCTTAACGCTGACTAATTAGTTGAATTCTTGCAGTTTACATGAGGTTTCATCAGAATATAATTCAGTATTCAATTAGGAACTCTTTTTTTGGGGAGGAGGCATCATGCAGAACTTTGAACACTGTGATCAATATATTAAAGAACAGGGAGCCTTTGAAGCAGAGCTGCTCTAATTAATCGACTTTATTTTGCATTTTGCTTGACTCAGAAAAATATTCTTTCACTTCCAGTCTGTTCCCAGTAGCGATAACTGATCCTGCCCTAGCATGGGGGGACTGGATAAGCAACTCTCCTAGATGATACTCAACCCTCCATTTCTGAGATACTCTAATGAATGAGCTAACCTTTGAGCAGCAACCTGCAAACAAAACCAAAACATATTTGTCTCTTTTGCAAATGCATCCTGATTATTCTACATTTATAGGCATAAGCAACCCTTAGATTTGTCTGCTTTCTTTAAAGCACTTACTGATATTGTACCAGCCAGGCCTTGATCTACTACGACACGTCAGGCTGAGAATCTGTTAAAACACTACCACTAAATATATGCTACTAACAGATGTGCTTACTGGCTTGGGAGAAATAGAAGTTATATTTAATTACGTGACATAGTAAAACAAAGCAGAAACAAAATCACAAGTGCAATTAATGAAGAGAAGGAAACTTAGATTATTAGATTAATTTATTATTTATTATAGATTTATTAATTAATTATTAGATTTAAGAACATTACACTAAGCACATATTTTGCTCAGATTAGACAATTTGCTGAATTCAAGTAACTGTTAAACCTGAACAGTCTGTCTGGATCCTACACTTCTTAATACTTAGAGTCTAGAACATTAGGGTCAGAGTGTCTGAGGTCAGATTCAAATACCTCCTGAGTGGAGTGTAAATAAATGGTTTAAACTTGCAGCCATCTGTGGTGAGGGTTATCATCCCTTGACTCTAAAGAGAGAGCAATTACCAGTAGCCCTCAGCAATTATGAAATGTAGGATAATGTTTCTTTACCACTGCAGGCCTCAGATGCCATTACATAAACCTACACAACACTACAATTATCGGATCCCCAAATTGTGTCCTATGCTGCACTGGCAGCCCTCAAACTCTTCCTGTGCAGCCTGCAAAAGGATGTCAGTGTACGAGGGATGGCAGGAAGGGAGCCCACACAGCACCATCACTTTCCCAAGAAAGGCTCACATACTCCCTCCTCTTCCTACTCTCTGTAGGGGCTGGGCACACCAGCAATGCTCAGGTCAGAATTGTGAGGACAAGAAATGGTGGACAAATAATGGGTTATCATTGCTTTTTCTGTACAAAGCCAAGGGATGCTTCTCCAGGGCATCGGTTCAGGCAGGACACTGCAGTACGGAGTAAGTGAAATGGGCACATCAGCATTTCTGCCTCACCATCGCATAGATGGCAGAGGGGCTGTCCTGGTTGAAATGCCACAGAGGCATACTGTGCTTTGTGTGGGCCCTAGCATACAAATGAAATGGTATTCCCCATCCATCTCCCTCACCGTTTTCCCCACGTTTCCCTGATTTTCCCTGGTCTGCATGTTTGAGAGCTGTGCAACTGAATACAAAGTGAAGGGGGAAAAAAATGACTGTTGAATACCACTTTGACCTCATAGCACAAACAGTTTTGTCCTTGATAAGACTGGGAGCTCCGAGAGAAAACCAGAGTGTGATTATGCCATTATTTGAAAGACTGTAGTGCACCCTCACAAATACAAAATGCAAACCTTTGATTGTACAGGCAAATTTACTTTTGGCGCTACATACAAGTCCTTTACCTTGCAGCTCTACCACTCATTCAATGGAGGATTTGATTAAATCCTATTTAACATGAAAAATTATTGGTACCTGAGGACAGATAGCTCAACAAATATTAATGAGTAAAAGTAAATAAAGAGAACTATTAGTAAGAATACTACCCTTAGGCTCACTGTCCTTCACCTGTCTCGGGTTTAGGGCATCATTGCATTTACTATATTTGCAGCCTAGTACTCAGTTGCAAGATTTTGCTAAAAATTGACAACAGAAAATACAATAAAAAAATCATCTCTAAGATTTATGGAGACGGTAAGTCTTTAAACAGAACAGAAGTCATCTTGAACTGAAGCAAAATTCCCAGGACACCAGAGAAAGCCACAGTTACAGTGGAATTTCAACTACCTCTCATTGTAATTTAAAAACATAAACAGAAGTGGATAGTGTATATTCTAAGGTAGTAATTTACTTTTAGAGATATCCAGCACTAAACAATTCGCCAGAAGCACTGTAATCCATCAATAATGAATAATCTTTGAGCAGCACTTTGCAGCTAAATGAGGCCAGTATACTTTCTAGATTAAATACCTGGCTGTTGTAACCCCACCGCAGTCAGAGTGATTTCAGACAATCCGCACTTTTACACTTGACTGAAGGATGCAATGATATTTTTCTTTTTATGCACATTGACATTCAGCCATTGGTGAACAGCTGTCTACTAGCTAACAACACTGCTACATGTGACTTCAGATAATACTGGTCCGAATGAAGCCTGGTGGGAAATGAGACAGACACAAATCATGACTGAGAGGTTTGCATCTGAATAAAGCTGCCAGGGACCAATTAGTAGGACTATTATTGATTCACATGCTGGAACCCATGAGACAAATATTCACCTCTTGATTTTTCCCCTATAAATCTGTCCAAGAATAGACAGTTTTGTATACAGACTTTTTGAGTCCTTTTGATACCTTATCACTACCAGTCCCTTCACCAAACACTTCATGGTGGCAGTGAGATTCCCCCATGTAGTTTCTTTGCACATCATAGTCCTTATATTCCTTTCACATGTGGCAGAACTCTTACAAGAAGTCAGGTAAAAATGAGAATAAAAGTGACTCAGAACCTTGTGATTAATTTTCAAGCAATGTATCTAGGATTAATCAGCTAAATCAAGTCAAATATTAATTACTCACATCTGTTTCTGAGGTAGCTAGGCCTGGCAGAGCCCTCCAACGGTTGGATGCAGAAGGCAGCTTTCGCATGTTCATGGGTGCTTGGCTCCAGGGTTTTGGTGGGGGTTTTGCCATCTCTCCTTTCTCTGACAGAATGCTGTGGTATTATAAATAGAAAACTCCATCTGCTGTATGGGAAACCGAATTGCAGCTAATGTCGATATATTTCTCTTGCCCGTGCTCATGGAGGCCCTGACTGCCATTCAGGCAGTACTGTCACAGGGCTGTACAGATCCAGACAGTCTATTTGTGTGTCTCAGACTCCTTTCCACTAATATGTAGTAACAACAGGAGAAAAATAGTTGGTCCTGCCATGGGCTCCATGAAGGTGGAGCTGCTTCCGCACAGGTAACTCACTGGGATCACCCCAGGGCTGTGTGGCCAAGCAGGGCTGTGGAGGGACTCCCACTGAATTCAGTAAGCTCTGGATCGGGTCTGAGTGCCCTGGACCACTTTTCCAGTCACCCCAGTTTTCCACAGTGCTTGGCACAGCTCAGCGCCCCCACAGATCCACCTGTGGGTTCACAGCCTTCAGCATGCTCCTGCAAAGCCTCAAGCAGAGGCGAGGCCATCCCTGCAGGAAAGCACAGCATGCTCCTGAACAGTGGCTGAAGGAGATAAACAGACCACTGCAGAAAATCACTAGGGTGTTTAAGAGATGGTACTACAAAAGCTTAGAGATTTACAATTCAAATAGCCAGTTCCCTGGTGCAACACAGTTCTTACCCCACGACAGTGTCTCATAGCAACTCCTTATTAATTTGTCTAAATAGTCTTCCTTTAATGGACCCTCAGCCTCTCTGACTCCTCTCACTTGTATATACCTACCCAGACGCTTTCCTGCAGAGGCAGGCAATGATGGTGCTATCAGCTGGCAAGGCCGGTGGCAAGGAGCAAGGTGGCCGTGACCACACAACAGAGCAGGACAGCCTGTCCCCTGCCCCAGGCAGCCGGGGGTGCCTGGCACAGGGGGCCAAGGAACCAGGAGGAGGTGATACATTAGGAGTACTTCAGAGGTCAACAGCATGCTGGGGCATCAGGAACAAAATCCTAATGTTGCAGGCATCATATTTCCTCAATAAATCTGTTAATAAAAAAGAACAAACACTAAAAATTTGGTATTAGAATACAGAACAACAGAAAGACACCACAGTAGCAATTCCAGATGAAACTAAAGAAATCAGTAATTCCAAATGAGATCGACTGGGAAAAAGACCTTAATACATGATGAAGAGGGAACCTGAAGCTTATATCTTATTCTTTTGTTCTGGCATTTCAGAAACCTGTCTGACATTTGGAACATGCAAAACTTAAGAGATTTCAGGAACAGCAAAATGCAATCAATGAATTTTATCCAGTTGTCAAGATGTCAAAGTTGTTTTTTAATGAGCATTTGCCCCAACCAACAATTGAGCATTTGCCCCAACCTTCCAGTGGCTTAATATCTACTCCTGATACTTTTCTTCTGGTACATACCAAGGAGGGGATTAGGATAACTGTGTTTGCATCACCAGGTTTGGAATGCTGTGATCCCAAATTAAAAAACATCAATTTTTGTACAGAGTTCAGAAAGGCTGTTCTCATACTTTACATATGTCTGAATGCTGGCACTTGATGTCACTGTACACAGCCTGTAATCTGATCAAACTCATGGTAAGGGATCACAGTGTGACACCTTCAGAGCCATCATGGCAACCCACTGAGCCACTGTGAACTCACTACTTTCAGAAGTCTACCTAAATATTTAGCTAGAAGGCTGTGAGACACACTCATCAAGCGCTTTTTATTTTTCTGGGGCAGTAGTTTGCTCAAATGCCACTCAAGATGCATGGCTTTTTGTTAGTCACTCTTCCAGAATTCATTATCAAGAGACAGCACTTGAGAATTCAGAGTTTCCAAAGATTTACAAAGCAACCTGGAAAAAACCCCCACAGAACTAACTAATAAAAGCATTTAAAATTGATTTCAGAAAAAAAAATACTGCCCTGTTACAAGAATAGCATCTCCAGATTATTTTTATACACAGGATCCATTCTTTCCAGTTAGACTGTGTTAGATAATCTGGCGAAGAAAATTGTTTTGTGGTCATTTAAGATTAGTATCTTATACAGAGCTATGCTCTTATCCCTGCTCTTATGTCAAGCTATCAGATAAAGTGCTAAAGTAGAATAAAACAAATACCAGATTTCCTTTTTTCTCTGCCTTTAAGAAAACTATACTGAGTGTCCCAAATAAATGCTCATTATGTTACTTTGCTTAAAATAAGATTAGTGAGAAAATTGTTTAGCACATAAAAATTTCCTCTGCAATCTTAGATTAGTTGGAGGGCCCTGACAAAGGGACTAGAGACATTCCTTTTATCTGATGGAAAAACATCTTTATTCCTGGACTTAGCTATGGCAGCTTTATTCATTAGTATTTTCTTTTTTTCTGTAGAAAAATGCTGGTGGCTGAGGGAAGCAGACTATCTTTGGTACGACATTATTAACCTAGACTTTGGGAAGCTGCAGTTTGCTGCTCCCTGCAGGCTTGGAAAATCACTGAAATCCACACTTTCACTGAAATAAGTTCCCTGAAGGAGCTGGGACATTATCTCTCCATGCCACTGTTCACAATCTGGAAAATAAGTGTCGGGTATTTTGTCCCTTTAAAGGAGACATGAAAGAATGACACTGCTTGACTTACAGGTAGTCTGGATGCATTAGCAAATTATAGCACAGGATTTATCTCTGAATTTCTTCAAACAAAAGTGTCACCTGTAATAAGTAGAACATTTACCAGCTTGTACTGAAAAATATTTTAGCGCATGCATAGTGAGACATAAGGAGACAGAAACCTGTGCTTGGAGGGTAAACTTCTCCAGGATGAAAGGAGGTGGGTGCCTTTGCGATCTATGGGATTGGGAGTCACAGACCACCTACAGACCACCTTCCTGTTTGGGGTTTATACAGCCATTAGTGCAATAAGTGTCCTGATCAGTGACAGGTGCTCACAAGCTTTGCAGTGCCACAAGCAACACGGACAAAGAAAAGGCTCACAAACAATTTCAGCAAGCGCTTGTCTTCTGCAGGTTCAGAGAGATCTGAGATTTAGGGATGTGATCATAATATACTGCCAGGTTAGGGAATGTCAGTCCCTGAGCCTTTAAAGGTATGATCAAAATAAGCAAACAGAGAAGAGGAATGCAGCACATTTGTCCAGTGGGGTATCATGATGTGTCCAGAAAGACACTTCTGTCAGTTATGGCAGCTTCCTGAACAGTGATAGCGTAGTTCAGTGAGAAATATCACCCACTATAGGAGGAAAAAAGTACTTAAAATTGGGACCAAAACTGTTAACTGAACTTTTGGAGTTTAATGCCCTCTACAAGCCAAGCAACACAGGTTTCTCCATTGCCCAGCAAGGCTGATTCACAAAACAAGGCATCAAAAATTATGTAATCTTATAGCAAATGTCACTTCTGAATACTATATTGAGAAACAGTGGAGAAAGAGCTTTCTTTGGCAAGGCAAACCAATGCCTACTCTCAGCTACAGCCTACCTTAGTGTTCGATGATAGACATTAGCACCTTCTTCCTTTGGTTTCTGCGCTAGCGATGAGCGATATCCCACATTGTGTAGATCTCACTACCAACACCTTCCCACCAAGAGCAAGACCGTGACAGATTCTCCCATCAGTTATTCCTTGCACCACCGTCATATCTTTTTCAATAGCTTTTGATCAAAACAGCCTGGAAATTCTGGACACAGTGCAAGTTGTCAATGCACACATACCTTGAATGGTAACCATGGCATTGCTCTGCCACCGCTGTGCTTTTAAGCATCCAGCCTGGGCAAAACACGTGTGAAATCTCCAGATGTACAACATAGTGCTCTGATGAGCTTCATGACCAAAACTGCCAAATTAAAGCCCTGTTAATGATTTAATCTGGCACTTGCACACTGAACTGAAATTGCATATCTTATGATGAAAACTAGATCAAGATTAATGTCTCAACTTTCTTATTTAGGAAAACCTTCCAAAATTTTTCAGATGATAGGTTGAAAATTTGTTTCTTTTTTCCATGTGAGGAGAGGCTGAAAGAGAGGGGACTCCTCAGCTAAGAGAAGAATTAAAGGCACCTGATCAGTGTGTATTGATTAGAAACACCTGATGGGAGTGAATGAAGGTGAGGAAGCCAGACTATTCTTATTAGTGACCACTGATGGGACAAGAGGTAACAGACACAAATTAGAACACATGATGTTCCAACTGCACACAAGAAAACAATTTTTCACCATAAGAGTTGTCAAAATCTGACACAGGTTACCCAAGGAAGTTTTTGAGTCTCCATCCTTGGAGACATGGTTGGACATGGTCCTGGGTAACCTGCTTCTAGGTGACCCTGTTTGAACTGGGGAGTTGAGCTAGAGGACTGGTATCAACACAAGCTGAGGATGAACAGGTCGAGAGCAGCCCTGATGAGAAGGACTTGGTGTTGCTGGTGGATGAGAGGCTGGACATGACCCAGCCATGGGCACTCACAGCCCATAAAGCCAAACGTGTCCTGGGCTGCATCCAAAGCAGCGTGGGCAGCAGGCTGAGGGAGGGGATTCTGCCCCTCTACTCTGCTCTGCTCTGGTGAGACCCCACCTGCAGTGCTACATCCAGCTCTGGGCTCCCAGCACAGGAAGGACATGGACCTGTTGGAGCAAGTCTAGAGGAGGCCACCAAGATGATTAGAGGGGTGGAGAACTTCTCTTATGAGGAAAGGCTGAGACAGATGGAATTTTTCAGCCTGGAAAAGAGAAGACTTGGGGGTGACCTAATTTCAACATTTCAGTACCTGAAGGGAGCCTTGCCGAAAGATGGAGAGGGACTTTTTACAAGGGTGTGTAATGATAGGACAGGGGCTTTGGTTTTAAACTGAAAGAAAGTAGGCTTACACCACACATTAGGTAAAAATTCCTTATTCTGAGGGTGGTAAAGTACTGGAACAGTTTTCCCAAAGAAGTGGTGGACATCCCTGAAAGTGTTCAAGGCCAGGTTGGGGCTTTGGGCAATCTGGTCAGGTGTCAGGTGTCCCTGACCATGGCAGGGGATTGGAAATGCATCACCTTCAAGGTTCCTTCCAAACCAAGCCATTCTATGGTTCTATGATGACCTTCAAAAGTCCTTTCTGACCCTAATCATTTTGTGTTTCTTTGATTCTGTTTTACTCATGAAGCATTGCATCTCAGATGTGATGTGCACCGTAAAGGTTTCTGAGACAATGGATGATCCCAAACTGCTGTAGTAGGATTCATCACAACCCAAACCTCTGTATTCCAGAATATCTTATGGCAGCACAGCCAGTCATCTAGCAAACTTCTGAAACTTGAAAGAAAAAAATACAGTGCCATTCTGGACGCAAAGTACAAATGGTGGGTTATGGAAATTGGTATTTCTTGTAGGTGTTGATAGAATTATTTTAAATTTTTTCTAGGGTTTTAGCAGTTGGTCTTGGAAATCTAATTCTCTCTGGACTCTCCCATTTAGCGCATCAGGAAGTTACTCTGCTTCTCAGACCCAGAAAAAGTTGTGGTTGCCCATTAGAAATGAGATGATTTTCTGCAAGAGGATGTAGCAGACTACTGAACGGTCAGGGACGTGACTAGGCTGCAGGTATTCTGATGGATCACGCTTTGTATGTGATTCATGCTAAAAATTAGAAATTGAGACCAAGAGAAAGAAAACATGGATTTTCCTGGCACCCTTTCATCCTTCATTGCCGAAAATAACTCCATGTTTTTGGTCAAAGTTAGTGAAGAAGGCTGAATAACAATGAGGAAACTAAGCAATATATCTAAGGATTTGGGGCTCTGTTGCTGCGAATACTTCAACTGATAATTAGTTTTCTTCTAATAGTTTCATTACCACTGGTTGTACTAATTATTTGCATGACTGGAAACATAAGTCAAGTTCCAGTCTATTAGTAAGGTGACCCTGAAGGCTCAGACTCACCAGATAGGGATGGGGACCAGGATGGAATTTGGTTAACATGAGTTGAATCTTCATTATATAATCCAATAAAATGAATCATGAATATATCTTCATTATACAGTTCACATTAAAAAGTGAAACTACAGCCAGTAAATGCAGTTCATTTTAAAATTTATGTCTGACCAAGCCTGATTGTAGTGTAAGGCTATGTTCACATCTTCTTAACGTTCTCTCCATCACATCTCAAATGCATAGGTATCCCTTCCTACTTTTTAAAAAACCAGCATATGTCATAGTCTTGCCTAACCTCACAATAACATGTAGAGTTACAACCACCAATTCTTTGACCCAGAACTGCAGCTTCGGAACAGAATATATGCATTTTATGGGGGAAATGAAATAGAAACAGGCTAAATTTGCTGTTTCAGTTGTGTCATCTACATAAAAGATTTGCAAATGGGAAGAAAAAGGTGGCATCTGGCTGTGAGCTAAACAGTGTTTTCAATACATCTTAGAAACATATCTTTTACACAGCAAAACACTCAGCTCTCTTATCTTACACTGAATAATTTGCCTCAGTATTTACAAACTGCTTCCAAATGAATAACCTTTCAATAGGAAGTGATCAAATTTCAGTGAAAATCTTATCATGGGAAAATAGCTCATGGAAAGAAATGGCTCAACACCTGATGCATCCCTTAAAAACAAGGTCTCCTTGGTATTATCTCATTTAATATAGATGTTGCAAACAATAAAACCCCTGAATGTTACTCATAATAAACAGTTTTGATTACTTGCAGTTTTCTTCGGATTAAAAGATATTAAAATTGAAATTTAAATTTATCTAGAGCTAGAACTCTATTCCATGGTGGTTGTTTTATGCTGGTGTGTTTTTTAATATTGCAATCTGGTTTTGTACTCCAAATTTATATTTAAATTTATGCTAGACAGTAAATGACAGGCCTAGGAAAAACTGAAAGCTAATAATTTTTTAGTTTTGTTTTGCATGAAACACCTGTCTTTTTAATATTTTCTCCACTGTGGAATATATTTCTTCTCCTGTCTTAATCAGAGGTAGTAATGATGGAACCTTTTCTATGCAGGCAACAAGTGGAGGTTTCATCATTTTGCAACATGTAGCAGTTACCATTGCTTTTAATGGGTAAGAGTTAGGGTCAAGCACTTTTGCAGCTCTGGTCATTTCTTTTAGTTGCCTAATTGCCAAAATAACTCTTTGTAAAGGCCTGCACTTCTCAGACTGAGTGGAAAAGGAAATATTTATGAAATGTTGGGAGTATTGATGGGATGCATGAAGGCAATTGAAACAGAAATTCTTTCTAATTAAATATCTGGTTTAGGATTTGAAAATGTACATTGTCCTAGATATGCCATAGATCTGAGACTATTGTTCCTGCAGAGCACTGTGTTCTGCAGGACAAGTTCTTGGGACAGGAAAGAAAGCATTTATTAATTAAGGATTTCAGATTGCTAGGCTATAAGGAATCCATTCCTCATTCTCCTCCCACCTTCTTCAGGGACCAGCTTCCCCCCTTCTCACACACCTACCCCCACCTAAAAGCTTCACACATTAACAAATGAGATTAAGAGGTCAAAATCCCCTGAACATTTTCAAAAACCATAGGAAAAAATCCCAGATTTATTTCATACTCAATCTGAAAGGTATGAGGTTATCCTTGTTGATCTCTTTCCCTTCTCGCCTATTGAAGACACCCTATTGCATTGTAAGAAACCCCAAGGCTCTTGGTGATGGCTGCCAGACTCTGGGCTTGGCATGTGCTTTTTAGACAGGGTGGAGGAAGGCATGTCAGACGGGAAGAAAAACAGAAATTTCCCTGGGAAAATTGCCCTGCTTCTTTTGAACTGATCCACAAACTGACACGATTCTACAGGATGTTTTGATTTCTTCCGTACTGACATTTCTTGACAGAAATAAAATTAAAAAAAAGAACAAGAACAAACAAGAAATGTTTCCTCTGAAAACTTCCATGTGACTGTATTCCAGGTCTCATACAGTAGCATGTTTCTTGTTAAATCCAAAGAGTTAAAGGGAAGAGATCTAAACAGCACAGTGATCAATAGTTAATGCTTGGCTGATGTTAAAAAGACTTCTGGAGATCTCTTGATAGTTTTGCTCAAAGCATACAGTGAATTGCTATAAATATCTTCACTGACATAAGGCAGTGTTGTTCTACTGTGGGAACTCAAAGTAAGCCCTCTGTCCTTAGCAAGCCCACCCTTCAACCTCAAGCATCAGGGCAATTGCCACACGCCCACTTCCCTGTACGGCCTCCTTCTGTAGGAGGACAAGCGCTCACCTCCAAGCACAGGTTACCTACACATGCCATTTATCTGGAGTTGAGCAGATGAAGAAAGGTTTTATCCAGGATCTGCCATGTTCACTGAAAAATTCAACAAACCAGTTTTTCTTTTGATCACTGCCTGAAGGTACGTGTATGCTGAGTTTGAGCACAACACTGTTTATTTGGGTTCATTAAGTTCCTACTGTTCGGCTGAACTTGTCACAGGGTTTGCAAGTTTTTTTGATTTGTTTTTTTTGTGTTTGTTTTATTTTGTTGGTTTGGGTTTGTTTGGTTTTGTATTTTGTTTTATTTGGGGGGCTTTTTTGAGTATAAGCAGCATGATGAATCATTTTTTCCCCAATTACTATAAAGAAAGTTTCAGATGTTTAAATACGGGCGTGCTTCACGAAGACTGCTTTGACGAAATAAGCTGTTATTTGATTTCCTGGTAGGATTAGTTCTTGTTAAATACATTTTTAATGTACTTCTGGTATCTAATGAATTATGTAGCGTGCCCCTTTTTCTTCTGTCAAATGAGGTTTGGAAGAAACCAGGTCAAGTCCAATGGCAAAAAAATTATATCGTATTCTGAAATAACCCCTAGTCAGAGAGAAAGAATCATTGTGGTAGAAACTAATTCCTGATGAAAAAAGGCAAATATTACAAACACAAGCTAGACCTACCTATTTTTGTGGCCACCCCTCACCCAAAATTTCTTCCAATAGGGCAGAGGCCAAGTACAGTTTTTTACAGATCTTAAAGGAAGGTAGTGAAAGCCAGGTTTGAAACTATCAAAAGAAGGTTATTTGTCCCTCAGTGTATAGCAGGCCTGTGGCACTCCTAAAGGGGAGAAGTTTCTGTGCATATAAGTAGAGCCTGGACACAACGTTGAAGAGAGAATCATTGCCGGTTATTAAGTAGAACAAGCCTGGAGTGCCCAGGAAATTCCCTGAGCTCAAAAAGCTCTGATGCAGGAAGAATAGTAGCTAAAAAGTCACATGAGCTTGTCATGTTCCACCTCCTTCCTGGGCACCCATTATCATCATTGTTATGATTATTGTGTTCCCACCCCTATTAAAGGGTGAAATCCTAGAACAAAAGAAAAATTTCCAAAGTTACTTCAGTTGTTTGGTCATGTTTTTGTGATTTAATCCCAGCCAGCAACTAAGTACCATGCAGCTGTTCCCCCACTGCCTCCCACCCCTGATGCCAGTGGGGTGGAGAAGCAGAAAGAAAAGATAAACATTGTGGGCTGAGATAAGAACAATTTAATAATTGAAAAAAAATATAATAATAATTATAATAATAATTATTGTAATAATAATTACAATAATAGTACAATACAGTAACAGAAAGGGTAAGGAGAGGGTGAGAGTAACAGAACCCAAGAGAAACAAGGAGTGCCCAACACAGTTGCTCACCACCCGCTGATCAATGCCCAGACCATACCTTAGCAATGATCATCCACCTTCCAGGTAACTCCCCCAGTTTTTACACTGAGCAAGATGATCTGTGGGAAGGGATACACATTTGGCCAGATCAGGTCAGCTCTCCTGGCCATGCTCCCTCCTGGATTTTTGTGCAGCTCCTCACCAACAAATCATGAGACACTGAAAATTTCTTGTCTTAGGGTAACCAACACTTAGGAACAGCCAAAACATCAGGATGTTATCAACATTGTCCTCATACTAAACCCAAAAACCAAAGCACTGTATCAGCTTCTAAGAAGAAAATGAACTCTGTTCCAGGCAAAACCAGGACATATGTACAAACTCAAAACCAATTCTTTTTAAGAAAGGGTTAACTATTATTTCTGTGGAATAGCATTGTTAATGCAGCAAGGGTTTATGTTTTGCAACATGAGGTGTGGGGATGACTCTTAACATCTTCCTGCCCTTAGGTTTGCTTCTGTGATGCTGACACACTGATTCATTCCAGAATGAGTGATTCAGTCTCTGGTTAGGACTGAAATTAAACGTGTATTCAGTAAAGCCTGCATCAAATTTTCTGAGATTTCTCAGTTCTTTTTGTTCTTTTTTTTTTCTACTCTACAGAATTTTGGTTATTATCAAAAACTGAGCAGGTTCATAATTTCTAATTAAACTTTGACCACTGCCTCCTTTGTTCAACTTTTTTAAAAATTGCACATTTGTAATTTTCCTGACAAGAATCAAATTAACAATTTTGAATTGCCTTGAGCTAATACCAAAGTCCTCCACACCTACGTGGTCTATTTTGATTGGGATAACTGGCCTTTCCAGATCAGTTGGAAGATTATTTGTAATGTGGGTTTTACACTTAACTAAATATCAGATACCTTGCTTTTTTACTGAAGCAATTTGAACTCAAATATTCCCTAGGGATTCTGGAGCAGAAAATCATTCTTCTACCTCCCACTTCCAATTATGTTGACTTATTTTCCAAAATTTCAGTTCCTGAGGTAGCCAATGTCACATACACCTTGAAGGAAGAAAAAAGTTCTTTCAAACACAGGGCTTTTATTTTTTTCCCCCATAAATACTATTTTTTTTATTTTATTTTTCTTTTTCCTGAAAGTTGTCATTAATCGCTGCTGAGAAAGGCTTTAGTTAATCAAAACCTACTTTGACACAATGTCTGAAATTTACCTGTTAATATACAATCTCCTACAGTTACTCTGCTCTTCGTCCATCCATTCAAATTCCCTCTATGTGACTCAGAACTGGAACATGAACTTGGCTTATCCACCTCTCAGGAAAGTAGCTTTGTCAGCAGTTTAGACCATCTGAAACAGGTTTCTCTTAATTTCTTCTTTTGGAGCTCTTCCCTTGGATACACTTAATTAAATATTAATTGTCCCCAGAGGAAAAAAAAATGGGGAGGGGGTGACTTCTGTTGGGTGGAAAAGGGAAAGTTCCAGTCCCTGGTCTGAAAAGTATGGAATTACACATGCAAATGAGAGCAGAGGAGGGGTTTTAGAGGGGAAAAAAAACCTTCTGGGACTCCCATAGGTGCAACAATTTATCTTTTCACCAGTTTGTCTCTCACTGGACACGTTTTCAAAAATGAAGCAACTGGAAGGTAGAGATGCAGCATTAATAGCATGTCTCCCTGGGATTTTTCTGAGATTGTTTATCTTGAGACAGCCTTGTACACAAGATGTGAGGACAGAGGTGTGTGCTAGCAAAACTGCAGTAGTTTTTTGCATGTACATAATTTGTGAGAGGCCCATTCAAGGTCCCAGGCACGTATGACTTTATCTCCCTGTGTGAGTAACAGCCCTTCACCACCACTGAGTAAAGGACACTGCAGGCACACTGTGAGTGTGGAAATCGGACAGGGAATTTCATGTGTGACAAATGAGATGGGGTTTCCTCACCGGCACTACAGGCAAAGCCACGGATGTCTTCATCACATCTGACCTTAGTCTCTCAGAATGGGGCAATGAGAATTGCAAGACATCTGGACAACAGATGTGAAATACAATCCACCCTTGTCTACTGCGTTTGTACCATGATATTGTAAGCAGAGCCCAGGGACATATATCATCATTGTAAATGACTACACAAAGTGAAGGATGACCGGGACTCCAGAATCCACCTCCAGATGGGCAAGGAGACGTACAGGATCAGAACAAGCAGGCAAACAAGAGGATGTAAGAGCAAGTCTGATAATTAATATATGAGAAGGAAAAAAACTGTTACTGTAATAAGACGTAAATTGAGTGCCTTGACAAACCTTGCTAAAGTGATCATTGTCCATGATGTTTTGTACTCTTGTTTGTTTCTTTGCTTCTTGCTTCCCCTGGTGGCATAGGTGCAAAATTCATCTTGTTTTGGGGTGCTTGGAAATTTATGCAGTTATATGGCTGGGAGGAAGAACTGTTGCCTCTCACCTGGGGCTGGCTGGGAACGATGACAAATTCAGTAATGCAGCATGGGAAATTGTGATGCCCTAGCAAGCTAAACTTAACACAGTGTAAAAATTAGGACCTGAAATAGGGCATTTCTAACTCTGGGTTGGAAATCCCAGTCCTTTGTTTCTTTTTAGGTAGGCACGCAAGCCTCAGTAAGAGAACAATACCCCATCTTTCTGTCTGCTATCGAAGCATGTATAGAGAGCTCTGCGTCAGAGATAACAATGGAAACATGAGATAAATGAATAACAGAAAATGCACCAATGAACTCCAGCTGACTCAAATTTTCCCTAGAGCACTTTCCCCACTGGAAAGTATATGGAAAGACTGATTTTGAACCATTTTCTTTTGAGTTTATCTGATTGGCTTGGCCTCCCTAGAACTGAAACACAACTTCAAAACAAGTTAAAATGTGCCAGCTTGTAATTTTGCATTTTTCCCACTTTTTTTCATTCTGAAATACTTTGTTGAATTTTGTTTTTCTTAGACATCAAGGTAAATTCAGGGAACACAAGCTCCTCTTATCACTGTCCTCCTGGAATTACCTGAAAATCCTTTTTTGGACAGAAACTGAGTTTTGTCTTTGTTCAGAACACTTAGAAAGCAGTGGGTTTTTTTTCCTTTTTTTCCTTTTTTTTTTTTAATACATTAATCTATAAAACTGAAAACTCAGTTGGTTACAGAGCTACAAACCAAGATGACCATGCTTCTACACCCCACAAGCCACCAGCAGCAGCCCAGCAGTGTTGATTGCTTAGCAGGTATCACAGAAGAAATTATCTTTCAAGAAATCTTAGAAGAAAAGTGATACAGTGACTATGGGCACTTAGGCATGGGAAGCCATGAGAGAACAGGATGGCGATTTAAGGGCTGGCAGGATCATCAGGTAAACAGTTACAGGATATAAAGGAGGCTCTCTCTGTGTAGCAGCTCTGTTCTCTGCTCCTTAATAGCCTTTGTGTGTTGTCATTGATACCTGTCTTTCTGAGGAAGACAAGACCTTGAAAGGACTAGAAATTACTGAGTCCATAGACACTTTATAAGAAGATGAAAGATACTTTTGTTATCTCATAAAAATTTTATGCAGGTATTGAGTATCACAAATGTTCAAGCTGCCTTGCCCTATCTTCCATTCTGTCTTCCTATGAGGGGCTTCTGGGGAGGGTCTTTCACAAAATTCTGGAAAGCAAATCAGCAACATAATGAGTTGTAATGTCATGTTTTATTGACTTCCATATGCCAACAGATTCAGCTGAATTCTCACATAGACAGTATTTGGGGATAAAGACCAGAAGTTTTATATGACATGGCCTGTCATGAAATTTTTAGAAATATAGGGTGAAATTCCCTATTTTTTATTATATATACTGCACTTCTAAACAAGCTATTTAAAAGCATTCAAATAGTCTCATTTTTCATTTTAATGTCACATCTCTTCATACTGCTGATGTTATGTGTAATATTAGATCAGGCTTTACTCTCACACAGATTAAGAGTTGGTAGCATGAGATATCAGAGAGTAGACAGGAGGTTATCTGCGTTCATTGTGCTTATATCAGTAAAAAGAGTTTGCATTTAGCACCTCAGCCAAAGGATAAAGATCAAATGTATCTACTGAACTCAGTGAGTTATTGATCAGCAGATTTAATTCAACATGCTAAGCAAAAAAGTTGTATGAGGAAGGCAGATGCTATCCTGTCTACTACAATGTATGTTTTAGGAGGTGAAAAGATAAAGAATTCACCTCCCTCCACCCAAAAAGCCTTTCAACAAGCCACTAGAGGAAAAAAGTTTCAACTTCTAGGCAATTAGGTTTTTATTCACCAAGCAAATTTCCTTATATTATTACCATTCAATAAGCCACCTTTTCTGACTTTCTGCCTCTAGCAGGCACCAATATGGAACTCTGCCAGGAAAAAATTACACAAAAAACTTGTACAGCTATTTTCCCATGCTGTGCTATGAAAGGTGTAGAAATCCTCCCTGACACAGGTTTTTTTCACTTACTTACATCCAAAAACATACAGCATATTTTCACTTGATAATCTACAGGAGCTTATAATGGACAGAAAACCATGTGAGAATGAATAGAGTGGATGGCAACTCTGCTTCAAAGTCAAGAAAGGCTGATTAGAATTCCCTGTGCAGCTTTCATGAAGCTTCTTTCTGTGCAGTTTTTATGACATTGTCTCTCATTACGTGCTCACATACAGCTCTTTTCACAGGGCACGAGTGCACTCTGTGCCTCGGATGAGCGATGATCACTGACAGAGGAATTACTTCATGCTTTCTGCATTGCTCAGCATGCACAGCACATTTACTGCATCACACCAAGGCAGAAAGCATCTCTTCACTGCTCATTTCAGTCTGTTCTTCTCTGCATCAGATTTCTTATCTCATCCATTCCTGGCCCCACTTTTAGTCTTCCCATCTCAGTCTCAATTTTCCCAGTCAGGCTCAGCCTTATCTGGTCTCCAACTCCTGTACACCCATTCCAGGTTGATTGACACTGCAGTTGCTTCAAGCAGATGGAGCCTTTGTTAAGGTAGCAGAGATAGCTTTAAGCTAATTAACATAGGAAGCATTAAGAGTGAAACCTGCTAAAGCCCTCAGCAAACTCTTCGTAACCCCGTAGGGCTGAGCCCCATGTCACCAGTGTTCAATGCTGGTACAGCAGTGCAGTGCCCAAGGGATGCCTCTCCATTTCCAGGGCCAACTGCTTTCAGCCTCCCTCTTCACATCTGTTTTCTCTTTTAATAATCAAACCAGTTTGGACTACTCTGCATACAAACTGGGATGGATGTCATCATGGGGGGTCCTGAGATGTTATTTTCTAGACAGCAGCAGAAATGGCAGCAATATTGCTATTAATCTCTGTCTCCAAAACAGCTCTGATATCCCTTTATAGCAAGACTTCTACTTTGCCTCAAGAGCAGAAATGTCAGTCTGTTCAGTCTAGGTAATATTCACACATGCTGGGTCCCGGACTCTAGCTCAAAGGCAAAAGCAAAGCTGTTGTGTCACCTTGCCTTGACGTTCTGTGGGACATCAATGCAGAAAGCAGATGCTTACAAAAGTCCATTCATCAGAGAGGAGCTCTGTCTCAAGCTGATTCTGAGCCAGCAGCTCTCAGCATTGCCCAGCTAACAAACATGAACAGGGGCTTTCTGCAAAAATGCAGCGCAAACAGCAATGCTTGGGGCAAAAGAATACATGATAATCAACATCAATGCACTAAATGCTTATATTCAGGATGACATAAGCTCATTTTACATTTGCTTACCCAGGACTTACTGTGTCAAAAGAAATACTGAAAGAAGATTTTTTCCCAGCTTTTTCATAAATTTCAGTTTCCAGCTTTTATTACTTTGTAATTAGTCATGCATGATGCTTTCATAAATGCTATACCCAGGGAGAAAAGTCCCTAAATAATCCCTAATGTAGTCCCTCAAAGAGAATTTGGCAATCACCTCAGATAATTAAACGGTGATCAAATGACTGGCTAAAACTGAGATGCTCTGCAGCCTCCCAGGTTTTCTGGTTAAGAGCTGAGACATGTGTTGCCCCTATTACCCAGGGAGGACATCAATCTGCTGGATGGTGTTGAAAATAAGACTCTTCCCTTATCTTCCTACCTTGCAAATACAATGTATGTTTGACTCTATGCTTTATTGCTTCCATTCTCATCCTGTAAGGTGCCCTGAGGCCTTATGCCTCTTCCCTGCCATGTATTACTGCACAGCTGGGGCCAATGCAGTTCAAGGAGAAGGCATTACCCTGGTGGGTTGCCTGAGCCTATTCTCACCCAAAGACTTACTTGAAAAGTTTCCGTCCATCTGTTTGTCAGATTTGGGAGTCAATTAGCACTTCCATTTGTAGCATCTGTTTCACTTAAAACTTGGGGTTTTTTGTTTATGTTTTTTCTTGTGGTCACAAAATTTTTTGGCAGGTTTCAGCCAAGCTTTGGGGGAAATTTTTTAGAACCTTCTAGCCAGATATTCATACATATGTCTAAACCTGCTAGTTCAGGTTCTTATTTTCAGGAGGAAACTGATAATGACTTTTGCATTCAGCAAGACACTGCACGAGTTGAGTTTATGGGGCTTTCCCATCAATTTTTATTCCCACAGGTTTTTTTCTCCATCTCTAATGTGCAAGCTGATATACTGTTAACTGTACTGAGATTGCTGATGTTTACTCCAATTTATGCTTGACCTGATGGAAACCTCCTGTTTCTCCTCTGTCAAAACCACCAGGACTCCATCATGGACTGTCAGCATGAGTTCCAGCTGCATGGATAAGTCACTAAGTGAAATCAGAAACTTCATCCACAAACTGGCTGTGCTCAGTGTGTGGCAGTGCAGCCCCTTCAAGCTGGTGGTGACCATGTCCTCCAAGAACAAACCAGTTCAGAAATATGTTAAAGACACAATCATGCAAGACAAAGCAGCTCAAAGTCCATGATATTCTTTAGGAAGCACGCTGGGAATCACTCAGGAACTCTGTCAGGTTTCACAAGTAGATCAAAATGTCTGCCATGGTGGCAAGTGGAAGTCCTGGAAAAAGACTGTCCTAGTGTTTTCTACTGCATTTATTCCTAAGTGTCAAGTTACTTTCTGTACACATATTTGAGCATATGAAATGCCTTGATCCGCCCATTACTCTCTTCAGTAGTTTCATTGTTGGAATACAACAATGTGCACTTAAATTGCAAATAAAATTTCTCTACTAAAGAAAAAAAACACCTTTAAACTGAAAGAGTGGAGGTTTAGATTAAATGTTAGGACAAAATTCTTTACTATGAGAGTGGTGACAACAGGTTGCCCAGAAAAGCTGTGGATGCCCCATCCCTGAAAGTGTTCAAGGCCAGGTTGGACAGGGTTTTGAGCAATTCTGCTCTAGTGGAAAGTGTCCCTGCCCATGGAAAGGGAGGTGGAACTGGATGATCTTGAAAGTCCATTCTATGATTCTATGATTGATTCTATGATTTAAGAGTTATTTAATAACTGCATCCTGTGAGAGGTTATTTGTGATCTCAGGCACAAGGTCATACAGACAGAAGTATATGCTTATATACATACTTCTATGTAGAAATGAATTCTACTAACAGCTAAATGCTCAAATATCTGTTCATGATTCTTCGAGTTCTATTAAGTGACAATTCTTTTTTCAATTGCTAAACATGAGCTCGCTGTTTTCACACTATGAACTCCCTCTGCAGGGAGATAGAGACTTCCCATACAGTAGGACAGAAAATGTAAACAGTGACTAATGAGGACAACATGCGTTTACAGCAATCTCAAACTCAGTTTCTTTAATTTCCTTTGCATGAACTTTATCTATGCAGGTTCTTCCTGTCTTCAAGCAACGAAAATATTGATCTGAGAAAGAATAAAAGAAGTATTCACATATCAAAGGTCATAGATACAAAGGAATCACAAATGCTCTTTAATCAGACATCAAGCACCTAAAAACCAAATAAATAAGTTTGCTACACCATTTTGACTGAGTATTCTGTTTTTAATCTGGACAGACTTTGTGAGGAAAATCCTTGTGGCCTTGGTTTCTCTGCTGAACTCAGGAACTAAGATATTGTACTGAAGCCAGTTATAATGTTATCATTTTTCACTGCTACCAAGCATGCCAGGCCACTAGACACAAGTCAGAAACATCTGCTAGATAGCATGTAAGTGAACATAATTGAAAGGAAAATATTCTTAGGTATGTGTCCTAGCATTCTCAAGAAATCTTCCTCTCTTATTCTCATCTGGGATGCGAATGATGCTGGTGTGCTGCTGCGCTGTCTCTGCCTGGGACTGTGGGGACAGCCAGCAGGCACAGCTGGTGGGCAGGGGGAGCAGGTCAGCTGCAAGAAAGGCAGCAAGAGGGGAGGCCAGGGTCAGGGGAATGGCCAGGGGCTGTGACTTCTTTGGGCTTCATGGGAGAAAGGGCCTTCAGCATTTCCAGTCATGTTAGCCCGAATTAGCATGAGTTTAGTTTAGTTTTACTCCTTCTTTGGGGGTTAGAGGTGTACAAAAGAGAATGCAAAACTGAACGAAATGGACCCCGTCTGCAAAAATCTACTGAGGAAGGGAAAATTTATTTTTATATCTTTACACTCAGAATGCTTCATCAAGTAGATGAGAAGGTGTTTGCTCTAGTTTAGACTTTGTGTCCTAAAATTCAGCCTGTGGAGACTAAGAATCCTTTGGCCAGCTCCTTCATAAAAGAGGTGGTGCAGCTTTACCTTAAAGTTCTGGCTGATGCCAGATTGCTCACAGTTTAAATACCTTTTGCTCAATATTGTGAAGGAAAGATACTGAGGCAGTGGGTGGGTACATTTTTCCTTAGGGATGTGGTATAATGTGATCAGAGTACTTTTCAACTGACATTAACTATAAGAGCTAACTTGTCCTCTGTTGCCTGTCTGCTCAATAGAGAAAAACAATTTGCTTGAGAGAACAATTCACTTTATTTTATGAGCAGATAAATGCAACCCAGTGGTTTTTACTCTACTTCCACTGACTATGATAGAGCCTAATTACTGGGATTTACATAGGTAGGTGAGATGAATCCCACAAAAGCTATCTCAACTTGAAAAATGTACATGGGTTTTGTACAGCTCCTCAAATCCAAGATGCATCAGGAGGTGCTTGAAATGAAGCTGCAGGGTGAATATAGGCATGTTCCTGCATTTTTTTTAAAATCCACAGCCACGCTTCCTAGAAAACTGAGTGCAAGATTCTTTCCTTTTATAAAACGTATATGCTTAATTTCCCCAGTAATATATGAAGCTCTCAGTCCTGTCTCTTGCTATGCCCAAAATGCTTGGCATTAGGATAAAGAAAATAAGTGCCTTTTGTCCCTGAAACAGTCTTCCATTCCCACAAAGCAGTGTTGGCCTGTGGATTAATGCTGGGCAATTTGGGAGATGTGTGAAAAGTACCAAAGAAAAGCACTCCTTACAGCTGCAATCAGTCATGATGCTTTCAAACAGCATAACCCAATAGCAACTTTCAGTCCAGTTCTTCCCATTCCCTTTCTAATATGTACCCAGATGCCACTATGCTCTTGTGTGTCCTTTTCTCATCCTTCTGCTCTCCCACCACAATTTTCATCTGCTGTTAGTGGCAGTGCTGGCACAGCCCTGTCCCAAAAAAACTTCCTCTTGGCACATGGGACCCCACTCCTAATGATCTGCTTCCTAGTTGCTTTGGAAAGAGAAAAACTAGAGACTTGGCTGAGCCACACACACCAAGAATTACAGCAGTTTGAGAGTCTCTAAGTAGAAAATTATTTCAACAAGACTGTGCTAAGTCTCAAAAACACATCAAACAGAAATGACTTTCTGTAACAGCATAGTCCTGACAGAGTTCGGTTTTGTCTACATGAGACATATCAGCATCTCTTAATACAAACGAGAAAGTTTTACATTACATCAAAATCACATTTTCTAAACTCAAGAGTGTGCTCTGACTGAAGGTGGCATAAATCTCAAGTAATTTCATTGCTATAATTATTCTAGGTTTAAGGCAGTGTAATAGGGAATAAAATATATTCCAGCAAGCATTGCAAGTCCTTACTTTAATACCAAATTTTAATTTTATGGAGAATTTTAACTAACGCAATTGAAAGAGGAAGATGGAACTAGAATGTGGAAATAAGTCACTTTCAAATTAATGTATTTATAATGGCTTCCTCTGAAGCAGCTTGTAAGCAATGCAACCACTCATCCAGAATGGGGTTATTTTTCTAACTTTAGCTATTGTTGATTTAAATACCATTTTAGTAACAGTGAAAGAAAACTAACACTTGATTCCTTTTTATTGTGATTAATTATTCCAATATTTCAATATATTTTCTGAATATTTCCTGTGTTCGATTCTAATATCACTTACATTTTGTTTTCCATTACTTTAATTTCACTAGCCCTAAAGAAATTATTCCAGATATTTGCCAGGATAATTTGGAACATAAGCATTATTTCATTTTAAATAACCATTAAAAAGTTAATTTTTAATAATACCAATGTTATTCCCACCTCCTCTTATTTATTCTGAAAACAGGAAAAACCTAGAGACTCCAAGGAGCTGAACAGCATGCAAAGCATGATTTAAAATGCAGGTCAAAATAGATGATTTTAATGTGGTTGAACAACCAGTCCAAGAGAAGCCATCAGGACAACTCCATTCAAAAGAGTCCTCCAGAAGGCTGGGTTAAGGCTTGACCATCAACCCTGGGATCACATAATGCCATTAACATCTAAAAAAACCCAAAAAACAAAACAAACCCAAAAAAACTTTAAATCACAAAAATCTGAAGACAGGACTGCGCATAGTGAATGCTATGGGGTATGCTTGATTCTGCAGCTCTGAGACATCAGCTACTGAGCTAGGAGCCTCCTTCATCTCAGCAGAGGTGCTGAGTTGAGCCTCTACAAATAAGAATTGTTTTCTCAGGAGTGGAAAACTCTTTTCTCAGGAGTAAGCCTCTCCAAAACGTCCACATGGCAACATTACCTAAGTAACATTCTAGACCCATGCTAAATTTACAAGGTGCCCATGGCAAGGGATATGCAGAGAGACATCCGTGTTTCAATGATACTTCACCAATAGTTAGAATTATCAGCAATAACAAAGCCGAAAAAATAATATCTCCTTGCCACAGCCCGTGGTGTAAATCAAATCTCTCCTGATGGGAGAGCGTTTTTGAAGTCCTTGCCAGGAGTTAGTTTGAGAGACAAACAGAGACTTTCAGCCTTCACTGCTGCTAGATAGTTGTTTATTAAGTCTTATCAGAGAAACAGAGTCACTAGCATGACCCAGACATGGCACAGAGCAGAGAATGCAGGAGAAAGCCCAATTATCAAGATTTACACAGCCTTTTAAAGATAATTTAACCAATGGTTACTAAAAATGTATATTATTTTCACTTTCCTACCAATTATTCAGTAACATGGCCAGGAACTGTGGAATTTTTTGTCCAATCATCCCAAATTACTTTTGCTGCAGAATATGGAGTAGTAGAAGAAGAAGAAAGTTTGAAGAACAACAACAATCCTCCATTTTGATGTTTGATGTTTTTTGCTCTTATCTATTTACTACAAAGAGAAGCCGAAAACCTCTAAATTTTTCACCCTGTGACAATCTTACATAGTAGTCTATCACCTAATTCACACCATCGTATTTTCTAGTTCTTGTCTGATAGTTAGCAATTTTTTCCATGGACGAAGGTCAAAACAGTGTTGTTCAGGGGGGTAAACACACTTCAAAACAGGCAGAGAAATATTCTCTGCACTCTGGGTTCCTACATCCCCTCATGGATATAACTTATATCTCTCACTGATGATATACTGCCATCCAGATGTCATTAAATGTACACTCTGTATGCAAGGATGGAGACTCAATGATTTCTTTGGGTAACGTCTTCCAGAATTTGACCACCCTTATAGCAAAAAAAGGTTTTCTTCTGTGCAGTTGGAATATTGTGTGTTCTAGTTTGTGGCCACTACCTCCTGCCCTATCAGTAGTCTTTCAGGTGTGTCAAACGTACCACACAACGTTCATTTATGGAATATTAGAATGCTCAGACCTTCTTTCACAGAATGTCAGAATGCTCAGGCTGTATTTCAAAGAATGTCAGAATGTTTTATCTTCTTTTCCTTACGTTTATTTTCTGGTATGACCTCCAGTTATTCAACACAGACTTATTTCTACGACTGGATTTCTCTGGCAATTCAATTGCCTATCAAATAGAGCTCTTACACACACCATCAACAACCCAGGGCTAGGTATGCTGCAAGGTGAAAGAAGCAAATTTATTGAACTGTGGTAACAAAAAACCCCAAAACAAAAGTCTACCTCTTCAGTCATTTCAGGGACTATCTTTGCTGAAGTCCTACTAATTCACACACAGTGATTCTTTTCTTTTTTGCTAAACCTTCTGCTGCTTGTGGAAGGTTTAAGAATTCACCACAGTACCCAATTGTTAATGTACCCATCTTTTCACTGTTTCCAATCCATCTCACCTATGAGATGCTTCACTGTGAGATGGGATATTCCTACTAACAGCTTCCATTAGTATTGACTGTTGCCCACATCAAATGTTTAATGTGTGCTGTCAGGTTTAATCATGTGTTTGCTTGAACAAGATCCATTATTGTCTCTGCTTGTATTGCAGAGACAGCTTAGTAGGGTTTCTCACTTCACGGATTATTGAATCTTTTTTTGATGTACTGTACTGTTTGTAGCCTAATAACTACAAGCTTTTAATTATTAAGGATCTTGGAGAATTCTGAATGGTACAAGAAAAAGGTTTTTCAGTCAGCACTTAGGACTAACTTGCTCCAGCATCTCTTGCCTGCCCTGTGGAACAAATCTAAAATACACAACACACGGAAGCATCAATGACTGTCTGTGTAATACATACATACAGAGAGATCCCTGGAGCACCAGCTAAACTAGTTTTGGCTCAGGCAATGTAGTGTGACAAATTTACACATGGACATTTGCTTCAAACACTTTCCAGACAAATTCACCTCTGTTGAGCTCCATCACCAATATGTAAAAGCGCTTGTTAAGACTGCATGCAGCCCTCTGGTTATTGTGTTGATGGATGATAGCTTTCTACTGCAGGAAGAGATTGAGTGCCTAGGGCTGATTCTTTCACGTGCTAGCCTTATTTTTTTGACCAAGAAGTTTTGTTCATATGCCAGTATCTTAGCAACAGCAGACAGTCTGATTCTACTAAGTTCACTGTTTCCTCCCTGGGAAATTAATATGATGATGACATCCCAGTTTAACCTTCTATTTGCCTTTTGGGGTATGGAATGTCAGTTTATTTAGTGTTGTCCACTGCAAAGCAACAGCTCCAGGAGCAATCAGCCCAGAAGGGTCTGAATAATGTTGCTGTGATTGGGACAGCAATCATTATACCAGAAATACAGCACCAGTAACACAAGTACTTAGGTAGACTAAGTTAAGTTTGCAACCTAAGAGTTTTAATGTCCTGAAATTAGGGACCAACAATAACAAAGTAACCTGCAACTTCATGAAATATCTTAAAATGCATCAGCAAGAAATTAAAAGTTTCTGGAAATTATATATTACTTAGACTACAGAGGAAGAGACAAACTCTGTGAGAAATTATATCTGTACAGCAGTAGGACTGCAGTCACGTTCAGCAAGGTAGTCTTTGAATTCTTTGGAAGACAGGATTCATATACATATATATCCAAATATTTTGTGCTTAAGGAAAGATTAGAAACCAAGCATAGACTACATTTCCTTCCAATACTGCTGGCTCATCCTTTAAGGTTTTCTCTTATGGTGTGGAAAGGCACTGATAAAGTTAAATGAAAGAATAACATGACCTATTTTAACTAATTATTCCTTTAGGGTCCTGCTTTAAAAAATAGTTTTTTCCCTGCCTCTTTGTCATCAGCATCCGAATGTTCAAGGTTATGCTGCAAGGTATGCACTGAGAGACCAGCTCTGCAGCCCTTATTTGCAAGTCATAAGGAAGAAAGCTGAAGAGTATCTGGGTGGCACTGGTCTAATGTACACGAGAAGCAAAAAAAAAAAACCAAACCACATATTGATTCCAGGGTGATAGGTTCTTTTTCAAACATGAATATGGTGCATAATGCACTTTTAATGTCTGAACAACAGTGTCCGTCTGTCTCCCTTTCTTCTTGTTCAGTTTTTCCAGCTACATCTAGAGCTTGGATCCACGTATTTGGTTGTACTCAGTTCTAGCACACCCTAACACTTTTGTGTGACTTTCAGCACTACTTGTCTCTGATGTTAATGCAAGAATCTGGCTGTTTGGAGACCTGCCCAGTATGTGCACTCGTATGGGAATGTGAGCCACATCAGCTTCAAGAAAACTAGTGTCCCTCCTTCTGAAACTACAACACACATTTCATGCCTCCCTGGCTGTCAACTTGCTTCAAAACTCGAAACATTTGCACCCTGCGATTGAAGAGCAATCACAAGAGGCCTTCATAGTCAACTGGCAACATTTTAAATTGGAATTCTGAATAAAATGTGTTCATGGTCATCCTGAGACTACACACTGTAGAAAGGTTTAGCATAAGATGCAGAGTTTTAACAGAGGTGTTCATATAAATATTTTTACTTACAAAAAAGTGCCTTGCTCATTCACTTGCTGAAAAACAGGAAGAAAGAGGTGGGACTTGCAAGCAAAATCCTTACTGTATTGGATTCAATGTGTTTGAGGCTCTCTAAGTGTCTTGGAAGACTTTAATTTTATTCCAGAGAAATGCTGTCATTAAGAGAACATTGGCAAAATTTCGTTTGCAATTACTCTTAGGAGTAAAAGTCTGATAAACATGGGCCAATTGCAGAAACTGACTAGGACAATAGCAAAATAAGGAATACATTTTTATGAGGACAAAAATAATTTTAAATAGACTTTTCAAGCTCTTAAATGTTAAAATATATGTATCAATCAACAGTATTTTCTTTGACTAGCCAGGAAAAATTGTTTAAGGCATCAAATTTTAGTCTCTAAAAAATTGCACTTACTCATACTGCTCAGGAGAATATTAATAATAGAAATCCATATTTCTGGTCTAAAATATTTTGTGAGGATCATAATTACATGTAAAGATAAAATGCCAGTCTGCAATGTTCAAACAAAATATAGTTATTTTGGAACAATTTTATGATTAACATCTAAAGGTACTTGGGAAAAACATCCACTTGACTGATGCAATTGCTGCATGCAGTTCTACTCTGCTTAACAGAACATTGCATTTGAACACAAAAATATGCTTTTTATGAGCATGAGAACATTGCCTCATATCTGAGAGCACATTTTTTTGCTTCTGTGGGAAATGAGATCCTGATTTTGTGCTGCTCCTATCCTTAGCCTACTATTTTCAAAATTATCACGGAACAATGTGTTCACGCTCAAAAAATGACAAAGGAAGGCAGTCCACAGTTTGACTCTGAGAAAAAAAAAAGACAAATAAGAACTCCATTGTTTACATATATTTAACTGACATGAAGCTACATGAAGATAGTGCACGGTTTTCTTTTAGAAACAGGGATCAAGACATTGCCTTCACAATACTAGTAAAAACCAAAAGAACAGCATTCTAGTACATATGGATAATGATTTTACACAAGCAGAAGGATGGCATTTTTAACAGAGTGGATGTTACTTAGGAATGTCACAGTAAAACGTTTGTTGCGACTTCCAATGATAATTACAGGGACAAAAAGTTTCCTATAAATACTTGAGAACAGAACACACTGCTACTTTACACTCATCATTCTTCAGCTAACATTCTCCTTTCTTCCCACTGCTCCTTTTCATCTGCCTAGTCTAACATTTAGAAAAAGTACTAAAAGGACAAAACAGCAATTATTGTTTCAGTTATGTCTTCCGGGAGAGTCCTTAAATCTCACTTGTAATATCCTAATTTTCCTAAATAAAGTAATACTAAATTATTATTAAAAGTCCATCTTTGAGAATTAAGTATTCTAATCAGGACTATATTAGAAAACAGTGAGACATAAATATTTTTTATCCCTATTGAAGAAGGGGCAGGCCACTCAGGAAGACTACAATGATATCATGAAGTTATGCAGAGAGAAAATTAGAAATGCCAAAGCATAACTAGAATGAAATCTATTAAGTGAACAAAAGATGACAAAAAGCAAAAAAATGTTTTTAAAAATACATTGGCAACAAAACGAGGGCTAAGGAGTATCTCCAACTTTTTTTCTATGCAAGGGGAAACACAGTGGCAAAGGACAAGGTACAGGCTGAGATACTTAATGCCTTCTTTGCCTCAGTCTTTACTAGTAAAGACCAGTTATCCTCAGGGTACCTAGACCTCTAAGCTGGAAAGCAGAGACAGGGAGCAGAAAGAAGTCCCCATAATCCAAAGGGAAACGGCCAGTGACCTGCTACACTACTTAAACACACAAAAGTCTATGGGGCTGGACAGGATCCACCCAAGTGTACTGAGGGAGCTGGTGGAAGCGCTCACCGAACCTCTTTCAATAACTTTTCAGCAATGGGGGATTGCTAATGGGGGATATCCCACATCACTGGAGGTTAACAAATGTGACATCCATCTACAAGAACTGTAGAAGGAGTATCCAGGAAACTACAGGCCTGTCAGACTGAGCTGGGTGCCAGGGAAGGTCACAGAGCAGACCATCCTAAGGGCCACCATGTGGCGCATGCAGGACAACCAGGGGCTCAGGCCCAGCCACCATGGGTTTGTGAAAGGCAGGTCCTGCTTGACCAACCTGATCTATGACAAGGAGAACTTTTTAGTGGAATAGGGAAAGGCTATGGATGATGTCTATCTGGACTTCCTTGAGCCTTTGGCACTGTCTCCCACAGCATTCTCCTAGAGAAAGTGACTGCTCATGGTTTGGATGGGTGCACAGTTCACTGGATAAAAAACTGAGTGGATGGCCAGGCCCAGAGAGTGGTGGTGAGTGGAGTTAACCATGCATGGCTGGTCGCTACTGGTGTTCCCCAGGGCTCAGTACAGTCCTGTTTAATACCTTTATTGATGTCTTGGATGAGGGGATTGAGGGCATCCTCAGTCAGTTTGCAGATGACACCAAATTGGGTGGGAGTGTTGATCTTCAGGAGGACAGGGAGGCTCTGCAGAGGAATCTGAAGAGGCTGGACCAATGTGTCGAGACCAATTGTATGAAGTTCAACAAGGCCAAGTGCCAGTTCCAGCCCCTGGGTCACAATAACCCCTTGCAGCACTACAGGCTGGGGCAGAGTGGCTGGAAAGCAACCCAGCAGAAAAGGACCTGGGGATGTTGATCAACAGCTGGCTGAACATGTGCCAGCGTGTGCCCAGGTGGCCAAAGAGGTCAGTGGCATCCTGGCCTGTATCAGAAACAGTGTGGCCAGCAGGACCAGGGAAGTGACTGTTCCCCTGTACTCGGCACTGGTGAGGTCACACCTCAAATCCTGTGTTCAGTTTTGGGCCCCTCTCTACAAGGACATTGAGGTGCTGGAATGTGTCCAGAGAAGGGCAACAGAGCTGGTGAAGGGTCTAGAGCAGAAATCCTGTGAGGAGCAGCTGACAGAACTGGGGGTGTTTAGCCTGGAGAAAAGGAGGCTCAGGGGAGACTTTCTTGCTCTCTACAGCTCCCTGAAAGCAGGTTGTAGCCACCTGAGGGTCAGTCTCTTCTACCAGGTAACAAGCAATCGGACAAGAGGGAATGGTCTCCAGTTGTACCAGGGGAGGTTTAGATTGGATATTAGGAAAAAGTTCTTCCCCAAAAGGTTGTCAAGCATTAAAACAGGCTACCCAGGGAACTGACAGAATTACCACCCCTGAAGTCTTTAAAGAAAATGTGGATATGTCACTTGGGGACAAGGTTTACTGAACATGGCAGTGCTGGGTTAATGGCCAGACTTAGTGATCTTAGAGGTTTTTTCCAACCTGAACAATTCCGTGATTTTACGATTCTGTAATTCTATATGTATTTCACATAACACAAAAACCAGCATTATTAATATTAACAACAAGGTGAACCAGTGGCAACTTAATTAAGGGAGCATAGAAGATAAAAACCAAGATATGGGTGTGGCAGAGAGGGAAAAGCCAAAAGCAACTAACTACCATGAGTTTCAAGAAAGGCTAGGGTTCAGAAAACCATAAAGCCTACGGTTCCAGGGACACTGGGGCTGCAAAAGGCATGCCAAGTGCACCAATGCAAATTTTGAGGACTTTTGCCAGGAGCGCTGAATCACCCTAGACTTTTAGATTGCCTTCTTCAAATGCATGCTTTATGGGAAGACCTGGGGTTTATTACTTCCTTTTCAGGTAACCACCCTCAGATATTCAAAGAGCACAAGCACTTTTCTTGAGGGTATTCACACTCCTTTGTGAAGCTATACTGGAGCTGCAATAGGAAGCACAGGGGGCAGTTTCACAATGCAGGACAGGGACAACACTTAAAAGCCTTTAAGTGTTCTTGACTCTCAGTCCCAGCCCATGACATGACACGATATCCAGTTCCTTAGGACACAGCAACTTCAATTAGGAAGAAAATCAAATTTGCCATCCAAAAGAGCAGTTTAATACTGAACCTGCATGCTATCCCCAATGTTTTCTGTTTGCTTTGCTGGGTTAGTTTTCAGATGCATGAGCTCCCCAGTCTGCATGGAGGAGGTGGAAACACAGCTGGGGATATGTTGCAGAGAGATCAGGCAGGTTTGGGCTTGTACCAAGCTAAAGAGCTAAAGGTGGGCAGCACCACACAGGGACATAAACCTGCTTCAACTGGCTCAGTTTGCAGAAGAGCTTCATGATTAGCTGTGCTGGTACAACTAGGGGAATGTTGGGGAAGATGAAACAGAAAAGCATTGTAAATATGATTGCCTGACAAAAGATTTTGGGAATATGAAAACTACAGGCAACATCGAAATGAAAGCCACTTTTGAAATACCAAGTCTTAGTTACTGAACAACTGGAAAACAATGGTATGGCCGACTGAAGATAATCCCCTCTTGATGGAACAATACCCTCTGCTTGCAAGCGGGTCCAAGGGTCAGAGCAGACCCTACTAGCTCAGCAGAAAGGGTCCAAAGAGTAGTTTTTAGAAGTTAAGGTGTAACACTCTATGGTAATATAAGAACTCTTATAGGCTGTATGTAAATGCTATAGGATTTGTATCTTGTATTAGATTGGTTAGTGACAATTAGAATATTCAGTACAGAAGATGATTTATTGTATTGTAACCAGGACTTCAGACACTTCCACTTCATTCCTCTCCTTCCTTACTTCCACTCTTGCTCTTACACCCTCTCTCTCTCTCTCTCACCTGCTTACTCTCTTGGGCCTGCTCAGAGCTGAGTCTGGCAGCTCTGAGCAGTGCCCCTATACCCACGCCTTTACAATAAACCGACTGTGTCCCAAGACCTGCCTATAGAGATCTCTCCGTCTACGTCCGGCCATCCAGTAACCTACAGTCTGGCGCCCACCGTGATTGCCGAACCCACACCCGTAACCTACAGGGAAGAGGTGTGTGGGACCAGAAATAAGCATGGCAAGAGGAGCAAAAACTCTCTTCAGCTGTGATAGCCACCCAACTGCTGAGGAACTGGTAAGATTTACTGTCAATTCTGCAGCTTCCTGCAATTCTGGAAACAAGAGAATATACTGGCTTGTTTTGGGTGGACAGAAAATCTGTGACCACTCTGGGAGGTGCCTCTGTTAACCAGCATGGTGTTAAAATGAACTTCTGCCTAGCTGAGATGGTCTTACCATCACAACCCTTTCTGGAAGGCTCTGTTAGAATCCATCAGCAGTTAAACCTCTCAGGCAATATATAATAGACTTTTAAAGAAGACTCTCCACAAAGCTTTGAAATACAGCTTTTCACAGCCTTGTACTTATATGTCATCAGTTCCTTTATAAAGGGAATGGGTATTTCATGCTAGTGGATATTTACAACTCATATGTAAATGTTGTTCTAATTTGATAGCATTTTTACTTACTTTACATACTTTAACTTCTGCGCACAAGACCAGAAATTACTATCAGGTCATTACTATAATCTCTTTATCTTGGACCCCTAAACTTTACTCCACGCTAAGTTAAGTAATTTATTTGATCAAAGTGTAGGCTGTACTTGACAGCTGCCATAAAATCCCTTATACTCCTGCAGTTTGACGTCTTCCCCATTGCTTTATTGTCAGCACAGCAGTTTCCTTGCTGTCACCAGCAGATTTTTCTGCTTTCCCTGATTTTTATAACACTGTCTCAGACTGCTCTGTACAGCTTCAGTGCAATTCACAAGTGCTGGGCATTTCCTAAGCTGAAATGCATTGTGGTTCAGAGTCTCCACAGCCATGGTGTTCAGTTACCAGTGAAATTACATTTAACTCCCAAGCTGTTTACAATTCAAACAAAAGGATTTCTCTGTATAGCATCCAAAACCAACAAAGTTACAAGCACTTAAGCTTTTTGCACAAAGATCAAATATAAAAGAATCTCCCTCCTCATATATCCTTTGGTGGCAGTCTTCTGCATACCATATAGCTTAGCTTGTATCTACAGAGCCTCTTTTTATGTATCACATAAGCTTCTACCGATAAGCTCACTCTTCTAATCCTCTAAGGGTTCCATACAAATTCAGCCTTTTCCCTTCTAAACTTCTTAATTTCTTACTTATTCAGAAGATATTTCTACACTTCACTTCTTAAAGACTTGGAGATACAATTTTTTTCAGAATACCTGTTAAGCTTTGTACCTAACTGGCCTATTAACAGATCTATGACTCATAAAAAGAGCTAAATTCCACTCTTTCCCTTTATCCTAAACCAGGTTTGACTGTACCCATAAAATTGCATTAGGTCTTGAAGGAGCACACTAAAAAAATCTGCAGTTAGCTAAGTGCCAATCTGATTTATAAATTAACTGTCCATTAAAATTTGTTCTAAATATTTTGGCTAACCATTTTTCTATCAGATCAAGCAGAAGGTGCCTGTATCAGAATTCCCCAGACCACCCCACAGGTCCCTTCCCACTCCTTGACTCCTGAGCTCACAGCACCTGGCTGCAGCTGCTCCTCTGCAAATCCAGGCTTGGACCCTGCTCCTTCTTTCCAGTCTCACCATAGTCAGCTCTCTTTCCATCACACTTTCCATCTGCTTTCACCTTGGATGCCCTCTCTTCTGTTTTCCCTTAGGCCTTCTCCTGAATCACAGGTATTGCGTTCTATAATCTCAGCACTGCTGCAAAACCAGAACCAAGCCCGGTACAGAGCCAGACTTGCTGTAAGCAGCATTCCCTGGAAACAGCTTAGTGCTCTGAGAAACTCGTGAGAGTGAGTAGGCAGGAGGGCAAAGCAATCTCTTCTGGCAATCAGACAGTGAGGAGCTTTGCTGCCTTGCTGCTGGCAGAACATCTCAGTATCCATGCTAAGCTGACCTGGAGCAATGCAGGAGACAGGCTTTGCACAGTTCATACCAGGGGACCATGTATGCCCGTGACAGCTCTAGTTCTGTCAGTGTGACCTGCTGCAAGCTCCAGGACTTGGATCCTGTCCTAGTGAGGAATACAGACATAATTCCTACATGGACTGCAGCTTATAGCCCCTTCCTGTATTTATATTTTACAGAATCATACACTTGTTGAAGTTGGAAAAGACCACTGGAGAACATGTAGTCCAACCCCCTCTGCCAAGGCAGAGTCACCCAGAGCAGGTGACACAGGCACAAGTCCAGGTGAGTGAATGTCTCCAGAGAGGGAGGCTCCACAACCTCCCTGGGCAACCTGTTTCACTGCTCTGCCACTCTCAATGTAAAAAAGTTCTTCCTCATGTTGAGGTGTAACTTTGTGTGTTTTAATCTATGGCCATTGCTCCTCTTCCTATCACTGGGCACCACTGGAAAGAGTCTGGCACCATCCACTTGTCACCTACCTTTGGGATATTTACATTCATTAATGAGATCCCTTCTCAGTCTTCTCCTCTCTAGACTAAACAGTCCCAGCTCCCAAAGTCTCTCCTCATCTGAGAGATGCTCCAAACCCGTAATCATCTTTGTGGACCTCCTCTGTACCCTCTCCAGTAGCTCCTTGTCCTCCTTGAACTTTGGAGACCAGAACTGAACACAATACTCCAGGTATGGCCTCACTAGGGCCCAGTAGAGGGGGAGGATCACCTCGACCTGCTGGCCACACTTGTCCCAATGCACCCCATGACATTCTTTGCCCTCCTGGCCACAAGGGCACTGCTGACTCATGGTCAGCCTGTCATTCACTAAGACTCCCAGTTCTCTGCAGAGCTGCTCTCCAGTAGGTCAGCCCCAGCCTGTCCTGGGGTTATTCCTCCTCAAGTGCAGGACCCTACACTTACCCTTGCTGAATTTCATTAGTTTCTCTCTGTCCAACTTTCCAGCCAACCAAGATTCCACTGAATGGCAGCCCAGCTTTTAGGTGAATTTGGAGCCATTCCTTCTCCACAAAGGAAAAGGAAGCATCCACGACAAAGGAGCACACTGCTGTGGGAAGGAAACCTTTGAGAAAAGTTGGACTATAGATACCTAGGAACTCTTCAGTTGGGATGCACTCTAAAATAGAAACATTCATGCACCTTTTTTTGCCTTGTTTGGTCATCATGCTTCACACACTTTTTAACATTCTGTTTTTATTTTACATACTAATTTAAATAAGGCCCTTAACAATACCCCTAAGTTTGGTATGTCTCTGCACAACCCTCCCGAGGCTCTCAGCTCTTCACAGTCAGGATATAAGAAAGAGCTATCCATAACTGGCACTGCTGCTGCGAACAGGATTGGATGAGGTGGTATCACAAACAAAGCAACCAGGAAAGAACAGAAAATATAAGAAAAGAGAGAGAAATGAGGAAGAACTTGATTGCATAAACCAAATGACAACTATTCATAGCTGCCCATACATACACACTACATCAATCAAATGCTCTGTGCAAAGGAAAGCTACCCCACACTATGAAAGACCTTGTATGGGACTCTGTCATGGACTACCTTCCCAGCACTGACAGGGAAATGCAGTGGCTGCAGCTGGGGCTGGCACTTCCACAGCAGGTTCCCCTCAGGTACTCTGGTACCATCCAACAGCCATCTGCTCTCTCAGCCTCTCAGAAGCACAGACAGCGCAGATCTTTTCCATGCGCTGCCGATCGAACTCATCTCCGAGCCTGAGGGACTCCTCGTCTTTTCCACAGACACACTGCAACTGCAGACACAAAAACTGAGCGGGAAGGTTGCCCATGAATGGTTTCATAAACGGTCAGAGCCACAGAGAAACAACAACCTCCTGCAACACAGCACTTCTGTGGCTGCTGACAGACCCTGTTAACCTGCTTGCGTGGCTGGGGCTGTGGAGGATGTGGTCACTGCCTGCTTTTCCACGAGTCAGCAACGACGCTGGCAAAGCAGCCGTGACAATATACTGCACTGTAAAGTACTGCTGACAAAACACTGCTAGCCTGGACAAGGATGGGAGCTCACTAGTTTATACATTCTTGCCACAGACTCTAAAAGTCAGACACAAAACTCCCTGTGCTCTGGCATGCTCCCCATTTTCAAAAGGAACATTTCCATTAGAATTTTTCCTCACCCCTCATGTAAAGGAATAAATTTGCTTCTGCTAATAATGAACACAGATACTTTTTTATCCTCAAGTTGATTTCATTTTATGCCTACACCATGGTCTCTGGAAACTCATCTTACAGGTTGAAGCAATAAAGAAACCCTGCCAAAACTATCTTTATACCATCTGCCAAGAGCACTTTGCAAAGATCTCTGTGGTGTTCTGGAGCCCAGGAGAAGTCAATAGCACCCTGGATAAACATGAGGAACCCGATTTTACAGATCTTGGGAGAATAGCATGGAAGATGCCAAACTGCAACCTTTAAAAATTATATTGGTAATTACAGAATAAGATTGCTACAGAGAAACAGCCTGCCAGCATATTGTCTACTGGTTGTGTGATCGCATTCGGTACTGACCAGACTCTTCTAAAACCTGGTACAGATGGTACATACAGTATCACAGAAATAAGGAGCCCTCTGTGCACTGTCCTCTTCACAGCTTACATTACTGTTAATATTTTCTGTCTATGTTTACTGCAGGCATAAAAATGTAAGTAACAAGTAATAAATCCATTAATTTTCTACACCTCTGTAAGGTCTTTGCAAACTTCAGTGGGACAAAAAGCCTAGTATTTCACTTTCTTTCAGTTAAGAAACCAGTTCATAAAGTTGCGGGTTTTCTTCCTTCTTCTGGGTTTCCTCCACGATAGTGGACTTTTGAACAGTTCCTGTTTACTGAACACACACAAACTGTTACTGATAGCATCAGGCAGCACTACTGTTGGCTATTCTGCCCAGTATTTTTAAAAGGGCACATATAAAAACTATGCATGTTTGTAAAGTCTTGCATTCATTGCTCATTACTGACACAAGTCTACTTTGTCTAACGTGAACCCTGTATTGCTGCATAGCTTCTTACCATTAATCATTATATGAAATGCTGAACTGTGAAATCAATATTAAGGAACATGATCAGTGTATCCTTTCAAGCTCCCACTCTGCCAGAGAAGCAACTGCAGAGGAAAATAACAAACAATAAAACCATCAACTTGTGCCTCAAAAGGAATGGGAAGCTGGAAAATGTGGATGTTCTAGTTTTTGCCTAATAACACATAAAGTTTAACTTCAGCATAGTTGGAGTAAAATCCAACTCTTGAATCCCATTTCAAATGAAATGCTTTCTCATTCTACGATCCTTTAATTTTCACTCCCGGCACATACATGTGCACTTCAGAGAGGGTGTGATCCTGCAGGACACTGGACATATAATCAGGTAATTGTAGGCCCCATTAAAATGGAAATGCAGAGGAGATGATATAGCAACTTCAGCTTTCAAGGCTGATCTTAATTTTGGTCTTTATAGTTTTCACATTCTTGATTTCCTGAGTTTAACACTTAAAAAAATTTAAATGCAACATCCCAAGCAAAGAGTTATAATGATCCCTAGTAATTACTTCTTCCCACAATCACTACCAAGTTTTGTTTCTACAACCTGTGTATCGACAAGAACATTGCTCTCGAGTAAAAAATACTAATTCAAACAATGCTGAATTAACATAGTTCTTCTGTTTGTAACTTACTGAAAACTACTAAAAAGAATCAGAAACAAGAACAGAAAGAAATCAGAGACTCTTCTCAGTTCATACCCCAGATGTCCATCCTGGCTATGAAGTTTCACACTCCCTCAAAACAACTGAGGTGCAAAGAAAAAGTATAAATTAAGACAGGCAGGCCTTTATCACACCACTTGGCTAAGGAAATAGTGGATTTGCTTCATTTTACTGAATGAGAGGAATTCTTCGAGGAACGGGGTGGCAGAAAGTCCCGAACTTTCCGAACCAGTATGACAAAACCAAGAGATGCTCAGAAGTGACGCTCAGCACCGCTAACAGTGCATCTTCAGAAATTTAGCGGCAATTTATGCCAACAGCGATTTCCATCAGAAAACCCCTTCCCAGCGTGCCGGGCGGGGCTTCGGTTCAGGCTCCGCTCCGGCTCCGTCTCCGGGCTCCGGCTCCGGCTCCGGCTCCGGCTCCGGCCCGCGGGCGGCAGCAGCTCCCTCACCGGCTGCAAGGTTCCTGGAGCACCTAGAGGGAGATAAGGAAAAAATCACCCCAAACCACCGAGCTCAGGAGAACCAGCGGGCGGTGGACGGTGTGGGCTGCCATGGATGTGCACGACGGGCAGCCGGGCACCCCCAGGCTCCCGCCGGACGCCCGGCGAACGCCGCGGTCCCGGGCGGCGGGACATGCTCAGTGCGCGCGGCGGGCTCCGCCTCCGCCTGACCCGGATACAGACAGCGCTGCCTCGGCCGCGAGCGTGGAGCCGGCGCGGCGCCGCTGCAGGAGCGGGAGCGGAGCGCTCCGGCCGTGCCATGGGATTGTGGTGACTGCCCGGCCCCGCTGCCCGCCCACCCTGCGGCCATGGCCCCCATGGGCATCCGCCTCTCGCCGCTCGGCATGGCTGTGTTCTGCCTGCTGGGGCTGGGCGTCCTCTACCACCTCTACTCCGGCTTCCTGGCCGGCCGCTTCGCCTTCTTCATGCTGAGCGAGCCGGCGGCCGGCGGGCCCGAGACGCCCCACGGCTCCGCGGCCGGCGGCGCCGTGGACCTGCGGGAGCTGCTGGCCGTGTCCGTGCTGGCCGCCGTCAGGGGCGGGGGAGGAGGTGAAGCGGGTCCGCCAGGGGAACGTCCTCAACGCCAAGGCGAAGGGGAAGACGCGGGAGGGGGCCGAGGAGCAGCTGACCATCGGCGACCTCCTCTCCAACCGCAGGATGTTCTACCTGCTGAAGGGCGCCTTCCCGCCGTGCAGGTGGGTGCCAGGCCCCTCCGTGGGGCGGGGGCTGCCGCGGGCCCGGCGCTGGGACCCCGGTGTGGAGCCCCGGCGCTGGGCTGCTGCACACCGGCGCCTCTGCGGTCTGTGACCGCCGGCGGGAAGCGCTGCCCTCCTTTGCGCTCTTCCTGCCCCTCCCGCTGAAGTTGTGGCAGTGCCACCTTATGCTTGTTGCCCTGGGTGTTGGGTTGCAGGGGAAGGAGTTGGAGCGTGTTGCAAGCGAAGCCACGCGAGGTGAAACAGTATCAAAGAGTACGGGCATGGAGGGGTGGGGGAAGCACCGAGTCTCGCTCGAGTGGATCATGAGCTCTGTGGTTAAAGATACGGGTAATTGCACAGCGCAGATTCCGCGTACGCTTAAGATAAAGAGATCAGGAATGCCGTTGTTTTTGTAGTTATCCTTCCTGCTAGTTGTCCTTCCTGCCGTCAGTTATGGGGAGAGCCAGGAGTGCGGAGCAGCGATCGAGAATTCGAGGCTTAGGAACATAGCGCTGCAATAATCGAGTGTTTAGCGCTCGTGGCTGTGGGACAGCAGATAAGCACAGCTGTGTTAATACTGTGGACCACTGCCTACCTGAGCAGAATGAGTTTACTTTGCTTTCAGAGGTGTACACCCCTTCCTGCTCTCCCTCACTCCTGAAATCTGGGTCTAGCTTTTAAGGTTGTGCCCTAACCTTTGAACTATACTTTGAGGCTTTTTGGGGTTTGTTGGCATCGTTTCTGCTTTCACTTCAGTAAATCGGAACTTCTGTCTCTTGATGTTAAATTCCTTTATAAATTCCTGTTAAATAGCTTTTTACGGCCATTTAAAATGGGTAGAAAGCCCTAAATTTGGATCTCAGAGGTGGTGATCATATGCTTCTGCTGGACAGGTTGACAGAAAAAGTAGCTAAGTCTGGTTTTTGGTTGGTGAGTTACTATTCAATTTTTAGTAGTTGTTTTGAAAGTTCCACAGGATAAAGTGTAGTTTTTTGTTTGTTGGCTTTTTGGGCTTTTTTTTGTTTGTTTCTTTGTTTTGGTGGAGTTTTAAAGTGTTGTAAAGAACTTACTGCATGTGAAATCTAGAGGAAACAACAAATTCTTCAGTGTTTGAAGTAAACTTGATATGTGACTAATCTTCCTCTACAGAAAGATTATGCAGATTCTGTTCTGAAGATTTCCTGGATTGTCTGTCGGTGACAAGCCACCTTCAGAGGCCCAGTGTTAAAGGAAGAAAAAGTATTGACCCCTGTTCTCTTGCATTATTCGGTGTCCTCATGGAGCTTGGCTTTACAGCTTAGCTGGCTTGAAACCTCTATGCTTTCTCCCCTTTCACAGATGGAAGGACTTCATTAATCTAGATGTAAGAGTTGCCTGTGCTTCTAAAGAAGGCTGGGAGTTTGGTCTGGGCTTGAAGAGTACAGTAAACTGTGTGTTGCCTGTTCTGTGGTCATGTGTAAACTCTGCTCTGGAGCCTGGAATTCTTAGCAGTGACAGTCTGACTTGTGTCTTTCACAAGTTTTTCAGGTGATCTGGAGTTATTCAGTCTGACCGATCAGCTGTGGGATGTTTAGTATTCTAAGAATATGATGGGGATAATAACAGCTTATCTTATGTGGTGTTAAAAAAATACTCGCTAAGCTATGCATACACTGGTAAGGCATTTTGTCTCTTAAAGTCTGTGATGAAGATGTATTCATTAAACTTTTGTCCAAACTAAAATAAAAGCTTTCTTTTACTACTATATACATACATGTGGTTCTCAGGTGTGAAGACAAAGTATCATCTCAATCTACTAATCCATCAAGGGTAACTTCAGAACAGCCCATCTAAGACTGCAGCTCTTTCGTAAAACAGACCTGCTGAGTTTTGGTGTGAATATAAGGATTATAGAGGATTTTCTGAGGCAGTATAAAATTGCATAATGTAAGAAATATCTTGTTTTATATCTGTAATCTTATCCCCGTGTACAGAGTGACACTCCAGAATAAAAGATGCTGCTGAAGTCAAATAAACCTCCTCTCCTTGCTAGAGATGATGCTAATAAAAGCTGTCAAACAAAAACTGAAATAATTCCAAGAGTAAGCTTATGCAAAATGCTGATTTTCTCACATCGTGAAGTTGTTGAGCTTAACAGGGGTACCTCAGTATTTAAATTGTTGCCAAATGCTGCAGCACAAAAACTAGGTGCTAAGATATGCTTGTAAAGCAAAGGAAATGGAGTTGTTCAGTCTGGAGAAGGCTTCTGCAAGACATTACAGCGGCCTTTCAGTACCTGAAGGGGGCTGTAGGAGAGCTGGAGACGAACTTTGTACAAGGGCATGCATTGACAGGACAAGGAGAATGGCTTTCATCTGAAAGAGGGCAGGTTAAGATGGGACATTAGGACAAAATTCTTTACTGTGGGAGTGGTGAGGCACTGGAGCAGGTTGCCCAGAGAAGTTGTGGATAACTCCTCCCTGGAAGTGTTCCAAGGCCAGGCGGGAGGCTTTGAGCAGCCTGGTTTAGTGGAAGGTGTCCCACCACATGGCAGGGGGGTTGGAGTGACATGAGCTGGAAGGTCCCTTCCAGCCCAAACCATTATATTACTCCATGATTCTCTAAGAATAACCATGGCTTTCCAATGTTTCAAAATAACCAAGGGGCGAAGTCATGCAACTGAAATAAACAGAAGTAAGTGAGCTGCGTTGCATTCCCTGTTTTGTGCTGCTGGACATAAAAAGGGAAAGCATGAAAACAGTCTGTCTGAAGCAGATCAGAGTCTCTTAAAGTGTGGTTATTAAGAGAAGATCGAAGAGTTAGGCTTCTCACTTGCAGAAGCTGAAATAAATCTGGAAAAAGTCTTATAATACTAAGAGTTGAGATTTATAAAAAAAGCCCTTTCAAAATCTGAGGGGGAAAAAATCCCACAGAAAATGTTTGCCTTTGTTCTGTTAAGTAAAGGTATTGTCTGTACAGAGGAACTCCACTGCTGACATCAGCTGCTCTGTTTGATATAAATAGATGCATTTGCATCAGTTAAGACTTCTCAAGCTATGTTAGGTAAGACTGAAGAGGTGCAGCTCAATTGTGTTTTATCACTGTGAAGTAGATTTAGTGGTGGTGTTTTTATATCCCTCAGAACCAAGCGTGAGAAAGATAAGGGACAAAGAGGCAAGTCACTTACTGCTACCTTGGGTATTACCCAGTGTTGTCTGATTGCACTCAACATCCAGCAATAAATATTTGCATGTGTATTCCATGAAGCATCTTTGTACAGTTGATTTTGAAATATACTTAATGCTAAAATACATGCATCACTTTCTCTTGGTGAGGTTCTCAACTGCAGTTACAGGCTCCTGCATTACCAATATGTTTCCCTCATTTATTTGTCTTGCTAAGAACAAGTTAAAGCTCTGATCCAGCTGTAATCATCCCCTCTGCTTCTTTCATTTTTTATTTACTGTTTATCTTTTCTGGGTTACTGCTCTTCTTTCCTGGTTGATTCTCCATGCAGCCCTATTTATTCCTTGTGCTGACACAGTGGTAGTGTGATAAGGACTGGGGTGGGAGTTAGGTGAGGAGATTAAGGAGATATTTAAGGCCCTGCTGCTGGGGTAGTAGTGGACTGGGGCGGCATTCTTTCCAAATTCAGTGGTAGACTAGCCGGAAACACTGGTATGTTCTGCTCAGAAGAGCTTCTGTGAAGAAATGATCTCATCATTCCAGAGTTTCAGCAGCATTACCTGCTAAAAGATCCCTCTCAGCATCATGCCTTAGGGTCTTATTTCTTTTAATGTGGCCTGACCAGGGATCAATGTCAGGACCTTGATAACTGAATGTATCCCGAGTAAAAATTTAAAATAAAAGTTATTTAAAAGAAAGGTTATTTAGGAATACCATGGTTCACTTCCCATTACAGCCCATCTTCAGCACATCTGAAGGAGCAGCCCTGCTTGGTCACAAAGGCAGGAATGATTGACAGAGTGTTCCTTAAATTTTCACTTTGACCACGTTACCTCTTGTCCTCTGACTGAAAAAGGCAATTTTAAAGTGATCCACACAATTCTGCTGTTTTGTTGCTGCTATACTAGAGTTATTTTCACAGGATGCAGACTTCAGTCTTACTGGTCAGATTTTATTCTGCCCTACATTCCCATTTTGAGCTGTTTTGGCTTATTTTTGTTCTAGAGTTGCATCAGCTCTATGTCTTGTTTTCTAGTGTAAATACTGAATAGAGTTTCATCTTGTTTGGTCCCTCTTTTTTTTTATTGTGACTGTGGTGGAAATCAAGTCTTCCTCTGTCCCAGTCTTTCTCTTTGAGCATCTTTTTATGAGTATTGACACTGTTCTGAATACAAATGTTCTTCTATCTCTTTCCCAATTAAGACTGATGATAAATACTGCATTTCAAGCTTATGCATGATAATGCTGGAATCAGCGTTTGGAATGAAAATTTAAGAACATGTCACTTTTACTTTGATTTTCTTCTAAATTAATCTGGCTTTCGAAGATTAGTGACTCCGAGCACTCCTTTTTTGTCAGGCTATCTGAAGTACTGTCTAGGTTTAAACTCACTGTTTACAAGCTTCTGACCACAGTGCCAACATACCTAAAAAACTGAAATTTCATCTGGGATGGCACACTCTGCAACTGATACTGATTCTGTGTGAAAGATAGATATGTTAAAGAAGTAGGTTTAAAAACCAAAATACTACTTAAGCTTCAGAAGTATTGCACTTTAGTGAAGAAGTTCAGTAATTTGTCGTTTCATGTTGTGAGAGGCCTCCTCAGTCTTAGGGCTTTTAATAAAATTAATGTTCTTCTGACCCGGATGATCTTTGCAACTGTCAGTGGGTTTCTAAGTAAAACAAGAAGTGTGAATGTCAATCTGAAATCTCAGTAATAGGTGTCTGGAGATGCATCTCCTAACACGGGTTCCAAATGATGCCAGATGACTTATGCCTACTCTCTTTGCATAAAAATGAACTTAAAGACTGTAACTTTATGCTTATGAGTTCCGTGATTTTCTTTTCAGATGCAATTAGAAGCGTTCATTTGGCTTGTTTGTACACTGGGGGTGTTTAATCTATCAGCTGAGCATCTAGAGAGTTGAATTTCTTAGTGTAGCCACTCACAAACAGTGGAAGTTTTCTGGGTATTATCTGTTTTACTGGTAGATTTCTAATCTGTCCTTATTTGGATGTTTTCTTAAAATGACGAGAAGTGTTGCAACTCTTGTGATGAGCAAGTCATCCCTTTCTCTTTACTAGACTTGGGTCTGTATAGAACTGTAATAGAGAATTTTGCCATCTACTGAAACTACTTGTGTGAGCTAATGAGCAAGTGGCTCTATTTTCCTGGTCTAAAATTCTAGTTGTTTCTGCAGATTACTGGTGGAAACAGTGAATTCTGTGATCCATGCTGATTCCCTCAATTCCACTTTTGTTGTTTTTACCAATCTCTATTCATCGTAAGGCCACAGAAGCAGAGTTGTCATCGGATATGTCTTTATCATTTATTAAATCCTTTTTCTTTCAGTGTGCTTCCTGCTGGCTTAATGGCCAAAGTTACCAAACGAGTTTTGATAAGCACTAATTGAGCTTCTGGACATTTAGGCTTGTCTAGATTCTTCTTTGCACATTCTGTCACCTTATTCCTGCATTAAGTGACTTCTTGTTGCTAAAATAAACAAAGATGTAGTTGATGGTAGAGGGAAACCTCTGTCTGTCTGGACTTAGGTGCCTTGAAAAATGTATGTGTCCATTTTCAGTGTTGTGGTATAATTATAGAAATATTTGTTTTCTGATCAAATGAATGACAACATGAGACCAGTGGGTTTATACCTCTTATTATTTCATACATTTGTATGATTTTATACCTTACATATACAAATACATTTTATAGTTTATATACATTTATATACAAATACATTTTATAGTTTTAAACTTAATTAAAATTTAGTACTTTAAACTTACAGTTTTTAAACTTAATTACCTTTTAATAAGTTTGGGGTTTTTTTTTTTTAGAAAACCATGTGATTCAGCAAGGTCTTCTCTCCTTTCATAACAAAATCTGCCTTGCTAAAACTCTTTGTAAATTGAACCTTGGCAAGAGGAACATTTTTGAAAGGCACGAAGATCACCTGTAAAAGCTTATTTTTCCTTTCTAATATGTTGTGGTAATCTAAGGAGGAAAAGAACCTTTTCAAAAGCAAGCAGCTGGCTTTAAAAATGTCAGTGTATTGAATAAATTAAGGGGTTTTTTTCCTATGCTGGTAAGGTTACTATTCAAATTTTTTAAAGCTTAACGGTATTTTGAATTTACAAAAAGAAGTGGTACTTTGATTTCCCAGTTTGCATTCTTTTCAGAGTTAAGTAACCTAAACTTTCAAGAAGCAGCTTTCATTCACAGTGAAAACTCTTATTCACCACTCCCAAATTTAAAAGTTGGAAGGGAGGGATCATGAATGGTCCTGGGTGCAGGTGAGCTAAGTCTTGGTGTGAATGCACACTGGTCCCTTTGTAACAGATTTTGTAACCAGGGTAGGTTAGATACTTTCCTCAGATACTGGAAATACGGTGCTTTGTGCTCTCCTGGAGCGTTCTCTCCTTTTGAGCATATTTATATGTCCTGACTTGTCAAGTGAGTGTTTACATTCACAAGTTTTGGCATCTGATTCCTTCACACGATTTGTGGATGTACAGATGCTGTGAGAAGCTGAGACAGCTTTCACCTCTGATACATTTGAGGAGAAAAACAGAGAAGCAGAGCCAATGGAGGTAAAACAGTCTGACTTGTAGTGCAGGAGGTATAGGGCTGCTCTTTGGTGCAGTGCAGCAGCAGTGATTGAAGGGGTCTCTAAGTGGGGGAAGTAACAAAGACTGCTGGTCGAACCGCTCTCCCCTGAGCTGTGACATCTCTGAAGCACAGTCAAATAAGAGCAAATCAAGTACAGTCCCATGCAGCCACCTCATAGGTACTGACCTTCACACCTTCCAAGGTGTGTAGTTGTGGGTATCCTAGAGCCATAAAATGACTTGTGTTGGAAGGGACCTTAAAGATCATCTTGTTCCAACTACCCTGCTGTGGGCAGGAATGCCTTCCACTAGACAAAGTTGCTCAAAGCCCCATCCAGTCTGGCCTTGAACACTTTGAAGGCTGAGGCATTGTAGCGGGTTGGGTTTGTAACCGGGCGGAAACACCAATTTCGTGTAGTGGTTTGACCCAAAATACTCATTACTGCTTATCTTATGTGAGATAAGAATTAGGAGAAACACAAAGCAGGCACCAAACTTGAAAGAATATAAAGAAGTTTATTAACAGACCTAAAAGAGGGGGAAAAAAAATTATATCATACCTTCAGAACTCTCCTCCTCCCCCCGCCTTCCTCCCTTCTCCCACTGACAATGTAAAAAGACAAGCCTTGAGATGTTCAGTCTGTTTACCGCTTCCATAATAACCTTGTTCAGTCCATTTAGAAAGAGAAGTCTCTTCTTGCTCATGCTATGAAAACATTATCACAACGAGACAGCCGCCCACTTCCAAATATTGTTTCAGTCCATTTAGGAAGAGGAGTCTCTCTGCTCGCATGTGAGTCCCTTCCCCTGACTTGCAGCTTTTCCCACAACTGCTTTCGAGGGTCCACTCTTGAAGTTTTTTGGGGTACAATTTTAAGGTTGAGCCGTTCAGAAACAAGAACAGAGGCCCTTCTCCTTCCCTGGGAGCAAAGGGTCTTCCTCATCTTCATCTTTAGGACTATCTCTGGGAGCATCTCTAGGAACTGAGGTTTTCTCCTTTCCCATTTGGAGCAAAAGTCCTCATCTGGTCCATCTCTCCCTGTCCAAACTTCTCATGAAATTACAGCTGCATCAGCATCTGCCTATCTCAGGTGCTTTTGCTTACGAGTTGAACACTCCACCCCCCATATCTTCATGAAATTACAACGGGATACTCTGGTATATCATAGCTTCACAACAGACTTTCAGCTTTAAGCATCTCCTCTTTCTCTTCCCTCAGGTTTTCAGCTCTTCACAGCACTAAAAGGGTTAATCTAACCTAGGCTTTGCAGCTGGAATGTGGCTTATCGCTGTTGGTCACCTGGCCTCTGCCGGACAGCGACAGCGGTGCCGCTTTTGCTGAAATCTTGGCCGCAGTGGAGGTGGGGGGGGTGCGTTCCAAGCTGCTCTGGCTGCCCACAGCCCTGCTGGGGGGTCATCCTGGAGCCGTGGCCCGGCCCGGCCTGGCCCAAGAGGGGACTGGGCCCACTGGGCCCCGCTCGGGCCCCGCAGCCACCTGTCCCAGCGCCGGAAACGAGAGAGAGCTTGAGGGGGGGGTTTGTCTATTCTTAAGTGTGGATCGAAGAGGCGGTCACACCTTTAAGTGGCTTAAAGAATTTTCCATATTCAAACTGGCCAGCTGATAGGTTCTATCCGGTCATAGAGGAAGCTGTAAGGAGAACATCACTTCCGAGACTCAGCTTGCTAACCTATGACAGGCATCCACAGCTTCTCTGGGCAACCTGTTCCAGTGCCTCACCACCCTCACAGTAAAGAATTTCTTCCTAAAATCTAAGCCAAATCTCTCCTCTTTTAGCTTAAAACCATTCTCCCTTGTCCTATCCCTATCTGCCCATGTAAAAAGTTATTCTCCCTATTTTTATAAGCACCCTTTAAGCATTGGAATGCTGCCTTAAGGTCTCACAGCAGCCTTCTCTTTTCCAGGCTTAATAAACCCAGCTCTCAGCCATTCTTCATAGGAGAGGTGTTCATCCCTCTCATCATCTTTGTGGCCCTTCTCTGGACCCACTCTTAACAGGTCCACGTCATTATCATGCTGAGGACTCCATACCTGGTTGCAGCACTCCAGGTGGGGTCTCACCAGGGCAGAGTAGAGGGGGAGAATCGCTTCCCTCCTCCTGCCGGCCATGCTGCTTTTTTTCATGCATCCCAGGAGGTAGATGGCTGTCTGGACTGTGAGCACACATCCATGATAAACCCCAAGTCCGGCTACGTTATGCTGCTCTCAGTGGGTTCTCCCAGACTGTACTCATGCCTGGGATTGCCAGGTGCACCATCTTGTGCTTGGACTTGTTGAACTTCATGAGGTTCTTGTGAGCCAACTTCTCAAGTTTGTCCAGGTCCCTCAGGATGGTGTCCCTTCCTTCTGTTTTGTCACATGCACTCCTTGGCTTCATGTCATCTGGAAACTTGCTGAGGGTCCATTTGATCTTACTGTTGTAAGGACATAATTATCAGATGGGGATATTGATGCTCTCTGGAATAAAGTGCTGTGCTACCTCATGTTTTTCAATATACTGGATTATTTGCATATTAAAATATAAAATGAGTATTGAGCTGGAGAATTCTGTGGGGAAGGAGAGGGAGTACTAAATTAAAAAAAAAAATTCACATGCCACCAAACACTTTCTAAGAAAAGCATTGCATTTTCATGTACTGATGTGTGATTTTAAAAATAGAAGCTTCTGTTTTGGGATGGGGGGTGGTGGTGTTTGCATATATTTTTTCACTTTAATTTACCTTCGATGGGTGAATTCAAAGGCATAACTACAGTTGTGTTCCACTCTTTCAGACCAGGAAAAAACCTGAAGTTGTGCACCATGCCAGGGACAGCTAGCTGGTATTCAAGTAGGCTTTTTGAGTGAAGAGCTGCCACAAAGACAGCATGAAGTGCTGGTAGGGACTAAACCAGGACAGGACAAAGAGCCACTGTTAGTTTCCCTGAAGTCTTTAAGTGGTCAGGACTGTTGGCTGTTTGTTAGAGCACTGCATTTATCCAGACAAGTTCATAGTATATTGGAGTTGCTTCCTGTGTTCCTGAGCAGATCTGTGTTCCCATCACCAGTGTGCTGGAGGGGAGTGTTCTCTGTGCAGAGGTTTCTGAAGGCTGGAAACACCTGGGTGTTTTGGAAGGCACACCATGGACTGATCCTGGTATTGGTGTTGGACCTCTGCTGCTGGCTTCCGTGAGCAGCATCCCTCATTTGTTATGGAATTCCTGCACCTTACAGGCTGGTTTTGAGGAAGCTCCGTACTGGTCAGATGCAGCCTGACTGCCTTGTTTATGAAATAATGGTTTTTGGTTTTTTATTTTACTTTCCAGCAGTATTCCATGCACTGATTTACATATATTTTATTAAATCTCTGTGTTTGATGCAGTTCTTTGTGAGGAGGGCTTTTAATTCAAGCGTAACTGGGGAAATTTGCCAAAATGTAGTTAAGCATCGTGTCAGTGCTTCCAGAACTTCCCCAGGTGGGCTTTTACACCTTACAGCTATTAGGCAATTAACCCCAGAGCATCTTGCTGAGATAAGGTCTAGTGTCTGAAATATTTGGCCTTTTCACTATCTTTCTACCATAGCTACTCCTAATTTATGAGTGAGGGTTTGGGATTGCAGTGAACTACATATCCATATCGCTTGAGAAAAGTTTAAACTGTGAGGTCATGGCCTCTGGAGGCTGCCAGCAAATGAGAATGACAAATAGGAACATGGAATTAACACAGAGGCATGTTTTCCAGGTATATTTTCCTGCATTAAAAAAAAAGAAAAAAAGCAGGAATAAAAGAAGCTTTCAGTTTTAAGGGTTGGTGAGCCCCTCTCAGGCAAATATTTAGCCAAGGCTACAGAGTAAATGGTCATATGAATGGAAGTAGTGACCTGGTTGGAGGGGATGGGATTTGTGGGGTTTTGTTTTGGTTTTGGGGGGTTTTGTTTGTTTGTTTTGGTTTGGTTTTATTTGGGGGTTTTGGTCTGGTTTGGTTTTTGGGGTTTTGTTTGTTTGTTTGTTTGTTTTACTTTCTCCAGATGGCTGTGCAACCTTCTCACTCTTTCCCCAGTTTTTTTCTAGTGGAATAATCATGTCTGTTGAGAGACAATCATTATAAATGCTGCACAAAATCTGAACTAGTAGGTGGTGTTTCTCTGAAAACAGTACCTTTCAGGTGGTTTCAGACTTTAAATTCTAGTGTACTCTAACAACAGGTTTAACAAGATATTCTTCCTTTTGAGCATGGGTTCCAACCCTTTAACTTTTTGGAGGCCCCTTTCTTCTGTTGAGGAAATGTTTTTTTATGATGGTATGTCATGTGCTGCAGTGGAACTTTGACTGCCCAGGGGCTGTGTTGAGACTGCCAAGTCTGTGGAACTACTCATCTTGACTTTGCAGGACTGTTTTCCCTAGGGGAAAATGCAATTGTCAGGTTTATTGGACAGTGACAGATGTTTAATTTGTAAATGTCACAGCAACTTCAAGAGCTCCATGTTTGGCATATAATGCTTCAAATACTGGTTTTATGTGAGAAGACAGCTATGATGTATGGCTGGAGTTGCTGCAGTTCTGCTTCCTTTTACTTTTTGAATTCTCTTGGAGAAAATGGCCCTTAACTCTTGGCTAATAACTTGTTGCAGTTGAGGTCTGTCACATTCAAATGTTGTCTGATAGCTCCTTCATTTTCCTTGTCTTTCCATGTCACTTGCCTCCAATTTTTGGGACAGCTGCATCTCTGGTCATCCAAAAATATTGTGCTACTGCAGTCACAAGGACGTTGTGTTGGGTTTTGCAGATCATTACTCCATTCAACAGATAGGTGCTGTGTGCTCCCCTACTGGGCCAAACTCCACTTGATGTACTGAAATGCCCTCTGGTGTGAAGTAAAGTTCATTAAGCTGGGCAGCAAGTGACAATAGGCTTACATGTGACTTTTGACTGCTGTTTATAAATGTTCTTCATGGGCTATCCTTAGGACCTTACCCCAACCTACCCTAAAAATGAGTATGGGTTGTTACTTACTTGTTTGTGAAATAAATTTGTCTGACAGTTGTGTAGTGGTTAAATTCAACTGAGCTGCTAAAATTTCTAGTTGTAACTCAATGCCGGCAGCAGAAATATATGTACTAAGATTTCTCCTTGTCCAAGTCATGGAGAATCTTCACAATATCTGGTGGTAGTATATCTGTACATTTCCATGTGCATCTACTGGTCTGTATAAATTGAGTATTAGACCCCCTACTGTCTGTGTACTGTATGATTCTCCAGAGTCAAATTGTCTGCTGGTAGTCCTTAAAGCAACTGCATTTAAATATTGATTTAAAAAAATGCGATTCATGCTGTGGGAATGTTCAGTAGGGAGAGCTGCAGCCAAAGCAACAGTATCCAGCTGTGGTGTGGTTCACAGTAAAATTCTGGATTGTGGTTTTGCATTGCTTGTCACATGACCATAATAGCCTGTGAGCTGCTGAAAAATGACTAATTCCTGCATTTGAGGTGAAGGAAGAAAGAGAAAATGTGAGCAAACCTGTAATTTTTCCAAGTGCTGCAGTTGCTGTATCTGATATGTTAGTGCAACTTCTTTGTTGTCTCACCACAGATAAATTCTGAGGAGCATGTTGACACAGCTGATCAGGAGACAGTCTCCTGGGATCGCAGTATTCCTGAAGACATAAAGCAAAAAATACAGCCTAAAGAGGTGCCAGCAGAAAGTGTCACTGTCTGGATCGATCCATTAGATGCTACACAAGAATACACAGGTAGCTGATTCTTGTTGACAAATCATGTGTGTAATTCTGATGTTTGCCTTTTACCCTGGAGACAAAATAGTAAGTACCTAAAATGACGTCTCTTGTTAAAGTGTCTTATGTCAAAGCTATTTGTGATTTAATTGAACAAATTGCATAATGAAATCTCTGTGGTTCTTAAATTACAACATTTATATATTTCAACTCTGAAATTACTTTGGTATCCTTGCAGCTAAGTAATTGCCATAATAAATGGTGACTGTCAATTATGGATTGTACTGGAATTTCATGTTTCTTTATTTCAGTCATTACTGTGACAACATTAAGTATCTTATATTTTCAGTTTTGCTTATTTAAGGGAAATGCTAAGTAAATATCCTATTTAACTTGATATAAGAAAATTTGTGTTGTCATTTTTCAAAAAAGCATGCATAATTCAGTCTTCCCCCTTTTCCAATGTTTTTGGATGTCACATAAGCAGTTCAAGGCAATCCAACTAAAATCCTTGCTGATAAGTACTAAGGAACAACTGAAAAAATGGGATTGTTTTGGTGACTATTTCATTGATACAATTATCCTTTCCAGTGAATCTTCTTTGGGTTTTTAATTACCATTTTTGAACTGATAGAGAATACGAGGTGAGGCAGAGAAGGGAGAATGCAGGGGCACAGATTTCCATGAAAACATGTGTTGCATAAGACACAGGTGTTAGCATTAGATCTGGTGGCAGTATAGGTTACATCTACTGAACAGGAAAAATTGCTGGAAAGCTGAAAAGTCTTTAAAGTCTTTTGAAAACTGAAAGGTTATTTGAAGATACATCAAAGTTACATAACTGTAAAGAGGCAGAATGTAAACTGGTCTTCAGAGAACAATCTGAATCATCTCCTGTCTGTTTTCCTTTTGTGTTCTGACATCTGATTGTAAACTTGCTCACTTTGTTGTTTTGTCCACAGAGGATCTTCGACAGTACGTCACAACGATGGTTTGTGTGGCTGTAAATGGTAAACCAGTAATAGGAGTGATACACAAGCCCTTCTCATCATATACAGGTACCTTCATGCCTTCACATATTTCCATCATGGTCAGTCATAGTGTTAATCAAAATTTGGTGTTTCAGGGGACATCTGTAGGTATAAATGAGAAAATAGTACTGGGGCAAAAGGGCACTTCAGACCTCACAATTAGAGCTGCAGATGTGTTCTGTGCTGTGAAACCACAAAGGAAAATGCTGCCCTTGTTCAACCTAAAAATTATGCATTTAGAACAAACTAACTGAAAATATGTTTAAGAGCTAAGATCTCTTCAATCAGAGTGCTTATAGCAAACAAAAAAAAAGTTAAACCTGCAAATACCGATCAGTTTCATGTGTGCTTTTAGTCTTTAGCAAAAAAGAGTACTTTTCTCATTTAGCAGAATAACTTGGGTCTGTGATAAATATACCCAGGACCTGCTGTTTATTCAGTGTGAATAAAAAAAGATTGAATTAAGATCTTAATGGCAACTCTTTGTATGTAACAGGCAAGACTGTCTAGCATAGCCTTATTGATTATCTGACATGCTTTAATGGCACAACTGTGAAGTAATTAATTCTTTAGTATTAATGATGTATCAGCAAGCATTGCTGCAAGTTTGTCAATTTGCATGCACTTCTGAAAGCTTCAAAGCAGTTTAAGTATTCATGGCTTACTGTGTACTTAAAACAGGAATTTCTGTTTACATTTTCTCTTAGGCAATACTGACCTCTAGAGTGCTGAAGTTCTGCAGTAGCTCTGGCACAAAAACTAAGTCTAAATAAAGGCATTTTGTATTTGTTCTCCTTTTTTGGCCCGCTGAACACTCAACATTTTGTGCTAAATATTTTGCTGTCTATAAATATGAGTTTAATTACCAGTCACTTAAGTATGTGATATATTTGAATATGCTTCAAGAATCTTGGAGGTTTTGGAACATAGTTTTTTTAGGTATCAATACCCATCTCAAGAAATGGGGTTTTAGCATTGCAATGTTGAGAATTTCTCTGCTTTAATAATAGTGAAGTGTGCAATGTTCAGACAAGAAATCAGATGAGATGCAATGAATTCTGTGTGACAAGTATTCATTTTCCAAGCTGGAAATACCAATATGTTTTGAGTCAGATTGTTCCTAATACTACCACACAAATACAGAGCAATAAAGGGCAGTCAGCATTGTTATTACACACAGCTCAGTCTGTTGCCAAACAACCTGGCTCTCTACTGAGATGAAATTGCTGGGTAGTTTACTAAGTAAATGTCAGATTAATGGTTAGGGGATGCCACCTACCAAGCCTGGCTTTGAACATCATGATGAAACAAGTGGGAAGTTGTGTATTCTAAATGCAGTTGTCTGAAGCACAACATCAAATATCTTTCTTTGTAGCACTATCCTCCTGAGCTATTTCCTTCCTTAGCATTAGTATCCTTCTGAACAAAATGACTCCATAGCATTTTTGGTATCTGCTTTAAAGGGTAGTGGGGCTTTTTGTTCTTACATAAAAACATTTTTTGAGGAAATTTCTGATGAGGAGATATCCTTTTAACTTTGGTTAAAAGGTTTCCAATTGCAAGTTCTGAATATTAACTACTTGGGATTTTTCCCTCTTACTCTGTTCTTTGGAAGTATCACACAAGAACAGTCAGGCTTGGGATAATGGCATATGCACCAATGTGTGTGTGGCCTGTTTGTCTTCCCTTGTGTGCACATGTGGATATGCACCGCATCCTCTGTCAGCCCTAATTTTCTCTGTTACAGTAGTGAGAGATATTAAGTCAGAGGTATCGATTACATATTCTTAGATAAGTACCCTTTTATCTTCACACTTAACAGAGATTGGTTTTTGTTAATCTTAGCAGAATTTTTGTTTCTCTTGTAGCCTGGGCAATGGTGGATGGTGGGTCAAATGTAAAAGCTCGTTCCTCCTACAATGAGAAGACTCCAAGGATTATTGTGTCCCGCTCCCATGCAGGAAAAGTTGAGCAGGTTGCACGGCAGACATTTGGAAATAAAACTGTGATAATCCCCGCTGGTGGAGCAGGTTTGGTTCTTTAAGCATCCTATCCAGTTTATTGCTTCTGAATGTTTTAATGGTGCAGCTGTTACTAGGCAAAAGGATGTAACTGTGGTGCCTCCTCTTTTTCCTCTTGCTTTTTCATCTTCACATCACTGAAAGCAAGTGCTTGACCCTAGGGACACAGTTTTTCCTGTGTTTGGGAACCTGCATGCAAACTTGGTTCAGACTTCAGGCTGTTCACAAGTCAGTATGTTACTGAAACTAGGCCTGGGCCAGCAGTGTTGTTGTGGTCCTTTCATTGAAACATGCTGATATATGTTCACTTAAGGCACTGATGCCTCAGTGGGAGAGAAAGGGTTGTGTGACCACAGGCAGAATCATGGAAGAGAATCTGTTGGTTGTTAGCTGATAGTATGGTTGATTAAAAAAAAATTAAGAAAAAAGCCATTAAAGTTTGGTACTATTTATTGCATTTATGTCAAAAGAGAAAATTAGTGTCACTAAAGTCCATTTTTATCTGCCTCATACTCATTGAAGGAAGTTTTAGAATACTTTTTACTTATGTGATGTTCTTGTGCATGTTACTGACAGAATGTAAATGTGAGGCACTAGTGTAAAGCGGCAGAAGTTTTAAAGTCCCAGAAAGGCCATGTAAAATTTTATTTTTACAGAAATGTATCTTTCTGTGTCTTTAATACGAAAAGCCAGAGCTCCCTTACAGATTTTTTAGTCAAGAAGGTCTTGCATTGCTTCTTTAGATAATGAATCTAAATGACAAAGAAAGGGAAAGTGTAGCTAATTATAGCAGCTCTTGTCCAGGGCTTGACTCTGTTTAAGAAGATAAAGAAATTAACAGATTAATGAAACAAGAATATTGGTCAAAGAGTTGAAAAACTCAAAAAATTCCATGAAAGAAAGAACACTTTTTGAGCAATTACTTTGTGCTGCATAATGAATAATAAAGGACTGCTTTGTTTTATTAAAGAGTGGTGTATACATCTTCCTTGTATTGTAATAAAAAGCCAGGGAGAAAAAGATAGACTTGAGCAGGGGGTCCGATGCTGGTCAGCACTGGTGTGCCACGACCTTCCTAGAGAGTGTCCTACAAAGAGCAACTCTTCGCGGAGTGATGGCAGGCCTCCCTGGGCAGCAGGTGATCTCAGCAAGTGTAGCAACTTCTCTGCTACAAGTGATTCCAGCTCTTGTGATTCAGCTCTTTGTGAAATCACCCAAGGCGAACTCGGGGACCGAGAGGCAGGAGCCTCGTTTGGCAATTCCACAGAGGTAGCTTTTATTGTCCAGCAGCCCCTGTGAAGGGGAGGCCAGGGACAAGGCTCCCTCTTGAGGGGCAGAAACAGGGGCCTTTTATGGGAAAGGCAGGGGGTGGGGTAGAAACCAATTAGCCAACTGGGTACAGGCTATTACCATATAGAAACAAGACATGCTGGGGGTGGTCACTTTGTCACCATGATCCGAGGAAGGTTGCTTATCTCTGGGGGGAGTCTTTTTGCCCTCAAGCCTCTCTCCTCCAAGGGAGTGCAGAGGGCTCTTGTGCCAAGGGCTCACAGCCCCTGCACATAAGCATGATACAGGGATTGAGAAATGAGTGAATAAACCTAAGAGCAGAACTATATTTTAGTTTCTGGTCTTGTTCTTTTAATGCGTTTCAACAGGAAAGCTTGGTTTAATTTTTTTTGTTTACCTCTGCCTATTTCTTCTAGGCTATAAAGTGTTGGCCCTCCTTGATGTGCCTGAAAAGAATCAAGAAGAAGCTGATGTGTATATCCATGTCACCTACATTAAGAAATGGGACATATGTGCTGGAAATGCAGTGTTGAGAGCGTTGGGTGGCCATATGACTACCCTGACTGGTGAAGAAATTAGTTACACTGGCTCAGATGGCAATGAAGGAGGACTTATAGCCAGTATCAACATGAACCATAAAGCACTAATTGAAAGACTTCCAGATCTGGAAAAAACGTCACACAAATAAACATGACTGATGGAGACGTACAAGTTGTGCTTTTGGAGCCTCCAGATGCTCTGTCTGAAGAAGCAGCCGTGAAAACCTGCTAGAAAAGATGCACAGCAAAGCAAAGCAGTTTGGTGTGGGTTTGGGGACTATATTTTGCATTGGGTTTTATCAGTGGTGGTATTTAAAAAGAATAAAATAATAATAATCAGAAGTAGGAAGGGGACCGATGGTCTCACACATCAGTTTCCATGTTTTATTTTTTTCAGACTGTTTTCATGCAGTTCTTATACTCAAGGTGCGTTTACCATATATATTGGGGAACATAGGTAAACTAAAGAAAAATCCAAATTTTTTCATAAAATAACTTGAGTATTTCTCACAGGAGTCTCTTGAAATCTTTTACATCTTACTGTAGTTTTAGCAATTCCATAATAAATTAGGTAGGAAAAAAAGCTTGATTTATATAGGGATCTGATAACTGTAAACAGTCTATCAGGAATCATGACCTCGTGTTTTGTATCCCCTGAATGGAAAGCACAAGAAGGTTGATTCAAATCTATATGCAGCAACAGATTATCTTTGACAGTGTGGCACTCTTTCTGCTTTTTAAGAGAAAAAAAGAAATGTTCTGTATTATTTTGACTTCTTTCCTGAAGATGTAAACCAGTTTTGGTTCAGGTGGGTTGTGAATATCGGTGTTTTATTAATCAGTGTAATTATTTCCTTATACCTTTTTAAAAGAAGGCAGCATTTCCTTGTATAGTTTTTAGCAGTTACTTCTTGTCCTTGATTTCTGCAAACAGTGTTGAAGATGCATGCTAAATTTTTCTCTAATGCTTGTTCATCATGTGGTGTTTGTGCCTATAGAAGCAGCCTCTTCCTTCATTACCTTCAGTTATTTTGTTTGTTTGGGTTTTCTTTCCATTGGACAGAGGGAATGAGTTTATCAGAAATAGTAGGTTGACTGGTTATTTCCATTTCCAACACAAGATACAAACTACCAATTTTTCTACAACCCCAGGAATAGCTTTGTCATTTTAGCTTGCGGCGCACTCTTTTCTGCAGAAAGCTCTTCAGCCATTCCAAACAGCTTGTGCTTATTTGGTTTGTGGTAATTTACAGAGAGAGAGAGACCATTTGAATTTGAATCTGCTTAAGCAAGTTTGAAGAACATGTGGCACTTGAAGTACAGCAGGGTCTGCAAAACTTTACTGAAAAATGTTCTTTGCAATCCAGTACGTAGAGAACAGAACGTGGGTCCTTTGATATCAACTGACAGTTTGTTGTACCTCTGTCTCCAAACATGTAGCCATCTGCATTGTTGTTCTCTGCATCCCCCCCAAGGGTTTCAGAAGGTTCAAATATACCTGTTATTTGAATTATCAGAAAATAAGCTGCCCATCTGTCCTCAAGAATGCTAAAATTCTTAGTTACCATAAGATCTTTTCTGTTCAAAGTTTATTCAATGTAGACCTGCGCTGCCTGATCAAAACCCTTAATTCTTTAACTTCTTTCATACTGTTAATGAGACCTGCTCTTCTGATTAAAAAGAAGTTTTTCTCCTTAGGTCAGTAGTGGAGAATGTTTAGATACTGCTTTCAACTTCTAGCTGAAGTTCACATTTCCGAAAGACCTCCCAGATGTTGCATAACTACAGATACAGACTTCTATTTCTTGAACTCACTGGCAAAGGAGACTGAAGCTTAGTCCTGTGAGCCTTTTGGTGCAGATAGTTTTTGGAGAACTTCTTTTCCAACATGGACACTATTGCTGCTCTTTGAAAATAACTTTGACACATGTAGATAATTCACAAAGCAATTTAACTTTCAATTCTTAAATTTAATAAATGCTGTATGCTATGACAAATAAGTGATCATGCCCTTTTTAAAAAGGATCTGATCTATTTCAGAAACTTGTTGAGCTTTCAAACTTCAGTGAAAAATAAAAATAACATTTATCAAGGTTTCAGTAATATTTTACAAGAAGACTGCAGCTTTTTGAGACTGATTTTAATGTCTTAAAGGCTAGTTTTTTTTAAAGAAAGCTCTTCTTATATTTATTTGTTAGAGAACATGGATTAAAATTTAAATATGAAAAATAACTGTAGTTAGCCTAGTATAAAAACCTGATTGTGTCACAGAGATCAAATGCACAATATTTAAATGGGCAATTAAGATAAAATGTTGCCGTTTTAGAACCAGCTTGAAATCTTAGGTAAACATACTTTATGAAAATGGGACTGCTTTTATTTTGGGGAATGCTTCTATCACTTCCTTGCATAAGCTGTGATCAGACTTTCTTTATGGGAAATGAAAAATGTACAAGGGCTTATTTGTATCTTAGTTGAAGGCATAGAATAGTGAACAAAAGTATTTCCATAAGTTATTTTTTCTTAAGAAAATGAGGTACCTTAGGAAAAGCCCTCTTATCCTTCCTCCCTCATGCTGGCTAAAATGCCTAGCCTTCCATTAGGAAGACTTGTGCTTGTTTAGACACATTAATATCCTAAATTGCTTTGTTGCAGTGGATCACAATGTTCAGTACCTTTCAAAGGGGACCATTATTGGCCTAATCTCACTCCTGATGAAACTGAGGCGGTGAGAGTGTGCTGCCCAGTTAATTACTCGTAGAGCCTGAGCTCGTAGAGCTTTCCCACAGTTGAGGGCCAAGGTAGTGCTTGTGATCTCCTGGTGTAATTTAAAGAGCAGCTGCTTTGGTGTGAGAACAGGTGAGCAGCTGGTGAGTATCAGTTTCAGATGTCATTTTGCAATAAATGTAACTCTTATGCAGACCAGCAAGTATTCACAAGTGCTTGCTTAGTGCACACGTCTCAGTGCACTTTGTTTGTACAGTGTTAACACTCAGTATATCATTTCTTTGACTGTGTTTACACTCCATTCTAAAACGTTCTGCTGTTCTGGCTTAAATATTTGTTTGGTTTCATCAGTGTGGATGTGACTTAACCTTATGCCCAGAGAGGTAGGAAATCATACCATACCCACATCTCACTGCTGGGCTACAACAGTGTTCTTTACATCTTAGCATTTTCCACATAAAGCTGTCACACACCATTTTTAGAGATGCTACTTAAAACAATTGCATGTTGTAGGTGGGTCCTACAAAAGTATATGTTTTTTAAAGATTTTAATTAAAAAAAAAAAAAGTATCATTCTAGCTCCAAATAAAGGGATTAAGAGAATGTATTATTTTAGCATTGGTTTTCCAATGGTGGATTTTTTTGAGTGGCTATTATGATTAAGGTAGTTGCAAGTGAAATTATTCTAAAACTGTATGTATTTTTTCTTTTTCATTCTGCTAAAAAGAGTGTATGGTAGCATAGATAATACCTGGTACTGTACCAAGAGTCCTAGCTTTCATTCCTTGAATGAATGTTTTTTAAATAAATGGACACAGAAATAAATGGGTTGAATATTGTATTTAACTGGTTTTGAGATTAACTTGTTTGCCAGACTTTTACAGATGGATTTAAGAGTTATTTGTTCTGATCTACAGAGCATGTAATGACAATGAAAATACTTAGTAGATATGGCTTACTTGGATAGTGAATTAACCATACAGGTGAAGCTGCAAAATCATCTAGTGATATTTTTTCATACATTTACTTTTACTCCATGGTTGTTAGAGGGGGCATGTTTTCTAATTGGCTTCAGGTGTGAGAAAAGGTTTGATTTTTTTTTTTTTTTTTTTAATTATTTAATTTTTTTTAATGGCCAGTGGCTGGAGATCAGGGGTGGGGAGGGGAGTCAGTACTGGAGTTCATCTCTGCTTTTTTATTTATAAATAAGTGTATTCCAATGTCTTTGTAGCATCCTGTTATCTGTTGGAGTTCTACAACAGTGGTGCAGTATTGTATAATTCTAATTTAATGTGTAAAACAAGGAGTGCACATCTCCCAAGAGCTGTGCAGTGAGAAGTGACTAAGTGTTGCTCTGGGCCTCTGCTGTGTTATGCCAGCAGAGAATGGCTGCTTCGTTGTCTCATGGATGTCATTCCAGTAGCAGTTTCTTTCATAGAAAACTGCTTTTCTAGGCTACTCTCCAGTTATGCCCAACCTCTTTGTAGATCTGTTTTCTGAAGTAAACTAGAGTAGTGGAAAGAATCAGATGGCTGTGCTGGAAAAGTTACAACAGAGGACACTTACTTCTGTTTCTTTATTTTTAAATTGCATTGATTGTTTAATTTCTCTTGTCTTTCAGGGGTTAGATAATGATACAGATAAGATTCAATGGACCACAAATAAATGGCTGTGGGATTTTAAGCCCAAGCAAGAGGAGGGCAGGAAGGATTGCGTCAGGCCACTCATGCTGAGCCTTTCTTCAGTGTTTTAGTGGTTTAGGCCCTTTCACGCAAACAGTTACAGATTTGATTTTGCCAAAATATCATTGATAGTCTTATCTTCTAATCTGCTGTCCTCGGTGAAACTGCACTATAGCCACTTCACTGTAATGTAACTCACTGAGACAAGAATATGGTAGCTCCAAGGACTCAGTTGCTTGAATTGTGAACCGCAACTTCTGTATGGCATCTCTTGCAGTGATGTCCTAGTACCTGCTGTGAGTGTCTTCCCACCCCACAAGGAGGTCATGCACCCACGTTTCATACTGAGAATCTGTTTTAGCCTTATACGCCGTGGTTTTCAGATGCCACATCAGCTCTTTCAGCTCTTCTGTGAGAAGTGCTCATCCAGTTTCCTTCTGAGGCTCCCTCTGGAGCCAGTAATTAATGGCCACTTTTCCCTCTTTGCTCTTCCTCTCTGTTCCCTTCTGATCCTTGATCCTTTCTTAGTCGATGTGGACAAGAAAAATGAGAGATCAGAGGTGAAAACAGTCCCAGAATGAGAGCCCCAGCAGTCAACTATCCAATTTATCCTGAAACTGTTAATGTTTAGGACTAAAGTCTAAGGTACTGACTGTTTCTACCACAAGTGCAATAGTTGCCAACAAAATAGTTGGAATGTGGAGAAGTTAATGCAGTTAGGGGTACTGAACATACAGAAAAGATGCAGGTGGACTAAGGAGAAATTAAACACCCAAAAAGAAGGAGAAAACGGTTTTTCAGTATAATGTTGCAAGCATTTGGCATTTGTGGCCCCTCTGGGTGCAGAGCTTCATTGCTTATGAAAGAGGCTGCATTGGCCCTCTGTGAAAGGCCTGATTTTGTTGAACTCAATAGCAGTATTCCCACTGAACTCAATGTGAGCAGAACCAAGCCAGATAAAACAGGAACAGTAAATTAAGCTAAATTCTGAAAAGCTCAACTTCTTTCAGGAGAGCAAACAACCTGAGTTGTGTTAAAAGTTGCCTCTGACAGCTTCAGTCTACATTTGGAAATGTCATCCCACTGTCTCAAGGTTCTAAGTCTTTCAGGTTTTTGTTATAGTCTACAGGTAACATTGTTTTCTACCCCAGTTGTTCCTTATTTGTAATTCACATTTCATTTTTTCTCTCCAAAGGATCAGCAACACTCCAGCATTTTTCCTGTTATCCCACCAAATTGTATTAGCATTTTCCAATTGTGTGCCAAATTGAAATAACAATTCTATAAATAAATTCTCCAAAAATACTGATCTCTGAGGGTGTTTTTCTATATTTTGTCTTTCTGGAGGGTATTTATTGTTTCTTTGTGCTCCAGATACTATTTTTTTTTTACAGTAATGCATGCCATGTTGCTTCAGTTGTGCTCTGCCCGTCATGTGTGTGAGACTTCCTGCCTGAGGAGTTATTGATAAGTCCAGCCAAGTTTATGATAAGTATAGTTCAAGATCCCTGGTTTTGTTTTCATACCTGTGTTGGTGTAAAAGTCAGTCAGTTTGTGAAAGTGAGTGCTTAGAAATCCCCTTAGAAAAAAGAGATTAGAAAAGATAGTATTGCTCTTTGGATCTGAAGAAGTTTTCCTTCCAACATCATTTCCACATCTCTTCCTAATTGTGTGACTTCATTCTGCTCAAGTCTCTTGTCTCCATGAGAATAGTAGTCGCAGGGTAGTAACTACCATTATTTGCCCTTATTCTATTAATGCCCCACTCTTCATAAGTGAAACCATGGAGCAAGTTGAAAGATCCTTTAATGTCCCATAACAATATGGCATTTTGGGCTGTTCTTGGATGCAGCTTCAAATATGTTTCTTCTCACGCCTACCGATGTGTGCAAGACTGGGTGTACAATGAAATTGTCTGTCATCCTGGACTTAGGCAACACATGCCACAGAGCTGTACACAGATGTTCTGAAAACCCTTGATCATACGTGATCTAACAAGACAAGGAAATTGGAGTCTGTTGCAATGCTCTGAAATGCATCTTCAGAGGAGATGCAACCCAGAGGAGGCAGGGTTCTTTCCAGCTTGCAAAGCGAGGAAGTGCATGTCTGTGTGCATGTGGTGCATGGCTTGTTGAAAACAGTTGTATGCTTTGGGAAGCCTGAATGGTCCAGTTAGAGGCAAATGTGTGCTCTTTGCTGTCAGCCATTTACATGAGGCTCTCAAACGTGCCTTTGTCACACCTGATCTATCATGTCCTATCCTAGGGCCAGAGTTTTGCAGGTTTCGTTATTTAGAGCAGTGTGAAAGGTAATGTGTAAGACTACAAAAACTATACAGCCCATGGTGACATCCTGCTCCTTAACAACATAAACCAAATTTATGGCTCCCGTTTGTCTGTTGGGTCAGCTTCTTGCATATATTGTGTTCCACACCTTCTTGGTTTTGTTTATTCTCTTCAGACAATCATGCTGTCCATATGCAATTCCTAATTGTGAGCTAAGCTTGTTGAAAATGCAGTAAGTTTAGTTTATGTTGTGCGTGCCTGAGAGCACTTGTATGTTTCTTTCTTTGTACAGTAGTAAGACTGTCCTGAGTAGCCTTCTCATCTCTTGGCACACTGGCACCCTGAGCACTAAGTCTAGTCAGAGAATATTCTGAGCTGGAAGGGGCCCACAAAGATCATTGAGTCCAGCTCTTAAGTGAATGGCCCATACAGGGATCAAACCCACAACCTTGGCATCATTTGCAGAGCTGTGCTCTAACCAGCTGAGCTGAAGGCTTTTCAGTCGCTAAAAGCCCTCCTACTCCAAATGTAATTTCATTTGTGTTGCTACAATAATTAAACTGTTTTTCAGGATAATGCTGCACAGCACTGTTTTGACTTGGTCTGGACCCTAACTGAGTTGCTTAAAGGTATTCTAGGAGTCTGTCAGTCAAAGAGGATTTCTGATCCCCAGGCAAAGGGCTGAACTTCTGCTGCAGAGAATGGAAGTTTGATCTGGCACCAGCAGTGGGTACGGAAGCAGAGATTGTACAGTCGGGAAGCTGGGAAGGGGCTGTGGGAATGCTTTGCAATCAGGGCAGTCAAAATAGTGTCTTCGCATCATCTCTGCTGTAGGCCCTTTACCTGTCATGCCCCTTAAGTAAAAAGACTCCAAATTACAGGAATTCTTCCAAATTAAGTGCTGTGATCTAAATGAAAAGCACAACAAGCATTGTGCTAAGAGATAATAATTCTGTTAGGGTATGCACAGAGGTGAAACTATACCAATTTGGCTTTTACATTTTAAAACTGCTCATTTTTCTTCCAAAGGGATGTATTCATTGTAGAATTAAGGATGTGTCAAGTTTGCAGTCCTCTCAGCTGAACTCCAGCTGGGCTGGGTGGGTATGGGGCGTTTGTATTGCAGAGGGCCAATAACATCATGCACATTCTACTTCTGCAAGGGGATAGTGTTCAACTAAAATAAATAAAGCAGATAAAATATATTTGAAATCCGTACTAGGGGAAAGGCAAGTGCTTTAACCTGCTTCCCATAATATTCTGGAATCTTAATACCTGAACCTGTTGGAAATATTTGTATCAGCAGTAAAGATTTTAGTTATGTTAGCAAAAATAAAGTATTTCTTGTATATAAAATTTTCTACTGAAACTGAACTGAATGAACCCAGATCTCCTTGCTATTCTGATAAGATCCTAATCTTCTCTTACAAAAACAGTTTTATGCAGGTGCAACAATGGCTTTTGGAACCCAAATTGCTCTCCATCCTAATTTAGATCAAGAACACTATGTATGGCAGAAAAGCTTTTAGGGCTGTCACTGGGATCTCTAAAGGGCTTGGAACAGGGGGGAGCAGAGGCCAGTAGAGGGCTCTGTCTTTTCATGAATACCCTGAAGAGCCAAAAAATCTCGGTGGCTATGAGTTTACATGGCTGTTTCATTTTTTACAAAGCAGAGTCTTTCACCATTTTTTTTCCTCACTTGTGACGTGACTTCAGCTAAGAGGGCACAATTGATCCAATTAGATCTTCCTTCAAGATAGCAAAGAACAGGTTTCTTTTCTGGCCTTTCTTCCACGAGAGCAATTGTAACCGTCTTTATCTGGAAATGTTACATCTTGAAGCAGCTCCATCATACCTTTCCAGGCTCTTTTGGGCTATTGTGCCAGCAAGAACACATTAATTGTAAACACACTAATATTTTACCAGCTTCTTGCTACTGAAGTTGTTTGGAGTTTATTTTTCTTATCTCTGTCACTGGAATTGTTTTCCTTTGTGCTCATTTCTCATATGGAGGAAAAAAAAGAAGTCATTTTCCCTTTCACCCTTTTGCAGGAAGCTTGCTGTGCTTTCCTCCACAATTGTCTTTCATTAAAAATGTGATATTATTGCTTTGCATTGCCTTTAATTTGCACGGCATGGACTTCTACTGACTGTCACCTCCAGGCCCTGTGGAACAGAGAAAAAAAGAAAGATCCATGTGCCCCATGCTCCAGCTGCCCAGCTAAAGCAGGTGTGCATTGTTCTACACAGATGCTCATTTAGTCAAACCTGAGGCAAGATGAGAGAGAAGTGGCTCTGAAAAACATCCATTTGCTGCAACCCAAACTTCATTCTCCCACCAGGATTGTTGCTCCCCTGGTGAAAGCCAACGTAGAAGTGTCTTTGCCTGCCAGGGGGATGGTGCAGATACCAGAAAGTCTAACAACAACAGCAGAAAAAAGAGCTGGGGAAAGATAGGCATCCTAATTTTAAACAGCTAATTTGGGAGTTGTCATTTATGTGTGCAAGTAATTCCTTCTGTTAATTATAGATGGCTACATATTTAAGTGCAATACTTAAAATGTGAAAATGAAGTTCCTTAGCTACTTTGCGAGATGAAAGGGAATTAAGAAGAGAAAGCTAGTGTTAAGAAAAAGGAAAGGAAAGGAAAGGAAAGGAAAGGAAAGGAAAGGAAAGGAAAGGAAAGGAAAGGAAAGGAAAGGAAAGGAAAGGAAAGGAAAGGAAAGGAAAGGAAAGGAAAGGAAAGGAAAGGAAAGGAAAGGAAAGGAAAAAGGAAAAGGAAAAAGGAAAAGGAAAAAGGAAAAGGAAAAAGGAAAAGGAAAAGGAAAAAGGAAAAAGGAAAAGGAAAAAGGAAAAGGAAAAAGGAAAAGGAAAAAGGAAAAGGAAAAAGGAAAAGGAAAAAGGAAAAGGAAAAAGGAAAAGGAAAAAGGAAAAGGAAAAAGGAAAAGGAAAAAGGAAAAGGAAAAAGGAAAAGGAAAAAGGAAAAGGAAAAAGGAAAAGGAAAAGCTGTTTGTTTGCACAGCTATCCTCACTACAAATTGAAATGCTTTGAATCACTGAGACTTTCTTGGTCCATGTTCATCACAGGTACTTTCTGCAGTGCAGTGTCTCTGCTTCAGGACTTGGCTGAGTTTTGCTGTGTGTCTGGGGGTGGGCTGAGGGTGGTGGTTCATTGTCTCATGCATTGGCTGGGGTCATCAGAGGCAAGGTCATCTGCAAATTTGCTGAGGGTGCACTCAACCCCACTGTGCCACTGATGAAGGTATTGAACAGCACTGGTCTCAATGTGGGCCCCTGAAGGACATCACTCCTCACCAAACTCAATCGGACTTCTGCCCTCTGGATGGGACCATCCAGCCAATTCCTCATCCACTGAGCAGTCCAACCAGCAATTCCATACTTCTCCAGCTTAGAGAGAAGGATGATGTGGGGAACTCAAGTGTTCCAAGTGTCAAAGGTCACGCAAATCAAATATTTAGTCTGAAAATTTCATATCAAAATGACATGAAAAATCATGATGATGACATATTGACAGCCAAGAAGAAAATTTCTATCACTGGTATTTAATAAATCTTACTTTTAAGCCAAAATGGTAAAATTGCTTAGATTAGTTACTTAGGTTTTGGTTTGGTTTTTTTTCTTTTGTTTGTTGTGGTTATTTACAAGCTAACATCTATGTAAGACCGAAATGAATTAAAAATACAAAGTTCATTCTTTTATGCTTCAGTATTTCAGTATTATATTGCAAATGCCTAACAGACAAAACGCAGGGAGTTTGCTTGGAATGGTAATGAACAATTAATACTTCAAAGATGTTTTCAGTGTTGGAGAACCCCCTCATCTGCGTTTGTCTGCCATGCCCTAGTTTGTGAGTGACACTATTGAAAAATGGGACAAATAATGTAAGAAAAGATTTTCAGGATCAACAGTGCAGTCTTTTCAACATCTCTAGAAATATTTTTCTCTTAATGGGAGAACTTTTTATTTCACTATACTGAATATTAAAATTCTTGACAGTAACAGACTGTTCCTGTGTCCTCCCTTTTTAAGCTATCAAGGGATTTGGGGTTTTCTTTACATTTTCAAAGACAGAGATCTGAGCAATATTACAAATATCATATTCTTTGCCTTAAGACTTCAACCTTCACAAGTGTGGAATAAAAATGGCAAGGGACTACCTCAGATCAATATTATCATATGCTTCTGGTTTTAAGTGGTTCATTGTAGTAATCCTTCTCCTATGTCACCATTATGGTGCCCTTAGTTACAGAGTGGCCAGAACATCTGAGGCTCTTCAGATGATGAATTACATCCATTTCCTGCTGCTTCAGTACAGCCATTTTTCCCTAAAAGTTTTGAGCATTAGCCAAAGGGCATAACTGTATTACTGTAGGTAGAAATTCAGATCATCCTCTCTGTAAGGACCTGAGGTGGACTCAGACTCTGTTTCTCCTTGCAGCCCTTATACAGAAACTCTTGATATTTACACAGGTGACAGTAGTTTTGTCTCAGCAGTTTTTTACGTCTTGAAGACTCTCCAAAACATTTTATGATGGGGTTTGACTTAAATCCAAACGGCATTATTCAGCTGATTACTACAATGGAAGGGTTTGTGAGTGCTTAATCAGAACTGTAAATACTTGAGTGCTTTGAAAACCCTTCCAGGGTGAATTCCCACAGAATTCCCTCATAAGAAAACTCAGGATGGGAATTTAAAGGAAAACTAAATCATGAAGTTCTAGTTTTTGTCTCAGATGTATGACTGGTTTTTGGCAAGAAAAAACTTTTGAATTTACCTTTGTGTGGATGCTAGAATAGGTATATTTCTGACCAGTTTTTGTCAATAAAGATATTAGATATCTGAAACTTCAGAGACAATGCTGCTTTTCTATTTTCTCTTAGAGCCCTTGGTTGGCTCCAAATACACAAAGTATAAAAAGGAAAAGGAACAAGTCTGCGGAACAATTTCTGCAATGGTGGAAGAAGATTTGAAGACAAAATCTGGTTTCAATTTCTCTCTTGTTATAAGGCATTAAATGATTTATAGCTGATCTAAAAATCGAAACCTTTCCAAATTGCCACTTCCTTTCTTTCCTTCTCAGTTCATGGTACATGACTGCGTCCTAGTCAAGCAGAAACTTGTGCTGGGAGATTAACTAGGAGAGGATTGGGCTGATGTTAGGTGAATTTGAGCAGTTCAAGGAACTTTCAGCACCTCTGTGCTATAGAAAGTAGAAGTAGAGGCAGGAGTGCATTTATCTAGAGGTACAGAGTGTCCTCCACTTTGCACTGAAAGGGCTAAATTGTAGGGAATTAGCAACTATTCCTCTTTGGGCTATATGTCTGGAGTCTGGGAAAGATTTGGTTTGTGAGCTCATAGAACAATTTGTTCTCCCCTCTCTCCATTTTGATTTAGAAAATTTTGAATAACATTTCGAAAATTTCTTTTAGAATGCAGAATAATGGCAACTTTAAAAATGAGCATGAACTTATGTCAATCTTACTAAGCTCATTGTCTTGGCCTGGCAAAGAGGTTAAGGTTTACCTACATTTTTCCTGTTGCACTTTACTCATTTTGAGAGTGCTAAGGTATCACACAGTCACTCAATAAGTGCATGTTCCAATGCTTTTTTTTCTGGTGAGGTGAAAGAATAATCCTTTTTATAGAAAAGTAAGCTTGTGGTGGACATCATAAAATGAGCCAGGATCCCTGGACAAAACACATACAAGATGTAACATGGCCAGTAGGTCAAAAGAAATTATGGCTATTAAAAAATGATGTCTGTCCTTACTATTATTACTGTTACTTGGGCTTATAGCAGGGAGAAGAGAAAGCTAAGAGGCAATTTAATAGCATCTTGAAGCATAGCTACCAAGATATCAGGGTTACACTCTTCTTGCAAGTTGCAAATGGTATAACAAAAGACTTTTGAAAAAACTTCTTTTCTGTGAGAGTAGGATGTGGTTGTGGAGTTTCCAGACTTGGAGGTTTTCAACATCAGCCTGGACAAAACTATAAACAACCAGATCTAGAGCTGGTGATAATCGTGTTTGAGCAACCTCTGAGATGGTTGGACTACTGACCTTTAGAAATTGCTTCCTCTCAACATTTCTTGAGCAGTTAAGATTAAAATGTTCTGAATAGTTGTGGGGAAAGCCCTCTGGCAGGACTTTTATATCCCCTAGTATTACAGAAGAACTCACATGGTTACCACATGGGTTTCACTGCCTCTTTCAAGCTCCTCAAAAGCTGTGAGCGTTCAGCATTTCTGCACATCCTGGTCAGATCATCAGAGGATGTCTGTGGAAGTAGGCAGCTCTCATTTAATGCAAGACAAAAAGAGGTCTGAAACAAAACTGAATTCTATCACTTTTACTGCTTTTTTTTATTTTACTGGATTACTAATTGCCTTGTTTGCTGATATTTTTTATTGCAAATTTCTCATCAGTTATTTAAACTGTTCATAAAACATGGCAAGGATCAGTATACATGGACTTCAGCCTCTTTCAGAGATAAACCCTCTAGTGAGAGTCTCTGCAGCGCTGAGTTACTTCCATAAACGGTTGCTAAGCCAAGTCAAGCAGGGCAAACAAATCAATGAGGAAGGAGAACAGGCAAAACTGGGATTATTTCCAAATTCAGCTGTTTCTTGGTGGAAAAGAATGACATTTAGTAGACCTTTTTGTGTTGTGCAGAAAATAGGTCCTGGGCAGAATAGCTCCATGTGTTCAGGCAAAGGCTTGAGGAGGAAAATGTCCCTGCAGCTGAGGGTCTGCTAGGCTGACATTCATAGGAATATTTGCTCCGGTTTTTCTCTCTCCATTTCTATCAGGCAGATGTAACAGAGAAAACCTTCAGGAAACTGTCCTCAGAGATATCTCCAAATTCTTCAGGTCAGCTCCTAGTCACATAGAGGAAAAGATAGTTTCAGACCCCCTCTTTTCACTCATTACCTCCTCCCCTCTATTCCTTACTCTAACCTTGGTACCAAGCACTGCTCTGCTGTGGATTCACTCTTATTGTCACAGCAGAACAAACCCATCTGGCAACATCTGCTGCTACTGCCCTTCTCTGGCTTCTTGCTGCCTCGAGCACTCTCCTGACCCTGTGCAGAGCTGTTTAATCTCTCTAAGGCAACACAACAACTCACCTGGCAAAAAAACAGGGAAACATTTCAGATCTGAGTGAGGCAGTCACTCAGAAGGAGGACGCAGGAGGCAGCAGCTGAATTGCACTTGCTTGACACAAAACTGCCAGCACGACTCTGACCCACTGTCACTTTGTGCTCATAGCTCCTGAATGCAGTTGTATAATCATATTACTTTTCTATTTCCAGTGAGGTGAAGAAGCCATGTGTATTCTGGCACCTGTGTTATGTCAGTTTGGAAAATGTTTCACCTTCATATTGCTTGACAGCAGAGTTCAATATACTAAAATTAGGAAAGGACCATGGATCATTTTTATGGCTTCATAACTAGTCTCATAAAAAGACTTATGGAAGATGCTTGTGTGAGGAGGCTTCTGCAACCCTCACAGAGTGGTGCTTTGGAAAAATCCCAGGCTGGCTGGCTGCTCCTAGAACATGCTGCTCTGTTGTTCCAAGATTTGTATTGTGATGTGGCAGCATTGGTGCCAGAAGGATCAGAGAAAGAAGCCTGGACTGCCCCTTCTCTCTCAGCTTCAACTGTAACACTGGTATGATCCTGGGTACTGACCAAAATTCTGATTTTCATAGAGAAATCAAAACATGAACACTGTGAGTTGCAGCTCTAGAGATTCAAATTCATGCCCCTGCTTTGTGATTTTGGGCAAGTCTGCTACCCAGTAAAACCAGTAATAATTTCCTGTTCACCTCTCCCACCTCTGCAACATTGAGGGTGCCCAATTTGTCAGAATATTTTCTATGTTTTACTATTGCTGATGAGTTCAAATCTTTATTCCTCTGCTCTGTGACAGTCAATTTTAAGCGCTGCTTTTAAATCCATCCATATACTGAGTGTGCGGAGTACCATCCTGACCAACTACTTATATACAGGTCAGTCCAGACAGAAATTCAGCGTAGAAGAGTAGCCAGGAATGTCCCAAAATGTCACCTTTTAGTTATCATAAACCACAGTATTTCTGATGTCCCAGATTTTCTAATTTCTGGCTAGGCTGTACAAACGTGCCCACTGTACTTTCTCAGTCTCATTTCCCACCATGCAGCAATAAAAAAGCCTCTCCTCCTCTCCTTTCACACCAGTTAGTGATTTCTTTAGCCAAGGATGACAGCTGCCTCTCTTGTTGCAACAGCAATGCAAATGTGGTCTATTCTGGTCTGACAGATCCGTGGTCTATTCTGGTCTGACAGATCCATGGTCTGACTGGTTTTCAGGTTATCATTCCACCTGTTCAGATATGTGTCCACATTGGGATTTAAGTAAGAAATGAAAGTTGTCAACAATAACAGATGGAACAACACATATTATTTTGGAAATACTGAATCTAGTGCAGATAAGAGCAAAAAAAAAGTGAAAATGGACAATTTTCACTGTTTACAGAAGAGTAAGAAATTAAGAGGTTATCTGTATAGCAACAAAAACCATTCTATAAATCACTGTAATAAAGGCAATAAAATTTCAGAGATTCACTGGTCAATAGTTTGAAAGCTTAGTTTTTAATTCTGTACTTGCATTCTTTAAAATACCAATTTATTATCTTTCTTGAGATAATGTAACAATTAGCTTTTAAGATATGGTCATATGCATTGTCTGGAGACATGGACTGCTTTCAGATTAATAAGAGAAATTTGATTTAATAAATTTTAGAGAATCTCCCCACCCCTCCAAAAAATTGTAGAGTCAGAGCCATAAGAGAGCAATGAAATTAAAATTCCATTTTTTACATGTAAAAGAAATAAATAGAGGTCATAAAAAAGCATCATTTATTTACCTAAAGCTTAACACTAGAAACAACAAAAAATAAGCGGACAGCTGTTGCCAATGTGTTTGTTTGGGGTCCTACATAATTACAGTATTTTTGGTCATCAGCTTTTACTCTGCCTTCTGTCTGTGGGTTGTTGGAGATTTCCTTATAAAGATGAGTTGGTTGTTTGAAAGATTCAGCTGCCCCTGGAAAACATTGACTCATATTCCTGGGACCTGGTTCCCTTGTGTGAAAAGGCCACTGCACACCTGGCTGGACCTCCTATCAAACACTTCAGCACAGACCCTGAAAAGCATCCTCGGGGCTGCCTCCTTTTTCCTTCTGCTTATGGTTTTGGCAGAGGACTAAGCTGAGGAGCTGCACCAGGGCAGGGAGCTGGGGGTGGCTGTCCCACCCCTGGGGTCCAGCTGTCCCCTCCTGCTGGCACGGCCATGTCGCAGCGGGATGTCGCACGGATGTCCTTGCCTGGGCTCCACAGTGGCACACAGGGACAGCAGTGCGCAAGTCAGCTGCCAAGATGGCAGTGATGCTCCTTGCAGCCCCACACGTGCCTGGTGCAAGATGGGGCGGGCTGAAGTCCCCCAGCCGCAGGGCAAACCCTGCACCCCACCGTTTCTCTTCCACACAGCTGCGAGCCTCAAGTCTGGAAGTACAGTACCGGGGAGATTTTAAGGATACCTTGCATTGCAAATCCATGGTGAAAAAAACAGTCTTGAAACAGGTGGAAGATGGAAATAAAAATGAATTACTGTAATGAAAGGATGAACACCATTGAAACTGTTTCTGATAATCATCCCTAATTTCCTTTTTATTTTCTTTCTCATTCAAATTTTTTAATAAGAAGTACAAACCTTCATTCCTTTCTATGTTGCTGCATGACTGGTGAGCTACCAAACTCTGCCACAGAGGGGAAGCAGAGTATTATTGTAAATCCATGCTGGTGCAAGCAGCTGCTCCAGATTTCTGATGGAATTAAAGCTGTGTGAGTAAAAGACGAAATTTTGAACCTTTTTCTGCACCAACTTTTTTGCAGTGTTTCCCTCTCCTTATTATTTGTTATGAACGATGAAAAACTACCTGGAAACAGGATGCTTGCATGTTGGTTCCCCTTTTGGACTGTAATGTACTGTTTGGCTTCAGAATCCCTTCGTTAGCCTTGTGCTGGGATGTCAGGATTGTGGCTTAAAATGAAAACGGTTATTTTAGAAGGTACTGATTACCTGTTAAGCAGGTTTCTTTTCTGAAATGGCTGACGAGGAACACAGAAGTTTAATGTCAGTGGAATAGAAGCATGATTAATGTCACATGAACAGGCTGAAAACTGTGACGTCATTATTGCATTATATTTTTTATAGTCAGACCTTTGGGTGAGTATTTGCTAGAACAGTCATCTACAGAGGTGAATGTGACCTAGACCAAGTTCTCTCCATGCAGAGCTTCTCTTAAATAAATCTTTGAGGTAGTGGAGGAACCTGAAAGTTCCTTTAGCTTCAGGGTGATGAGCAAAGGGGTTGTGACAATGTTGAGTCCCAGGTATGTTTGAGCTTGTTGCTTTCCCTTTCTAATATTTATGTGTGCATGCTTCAGAGAGATTGAAAACCATCAAGGATATGAACAGGCTGGAATGTTACAAAATGGAGCTCATTTGCCTTTTCCAAAGAAGAGGAAACTAAAAATACACGCATGGCAAGAGGGATGAATAGAAAAGATAAAAATTACGTAAGTTGTTTCAAGTGATATCTGCTAGGAGGAAGCTGAATTTGGAAACTTGGTCCTACTAATGCCATCAGATTTACTGACGCCATCAGATTAATGTTATTATTCTTTTAGAATTACATGTGTATTGGCATGGAAAGCTAATAATAGCCCTGCTGGCTCTTTAGGAACTGTTGTGTGCTCTCAGATAAGTACAACAAAATCAGTGCTTCAGCCCAAAGAAAATCTCGTGTGTAAAACAGTCCCCACTGAAGTGAGTGGAAAGGATTGGGTTTGCACAGATGTTAACATGGCAGGACACGGTCCTCTGACTCAGGCTTGCTGCTGAGGGGTTTGCTAATAGGCATCAAAAGCATGCCCTGAAAATTCTGTTTTATAATTTGCTGTCTGGTGAAGGCTAATGAGAAAAGCCCAAATGTTGATCTGGGTAAGGCATTAATTACTTGCTTTTTTCTTCCTGACTGATATCAAATTTTGGAGTGCTTTGAGAGTCCAAGGAGAAGAAAATTCATCTTAACAGAACAAAAAAGGAGTTAGAACACAGCATCTGCAATAGTGAGACAGCAGATGGACTGCACTCCAAGCCTTGAGTCTCCCAGGACTGTACCACCCAGGTCCTTGATTTGAGCTGCGTTCTTTTCCCAGGCAGGATACAGGACAGGGGCTCGTGGCAGATCAGCACCTGGTCAGGACTGAGGTCCTTCATTTCAGAGGCAAGAATTAGGGTTTGTTCCTGTAATGCCCAGAGTATCCGAAGAGGGAATTGCCACTGTACCATTCAGTGAAAACCATCTTAGTTGCTGACCTGTAGGCCTCAGGGATGTTAAATTCACCTATTTAGTTCCCTTCAGTTGGCTCTGTTTCCACTACTTTTCTTGATTGCTTCCTGCCCAAACTCTAATGCAGAATTTAGCATGAATTTGAAAAGGGATTGCAAAATCCCACAAATCTTAAGAAATAGAAGCTTGGGAATCATTTTTCTCAGAAAATACTAAAGATTATTTTAATGCAATAAAGTATTTAATGGAATAATTTAGTCATAGCATGGGAAAGTTTTATTTTGGGGGGGACGTTTGGAGTGGTGGTTGTCTTTGTTTAAAAAGGACAGCTTTTATTCAATGGAACTAAATTCTTTAACTTCACTATAGTCAGATTTTAAAAATTTTTCTTAATGCAGACAAGCTGTTAGAAGAACTGGGATGTAAAAATAGAATGTAAAATCAACTCTTTTTACAGTATTGGAAATGACGTGAACTTCCTAAAGAAAAATTATTACAAAGGCAGGAGTTTTGCATAACTGTGATTCCAAAAGATAGCATATATCAGATTTATTATGTATTTTATGAAAGTGATAAAATACAGATGACAATAGTTGTTTTTAATCTTCTTAGCTTCATTATGATTCTAAATCAAATTAGTGAAAACTTTCATTCCTGTATGTCAGTTATTGAGTTTTTGTTTCTCTAGATCAACACCCATTTCCAGCAGAGCAGGTGGCAGAACGTCCAGATGTCAAATGGATTTGTTTGGAGTCAGGGGTGACAAGGGTGGCTTAAAACCGAAATGCCAAACTGTGAGGCATGCCAGACCATGGAAACAGCATCCTTGACATCTAATCTACCTGCCATAAATTACCTCTGTTCAAGTCAGACACACCAAGAAAGGTGACTTCCCCATAGTTAGAAGGCAAGAGAATGGCTCTGGGACTGGAAAAAATAATGATGTTCTATCTGTATTTGTTTACTGCATAGAAATATTACTAATTAGTATGTTTGTTTCTCTATTGCCTGTCACCTTTGCCCAGGGGCTGCATTAATGCAGTGATTTCAAACAGACATATTTGTATGTATGCTTGGTCAAGATTCTGTTTCACAGATAGCATTTCAGCTGGTAATGTTCATTTCTCTGCCACTTAGAGTGACCAATGCAGAAGAGCACTGGGAGAACAAAATGGATATATTCAACTACGTATTTTCATTTCTTGGAAAAACAGTACAAAATTGTCTCTGTAATTTTCATTGCTGCTACAAATTTTCAGGGAGAACTAACACTCTTTATTTTTGAGGCCTTCTCTGTCACCTTTTGGTTGGTCATGATGATTTGGACATCAGCTCCAAGTTTACAGGTGGCAAAGCTTTTACTGGAGGAGCCCCAGAGGTGCATAACTGCCTGTTCCCTAAAATTTATCTCCTCCTTTTTTTTTCATTCTGTCCTTGTTTTAATGAATATTTAAATTTTTAAAATATTGTTATTTTTTATTTTATATTTTTATCTTTCTGTATTTTGGGGTATTTTTAAAAGAGGAAAACTGTAGGAGTTTTGGGGGGGGTTTGTGCATTACTGGAGAAAAGTGGTCTTTTATACTCTTGGAGGAAAGTAATTTGTGGTATTCAAGGTATTTGAGGAAGACATCAGACATTCAAGGTAATACATCAGTGAAGTCTCTCTAATAAGGATAATCAGTAAGCACTGCAAAAGATCCAATTGATTAATTCAGTGAAGAACAGGCCAAGAAAAAATGCTGCTGCTATGATGCCCCTTGTACCTGCACCAGCATATGGAGCTGCAGGAAGAGCTTCTGCACTGGGTGCTCATTCCAGGCAGTGCAGCAGGACTGCACCAAAGCATGAGGAAGGAGCAAGTTTTTTCTGCTGAGTTCTAAGGGTGTGGGACCTTTGTCCAGCTGTGTAGGGATTTCTAAGAAAACAGGCTAGAAATACTTTTTATACCACCTGCAAAGACCTGAGTCTGCTCTTTAGAGATTGTCACCTGCTGACCTGTAGGTGAATAGATGCTGCTTCAGGGCCAGAGGAAGTTCTGCTCCCTCCATCCTCCATCCTCAGTGCCTAGAAGCATATTCCAGCTTTCCCAGGGAGACCACTGCTGTATAAATTATAACAGGCAGGACTGAACGATGGTGAGGATGGGCACAAAGCAGGGATATCTAATGTGGGACAAGCACCTTAGGAGGAAATAACACCCCTTTTTGTTTGTCTCAGGCTGATGAAGGCTAGCAGAATAACAAATGGCAAGCTTCAGTCTCCAGATATAAAGCAGATATAAAGACTTTCAAATAAGTACCAAAAGTGAAAGAAAACCAAGCAAAACTACTCCCAAAAAAATACCCATCTAGCCTTTTCCAGAGCAGGTGCAATTATAGCACCCGGTCCAAAATTACTCCAGACATTCAGTTAAACCAATGTCAAGTCACTTATAAATTGAACTAAAGAAAATGTGCATTTTTTTATTAATATTTTTTATAATAATATCACTATTTTATTATTGTTATTTTTCTCCCTGAGGCAACAACAGGATTTGGGAAGTATTTCAAACAGGCATTTGAAATCCTGCTCTTTAAACCTTCACCAGTATTGTCATTTGCCTGGAAGCATCTATGCAAAAAAAAGTTTCCATGGGAACAGTAGGTGATTCTGTCGTGCCTTTAACCTTTCTAATCCCAGAGGTGGGAGATTGAACCAGAGTCTTCAACTCTGGCAATTATACTTTTACTGGTGGTTTCCAGTACAGAAGGGAATGTATTCAACAGGAAAAAGGGGATTCACATATATTAATAAAGTAAGGTTTACCTTGAGCAATCATTTCTTGAAAAGCACCACCCTGCTTTACCAAAAAGGGGCAAAGACACACATTAGGACCCAGATTAGGAAGTCATTTGAAAAAAATACATATGTAAGAAAAAAAGGAAAAAAATTATTCTACTAGGATTAAACTGGCTTGTGTTTCCAACCTGAGCTCCTGCAATTACTCTTGATTAACCGATGATTAATTACTCTCAGTTAACATTGAGAACGTGTATTTGTATCTCCTCATTACTTCTGCTTTATTTAGATCTGGTTCTTTAAAGAAAGTTTCTGTTTAAGTCCAAAGTACTTTGAACATACATTATAGGAATGATATCCAATGGAATAAAGGCTCATGCTCTAATTCTGCTATTTAACAATCAAGTGAGAAAACAGAAAATAGAAAAAACTCGGTTTGAAGATAAATGCTTCACAATCAGCTCCATGTCTGATAAAAGAAATATACTATTTTTTGTTTCAATAACAATGAGGAGATCAAATGTGTTATTAAACCTCAGTCACCGATATTTTCTATAGAAATCTTGAAAGAAAACAAGATAAAACTGGGTAAACACAGAATTTCATCATTAATTTGGAAATATCTTGACTATAGTACACATTTATTTTATTTTAAAATGCTCTGACAAAGAAAAAGCTTCAGTAGGATGAAGAAAGTCTTGTGTCTTTTTAAATCAGTATGTTAAAACAAAAGAGGTTCTCAGAAAAAACCTCTGTAAAAAACCCCATGTCACTAAATAACATAACAAAAAAATCTTTTTCAATTGCAAAGCCAAAATGAGCATTTGGAAATTACACTCTCTTTCAGTCTCACCAGCGCTTGCAAACCATGATCTGTGCTCTCTGGCTAATATTGGAAAGTCCAAGTTGCTTATTATTTTCTTTCCTCTGAAAGGATGCTAAATACATATCCTCTGAGCTGAAAGGAGCTAATCATACTGCGTTTAGTCAGTCCTGGATGAAAGGACAGCTCAGAAGTATGGAATGATGTATATCTCAAAACAGTGGGTGGAAAAAAGAGACATTTCAAGTGGATCATGGTCTTTTTTTGTTCTTCCTACATCATTAGTGGTTTATTAGGTCAATAATTTTGGTCTTTTAAATACTAAAACACATGTATTTTGCCTTTGCACAGAATTTTCTATGGAACTCATATTATTTTGTACCCAATTAGTCTCAGATATAGTGCAGTAAAGTGCCCCGGTAGGAAATATGCACAAGAGGTGCAAAAGAATTACTGAGGCCCAGACACAAACAGCTTCCCAGTGCATAGAGACCTCAGGTAGAGTGGATTGATTACAAAAGATGACACAAATAAAGTAGACCGAAGCAGGTCAATATTAGCTGAAGAAACACAGAACAATTTACAACTCCAGCTCAGTCAGGTCTAGTAGGGACTTTAGAAATGATCAGGTCTGTGTGAAATCTTGACTCATAGATGGTCCAAAGAATTGCTTGGACATGAAGGTTGAGTTTAGGTTAATAGTATTTCTCCTGCATTATCTTTAGCTGCATTAAAACCCTGCTTCATCAGTCTGCCTTCCTTCCTTGAGTGACATTATTCAGCTTGTTAGAGGATCAGTGTGCTCAGTGGTGTGGTCACCTACTAGGAAACAAGGCTTTTGGGAAAAGCATCCCAGGTTCTCTCAGAGCTTATGATCTAGCAACAACCAGGCCTGTACCTATGCATACACGCAGGCTTGTATATGCATATATATATATAGGTATATATCTATACATACATACACACACACGCACATGTATAATCCTAAACTTGGAGATATACAAATTAGGAACTTAAACATGAAAAATCAAGAAAAAAAAGGTGACTGTATCCAATACAAGCTTACCCAGATGGTGTCTCTACTACCAGGGCACTTTTTACCTGCTATCATGTTACTTTATGGTGCAGAAAGTTCTCTACTGACCCCCTGGTCACCTGGCATATTTCTGGCATGTCAGGATTCCCTCCAGTGGCTTCAAAACACCCACATTCTGGGCACGGCGGGAGTTATTTTGCATCCCACCACCTTATATGTACCAGAGCTATTGGAGCACTAAGCTACAACCTTCTCTGAATCTTGCCAAAGTAAATGCACCATGATATTCCACAGGGGTTCTAGAGGCTGGGAGTATTCCTATGGACACAGCATTTCTTGGAAGAAGTAGCATAATTCTCATCATTTGGGAACTGGAAAATAAAGTACTGGTCTCCCCTATTATTTCAAGGAGCAGATTTTGAAGCTCTCAAATCAGAAAGAGGCAAAAGTAGAAATTCCCTTCCTTTTCTTGATCTTATTTTTCATTGAGTAAGTACATATCATTTGGACACAGAATACATGAATTTTCTTAGAGTGCTGATTCATTATATTTCCCACAAAAGTTTCCAACAGAGAAAATCACGAGAAGTAGCAAATAAATACCAAAGCAATGAACTTTGTCTCCTTTTATGATCAAAGAATAAAGTGAAGACAAAAGTTTGTCCAAGAGCAATAATCATGATGATACACTCCGAATAGCAAGATTGCTAGAACTAGCCTCTCCTCTGAGGAAAGACTGAGAGCTGGGCTTGTTCAGGCTGGAGAAGAGAAGACTTTATTGCAGCCTGCTGTAATAACTAACAGTCCTGGCTTGTCCTCTTTTTCCCTCTGACTACGTATCCTTGCACAAACAATCTTAAAATATCATTAGTTAAGAACAACAATCTTATTAGTCTCTATTAATGATATTACTTTTTCTATTTTTTTGTCACTGATTTTATTAAATCTTCAGGGGAAAAGTCAGTAAATATGAGCCCTCTGACTAAAACAGGTGGGAAAAGCGGTTCTTACACTGTCCTGCATTTATACCATCTGTGTAATGGGAAAAAGCATAATAAGAGGAAAAATCTGAAAGACTAGGGAAGGATAAGGGAATTATTTTTTGGTGTCCAGACTATTACTGCATTGAAATCCAGCCTCTGAGTTCAGTGACCTTCAGCATGGGCTGATTTTCAGGCCCATACTGATGGCCAGTATAAGCACTTGTTGGAACAAAAAATTTGCCTGACTGATGGTGATTTAGTGTAAGGAAAGATTCAAAAAGGCTTCCTTAAGTTGTGCTGACAATCTTTTCGATCAATGCCAGGATCAAGAAAACAAATTTATAATCCTCATTTCTTTCCTCTTTTTCTAACTGAATTTGCCACCAATAAATTGACTCATCTTGGGAATGGACTTTGTGTTCAAACCTGGGAAATTGTGCTGTTTAAGCCCATGGTTGCAGTCAAGGATCTGTGTCTACAGTGAGTGGCACAGCAGGAGCTGGCAATTTTTCTCAAAATTGTGGGAGTATTTTGAAAACAAGCTCTATTATTTCCTTTTGAGAAACAGCTCTCAGGATATAATGGAATGTTTATGAACATTGTTTTAAACTCATGATCTGTTTATTAAATTATTTTTGTTGAGAACAGGTTTTGTTGTTTTCTGTGTATGGAGGTTGACAATTTCTGTCACCTGTCTTTGCATCTCATACACAAATCCAAGTGATATGAATACACTGTGCTACACTGCAAACTGCAACCATTTTTGTGTGAACATGGGAACATATTTTCAAAGAAATGGTCAGAAGATTGACATGACACACAGAAGTGAGTAAAACTTTGCAGCTCAACCTTGACATTCAAAGCCACTTGCTTTACTCTTCATTTGCTGCTGTAGAAAGTTAAGTGTCATGACCAGGTTAGTGACATGACCAGGTGGCTAACGATGTGACTAACTCATCCCCACTACTGCTTGTTAGTCATATTTTATTTTTGATAACTTGATGGTGACACTTCAAACAGCAAATGAAAATAAGCCATCAGTGAGAGTGCACTGAATGCTGTTGGACCAGCTTTGCTTACCTGCAGGAAGATTGGTAGGGAACTTGGGCCTTTCCTATGAAAACGTGCCGTGGTCAAATATCTCTGATGGTTTCTAGGAAAATATATGGGCCATAAATTCCCTAGATTTTTCCTTTGGTGATGTCCCTTTTTTGTGTCATCTCCCTCAAGGAGCAGTCCAAAATTAGGGAGGATTTCATCAAGGACAGATGAATGCAACTTTGGAGATTGATTCAATATCTGCAGGGATCCTCAGAATCCTCATAATGAACTCAAAATGATTACAGTGTTTGCTGACATTGTGCTCTTTTCCTCTTATAGGTTCTTCTCTTAATGTTTTAAAAGACTGTAAGGGTACTGATAAAAGTACAAAGAAGAGCAAGGACAGTCAATATTAGTGGCAAACATCGAGGCTGACACCCCATTATTAACATTTGCCTTTTGTCCCTTTCTTAATGCTGTCAGAAGCGATGAGAGAGCGATGGAGGGATTTCAGCCCTGACTGGGCTTGTTTGTGCTTCGACCTTCAAGTGTGTTTTCATTAAGCAAAAATTAAATATTTTGTAATGAGTTAATGGGAAATGTATTTCAAAATAAAAATAGCAACTGAAATTTTACTTCTAAATGCTATCAAGACATATGTCATGAATATGAAAGGATTGATCAAAACTTCCATTTTTCCTAATATAGTGACCTGAAAAATGAAGGAAAAAGCAAGATAATCTTCACATTTCTGAAGTCAATTGCAAAATCTATCGGCTTAAACAAACATGATACCAGAACTGTCTTTCCTACATAGAAATTTGATTAGTCTCTTGAACTTACTAAGTCCAAGCGGTGGCAAATTGTGACCATTTGTCAGTCAAATAGTTTCAATTTTCAAAGGAACCTTTCCCTTGAGATAAAAGTGTGGCTATAAAAAATCGATTAAATTTATTTTTAGAGACTGTATGGGGAGTTTGTTAAGATTTTCAGGTACATAATTTGATACTTTAGCAGCACAAACTAATTGTCTAGTATCTAGGATTAAAACATATAGACACTTTCAATATTTTCCTTATTGTGTTGCCCTTGCTTTTTTATTCCACACCTGCATCCCTTTCCCAATATTTCAGAGGTCCCATTAATTTGAATAAATGAAATCAACAGACTTTAAAAAGCCCTCTGAGAGCTGAGGTTGCAGACATCAATCTTGATATTTGAAAATTGAAGTGAAACATATGTGATATGCTCAATAATGAAAGATATTGTCAATGTTTTAAACAATAACTGGGGTTTGAAAATGTGAAAAATGTATTTCAAATACATGTACTTTAAAAACAAACATAGAGATGAGTTGGTTGTAATTTGGGAAAAGATATTTTTAGAACCAGAGCCTGATGGAGAAAAATTTTTTATTTGTTAAATTTGAAAGAGGCAGTGGACAAACTTCCCTGGAAGGTAATTTATATCTGGTTTCATCTGGGTTCAGTAAATATTCACCTTTGCTCTTGACAAATTTAAATAAAAGCTTTCAGTAAATAAAAAGGTCGCAAGTGTCTTGCAGAGATTTTCTCCTGCAGTTTGAATAAAAATTCATTGTCTGTGCTACAATCTCTGCTCTTCAGCTCATGGTCCCAACCACACAGACATGAACACAGATGTAACTTGCAAGGTCTTCTACTCAATGCTGCAATTTCTACATCTGAAGCAATTGCTGTACTTGACTATTCAATTTCTTCACAGTTTTTGACTTTGGTGTACTTTCACCAGGTTATGTCTATTTAGGCATGCATACTAAGACAAAAAAATTCAATTGCAGCACTATTTCTGTAGATACACAGAAATAAAATGGAGTGTAATCTATAATTCAATTACAAAAACTAATTTTCCAAGGAAATGCTTCAAACGAAGGGATGAAAAGCTGACAGATGATGTGCAGTACACCAGGGTATGTATGAGCCTCTCCTGGCTGAGAGCCTGACTTAGTGACACTAGGAAGCCACTGTCCTGTTACCAGAAGTGTAGGAGAACCTTGGGACTGTGCTCCCCAACCTCTGATGGGAGCGGAATCCATCACCCTTGGCATGGGCTGAGCCTGGTTGCAGGAACCTCTGTTCACCAGCAGACAAGGTTTCGATGTAGAGATGATGGGAAGAATTTATATATGAATGCACTTTTTTTTTGCATTTTGCTGCCGAATGCTTAGCTCAGGTAAAGATCCAACTTAAAGAACCACTGTAAAGAGTCAATTTTTATTGGAGAGTTGGAGATTTATTTGAACAACTGTGTAGAAAAGAATTTGAGCTGATAAAAAATTAGATCAAATATGTGGAAAGAAAAAATATTTGAATGTAAGAGAAAAACTCAATTCGCATGTTACATTCCCATTAAACTGTTGGATTCCCACTGGAGCAAACAATCCAACTGCATAACACTTGTCCTTTTCCAGACAATTGATACTCCAGTGAAAATAAGCTTTTCAGGGATATTTATAACCACAGCAGGGAATAGTTCAATTCTGATTGCAGCTGAAAGATAATCACCAGCCTGATAGTGCTTCCTATACCTCTTTCTCTGACAAGAATTTTTGGAGATTCTGGATAAAACCACTGTGCAAAGTACAAAGGCAGAGTGGAGCTCTGTGAAACTTCTTGTAGGGCCACAACTACACAGACAAACCCGCTACATACAGGAGATTTTAAATAGGATAAATGGATTAATGTATTGACTAGTATAAATATAGAAATACATAATGCATTTACTAACATATTAACTAGATGGAGCAGCTCATTACAGGGTGAGAAATTTTGAATTATCAGGAAAAGCTTTCACTTGCAAGTCCCGTGTTTGCCTGAGCCAAGCTTTTGACTCCCAAATAATTGCTGTGTTCTTGAGTGCTGCTTTATAACAGATCTGGTTGTATGATCAGAAGTCATGTAAGAACAGGATTCAAATCAAAAGCATCCAGTTATGATGCTTGCCACTTTGCTCTTCACGTGCTGTGATGAGAATTTTCTTCAGTGATAAATACGCCACAAAATGTCTTGTACAAATTCACTCATTATGAAGCAGTAAGGTTTCCTTGCGTGCATCTTAATACACACGTCACGATGTGTTAACAATAAAATTCTTATAGGACAACAATTCACCTTTTGCTTTACTTTCTCATTGCAGGGGAGTGAACGTCACTCATGCATTTGGTGTCTCTGCTAAGGCAAACCTTCACTAGAGTACTGCTAAGCTACTACTAAGCTCCGGGAAAAGCCTCTCATCACAAAAATCATTTATCCCAATGGTTTTACTTTTCTGAGAAACTGTTAAACACATGTTGCATTTAATGGTGAAAATACTACATCTGAGTATTCATACTTTAATCAGAATAGACATTGCTGTTCCACTTAGGTGTTTGCATTGTGACATTAGAGATGCTTGCTGGCTAATCACCATGGTTAAATGAAACCAACAATTCCTTCTTTATCACTACACAAAATATAAAATTATCTACAGACTATGATGTGTCAATGGGTTTACAGGAGGATCTTCCTTTTTTCTTTTGGAGACTTCCATGAAAATTTCATGCCACGGCATGCAGTTGAGCACATGCCATAAGTGGCTTCTAGAGAGGAGGAAGGTGAAAAAAAGAACCCTGAAAAAGCAGTTCTGCCTATGAGAATTACCTGGTGGTAATAATTGAGTTTAAAGATTTTGCCATCAAGAGGCGATTAAAAGAGTGGATTACAAGCAAACACACGGGTCTGTGACATCTAGTGGGATTAGTTTGGTTGGGTTTTTTCTGACAACGTGGGCCAGTTTACTTTTATGCCAGCTAGGAAAGGAATGGAGCGTGATTTTCATGATAGCAGATGCTTGTGTGAAAATGGTCATACAGCAGAGGAGTTCACTGGACCTAGTGAACGCATGCTGTAATATACTTACGTGACTTGTCTTGATTGTATACACTGTGTAAAGGTGTTGCACACACTGTTTAACGTATTGGCCCCCAAAATTCTTGACAACTGACAGAAAAAGTTTTCTGGATTTCCAAAAAGTATGACACCATGGAGCTGAGGTGGAAAGAGGAATTACTTTAGGATATTATAGACTCTTCTTCCTTGGACGTATTTAAGAGTAACTTTCTGTACAAGGGCAACAGTGCTATGGGCTTTCAGTAAAAATTCCTTAGCTTTCTTAGAAGCTGCAGCATAGGGAAAGGCACACTGGGTCAAGGGAGAGACCAGAATGTGAGAGGTGGAAAGGTAGAATATGTCAGGAGAGAGAGACAGGCCAGAACAGAAGGATGCACTGTGAAATATGGGGTTAACAGAACATAACCCTTCAATGAACTGTCACTGTTACAGCTGGAATAGATTTATACTGATGTAATCAAGGCCTCAGCATTTCCATATATTGCTTTCAATTCAAACATTATAAAAATTGATTCTTTTTCTTCTGACATATGAACAACAACATGATTACTTTTAGTTACTGGCTTTTTAATAAGTGCTGCTTTTCTGGAAAAAAAAAACAAAACCTAAAGAAACCCAAGAGAATGATTAACCGCTTACGGAAAAGGCCAGCAAAAAACCCCAGCTCCCCTACACTCAGTGTAAATCTTGGAACTATAGCAGGTTATTCTGTACAGTATCATTGGATTATAGAATGGCTTGGGTTGGAAGAGACCTTAAAGATCATCTAATTCTAATCCCCCTTCCATGGACAGGGACACCTTCCACTAGACCAGGTTATTCAAAGCCCCATCCAACCTGACCTTGAACACTTCCAGGTTTGGGGGATCCACAGCTTCTCTTGGCAACCTGCTCCGGTGCCTCACTACCCTCACAGTGAAGAATTTCTTCCTAATATCTAATCTAAACCTCTGTCAGTTTGAAGCCATTCCCCCTTGTCCTGTCACTACAAAGTGATGTAAATAGTCTCTTTCACTTGTGGAGTGCATTTTTCTCTTGCCTTGTAGCTTTTACATAAAAAGGGCATCAGACACTCCTGTTCTGCTATAGAAGCACTCCCCACAGGTGAAAGTGGGACTGAAAAGAAACAGAGAGTCAAAGAAACTGGCTGTCTTTCTGTTTCTTTGGGACAGAAAGCAGGTTGTGAGGGACATTTCTGCTCAGAAAACATCAATTCAAACAAACACAAAGACAAAAGGTTGGTAGGATGCTTGGCTATGCAGATGTCTGCCATTTGCAAAGCCAGTTGAGCAACCTAGAACGAAGAGACAGTCTCTAAACACATTCATAGGAAACAGTTTTATGGAAAGAAAAGACTTTATTTCAATTAAAGGACAGTTTTTTCTGCAACATCACATGAGTATGTGACAAGCATGAATGAATTTAGGCTGGTATCAGGAAGTTCAAATTATCCCAGTAGTGAAGGCTCTGGAGCACCTTTTTAACTGGGGTAATAGTAGGAAACCTTTTTTGTTTTGAGATAAAGCTCCATGAATGCAGTAGCACCTTTTGAATAGTTCAACTGACTGAATAAAGCTTTTGCAATCAGATCTTTGTAGCACTGTCAAAACAAATAATTAGTGTATATAATTAATTCCATGCTTCAGTGCTCTGCTGCTCAGCTGCAAGGCTAGGAAGGTTTTTTTGTACACCTGAGGAATAACAGAGCTCTTGAGTTTTATTCACTTGCCCTCCTTTGAAGCAGAAGGGATAGACCACAGTGTGGGCCACTCACTGGTACTAGAAAATAAAACTTTGTTTTCTGTCTCTTGTTTGTGATTAACCCACTGACTAGACTTGGGGACTGGAAGGGGTTTTCCTCCAGGATTTCACACTTTTCTGGAGAACAAATAATATCTTGCTTCCTAAGGTGAGCTGAGAGTTTTAGCTAACAAATTCCAGGGACAATTATTTGGGAATTGATATTCTCCATCTTCTCCTGTTCTCCTTTTACACACTGAAAATTTGTTCATCCTGGTCTTCAGATTGTAGCAGGGAATATCCCCAGCAGCTCCAGAGCACTTCACTTCCAGGCCACTCATTGTGCAGCTGTGACTGCTGTGAACTCAGGGCAAGATACAAAACCAGTCTCAGGATTGAGGAGTTAAGCGGTTGCTCTGAATTCTGTGCTATGCTCTTTTAGAGAGAGACACAAATCACAAAAGTCTGGGAGGCAATATTGCAGGGGAATATCACTAGGAGCTTAACCTCTTTCTGCAGATGCCTACTGCTGTGCTATACTGGGGGCCAGGACACTGGGCTGCTGCTGTGCACATTGCAGCCACTGCAGCATCTCCTTGGCCAGCCTAGGCTTTTCTACCTAGAAATGAGTCTGCCTACCTTAGTAATGAGTCTGTTTTTTCAGAAACAAACTGAGAAAGTAACTCAGGCTTCACCTTGCCTTCATCTGTCTGTCCTAACCCTAACGACCTGAACCTCCCACGCATACTCTGATATTTTTCCCTTTCCATGAAGAAAGAGTAGCAGAAAAGAGATATGGGAAAACCTCCTTTTGGTTTAGTAAACCTAATTTCCCTTCTGCCAAAACTCCAGTCACCAAAACTCCAGTCACCATGTTGTTGCAACTTGACCAATGTATTTGGGGAAACAGCATATTTTTATTCCACGTTTTCTTTTTCCTGAAGATGCATCTTCAGAGCTTATGAAGCTCTGACCAAGCTTGTGGCCAGAACACAAAAGGGTGAGAGAAATATGTACTTCTGACCATACTGCGATGGGGATGCACTTAAAAGCTGGGGTAGGGTCTACATCCTGCAAAATGGAGAATGTGAACTTCCGTGGAATTCAAAGGTTCAAAATTAACCTTGAGTGTAAACCTTATTCAACACCCACGAGGCTTCTGTTCCTTTTCTCTTTGCTCCTCTCCCTAGCTCACGTGCTTAGGACCTTATTACCACTTTACTTCCACGTTTTCCATCTGAGAAAGTCATGGCCATGGAAAAGAAATTAATGCTATCGGAAGCAATGAACTCCCAGTTGATCTAGTGTTAACTAATGCAATATTGGGCATTTTATCACTATAGAATATCCAAGCACCATGAAATAGTTAAAAAATAACACTGATCATGGCCTATGGGGAAATAGATTTAAAAACCCCTGATTTAGAGACCGATAGAAAGCAACTCTGCTAACAGTCTCATTAATTGTGGTGATAGTGCAGGAAACCGCAAAACCTGATCCTTAATGAGACTTCAGGAATGTAACTGCCTGCATGTGTAAGAAATATCATTCTTACCATACTATTATTTCTTTAAATTGTCATTGCTTAACATTTGTGCTTTCTTTGAAGCAGAATTCTTCGGTCATTGTGTTCTGATGACTCATCATTCAAGGTACTCCAGGGAATCATATTAGTGTTCTCCCAAAAAAAAGGTATAAATAGATATAACTTCGGAGCACAGCTTTCTAAACTGTTCCTAAACAATGTTTGCTCCCTGTGTTAGTAGCATCTCTTCGGGAGATTTTAATAGCTTGAAGATTCATACAGAGAAAAATGACTCAAACAAACAGTGGACTGATGGAAGTATGTGCTCACACATGCAGTGATGGGTTAAACTTCTTTTATATTTTATTTGTTACTGTTTGTTTAGTTTTTGGTTTGGTTTAGATGAGAGGTTGTACACTGAGTCATCAGAGATCATTGGACAAGTAAGGATCTTCATATTTTCTGTGTATAAGTATTTTTAAAGAGCCATAGCCATCACAGTTGTACGCCATGGTTGGAATTGGTGACATTACTGTGTTAAAACAGGAACCGAGGTAGGAGGCTGGCTTTAAGTGATACTTTACATCTCAGATGTCTCTAATTTTTAATCCTGAGTTCTGAGAAAGTGATGCCACCTGCTAAAATATTTCAAGCATTGAAAAGCATGAGGAATGTCCATTACCCACAGTTCTAATTATAAGTATATTTTTCTGTCATTCTTTGACTTTTCAGACATGAATTTGTTTCCAGCAGCACACTGCCACAGAAATAGATTCTTTAATTTCTCTTAGTATGACAAAAAGGCTACTCTTGTAGCTCTCTAAGCTTAGCTTCTGGGAGTTTATACCAATTTTCCTGTTAGGTGAAAGAGATTATTTAATCTAACCTTTGGACACACTCTAACATGAGAAGTAAGTCTGAGAGAAGAGACAGTGGCTTTTGCATTCCTTTTTTCTCTTTTATAACTATGTTTGTCCCCTTCCCTTTTCCTACTCCTCCCAAAACCTGCCACCTGGGAAATAGAGAAAGAGCTGAATTTTCACTAAGGCTGCTTCAAATGGTGCTAATAACATAAAGGCATTTATCTGCATAAAATTGATAATTTGAAATATGAAATATAATTTCCTTTTGAATGCCCAGAGAATCGAAAGTGGTACGTAGAAAGGCTAATATTTTTTCTCATGTCACATTTTGATCCAGCTTCTCATTCTTTGACCAGTGGTCAGAAGATCTGTTTAAATCTTCATTTTTAACCATCTGCTCCTTTTTTTTTTGAACACTGACTGTTTTTCCAGACTTTCACCCTTGGCTTGAGAGTAGACAATTCCCTTTATGCCTCTGTTACAGCATTTGTTACCACTGTGGTTCAAAAATTCTCCTTTGAAAGCTGCAAGGAAATGCTGTGCAATATGATTGTGTAATCCAGGTCTCACACCAGGCAAGTTGTTTGTGTTAGACAGCTACTTAAAGCCCTACTAAAAATCGTGTCCTTGAAAGGACCAGCTAATACATAATGTCACTTAAAAAGAAAAAGTACTTCTTATCTAGGAGGACATCATAATGTTCCTGCTGCTCTCATGCCCAGAGAGAGAAACACTCTGCAGTGTGATTTAATCTAAAACTCTCCAACCCTGAGCATGTTTTTGTAGGTGTTCAGCCCTTTCAGGTGCAGAGAGTGAGAGCACTCTCTGCATCACTGAAATTCTGCTCCAACACTGGCCTCCTGGTACTCTGGGGCATGGCACAGTGAGGTCTTCCACCTCCATGAGATACAATGCAAGACAAATATGCATGAGATTATCTTGACATCTGTTCCCATGAGCTGAACAGAGAATCAGCCAGACGTTAGCAGTATTAGATTTATCTGTTTTATAAAAAGCTGTATGGCATTTTGGAAAAGTTAAATTTCAGAGTGCTGTAGTGCTCAAGATGTATTAAAGATTTTTAAGAAAGATTTTCTCTTTATGATACTTCCCCCACATGCTGATAAAAATTTCTCCCTATGGACCACTATCGTGTCTCAGCACTATTTTTTATTCTCTAGAGCTTCTTTCCTGCAAGTGTAAAACATTACTTAGAATTTATGTCTCCTCCTAGTTAAGTTGAGACTGTTTAGAACACTGCCGTCAGGGTTTATAAAAATATATGCAATTCTATTGAGAAAGATGATATAATTATAGAGGAGGAAGAGAGATTGGATGCCGTGATGAGATAGGATTATTACAACAGCAGAGACCACTGTGTGAAAACCAAATAGATAGATGAGCAGTATTTAATATTATTGATGATACTTTTAAACCAAGATTTGCTTTTTCCAGAAGAAAAGTGAAAAAAAAAAAATCTGATGTACAGACAAATTTGGCAATTGTCCCTCTCCTGTAGCAGCAAACCCGCCTCTAAAGCTCCATGAAATGGCCCCATTTTCTGGATACCTGCTATTCTCAGCTGCCATAATGCCCAAGTCCCGGCCAAATAGCCAGAACACAAATAAGCATCAGTCATGGATTCAAAACAGAGGCTGATATGTCTTGAATATACCCGACTACACATGGAGACCTCGTACAGTCTGACTCCAGGAACACGCCAGGTCTTCCTGTGCTGGGTTTGCCAAGCTTGGTAGTTCTGACTCTAACAAAAGCTGGGCAGGCAAACAATGTTCAGAAAAAGATGAATTCATCCTGCCTGCAATGAAAGAGAATGATCAGTGAGGTCAGTGAAGACTTTCCTTCTCGGACTTCCTTACCCAGAGAAACTTTGGTACTGAAACTTGTTCAAACTGTGACTGACTTGTACTTGAACTTAGAATGAAATTTTTTGAGCATCTGAAGAAAATTAGGAGAGTATAGAAAGACGCTGTTAACAGAGTTTTCAGGAGACAAAGGTCACGTAGTTATTGGGGAGATTTGCAGCCTGACATTGAAGGCCCCTTACTAGTGGTGAGCCAATGAAGCTTGCAATGGAAAATTCAGTGTAAGTTTTCTTCTACTCTTTTGACGGAGCAACCTCATTACTGAAAAATTATTAGACACATGCAAATCTGGTAATCATCATTACTGTGTGCAGGCTTTCTGATGAATCCTAGGAAAACTGAGTAGAGCAACTTTTGATCGTCCTGAGATCTCAAAAATTCAGGTCTGCAGATGGAGGATGAATTACATGATGTTACTGGAAAACTGAAAAAATATTATCCCCATTTTATTTACAAAAAATATTTTCATACATGAAAGGAAGCATCACAAAACTTTTCAAAATAAGCATGAGTGTAGATGCCCAGTTATAGAGAAAACACTTGACCAAGAATTTAATTGTACTGACAGAGAGCTTTTCAACACAGAAACTCAATGTTTTCCCTCCATCTTCACAGGACTCTCTGCTGTCAAAAACCACAGATTCCAAAGGCTTCTGCTTTTGCAAAAGTTATAACACAAATTCACTGCCATTCTCTCTCTCTTTGTGCTGAACAGATATGACAGACCACTGCTTATCACTGCAGTTACACAGTGTAAAACATCTTGCACGTGGATGGGAAATGCATTTTTTCCATCTTCTCCATCTCAGATGAAAGCAGAGCTCCAGCCACACAATATTTTTTCCTTAGAAAAAGGAGACATACATAGGCAACTTGCAGGTGGGGGAAATTAAAAAAATAGAGTGGAGGCTAGAATAGATGCAAGTGTAGGTGGACATTTTGAAGTAAGTTCAGCAGTTCAATATCAAGGGAAAAAAAATAACATTGTGCTGCATATTCCTTACTGACATATGTCTGACACTTCAAATGTGTATATGAGCCTCATATGAGGAAGCATATATATTTTTGCATGAGCCATTTAATGCTTCATACCCCACTTCATCATGAAAAATACCCTCTAAGATCTCTAGATTTTAAACAGAAGAATAAAGATATCTTGAGCCTAAAACTGTACATGAAGACCAGTACAGATCAATGTCTTAGTGTTGCAGAGTATAAGAAAACTGCATCAACAGCCCAGGCAAAACTGAGCTTTCAGAGGAACATTTCTTCTGTTTTCTTTCCTCTATTTCTTCTCTCTCACTTGACTTCTTCAACATGAGAATTTTGAATAAAAATTTATGAAGTTTCTTCAGTAGTCACTGCTTTTTTTTAGGTAGTCATATATGGACATTAAAGCATAACTACTCACTAAGCCATGAGCCATTAATAATATCTTACCTAGGTTCCCAGAGAAGCTGTGGATGCCCCATCCCTGGAAGTATTTAAGGCCAGACTGGATAGAGCTCTGAGCAATCTGGTCTAGTAGAAGATGTCCCTGCCTGTGGCAGAGAGGCTGGAACCAGATGATCTTCAATGTTCCGTCCAACCCGAACCATTAGATAAATTTACGATTCTAATGAATAACTGCTAATATGAAAGGTGAAAGGAGCCAGCTGGCAAAGTTGTAAAACTGGTGCTGGCTTAAAAGGAGGTAGAGTAAATCATGTGCCTTACCAAAACCTATAGCCTTTCACATAACAGTGATGTACCCGTTTTCTATTGATGTATTTTCAATGACAGCAGTTGAGCACTTTTAAGACTGGGATATGTCAGACTACAATGTGGAGAACTTGTTTTCCTTTTAATAGAAAACTCCACATGGATTTTACTTCAGAGGACTGCAATTCTGTTTTGCAATCAAATTATCCTGGCTATTTAATCTAGGGACTGAAGTATGAACTAGAAAAAAACCAACAACAAAAAAAACCCAACTAAAAAACAATTCAGAGAATTATAGCAGTAAGAACTGAATTATTAGATTATCCTGTCTATATCATTTTTTTAAAACCATTTCTTTTTTCCAAATAAGATAAACACAATTTATTCCATGATTATAAAGTCAATGGACCTGAATTCCCATGAGATTTGCCTCTCATTCTGGGAACGAAAAAAGAAAATGAACATTGTATTGGATATCCTCCAATATTTGTTCAAATGCTTAAGCAAATTTGCTTGAGTGTCTTTTCAGTCTCTTGATGTTTTCTATTAACAACATCATTTTAATCTTTACTGACACTATCTTTTGTTAGTATTAGGTAGCTTTACAGGATCACTGAAATAATTTAAACCCAGTCACAGAAGTTTCAGTTCATAGCAGCGTCCACAGGGAGCCCAGATCACAGGTAATAGAGGTAGCCCTACGTGCCTGTACTCACCACCTTGTCCATATTCATCTGGACAATGGCTAAGGTGTCCTGAGGGTAAAAAAGTGATAAAATAGACAATGCTTTCCAAATATGTATTCTGCATGTTTGTATAATGTAAAAAAGTGAATTGTGGAAATGTGTTCCTTCCTTTACAAGATCATAAGTTTCTTTAGTCTTAACTAAGGCAATCTGCAAGACTAATGAAAAAAACCCCAAACTTCTTTTGACTGAATGAAATATGTGATTGAACAGCGTATACTTATGCTCTTGAAGATTATTTCCCAAAGAATTCAAGTTTTCAGGAACAGGCGATTAAATGTAGGACAAGAAGAAGTCAGTGTTTTGCATGTGTGTTTGTGTGTGTCATTGTTCTGTAATCTCTAGTTTGGGTTAAAAATTATATTCTATACAAGAAAAAAAGTACTGAATTTTCTGAATAGTGTTTTTGCATGGGAGTATGATTAAAATCTTATTTCCAACTTCAAGCCATATGGTGAGTGTTGATTCACATTTGAAAATAATTCCTACTTTAACTGCCTCTGGTAGCTCTTGGGAATAAAAACTGAAAAAAGAAAAGTAAGCAAATGAGTATTCCCAAACTTACTGTTTGCTGGAGCTAGATAAAACTCATATCTGAAATATTTAGCATTCTTTCTTACGCACACATTTCCTGAAAACTCCTTGGTCACCCAAGCATTTCTGATCACTTCATCCGACCCAGGAGCAGAGAAAACCCATCAAGCTCTTGGTGGCTGTTCGGTCTGGGCTGCAGCAAGAGCCATGTTACGAATCTCTGCAGAAGTTCAGAGGCATCTGTGCCTGCTGATGAAGCTTGTCAAGGAGGTGCCCTGGGCTTGATTCCCTCTGCCCAACTCAGGGTCTGCTCCTGGGTAGCCCTGCTGCCAGGGTCCAGCTGGCAGGGGCATGCACTGAATGTGTTTGTGTCTCTTGTCATCTGCTGAGAGCCTGGGGAAGCAGCTCCAGTGGTGTACACAGCACATGAGCCTGGCTTAGAGGGAATTCCTCACACAAGAGAGAGCACCCAAGGGGCTCATTGCTGCTCCAAGCAGCCTCTGATCAAAAATATTGCTCATCTGCCAGGCACAGCCAAGTGCCACTGAGGACAGCCCAGCTCTGCATGAGGCAAGGAGTCAGTTCAGAATGATTAAATCACTGAGTTGGAAGTGAAATAAGGGTGAGACTCAACAAGCGAGGCCAAGTGCTAGGAAGAAAAAGGAAAGATGTACACAGTGCTTAAATCCAACAGAGAAACTAAAAAACCATGGAAGCAGATCCAGCTGCAGTTGAACGTAACTGTGAGTTCCTTTGGACTTCATGAAACACAAAACTGGGAGAATATTATCTGTTATATATGCAGGTGTGCCTCGATAATCTCATCAAATCAAGGGAAACATCAACACCAAATCTTGATTGCACACGATTTCCAATTGGAGAGTTCCCAGGAACTCCTAGGAAAGGGAGGAAGTATAGTATAGGGGAATGATTTTAAAATCACCCTTTCCCAGCTGTTTGTTCCCTCCACCCCATGCCTGAGAGATGATGTAGTAGGTAAGCTAAATAACAATTGCTCCCTTTTTTCAAAGCAATTTTCTGAGCTGTTTCACAGATCAGTGCATGTGTCACAGAAACATAAACCTTGAAGATTTTGCACTACGTCAGGACCAAGCATAATTTGACACCGCTCATCTCCCTTTCACTCTCTTCTGGCACTACCAGGCTCCTGATAAGGGCTTGTCTAATCTGTCTTCATGCCAAAAGCTTTCAGTTGTCTCGCCACTGGACAACGTCTAGCTTTCCCTCTGGCAGGTGAAAATAGGGCAAAATGAAACCTCATTAGTTCATAAGGAAATGGTTCCTGTCGTTGTACTGCTTACGCTTTGTGCGTATGCAACCAATTTTGGAGACTGAATAGAGTTTGCCATTTTTTAATATACTATAGGCTATCAGGTTCACATCTGCTTTCACCACGTAGATAAAGTCCTAGTCTATTAGAAATAACTCAAGCAAATGAACCATTATGAAATCCCTTAATTTTATGAAGATTATATTGTTGAGCTCTTACAAAAACCCTAGTCCCTTGCTGCCAAAAAGCCAGCTGTAAAATCTCAATTCGCAAATATAAAATTCTGAATTTTTAATTTTACAGAACATAATCTTACCCAAGAAACTAAATACATTATTGATACTATTGCACAAGATCTGAAGAATTAGCCATCTAAAAGAAAATTAGACTATAACATTTACTTTTAATGTGTTTTAGAAAAATGCTTATGTGAAAGTTCGTGTATATTAAATTACCATCCTGTTTCTTTCTGCCTATTCTTAAAAAAACCCCTGCCAATGTTATCACAGAAATTGAAATGGTGCATTGAGATTGTATACATTTCTACCCATGATGCTACAGAAAAAATGCAAATATCTTTGTCTTAAATAAATGTATATCAGTGGTCTCACAGTAAATACATTTTTATGAATAGGTGAGTACATACAGAAAACCAGATGAAAGGCAAGATAACCCCGATTTAGGAAATGGAGATCCAGTGGCACGTAGTGTTTGCCTGAATTGTGACAGTATTTTGCCATAAACTATTGAAATTTCTTAACAGTTAGATGGATTCTCTTGACTGCTTTGTCTGCCAGACCAGAACATAGTCCACCTGGATACTTAAGAAGGATGAGACAAAAGCATCTCACTTGGGTGTAGGAGCATTTGAAGTACTTGTGAGAGGAAGAGAAAGCACAATGAAGGTACACTTCTCTTTTTCCCATCTTCTTTATATTAGGAAGATTTCTCATATTCAGAAGAAAAATGGTATTTTGAATCATGCAAATCAGATTGACCTGACGAAACACAATCCCACTTACTACTTATGCAGGGGTGCTTTAAAGTGATTCCACAACAAGCAGCCCTCTTTGCAAATAATGCATTTTATTCCCCAAGCATTGCAGTCTCTTGTGTATGTTGCAGTCACCCTAGGGCAAGGCCATCTCCCACATGTATAAAAGCAAAACATTGTGATACGAATAGACATCCATTCAGTTTTGGAGAAGTTCCTGAGAAAGAAGGTCAGCTAGACTTCCCACTGCATCTTTCATGGTTAAATGGTAAGACATTAACATAAGAGTTTATCTCATCTTCCAATGCACAAGACGGAGTCAAGGCCTGAAGCCCAGCTGCAAGTGACACTTTTACCCCAGCAGGGGCTACCAGCAGTTTTCCAGAGAAGATGGATGGACTGAAAATGAAATTGGTTTCACATGATGATCTCATTTAAGGCACTTTCCCAGCGCTCTTGATAATACTCCATCAATCTCCAGCATCCCACATGGCACAGGTTGAAAATATCCAATCTGGAGCTCTCATTCCTGTTACTGGAGTGCCATATGCTTCCCAGAAGACAGAACAAGCTTTGTGCTCACAACAAAAAAAAACCTAAACAAAACAAAAAAAACCCAGAGAAAATCTGGGCAAAGCCTCTTTCTCTCTCTAGTGCTCATTCTCTTTTGTACGCTTCCTGTAGGAGGCACACAGATCGGGTAGTGGGGCCAAACCAGCAGCTGAAAAATACATATTTTAACCACCTCTACATACAGGGATACAGTGGTATAGTTCTTCTAGGGGTTGGATGGAGAGGAGTTAAGTCAAATCCCTTGCAAGTGCAAGAAGAGAAAGACAACCAAAACAGAGAAAAACAAATCACAGCTGGGGGAAGGAGAAAAGAGCAGCAATCAGATGTTGATGTTCCAGGAGCTGACCAGGGTCCACTCCACCTTTGTAGAGATGCTGAAATAAGGGGCCTTTTTTGATTGATTTGACCAACTTGAATGCCTTCCATAATTATTCATTATGCCCAGTGATGTCACAGTATTTATTGACAGAAGCCTAATAGTTTCTTAAGAAATTGTAATCATGGTAGATTTGATTCCTACCAGTACAATCATCCCACACACTCCCGTTTTTTGACCCACAGGTGAACACTGCCTAGCAGAGGTTACAGTATCCTTCTATAACTCTCAGCAAATCAAAATTAAATATTTTTTTTATATTTTTCCCCCATATTTCTAGTTTCTTTTGGCTTGTCCTGCCAGCCTGCCAACTCAGTGGCACCGCAATATAGAGCTCTTTATCACATCCTTTAATTCTCAATATCCAGTGAATGCCAGACTACCAACTGCCTTTTATCAAAAATTTTGTGGAATAAAATCAGGTTGAGCTTTTATCATTTTAAACATGTAAAAACAAACAAGTTCCAAAACCACTTTCAACACATTTACGTGAATGTCTTCTCTTAGAATGGATGGACACTCCCTGGAAAGGAATTCCAATTCCATATGCACATAATAACTATTAAAGAAAATAGACAATATTCATAAAATGTTCCTGGTGAGGAGAAATAGCAGTAGGGAGATAAGATATTAGCACATACGTTAGCTATTCCCATGACTGATTAGGAAAACTGAAATAAATTATTGCACATATTGACTAATTGCTAATACTTTTCTCGAATTCTGTTATGAATTATTATTTATTGGCTCCATGGTTTCATGTGAAGCCTTCCCCAAAGGCAAGCACATTCATTTAATTGTAAGCAGTTAAAAATTTCAAACAGCTTCAGAGACAGTCCATAACAATAAAAAGGATATACTTAATCTGGATACACATATTTCATAAATTTCTCCCGGGCCGTGTATTCCCACTGCAGTGTTTTGCCAGCTTAAATGCCAGCACAGCTGTCTCTATCTTTCCCCCTGGGTACTAGTGTTCCTCCTAATGTTTCATGAGGGAAATCAAAAGGGGAATTTTGATACAAATCATTTCAGTTTTTAAAGAGACAAGAGAATTCACACTCAGGGCTGGCACTCTATCAAAGGAGCTTTTCACTTATTTGTGGGTCACTTGTGGAAGAGACCTTATTTCTCAGGCGTCTGAAACTACTCTTTAGGTCTGTTGGCACCAATAAAGCTAAGTGGCACACAAAAAGGATGAAAAAAATTGTCTTTTGTGCCACTACAGCAATTCTGGAAATGTTTTGTGTTATTCTATAAATATTTACCTGATGTCACCAGGCAGCTTCTTTATACAAATTGTTGCCCTTAAGCATTCTAGCGATTCCTTGTATGAGTGTTGTACCAGGTGTTTTTTATTGTCATCATTCAGCTCACAGGCTGCCTTTTTGGATAGTTTACCCTACCACAGCTTCTTGCTGTCACTACAATATCTTTTTATTCCAAATAAATACTTAAATCTTCAGCTGTTTTAATGACTTCAGAAATTGAACAGAGATGCACTGGGGTAACAGAAGCAGTGCAAGGTTCCACTGGCTACAGACCTATCCCTCAGCTGTTTGCTTATATGGAGCCATTTCCCTCTGTCTTGCAGACAATAAATGCAAAATGCTCCAAGTGTTTTTTCATCCCATTGCAGGGATTCTGTAACTGACTGGCCTCCAGATTGATCTACCCCATGGATCAGGAACAAGGACATTCAGTCTTAGTGAAAACAGGATCTAATGGCTTTTACTAATGCTTGTCACTCGTTAATGAATGGACAGAAACTGTTCTGGCAGATAATTTTGCCCCAGATATTTTAAGAGAGATTCTTTAGCAGTAATGATTTTGTGCCATGTGTGCAGGTAGCCGGTGAGCTTCAGGAGGAGATGGAGGATTGTAAATTGCACCTGAAAAGATCTCTGTCTGTTACTGACTCCTGCATGATGTCAGAATTTCCACTACTGCTCTTTCAGACTCTTGTCTGGACTGGGGATAAGATCCATCAAAATTATTCCAGTCCAACTGGAAGATGCTGTTACATTAAGGAAATACCTGGATGGGGATATCAGCTTTCTGCCTAGTTTGCATCTGCAATGCAGCCACAACAGCCACGACAGCCGGAACAGAAGAAAAATGGTGTAGTGACAACATTTTCACAGAATCAGAGAATATGCTGAGTTAGAAGGGACTCACAAGGATCATCGTGTCCAAGTCGTGGCCCTGCACTGCACCACCTCCAAGAGTCACACCATATGCCTGAGAGCATTGTCCAAATACTTCATGAACTCTGTCAGGCTTGGTGCTGTGACCACTCTCCTGGGGAGCCTGTTCCAGTGCCCAGCCATCCTCTGGGTGAAGAATCTTTTTCTAATATCCAACTTAAACATCCCCTTACACAACTTCAGACCATTCCCTTGGGTCCTGTCACTGCTCGCCCCAGAGAAGAGACCAGTAGCTGCCCCTCCTCTTCCCCTCATGAGGAAGTTGTAGGCTGCAGTGAGGTCTCCTCTCAGTCTCCTCTTCTCCAGGCTGAACAGACCAAGTGACCTCTTTCCAGGAACTACCAACTGTCTAGCAGATGGATTGTAGAGATCAGAGTAATTTTAACAGTGACGATTGCCTAAAAATTGACTGTCACTACGGCTGCAGCACACCAACAGTGCTACAGTTCTTGCTAAGGCATTCCTGACACACACACAAGAGCTTATTTTGGAGACCATATTATTATGCCTAGACTTGTAAATTATTGTGCAGTAATGGAATTGTGTTAGGAAACTAATATATAGCTAGCTCACAGCTAATCACAAGGGTCTTCAGACACTGTGTTTTATATATCTCTTAAAGCCCAGCTCAAGTAAGAGTAGAGACTGAGGCATTTTTTTTAGTCAAGAAATCCTGTATTAAAGTAAAATGATTTTTTTCATTTTCAGGATGCTTGAGGCTGGTCTTGATACTTCATAATCTGACAATATCATATTTATTTTAATATTCTGTATTGTTCTAAATTGCAAAGGTTGATGCAATGGAGCATTTCCCAAGGGGAAAGGGGGAGCAGTGCTAACAGAGGTGCTGACCTTTCATACCTGCATCCACCATACTCTTTTCACAGAACACAGGTGCTGACAAGACTCAGCAGCAGGTTATGAGATGGAGGATGGAGGCAATCCAGCTGCATCATCTTGGTGTTGCCTGTGCTGTACAGGAGCCTGGCAGCCCTCACAGGATACATGGAGAGCTCCAGCCTTCACCAGGAAGGGAGAGGCTTGTATGATGAATATCTCTTATTTTCTTCTCATTTCTGGGGTGACTGAATTCAGTTTTCATTAAGCTACTGTGAAGATTTGAGCCAGCTTTGCTCACTAGCCTCCTTCTTTTCTGCCGAGGGCTAGACCTGCTTCACTTTTTCTACATCTGCAGGTAAATCAAAGTGAAATTCATTAAAGCTGTGTAACTACTTAAGATCAAATCTAATCACAGCATATCCTCACTCACTCTTTTCTTTTTAATTACACCTGGGTACCAGTGACACATCACAGAACTGGCACTTTAAAGTACAATATTGCTCCTTTTTATGATGGTTTTGTTGATGTGCAAGTACTTCATCAGGAAGAATGACTAGAGATCAGAGAAGTATGAATCCGGTCTGCAGATCCCATATGTTCTCTGAAATAGTGCTTTTGGAGAGAGGAAACCAAACATATGTGGGATTCATAGCTGTCTCTCTTTGCAGTTTGGTCTGCCACAAAGAGTAGTCAGTCAACTGTCAGATAATGAAAAGTTAAAGAAATCTGGATAGGTCATAATGGGCAGGAAACTGCAAAATAGGGATCATAATGCAAAAATATCCTTTTTTATAACTGAATTAACAACTCCTTTATTCTTAGAAGCACCAAATCAGTACCATTGCCTCCTGATCACAGAAGCTACACGACTTTACCTGAAGTCTTAATAGTGAACTGCATATTTTATTAATGATCTTCACCATGAAGCACCACAATGGCCAAAGTACCAGTATTTCATATGACAGAGCACATCATAGCAGGATGAGAGGAAATGAGGAATGAGGGGAAATGGATGTTGCCACAATCCACCAGGAGAACAGGATGGAGGAAGGATTCTTGTAATATGTAACCATCCTCTAGGACACATTAGTTAGAAATTTGTTTTACGTGGTGTAAGCCCCCAAAACCAGATTACATTTCCCAGAGAGCACTGCTGAGAGCCAGTCCTATGGGGGAGGAATTAGCTCAACTGCTGACAGCACCAAAATATTTTGGTTTTCAGCTCCTTGTCAACCAATCAAATATCTCAGCAGGTGTACGCCCCTGGGCTGTAGACAACCATTGTTCTTGCATTCCTTTTTCATATATTTTTCAGTTCCAACCAAAAAAACCCTGTCTCAAATCTAGAAACCAACATAATAATTACAGAGGTAATATATATATACATCTGTCTGCTGACTGCTGGCACACGGCCTGAGTGACTGATTAAAATCAATTACTCAGATGTGGTTGCAATTTTTTCTTAATTACACATACTCTTAATCCAGATGACAATAAGGTTATTTTTAGCACAATGCAGTATTACCTTCTTGAATTTCTGTTTAATTACAGTCTACTGTGAGTTTATAAAATTTCAATATTAAATATTCAGTTCCTATTCTTAGAGAATTCCAGATTTCTGGAATAAATAGTCCTTCACAACACAGCAAATAGAAAAAATTGACTGTTCATCGAAACACATCTCAGTCAACATGTACGTGCAGTAAACCAACACAGGAAATTTGGGTTACGCTCCCCAAAAAAATTTTAAAGTTGTATAGGTGTGATTTTTTGGTTTTGGTTTTACCTTGCATTAAAGTCCATCTGTCTTTTCTTACAGAAAAATATAGCATAATTCTGATCCTTTTGTTTGATGGTACAGAAATGTGGTGGAGGGAGCAATTGGAACAGTAACTGCAAAATAAAGTATTATTTGAGAACAATGGCCATTTGAAATCTGGTAAGACAATCAAAAAAAAAGAACAGCTTTTATCATGAAGGGTCTTAAGATAAAACATTAATTTCAGAGGGATTCTGCCACAATCTTTCAATCTCAGTAGGGGGTATACAGCACTTTTGGGATTCTTCTCCTCAAGCATAACTTCTGAATAGACGGGTATTACTCTGGAGTGCCATGCCATGAGCTATTCAGAATGACAATTGTTTAGGAGAAATCCACAAGAATACTTCAGCAAACAGCTCTGTCATGGCAGGTGAAATCACATAGAGGACAAGTAAACTAAAGTTGCAGACTTGAGAATATCTGAATAAACATCAAGGTCAAGCACTTGTGAAACTTTGGCTGACTCAGCACTGCTTTTTTTGTCTACCGGGGCACATGAACCAGTAAGGCCGTGAAATTTTTAACACACTTGGTTTAAGAGAGGTCATGTATTTGGAAGGCACTTCTTTATACATGCTAAACTGCATTTTCATCAATATAAATTGATTTTATCATTCTTCAGAATATATACGCTATATTACTTATCAATCCAATGGCATTTTAGTCTTTAACCAAATGAAATATTGGTCCATGGTTGTTTCTTATGCTCTCACTCTATTTCCACAAGTCAAACATAATAACACTGTTTAAATCTATCTTTAAGCTTAGTCACAATCCTGAAATTTTATGGTGCATAACAGATTGATCCTGGTAAATGTTTAGCCAAGGAAAAAGGAAAATGAAATTACATATTGCTTTAAAGGTTAAAAATTTTCTTGATGTATCTGTGTTACATGATGGTTAAACCAAAGCGTTTGTTGTGGGAACACATCCAACTTTCAGAAAGATGATATCAGCCACCTGGATTGGTCTATTCACTATAACAATAAAAAGTCTATCTATAGGATTTGACTCCAGCAAGGACTTTAATCTGCAAGTTTTCCATTATACGTATGATTATGCATGCAAAGTCGCTCAGTTATATAAGAAATGAGATTTCTAGCATTATCAAAACCAGGAAGAGTTTTGCATACCCTTAGGTATATTTATGCTTTTTATATCCTCCTTACATTTCTTTAAGCAGACATTTTGCTTCCCAGGTTTTTTCCCAACTGAGAAGACCTGCAGCACTCTTTTTATATAACCTAGAAAATGCAGGCACAGCTTAACAACCACAACATGAAATACTGGAGATATTTTGTCCTCATCCATGCAAGCACATTTTATTCAAAGAAAATAATGATATCTCTTTAACCACCCACTCACAACACCTTAATAAAGTTCTGTATTTTCTGAATTTGTATTTAAGAAATCCTTTACTTCATTACTTTTGATGCCTGGCAGAAGAGATAGTGCCATTAGACACGCTACTCGCTCCCTGTCTATAAGACCTGAGCTCAGGATGACCTGTCAGGAAGAGTGTGACTTGTAGGTTAATGGACTGAGTATAAATTGAGATGAAAACCCCAAAACATCAAAACTGGAACTAACTCTAATACAATAGTTTAACAGTTAATCATACTTTTATTTCATCTCTTCTCATTCTCCAGAATCATTGTACTTCAATATCCTCCTCTCAATATTGGGAACTGAGTCTTCAGAAAATGGCAGATAAATCCTGTGCTGAGCTAGTTAAGCAGGAGTGCTTAAGGGCAACTTACTTTCAAGAGGTCTGCAGCACTTAGTGCTCTGCTTATTGGAGGTATCAGGCATGTGAGTTGTACTCCTTGTCAGCCCAAATGCCTTTATAGAAAAAAACCAGAAAAATCAATCTTTATTTTAATCAGGTGCAACTAATGAGAATTCTAAGGTCCCTTGGCAATTTAATTGGGCTATAAGATCATCAGAATATTTCAGTGGGAAACTAAGAACCTAAATGTTTACTTAGCTCTAGTGCTTATGGCCATCTTCTCACCAGTTTTAAGACACCTTTTGCCATCTGGGGTCTCCTCTGCAGATTTATTACCAAGAATTATTCCTAGCCATACCTGGGTTTGTTCTGAGTGTAGAGTGAAAAACATGATGAGTAGGAGTAGAAGCAGAAAACCTGATTAAAAAGGCAGGGAAAAAACCAACAACAACTGCAACAACAACAACAAAATAGACGAGAAAATTGCAGTCCTTGGTGTTGCATAAATATATAATTTGTTCTGAAAAAAACCACAGCTGTGGAAGGAAAAAAGGATTAAGTCTCAGCTGTGGTAGAGCTGAGACAATTACAGACAAGGCTTACCTTGTGAAAGCTGTTAAGAGTAAGTCTGCAAATAAAGATTAGGGAAAAGAAAATTCCTAGTCAACCTGGGATTATATACCATCTGAGCAACAGATCTGAACATCAGATTTGAAAAAATTCCTTTAAGACTTTAAACTGAAAGAAGTGGAATCCTGGTATTATTTCTGGGTTTCCACCTGACAGGGATTTAGCTAAAGAAGAATTTTTTCTAGCTCAGAGACAGCTAAACAGTTTAGCCAGAGTTACGGTGTTAAATGTGAGCAACTGATGCATAGCACAAATTAGCCCCATGTAACCATTACTCAAAATTGATGTACCTTTGCTCTCCTCCATTTCTAGAGTCTGAGAACTCACTCAAATTATGGGGAAAACATTCCCTTGAAAGTCCCAGGTTCCCTTGGCAACCCAGCTGAAAACCCATTTCTGCAGAAGCTATAAAAGAAACTTTCCCTCCTTGTCATTCTCCACCACTGACTCTCAATGGGGAGCAGCTTGAGGAGCTGTAGCTGCTGGAGCACATCCCTCTCCTCCTGAAGGCAACATCTGCCTGAGTGAGAACTCTAAGACTGCTGGGAGCCCCCTGTCCCTTTCCTCTATCTGACAGCAGCCAAATCCCATGTCTCCACAGCTGGGTACTGACAGCTCTGGACAGCTGAATCCGGGCAGAAAGCTTTGGATGTTGGTGCCGTAGGACTCGCCCATCTGCACCATTGTATGTAGGCATGACAAATCTGAATGTAGCATTAAGAAAACGTTTTTTTTAATAAAGCTTGAAAACTGCATTTAGTCAGACATCCTTAATTAGAGCAGCTGCCAGTAAAATAAGTGCTTTGGCTAGAAAAATAAAGAGATCTGCTATGCCTTTTGCTCTGCTCAACCCACTTGAATGTGTCCAAAACACAAGACAAAAATATTAATTGAATTCATGTTTTACAGATTTGGAGCTATTCAGATGTTGAGTACTTTCAAGCTTAAATAACAGCTCTATTAATTATTACCCACAGTCCTCTGCTTAGAGCCACAGCTGTTTTTCTTTCACAGACATTTTTCACAAATTACAAAACTACCTAAATTAATAAAAGTCTAGGCACATATGATTGCGATAGCTGAAAAGAGTTTCAGCTCATAAGCTGTGTGACTCCCCACACCGCTAATTCAGAGCAACTGAGCTACTCTATCAGTCAGCTTTCATCACTTAATAAAGTTACTCAAATATTGAAAAACACAGGCTGGATATCTTTAATGTGGGTGGGGAAGATGTCTGGACTAGCTGACGCTCTTTCTCGTATCTTTTGGAAGATGTATCTGTTTCCTAAACTCATGTAACACTTCATGGGATCATTATATATGTGCCCAAAAGGAGCAATGTCTAGCAGAAAAATCAGGCTGTGAGGTTTTCAGAAAGCTTTTGTTGGCAGCTGGGAAGGAAAAGACTTCTTTGTGAAAGCAATGGCTGGTTACATAGACTCGGAGACAAATGGAAGAGCTAAGCTGATCCAACAACTGTTTTCCCTCCAGAATAGAGGGGATCTGGCATGATCAAAACCAGGGACTTGGTTCCTGGGAAATACAGGAGCAGCAATCCTATTTTTGTCTCTAGTTACAGAAGAAATGAGGCACATGAACAGTATGAAGTGACACATGTAATTTTTCTAGGAAAATGCCCACCAACCAACACTGCATTTCAGCATGTTGTTAAAAGCTGTGTGCATTTTGCTGCGAGGTTTGAAAGGGTACATACTTTTCTTGATTAACATGAATGTATCTTATTAATATGAAAAATTACTGTAACAAACCAAAATGAGGAGAGGAAGAGGAGAGGAGAGGAGAGGAGAGGAGAGGAGAGGAGAGGAGAGGAGAGGAGAGGAGAGGAGAGGAGAGGAGAGGAGAGGAGAGGAGAGGAGAGGAGAGGAGAGGAGAGGAGAGGAGAGGAGAGGAGAGGAGAGGAGAGGAGAGGAGAGGAGAGGAGAGGAGAGGAGAGGAGAGGAGAGGAGAGGAGAGATCTAAGAGAATAAATCTTTTAATTAATCTTTTTTAAAAGATGTATCAACGTCTAAGCCAAAATTTCACATGCTTGAAAGCTTCCATGATGCATTGAAAAGACCTAATTCCAAATTAAAATAATGTAATATAAAGAACTATGGGATTTTCTGTTTTTTTAGTAGAAACAACGCTATTCACAGTTCTGCAGATCTCTTGTGGGTTTTATTTATAGTCTGATTTTGCATTCCAACTTTCAAAAGTTCTTTGCTTTGTTCCTGAAAATGTTATTTCTGTGATTAGAGCAATCTGGTGTCTGCATGTGCTGTCAGCTATCACACTCTGGCAAAAGAGAAGATTTAGGAGCAATGGCACCCAGAAGAGACTTTGGTCAACATTTAAAGTTATGTCCCACAAGAAAGTGCAGATGCACAAGTGGACAAGGAAAAAGATTCCCTCTGTCTCTAATGCTGTGATATTTTTCTCCTGGAAGAGGGATGAGGGATCTGCTTCGGGCCCGGAGACAGGGGACATAGTACCAACAGAGTGTTTGTTGTGGCAAGCACCACCTCAACTGCCTCCAACCTTCAGAGCAGCCAGCCAGCCAGTGTGACTGTTACCTTTCCGTCTGTGGGTGGAAGCTAATGTGAAGGAGAAAAAACAATAAAAACATTAATTCCCTTCTCCCTTCCTTTCCCTGCTATTCTACTCTAGCTGTATTTCTTATGTCAATAGCACACTTTTTAGGTCAATGTGAACACGTTCCTACGTGTTTGTACAGCTGAATGCTCTCCTAGTCTATCTCATTGTTCTTTCTGGGAATTGAAGTTACTCTTCAAAGCTGAAGGGGCTGGGTTGGTTTTCTTCCCCTAAAACACTCATTTTCTTGATTACAATAAACCAGAATTTCTCCTTTGGTGAGTTTACACGATGTCATTTGCTTATTAGATTTGCAGCAGTTTTATGATGTGGTTTACATCATGCTAGATTTCATCCTTTGAGATTTTAAACTGACATGGTGTCCAGAATGCCCTTGTATTACCCAGCAGGTGCTTGGACCATGCGTTTTTCATCTCAGGCTGTTGAAGAGAGCAGTAAGGAAAAGTGAGTCAGCTGAAGATCAATTTTGCACCAGGTACAGTTGAACGTCATTTATAGTTTTGCCTTTGAAATCACTTAAAAATCCCAAACAAGTGCAATTAGGAAAGAGCTGAAACATACTGTGGAGTATGTTATGGCTGCTGAAGTATAGAGTCACTATACAGAAAAAAGGGAGTACTTTAAAGACAAGGCAAAATCTGTATCACAGATCATCTTGAACCGTTCTCTGTAGTGTTCCCTATAAATTTTCTAGCCACCTTCCTGTATTTCTCAGGTACATTTTCCTATACATTATTTTATCTAAAAATGAAACGTTTGACTTTAACAGGTCCTGTTTATAGACTCTAGGGCACTATTTCACTGTGGAATGGGCAATTCTACGGAATTCATGCCTTCTGCACACACTTAGAAGGAATGTCCAAAACTGATCAGAAGATTGCTTCCTTTCAGAAAAAAAAATCTCCCAGTACACAGAATATATATACCTTGCAGGAAAAGTTCCATGTTTTCTCTTTTTTTCTCTTTGCCATGAAAATATTTTCTGTAAACATCTATTCTCACCAGTTATTTCCCCTACATCTTTATAAATGAGGCAGCTCTCTAAAACTCTTCTAGAAAAGTCCATATCCCAAAGAACTCTGTGAATAAATAACAGACACTGCAGCAAATTTAGAGGACTTTTCCAGTGTTATATCGGTCCAGCAGACCTTTTGGTTACTTACTGCTCTTTGGTTACTTATTGATCTTACTTATTCAAATTCAAAGCCATCTGAAAGAGGGATCTTGCATTTTTATGTTGATCATAAAAGAACCATTATATTTTGTTCCTCTCTATTAAACCATGGACATAATGAGGCATATTTCCTCAAGCTTACACACACCTCATATCAAATGTTGAAAAACGTTCCTCCAATCAGACAGAAGTAACAGAAGACTCCAAGAGTCCCACGGAAATAGCAGTGTAAGTGTCAGAAGTGCTATAACTAATTACTAATGAATGAGTGACGTAAGTGAAACAGAAAAAGAATATTAAAAAAAAAGAAAAAAATGCATTGATGACACTTACAGGAAAATTTCAAAAGCATACATGCACAATAATTTCCTTAGCCACCTCCCCCCTTCTTTTTTTTTAATTTAAACTTATCCATGAGAAAGAAAAGGATACTTTGAAAACCTTTATTAATGCTCTTCTTTATTAGATAGAACAGGATTTGCATACCTGCCCTTTTCACACTTTTTTACTTCTAGCTTCACCAGGTACTGGAATACACTTAGTATTCTGTACCAATAGTCTTTATTCATTGAATACCTTTGTCTTGCTAAGTGACAGCCTCGATCATACCAGACAAAAGCAGAGTGAAGTTTGCATTAACAGAATACAATAAACATATCATGGTGTTCATTCATTGAAGAAACATTTGCATAATTGCCCTAAATTAGAGACATTTAATTTTAAGTGATTTACTAAAAGTTGAAAAAGACTTTTTATTCTCAATTGTATATAGTCTGATTCATGACAAATCTTTTGTTGTATGTCACTTAGGAATTTTCTATTTCTTGTCAAGGTATTCAGTTGATAACTTTTCTGCCAGGGAATTCCGTGGCAGAGAGTCATACTGTGTTACAGCAATCTGGATACTCAAACTTCAAAAGTAGAAAGGGGAAACCACTCTGAACTTCTGAAGGTATTTAAACATTTCTGCATCGTTGTTACAAGCAAACACATCAAGTTCTAAATTATATTTATTATGTATTTTTCTTCAGATTCATAAGCCTTGATCAATTTCTGCCTTGAGACAAACTAGTCCATGTCTTTCTCAGTTCTGATGCAGAGCTGAGCAAAAATAGGGACACAGATTCAAAGGCTGGAGGACAAGTAAGAAGATTTGGAAACACTTCTTTTGAACCTTCTTTATTATTTCTGCTGCCTTAACAGGTAAATAAAGAAACCAGGTTTGTGAAGGTCCTCATCCAATTCCTACACTGACAGGAACTTTTCAAATGCACTACCTACACATAAGAATCAAGTGCTACTTGAATAGCACTCACATGCCACCAGATCCCAACCATGGCCTTCTAGGCTGACAGCAGGTGGGATATCGTCCCAGAATTTCTGAAGTGCCACTCTACAGTCAACTGAGAGTAAGCAACAGAGCCATGCCCTCCCTCACAGATTTTCCTCTCACATACTGTTAAAAAAGCACCTGTTCCCTGGTATTTCAGCTGGGATGGTTTAAAATAGTATATCCTCCGCACCTAGGAGACGTGATCAGCCACCATTGATCGTGGAGCTGAGTCATTCCAATGGATGAGCATGCAAGGCTACTGAGGAAAATTTCCCACCTGGAAAGAGTAAAAGTTCTAGCACTTGAATCAAATTATATGTCAGCCTATTTCATGAGACTGTGAGACTGACACCCTGCTCCAGACTCTGTCAGGCACGACATGTCACAGCAAGAGAGCTGCATCTGATCTGAGTCTCCTGCAGCCCACCCATGTGGATGCCTGGGCAAGAAGGACCTTATGACACATATCATGGCACATGACACACCAGTCCACACACGGTATTGGGATCCTCATCCCTCCATTTATGGCTCTGTTCCAGATAGGCAAGACCAGTAAAAATGGTAATGAATACTGCTCTGACCTCTATGATCTATTCTAATTGCCCCTGGTTTTTTCTTTAGAGAAGGTTATTGTCTTTCACAGGTCTCAGCAAGGTTTCTGAGATATCCAGATTTTTTTCTGCAGAGGGAGGATTATTCTGCAGGTTACGATGAAGTGAAGCAGAAATAATGTAATTAGCTTCCATCAGCTTTCTCCTGATTTAGACCAACGTATCTGATACCAAATTTGGGGCAAAGTTGTAATTACATATGCTTTTTTAAACATCTTTGAATTTGTAGAATAAATTTTATTTGTGTTCTGCTTCTACGTCCTGCTGACAAAGCAATGTTCCACCAATATGCCTGGGATGAAAATGGTGGAAAATGGCTTGCAGCAGGAAAGTGTTTCAGCTTCTAGTGTAACTGTTGTAATAACTAATCCATTATGTATAACTCTAATTGTATTATATAGCACAAGAGAGTAAATGTAGGGAAGAAAACAGTTTTCTGTGCATTGTCAATCTTTACAAAGCAGAATGGAATGTTAAGGAAAATAAATTAATTCACAGGAAAAATACTTCAAAGAGTTTTTTCATTAAAATATTTCTTTTAATACTCTAGGAGCCAGACCAGTTAAAAAAGAAAGTTCTGATTTCAAAAAGACAGTGTCATATAACCATTACCACACTATGGGGAAAAGTTAATGCTGATAATGCATTTTGAAACTTTGCACTATTCTGTGCATATGGCTTAGCAAGATCAATAACACTGTCTTGAGCTAGTCTGTAGATTTTCCCCTGTTAATAGAGGAGAGGAAAAGACCTGCTCACTATTAATTTCCACAAATAGTTTGGTAAATTTCAAAGTAATTAATCCCTTTCTGAATGTTGTTCTTTTTGTTCCTGAGCCATTGATAAACAAATATATAAAAACCTTCCTCCTGCACAATGTGAACTGCAGACTGTTTACCAAACTCAAATTATCTGGTGCATAAATAGACTAAAATATTCCTCTTTAAACTAATATAATTTAATAAATTAAATAAAATACCATTTACAAGAAATTTACTGGCTGTTACTCTAATATTCAGGATATTTTAATACTGATGATTTCTGCATAAGCTTAACAGAGATCTAACTTAGCTGTGCTGCTCTGGCTTCAGCTCAGCTCTCAGAAATAATCAAGTACCCTGGAGATGGAGCTTCATGTTGCAAGGAACAGATGTATTAGATTTTCATAAATAAATGTAGATTATTATTTACTTCTGCTTTTGTACTCCTTGTTTGGTTTTAAAAGAGCCATCATTTGCCATTCAGAATGAATTTAGAATGTGATATAAACTCAGAAATGTATAGATTATGAATAGTAACCACAAAATTTTCTCTTCAGTGAGAAAGAAAAACAAGTGTTCAATTTGTGACAGTTTTGTGGTATTTTACTTGCTACATTAAGAAAAAATTTACGTTCTACTCAGACTTAACCTTCCTTCACTGAGCTAGAGTTATCATAAGTAGGAATGATGAAAAGGCAGTATTGAGATGGATGTCACCAACACTGAATTCAGTAAGTGTCCATGTGTTTCTTCACTAAAATTCTGCATAACTTACTTCCTTAATGTCTGCTGATCAGTACTTGAAATATGTCAGTACTTGAAAGAAAACCTGAACGGTCAAGACTTTTTTGCCTTCCTTACCAGGAACCAAAGACCTCAGTTATCAAATCCCTAGCCTCCAAAATAATCTGATATTGCAACATGAAAATATTGGTCAACAATACAACAAAAATTATTTTAAGACCTTCTGCACACAACATACTGATATGAAGGTATTTGTTCATAAAACAATCTACATCTGACTTTAGAAGCAAGTAAGCTAATTACTATTGCCTTATTTGTGATACAGATTCAAGTAGGTAATACATCATTTGCCATGCTTTTTCTTGTAAGTTCTTTAAGAAATTATGACAAAGAAGACACTTATAAATGATGAGCACATTCATAACTCAGTTCTTGATCTTTTTGTCTGCCTTCTGTTTTCCTGCAGTTCAGAATAATTTTGTTTCAGACTGCTTACTAAAGGCAACGTAAGTGCTCAAAAGGCTAAATACAAAGATCAGTAAGCGCCACGTAAACAGCAAAAGTTGCTCATGATTAATAAATAAAAAAGTAATCAGTAGACTCATTGTTTGCTTCCTATGCAAGTAACTTCCATGGCAAAATGAGGTCACAGTGGCTAATGTGATTGTGTGCCTGTGTTTGTCTATTTAATTTCGGATTAATGTCACCTTAACCCACAGGTTAAATAGTGATGGATTTAAAATAGATCAACTAAAAAATCCACTGCATACAGTCTAATTCCACCTTTATTTGGCCACGGTCTCACTACATAGCATTAAACAGGATTTGCTTAGGGTCCTATTTGATGAATAAATGTAACACCTGCAATTTTTAACAATGATAGTTGGCTTCAAGACAGCTTTCATGCACACCATATAAACTGCAGATTTTTTTTTTAATGTGGGTTGTCTTTTTTTCCAAAATGACACAGGTGATGGGAAGGTTATCTCAAAGCCTACTGGTTTGGCAGTCATAACATGGCACAGGGAAGATGTTATGCACACATCAACATATGACACTGTCCAGGAGTGTGAGGCATGCCAGAGATGATGGTATGGGTTGTAAAGAGTGTCTGCCTGGAGCACACCCTGGGATGAACTCTCTTCCAGCTTCTTAAACACAGTTACTTGGCTTGTTTCAGCAAGATGTCCCGGACTAAATCAACATATGTGTGATGTGGAACCAGGACCCTGGAAATAAGAAGAGATAAAAGTGGCTGTGTTGTCACATCATGGCAACTTCCATGGTTTCAATGAAGACAGTGAACAAGGTCTCCTTTTTGGCCTGAGTAACTGTATTGGTGACACAGCACAAGAATGGCACCTCTGAGACTTGCTTTAGAACCCAGCTGCAGAGAAACTTCTGTAAAATATAGTTCGTATTGTAGAAAATTTACAAGAAATCTGGTGAGTTTAATAGCACTTTTATAAGCACATCAGATAGTATTCCACTCAAGACTTTGCTAGCAATGGTGAACATCAATATGCCACACTAATTGCTACATTAAAGGTTTTCTTTCCCTAACTAGTCTGTTTTTGAAAATACAATCCCTCCAGTTTTATGTGGTTCCTCATTTCTGCATGTATTAAGAAAAATATTTGTATATCTGTCTCTGTGGGTTTGTATTTAAGCATTTTTCCAGCTTGCAGTCAGATAAATAAGCTTTTTCTTTTCTATACTTCAGATTGCCTGAAAAGCACTGAAATAATGCTTTCATTTCTCAATAAATTCATGATCGTTTAGTGATCAAAATAGAAGGCAGTGTGCATATGTTCGAAAATATCTTCCAGCACCATAGGGACTTTCAATAGTTAAAATTCTTTGTTTAGGATGCTTCAGCAACCATTTAGGTTTAAAATCCTGATATTGCATTTCAGGTTTAGCATCTGCCGGGTTCCTGTTGGTTTGCTCTGTTCATAACTTCATAAATTGTTGCTGCATTCGCAAGAACAAGAGATGTAAAGGACAGTAATTCCTAAATTGTAGGGGAAAAAAATTTGCTGGTAAAAATCAGCCTATTACAGATTAGAAATCAACCTGCTAGATATTAAGTGTTCCTTTCATGGGGTCCCTCAGTCTCTTCTGAAATTAGAAACAATAGGTGGCTGTACCTGCAAAATCACCTGATATTCCTATAGCTACCACTGAAGCACCAACCTCACACTTTGTGTATCGTTACTTTTGCTTTACTCTGAACAACACTGAGAATGACAAGAAAAAATTCAGGAACTTGTAAAATTAATTTGTCTGATATTCAACAGACTGATTACTCTGAACTCTGTAGATTGAGAGTAGATTGACAGCCCAGCATTTTTTCACCAAATACTACATCACTGGCAAAGAAAGGATAAATGTCATTATAATGCTTAGTGAATCATTCCACTTGCAAATGCCGACACATCTTCCTTCCTATCAGACCAAAAGAAAACATCATAATTATATCTAAGATGCAAGAGATGGCATTCTCATTTAACAGTACAGTAGAACTGTGAAACACTGGCAAAGACTATTGCAGATAGATCTTCATGTTTTCCAATTCCCAGTCAGAATTACTGCCACATACACAAACAATATGCCTCAAATCAAATTTAAACATTTCTGCATATAAGTCATCTGGCTATCTCAGCAGAAAGTACTTAAATCCCAAGGTCTCTGGCAGCACCTTTAAAGTACCATTAACATTGCTATTTGCCATACATATGACTTTGCAGCGTGCAAAGGAGAAAAAAAGCATATGAAACAGGAAGTGCAATTGTGGGTGAGTAAGATGAAAGCTTGCATAAATGTTGACAAACAAGAGAACAAAAGAAAGAGCACTTTGTCTTCTAATTACCTTTGGTTAACAATGGTGATGATACCACACACCGCCCAAACCCCTAACCGAGACACTTAGAAAAGCACCAAGTGAATGTAAAACCATAGGATAGTGGATTGATGCAGGTTTGAGGGACATCAGGAAGGCATCAAGTCCCACCTCGTGCTCAAAGCAGAGATTACTTTGATGCTCTGAATTGCACAGAGCCTTGTTCTGCCAAAAAGCCCAACTCACCTATGCCATAATCCTGCTTTCTGTTACATTTGCTGCTGGGCAAGCATGAAACCCCAGCCCTTTTTTTTTCTTTTTTTGTGAAAAAAGGGAAAGATTTTTATAAAAATATGTAACAAAACAAATCTCTGGAGAATGGAGGGTTTGGTGCTTGTGAGAATAAACTTCCAGAATATTCTGAAACTTTGACCTTCAGTTGACACATTAATCAGCAGATGGGAAGCTCTCTGAGTCCCAAGGGAAACCCTGTCAGGGAGCATCTACAGGGAGAAGTGTCTGCAGAAAGTGTTGTTGATATAGACTTACCTGAGAAACACACCAAATCTGAAAAGGTTTTCTTCCCCAGTGCAAATTTCTGGCTGGCTCAAGTTACCATAATAGATTGTTAGCACCTGCATTTCTTCATTACAAGTGAGAGTTATTAACGGCCCGTCTGGAACATCTGACTCTCAATTTCTGAAGGTTCAAGGAGATGGTTCATTTAGAAAAACTGGTAATTTTATCTAGAATTTTTTTTCTTCTTTTCTGATGGAAAGTTTTGTGTCCCTATACCATTACATCTATGTGATTTGTACTAGGGATGTAAAGAACGTTAAAAGTAGTTTATGACACTTCCTTCACTCCAGAGGCTCAAAGCAGAGAATAGCTGATTCAAAGGTCAGATTGTTTTCTTTCTCAAGGAAAGTTTAAAGTCCACCAGCCTGTGATTTAAGAAATGCTAATAAACAGAGTAGCTGCTTATTTTTAATTAATGATTTTTATTCTTGAATTTTTTTGCAGAAAACCAAGAAAACTACTCAAAAGTTGCAGTACCTGACTCCAATAATCACTTTTTCTTAATGCCAGATAACAAATATGCAATGAGAAAATGCAGGTCTCAAGTATTTTTATTTTTCAAAACTGATTCCATGAGTCTATAGAATCATAGAAACATAGAATGATTTCGGTTGATAGAGACCTTAAAAATCATCTCATTTCAACCCAGCTGCCATGGTCAGGGACACCTTCCACAAGACCAGGTTGCTCAAAGCCCACCCAGACTGACCCTGAACTCTTCCATGGATGGGGCATTATTATAGTGGTGAACAACCTTTGGATTTTGGATATTTGCCAATACAAAGAAAAGGGCAATTAGAGCAGCTGTGTTTAAGAGGAGAAAGGTGTTTTTTGTGAATCTTATACCCAATGTTTAAAAACAATAAAGTCTTATAAGTTACCGTAGCAGTGTCCTGAGGAAGGTTCTACATCTGCTAATTTTCATGGTAGCATTATTGTCCATTGCTTTCTTCCCCTGTCTCTTTTTGTCTATCATTACTAACTACTAAGGGAAAATCAACCAAGGAAACCCCACCAAAACCCAACAAACCCAAACAGTACTGGATATATTTAAGTCCTGGTTTTGTTGCTGTGTATAGCTATTCAGGAACCGGAAGCCTCTCCTGCCAAACCATTTCTGTGGTAGAATGGATATAGAAATTGCTCGGTCTACAGCTGTGTACCTCCTGTTACTAGAAAGCTCCGATTGAATAATTCAGAAATCACATCCTGTTACCCTCACATGTAATAGAAGTATGGTCAAATTCAAGAGGGAAAGACAACTTTTTGTCACTCTTAATTTGCCGCAACAGTCAATATTCCCTGAAAATTAACTACACTATTCCTCTTGCTACTCTTAAAGTTAGCTGTATTTAAGAAGCGGGCTTGAAAACCATCAGCAACAATGAGGAACTGCACTTGTTCTGTCTCCTCAGTAGCGGTAGGGGCCACATAACAATTTGATTGAGTTGTTATCAAAGGTGTGTGCATGTTCTCACTGCACAAATGACGCCACAGACTCTGCTGCAGTCACTGGCACCAGAATGGCAGCACAAGTTAAGGACATGCAGTGGAGGTGTCCTGGTGTGCCAGCATCAGAAAGTCATAAAGCACATCCCTGCAATAGACTCGGGATCCGGTACAGGAAGTAATCTAAAAACTTTCTGTTTCACTTATAATTCTACTAGGAATATGGATGGATCGAAAGCAAAGTGGCAACAACCTTCTTTTTAAGACCAGCCCTTACATCAGTTTAGGTGAGACTTTCACTTTAAGACCAGCCCTTACATCAGTTTAGGTGAGACTTTCTCAAGTGACACCACCTAATAAAGTCAGTGGTAGTAAATTTACCACCATTACCAAGTGGTTAAAAGAGTTTAAATGTAAATCCCCAGTTTATAGCTTCTGCAGTCACAGCCTACTTATTAATTGAAACTTCCTAAAACTTCTAGCTTTTTGGGGTTGGATTTTTTTAATAGACTGATTTGAAATATGGCTGTAGCTGCAAATTTTCCCCATTTGTTGAGTTAGGCCTCTTCTCTTGAGTAGTGTGCTTGGATGGAAGGTGGAATTTCTCAAAGACCCATTCTGGGCATTGAATGTGTATTTGCTGAATACCCTGTTACTTGTTTATCTTTTTCTATGAAAACCGCTGTATTAATACAGCTTGCACTGAATAATAGCAAGTCCCCTTTGACTCTCTTTGAAGCTCATACACATGCTTTCTCTCACTCATCCTCTATTAGGCATTTTGATAGAAGGCAAAGAAGGCTGCTGGTTAAAAAAATAACGATTTTAAAAATTGCTCCCTTCATTAGCAGACAAGGAGGGGAGCCAGGCAGGAATGTCGAGTCTTGGTTTAGAGGCAGAGAATGAAGATGTTACCTCATTACGGATGTTGTGAACTGATTGGATAGCTCGGGGCTTTTCTGAGCAGGAAGCATTTGAAGCTGTTGGAGGAATCCGTGGAGGATAGATGGGTAGCTGACCTGGCGGGCTAGAGGCTGGAGCTGGGGGACATCAGTAGCTCTGAACAAGAAAAAACAACGCCACAGTGAAGAAAGAGTCAAGAAAAAATGAGGTGATAAGTGTCAGAGGAAAGTGGGATGAGTCCAGAGCTAAATATGAATGCTGGAAGAAGAAAAGTGTGAAAAACAGAGAGGAACAAATAGCTTTCTATCTAGTGCTTTGTACCATGATATTCTGTGTTTCACCCTCTGAAAGGCAGAATGGAAAAAGACAACATTATAAAGAGGAATTCTACTCTTTGCCACCAAACCCTAGCTCCTTCCTTCACCAAATCTTTCCCCAGCATATGCCGTTTTTCCCACCCTGCCCAGAGGTACTTCTCTGTTAAAAAAAAAAAAGAAAAAAGAAAGTTCGTTGTGAAAATGTGACTTATTAAATCCAGAGGGACTGTTTAATTTTCTCTGCTTATTTTGACTACCAGCCACTGCCAGGGTGCCACACACCTCCCAGCACATATAACCAGCACTGTATAGGTCCAAGCTCATTTTGGGTAGGAGAAGAGAGACACATCCTGAGGTCTGATTCCAACTTCTGTGCCAGGACAGAAGGAAAGTGAGAAAATAGGCATTTCCAAGCTCTCTGAATGAAAGGTTGGCCTTGATTATGTCTAGCTTTGCCTTGGCTTCTTCTGCGCTTCTTTAAAACCTGAGCCACTGCTACATCATTATTGAAATGAGAAAATGTTCAGTGAAAAAATAGTTTGATAATGGACTCAGCAAAAATCTACGGTTTGCCAAAGTCATGTGAATAACCTAGGAGAGAAGAGCTGACTAATTTTCATTGGGAACCCTGCACCCTCACAAATATCATATTAAAACCTTTAAACATACAGTATTTTTTCTTATCTGCAACAGAGTCCTCATGGGTGGTGTCACAACCAGATCACACTGTGAAAACTGTGGTCCTTCTTCTGTCATGTGTGATTAACCAAGGCCTTTAAAAGATGATAACTCAGGTGCATGTCCCTTACACACACTCGTGAGAAACTCATCGTTTTAGGCAAACCCTTTATGCAAAGACAAAGGTGTGTAAGTGTGTGTATATTTGTGCATGTATGAATGATAGGGATACTTGCATGCTTTTGCGTATTCATGTCGGACAATGTGCATTTTGTTCTGTACAGAAGAGCACTTGGAGTTTGTTGCACTGTGAAAAGTAGGCAGATTATGAATTGGCATCTTCCTGCTGGATTTTAGTTTACGGACTGGGTAGAAACTTAAAATCCTTTCTGTATGCTTGGGTTCTTAGCTAAAAATGAGAGGCATCAATTATGTCTCAGATAGGTTTTATACTGAGTTGCAGGAATACTAGCAGGGAGAAGTGGATGCTGTAGCAGCTGCTGTGAGCTGAAGGTTGCAGGCTGGTGGAAAGGTTTGACAAATCAAGCTCCTGGCTTTTTATTTTGTATTTCCTTTACTGAGCTTCATCTAATATTTCAAAACTTTTATTTTGCCATACTTTTATTCTTCTCTGAGGTCATTCTGTATAACATAATGTCATAATTAATATTTACCAGGATATTTTTTATGTTTGGTTGCTGTATTCCAGGATTGTTTATAGGCTAAATTTACCAATCTTAATGCTCAAATTAAACTGCTAAAACTACAGAGAATCAATGAGTATAGCGTAGCTTTGAGAACTACAGTTGATGCCTCCAGCGGAATCAGTTCTTATCCTTGCTACAATCTCTGGAGACATTGCAAACTTAATGATGTTTAATCCTGTATATGCCATTCCAATCTTATCCCCAGGGATATAGACTATAAGGTGGTTCAAATCAATGAACTATAGAGACATAAACCCAGACCAAATTCTATTAGAAATAGACAGGGTTTATCAAAGGTTTTCTATATCCCTTTCAGCTATGACAATGTTTTTTTTCTGTTTCCCTGTTTTGCTAATACCTTAAGCACACTCCATTGATAAATTCATTGCAATTTTTTCCCATTTTCCTTATCTGGATAATATAGTGGAATGCAGCCTTCCTGCTGGCTATGCTGATTCAACCAAGCATGTTGTTATTTTTATTTTTGTGTTGAGGAGAATTTGATAACCTAGCTGTCAAAAGGTATATGAGAGGCCATCTATGCAGAGAATACTATATTTTTGTAGAAAACCTGGAGAATCAAAAAAACCAAAGTATCTCAGTACCTATTTTTAGGTGTGAACAAAAATCAGCAAAGTTTAATATAATTAGTGTTTGGAAACACTTGTTCTGACTTTAATTATATTTTAGCTTAATTAGTTCTGACTTTAATTTAATTATATTTAGCTTAATTATGTTTAGCAATTAGATAAAATGCATGGTTAGACCTGTTTGCAAGTCCTCCCTTGCTCACTGTTAGCAAGGGAGAAGCAGTAATTTATTCTGTATTTCTGGAGAAAAGTTGGCAAAGAATTATTGCTTCTAACACTAGATTATAATTTCAGAGGAAGATTACTTGAAGTAAGATTCAGTGAAAATGTTTGTATGTTGTCAAACTGGTATCTGCACCAAGCCTCTGTGTTTAAGCATCCATAAGAAATCTGAGCTTTTTTTCCAGCATTGATATTATTAACTCAGACCTCGTTTCCCAGGCCTCCTTATGTCTTGTTCACAAACTCTGTAGGTGATTCCTACAGCCTCAAGGTTCCACTGTGGTGGCCGGTTAGCCTGTGGTACGAGGGACAGAGAGAGTTCTTGGTAAGACAGTCCCTGGTGCCAAAGACTTCCGCTATAGTGAGGGAAGGGAGCGTCTCCCACGATGCCTTGTTCGGTTATGGTAATATACCCCAGTTCTGTTTCCCCGGCTGGCTTCTGGTGTTAGCCACACCCCACACTTAAGCCTGAGTTTTCCCATGTTCTGGGTCTTTGCCTCTAAAACTCCTCACAGTGTAGTAGCAATAAACTGTTTCTGTGGAAACCTACGCAAAGACCCTTCCCACCTCTTTGCTGCCGACCTATATTACAGCAGCTGTCCATGCGTTTGTGCGTGCGCGTGTGTGAGTGCATGCAGCTGATCCTGCCAAGCGGCTTCGCTCTGGAGATGCTTTTAGAGATCACTAAGCACAGAAGCTGCAGAGCAAGAGGGATAGGAAGATTCCACCTTCACTTCCTAATTGTCTTATTAGTCCCTATACATGTCCAGGACTTTTGCCAGTAGATTTTTAACACAAAGATGCACTGATTTTTATAGGTTTGCTGTTGTGAGGTTTTTGTAAGTTCCAGTCCTGGTCTATTTGGCATATACTGGAGAGGGAATTTTAACCAGAACGTGTAGTAAAAATGATGGAATCCCCATCCCTGGAGTGTTTAGGTCCAGGTTTGAAGCAGCTTTGAGACACCTGGTCTAGTTTCTCTGTTGTGTTGGATAAGTTTGCACACAATACCTCATGGCATCTTTAGAGAATTAACGTATTTTGGAAGAGGACTCCCTTCATTTGATTAAAGTTATTTTTTAAGTGATAAGGTGAACACTGTAAGGGACGCTCCTTCGTCCTCATAAGGTTTTTTCCTAGAACTTGATTGTTTCACAGCTTTTGGGTGTGTTATGATTGCGGTTAGATTTGAAGAACAAGATTCATTGAGGTTTGGATTTTTGCCATATACTACTGCCATTTTTATGTTCATTCTGGCATCTGGATGGTCAAGTATAGGAATATTTCAAATGTTGTTTGGATGATGGTGATAACTGATTTGCAGATGAAATCAGCCACAGTGTTAAAGATGTCACTTTAGCACATAGGTACAGCAGGGATTTGCTCTGATGCCATGAAGATTTTTGCCTTTTCTTTTATACCCCTGTTATAGCTTTTTTACAACTTCTGTATTCCTAGTGCTTTTTCCCTACATTATGGGACTTGTTTGTCAAGCTAAGAGACTAAACATTTTAGAAGCTTCGTAACTAGGGATCAGTGGGCCCCAGACCCCAAGGTCCTCTCCAGAACACATTCTGTAAACTAAAATAGAACCATCCATGAGAAGTCTCCTTGGGGAGGGGTTCACTTGAGCTTCTCATTGGGGAATCTTTGATAGATATGCTAATTAGTAAGACCTATAATGTTATACCTGACCTTTTGGAGTGGGTATTTTCGCAGGGTGCATTTCGATGCATATGTACTGGACGTGTGCACCTAAGGATCCTTAAAATAAATACCAAGGTAAAATCCCTTTTCCCCTTCTAACTGTGTATGAATCGACTAATCATGTATGACTCGATTTTAAGACCAGGAAAAAGCATCAACTGGGCTTTTAGATATTAGTTCCTGCTATCTTTTCTTCTGACTATTCATTTGGTTCTTAGGTGGCAAATCAACAGCAGTCTGGAATTAATTATATTTATTTAACTTACCCCTGTAGTCCTAATAAAGTCCTTGTCAGAAATGTAAGCTACACCTATGTTGTATAGTAAATACCACAGAGTCTTACTATATATGATTGTAGCTAAGTTTTAACCTCTAGAGCAGTAACTACTTTTGAAGGGGTATAAGAAAATAGTGAAATATAAACATGATAGCTTTTGTACTGATGATTGTAAGCCAAAAGCAGAGCCTTGCACAATCCTCAGCTAAAAAAGAGAGAAAAAATTGTCTCCATTGTTGATTCTCATTAAAAAGAGATAAAAATAAAATATAATTCAAATGTATCCTCTAGTAGCTTCCACTGCATAGCCTGTCTTCACCTACAGTATCATTTTTTTTCCTTTAACCTATTACTAACTCATCAGCATAAGAGAAGGAAATAGATATTTTCCCAGTATTTGCAATTATAATGAATACCAGTGATTGCATGTCTCCTTCCTGTAGCTGTCCTTGAAATGATTGTTTGCATGGGTTTCTAAAGGACCAACAACCCCTCTGCAAGTTCTTAAAACTCCATTTTGGACTTTATAACCGACTCCTTTCCTCCCTCTAACACAATGCTAAATGTTCTCCATGAAATTTTTTTCACTAAAAACTTTTTCACTATTTTTGGCATTTTTTAATCTTCCCTGTAGGTTTTCTTGGTGACATATAATAACTTTGTGGGGTCCTTTAACGCCAGTCATCCTTCAACAGCAACAGAGAAAAAAACCACTGATGCTCATAGAAGGACCAATTCTCAGGAGCATGTACCAGAATTATCTGCATTAATCTCAGTGCACTCACAGATCTAAGGGAAGTTCCCATCTAAAACCTCTTTCCTTTTTCTGAGTATCGCTTGGAGAAAGAAATGGCAATTATAAGGTAGGAAATTATCTTCACCTGGCTATGATTGTGAAACTCTGGAAATTGGGTTAATTAGCAATTGAGGATATACAGTGTTGAAATACACAATACAGCCCTTCATGCGGATTCAATCCTAGACAGGGATTTGTAACAGCTGTCAGAAAAGGCCTCCAGCAAACTCCATTTCTGATCCTTGATGTCTTTCCTTCTAAAGGCCATTCAGTGCAACATTAATGAGGCTCATAACTGTCACCCCCTTTCCTCTGACTGTACCACCCGTTTTCCAGGTTTTCCCTTCTGCCACCTTGCACCAAATTAACGCAAAGAAAACACATCCAAAACTGAGCGGTTAGGTCCCTCAAGGGATCCCAGTGCTCCCAAGTAGACATTCTTAGTGGTGGGCTACAGTGGCAATGGATATGCTGGAGGAAACAGGAGCACGTCCTGAATGTTCTTTGACAAAATGTTTGACATTTCTTCAGCTCTTCCTCACGCCTCTGTTTCGGACTTCTGAAAAGGTCATATCAGGACAACTGCACATGTTTTCAAGGACAATACATCTGGGGATGATATGTGCAGTGAAAATTGGAGTTCTGATCAAACAACAGCCTGCTCACTACTCTTACCACTTTCATTAGAAAGAGCTTTTATTATGAGAGAGGGATATTTTTCCCTGCTGAAATATGCTTTTCAAATAGCTCCTATATTACTCTCCAATCATCACTTGTAATTGGACTACAAAGTAGTAGTGCAGGAGTGCGTGTCAATCTGCTGGAGTGTAGGAAGGCTCTACAGAGGGATCTAGACAGGCTGGATCCATGGGCGAGGACAATTGTATGACATTCAAAAAGGTGAAATGTTGGGTCCTGTACTTGGCACACAACAAGCCCAGCACTACGTGCTTGAAGAGGAGTGGCTGGAAAGCTACCCAGAGGAAAGAACCTGGGAGTGCTGCTTGACAGCTGGGTGAACTTGAGCCAGCATGTGCCCAGGTGCCCAATGGCATCCGGGCTTGTTGCAGAAATATTGTGTCCAGCAGGGCGGCGATTGTCCCCCCTGTACTCAGCACTGCTGAAGCCACACCTTGAATGCTGTGTCCAGTCCTGGGTCCCTCACTGCAAGGAGGACATTGAGGTGCTGGAGAGTGTCCAGAGAAGGACAACAGAGCTGGTGAAGGGTCTGGAGCACAAGTTCTGTGAAGAGCAGTAAGGGTTGGTCTCTTCTTCCAGATAAAAAGCAATGGGACAAGAGGGAATGGCCATGAGTTGCACTAGGGGAGGTTTAGTTTGGCTATTAGGAAACATTTCTTCCCCAAAAAGGTTGACAAGCTGTCACGATCCACTAATAAAAGCGAGGGTAGTGATGGTCCATTTATTGATCTCAGAGTGCAAAAGGACACAAAGGATTTCAGTTTTAATCAAAACAGTGCACCTTTATTAAGTGCCCACAACACCATAATGTGATACAGGAGAGAAAGAGAGAGTGATAAAGAAAACAAAGTAAAAGGGTAAAGAGGAAGACGGGGGGTGGGGGGGAATAGCTACCAATGGATGGGATGAAGTCCTCTTGGTCTTCTGCCAATGCATTCCCCTTCTTTCCGTGGGGAGATCTCATCTCAGTTAATTTGGAAAGTCCTTTTTTAGTCCTTTTCAAAAGCAAGGGGCAACTGGCCAAGAGGCGGGGAAATCTCCACCCATTGTTATGAGGCCCGTTGCTTTAGGAAATGGGTACAGGACAGGTCACTCCTTTTCACTTCAGCGCAGTCCTTCCCACCTTGGCAGCAAGAACGGCGCAGTCCTTTGTGACCTGCACTAACTTTCCTCAGGAATGTGTACCAGTTCCCAGGGGCACACCTGCAGGCAACACTTGGCAGACACCCCACCTCAGCCAGGCCAGGACTCCTGTGTTCAGTCTCTGTCCTTGGCGATGATCGTGAGGCAGATGAGGAATCTTCGGACCGTCTCTTACACAAGCATTAGAACAGGCTACCCAGGGAAAATGCTGGAGCTACCATTCCTGGAGATGTTTAAAAGATATGTAGATGTGGCACTCAACGTCATGGTTTAGAGGAGGACTTGGCAGTGTTAGCTTAATGGCTGGACTCAAAAACCTAACAGGTCTTTTCCAAGCTAAACAATTTTATAATTCTATGAGTTACAAGCTTCACACTGTCTCATGAGGAAGAATAATATTTTTAGCTTCATTCAATTGAATTTACCAGGAGAATAAGGAGATGGGCAAATAGAGGGAGAATTTAAGGTTTTTATTTTGAGAGAAAAAAACTTCCTTTGGGATTGAAGCAGAAGCAAAAACATATGTTTTTCTCCCTCTGTGCTGCTCCCCCACCTCCCAAAAAAGAAAAACAAGAAAAAAAGGGGGAAAGAAAAGAAAACAAAAGACCTTACAAATAATCGCTGTGTGTAATATGCCTCACTAGAGATAACGCAATATCTCAGCACCTTCCAGGGAGTTTTTCCTTCCTTTGCAATATAGTTTCCATTTCCACTGTAGCATCAACTATAAATCCTTCTTCTGGAGAGTTGTTTTTCCGGTTCCTCTGAGAAGTGTGTATGGGAGACACACTTATTAATGCCACCAAAAAAAAATGTACTCAATGTGCAAGTAATTCTACAAAGTACAAGCTACAAGTGCTTGTTCATATGAGCTTATTGCCACAGCTCAAGTAATTACTGAAAGGCAAAATATGAAAGATGGTATCCACTTAATAAGCAAGATTACAGCCTTTAGGGTGTATTTGATCCTCTTTACCCAACTGTTAATCTTTTCAATATTACAGCATTTGTGATTAACGCTATAGGTGGTGATGAAGTGTGGCCTGATTTAATATTTCTTATGTGACAAGCACAGCCTATGATGGATGCTGCTATTGCACTCAGAGTGGGTAAATTTGCCATCAGTTATGTAGCATCCAGATTACCTGAGTGCATGAAGTCACTGCACAGGGATGCTTGACTCATCCTCCTGTTGACAGCACCAGTGAGAAGGGTGGCAACTCCCAGAGGAAAAGATCAAGGATGAGGAGAGATGAAGGAACAGGACCACTTGAGATTAACAATATTAAAGGTTCTAGAAATTCTGACAGCTGGTGCCAGACATAAAAGACATTAATTAAAAAAACATATTAAAAAACACAGACATTGCAATGTCTCCAGCACTTTCACTTTGATCTGGGGGCTTGAGGAATATTGGTGCTTTGTCCTAAAGCACGGCCACAAAGCCCACTGAAACATCAGTGTGAGGAAATAAACTGCAGAAACGGCCAGACTGCAGAGTTACACAATGTTTGCAGGTGTATATGTAATTGCACTTTCATTATATCTTATTGAGAGTGATTCCACATCTGTCAATAGGAGTCATATTTTCCCAGCCACAATCAAAGCTGTAGGTCATAAAAACACATCAGAGTGGATAATTAGTCCCATTGAGTGTGGGGAGTGAGTTTGTCCAAATGTACTAAGTATTCCGTACCTGCTTAGGAAGGGAAACATCTGTGATCGTAGACCTTCCTGCAAGTACCTAAGGAATTATTTGACATTGTGATTATACGCCTTAAATGTGCTTTCTTCATTTTCCTAAGCATTTGCCCACTGTAATATTCAGAAATTGTTAGTCTGATTAAAAAAAAAAAAAGGTGTAAAAAACCTGCATTGATCAGAAATGGAATATTCACAGATTTAGTGGTTAGGCTCTCTCCTGTATGTGTCTTCACTAAAATCCTGACTGCATGTGACACAACAAAATACAGGACCTTTGGATAAGGTGATAGCTATGTGGCATGATTTCAAAGCAAAAATAAATAAATACTAATTGCTTTCAATTAGTATAGTCCACAGTCTACCAGAAAACATAACTTGAAGGAATTTACCACAGAGGAAAACTCTTCTTTCATGAAAACCCAGACACTGCTTCTCCAGAGCCCTTCTCTGCAATATCTGTCCTCCTCTTTAAGAGTTAGGAGCAATCAGATGAAATGAAATAACTTTATTTCCTTAGAGCTCTGTACCTGAATGTGGTCACTGTGTTGTATTTGATCAAAGAAGATTCATTACTGATTGTCTTTAATGAACTTCTGACACTGGATTTTTCCCTTCTATTGTTTTCATATTCTGATCTTCATTGCTGAAAACCAGGAAGTCAACAGCCTTTTGAAATAATTTGTCTTTGACACAGGAAGCTTCATGAATTTTTAAACGTTACTGCCTAGCATACATATGAGAACCTCATTCTATCTAATTACATGGGTCTGAATTAATCCATCAATGTCTTACATGACTGCATTCTAACCTGAAAGGCTGATTGTATCGGTGAGAACACTGTCACATATTAGAGGAACTAATTAAAGACTGCACAACTTCATTAGTTCTGTCAAAAGTCTCTGGTTCGATTAAATATGCTGCAAGTATATCAGTGTTATAGGATGGACCCGGAGAGAAAGGTATAACTTACATAGGTGAGAGCTTCTACATCTTTTCTAACACTTGAATGAAAACATTGCTAAATTGCTCTCCTAAATGAAAATAATTTTTTAAATCACAGGCATTAAGAAAATAAAGTTTTAGTGGATTTGATGTAATCTTCTGCTAAACAACTGCTTGGTAAAATATGCTTTTATTCTTGGATAAAAAATGATGAAGAATTTTTCTCTTCTTTCCCTTTTTATGTCTTGTTTACTGTTAAGTTTTATGTTGAGACAACTATATGTGTACAAAGAAAAGATAAAACACATTAGGCACATGTGTTACAGAATTAACCCAGGAGATGGATTCAATAGCCCTTGCAGGTTCCTTCCAACTCAGCACATTCCAAGATTCTATGAACGCTGTTCAAAAACTAAGCAAACTGCCAGCATGGGAAAGATCTGTAATTCCAAATGTTCCACAAAAATTATTTTTAGCTTTCTATAAATTCTGAAAATTTCTTTGTTACAAGATACTATCTTCAAAATCCTCAGTTTCTACAGCATTTCCACAGACAACCAGGGTTAAATGCACTAAGTGTTTTTGACTGAAGTTTTTTGTGGGAAAGTCAGCAACTGGACCAGCCAAAGTGGTTAGACGTCTTCATAACTCACAGTGATCTCCAGAAAGCGACCAGCACAGCTCATGATCTTTGATTTGAAGGACGAAGAGAGGAAATTAGCAAAAGATACAGATTATCTCTGCCAACATTCTGATGGGGAATCAGAGAGCTGGCAAAAGCTACAGGGCAGGGGGAGAACCAGGCGAGTAACTGTGATTTAAAAGTCTGGAAGGGCGTTAGAAATCTATTCTACAGACCAACTTCACAATAACATATATTCAAGCCCATTGTATGTATCTAGAAGGTTATTTAACTGCCCAGGTTATTTCATGCCTGCCCACACCTACTGACACAGCAGGCCCGCAGTTCCAGGAGGAGACAGATATGTTCACCTTCACAGCCTTCCTTTCCTCCTGAAGCTGTTGCTGCTTTTATGCTCTTGGAGTTTCAATTTCTCCTTAAACAGGAGCTATGGTGCTTTAAAGGGTTGATTATTTCTCTCCATAGATGCTTAGCATGTTCCAAAATCTTCCATTACTGTATACACACTGGGGTGGCATGGGAGGATCCCCTCACATTACACTGCTCTCCTCCCTCTATGGCCACATCTAGGGATATCCTTGCTCCCCCCTCCCTGTTTGGTAATGTTCAAATTGCACTCAATTTTTATGTCTAGACAGAAAGATTTCCTTTCAAAACTGCAATTATAAAGTTTGATTTGACTAGCTAATGAACTGATCTAGCTATATAAATGAAAATTAAGAAGTAACACCATCAGCACACATACCAAGAGCTGCTCTTTTGGACCAGAAAATTCTAGTATCTGCTGTTCAGTATATTCACTGGTTTGATTTTCCTCAACACTTACGAATCCAGTAGAAACTATGTAAATACTTTTAAATGATTAAGAGGCAATAACATGTTTTTGTCTTTTTATAGGTTGTGAGAATTTCCACAAGAAGCCTGAATAGGAAAGATTGCTTCACAAAGATTTTTCAATGCATTATAGAATGCCACTCAATTGGATTTCATTTGTAACAGAACTGCTAGAATGGTTGTTTCTGAGTTAAGTGAACAAGTAATTCTCAAGAAAGTTCATCAGTGGGCTGCAGTATATAATTTTACTTTGTCTTAGGTGTTTTGCCTTTGAAGTTAAACTGCTTACCACAATTATACTTTAAGGGTCTTACATTGATTATTCACAGTCTTTGCTATTATTTCAGTGAATCATCAAAGGAAAATCAGTTAGATTGATTTCTGCAAAAGATAGGGCTTTGTCAAAGATGATTTTCAGAATAAAAGGAAAAGTGCAGTTTTTAGTTTGTAATGAAACAAAGTTGTTAAAAAATAATTTTGTTCTAACATAGAAGTTTTCTTGTGTGTGAAGAACAACATTTTAAAAGCAATGCATAGGGAGCTAAATACATTAACCACATAATTCTTTTTGATAAGATTTGTCCACAGTTCTTCTTGTGTACTGCAATGAAAGTTCACTCACAGGACCCAGCTGAAAGGCTTTTTGCTAAAGACCGTACTGCACGAGGTGGAAAATGCAAAATGAAGAAATAGGCTTCAGCTGCATCAAAGAGAACATGTATTTTGCTGTTCTTAATAGAGACTAGATGAAAGGAAGAAACATTATTGCAGTACAACATCCTGTTCTCCCTAATTATTGTCATTGCATGAGAAATGCACTATATTGTGCAACCCCTCTTAATGTGGAAAGATCTCTTAGCTATTCTCTGTATAATTATATAATAATTAAAACACAACCAAGGACTATCAAATTCTGCAAAAGAGTTTTTCAACAGTTTCTGTGAATCTCATTGTAATTTCTGAGTAAAAAGCAGAGAGCATCTGTTTTCTACTCTCTAATCATATGTTCTTTCTGAAAAATCAGGTATTATTGACTCAAGCTATTTGGCCAGATTGAAACCAGGATAGAATTAAAACTTCTGATGTTACAAAGCAGTTTAGACTCAAACTCTCTTTTGGTAGCAAGGCAAGACCTAAACCTACATTAGGGTCTGTATCACACTATCCAAAATAAGTGTAGAAATAGATGTTTGGATTACAATTTTAACCAATTTATAAACATTGTGAAATCTAATAAAATCTTACACTACTAATTAACAGAACCTGTTCAATTTCCCACTGAATGAGAACAAGTATGTGAACTCCTGTTTTTTCACTGGGAAGGGCACTCTTACACCAGAAGCAAGTTGCCTTTATCCATAGAATTCTCTCTTTTACACCTCTGTCTGTTTTTTTCACTATTAGAAAAGTCACAGAGAGGATTTTAAAATGCTCCTGATTTAGCTGATCTTTGGGGTATCTCACATGGGATATCCATACTGCATGAAGTGTCAGGGGACATCCCAGGCCCTCCATCTCAAAGACTTTGAAAAAAAAACAGACAAAAACAAACAAACAAATAAATAAATAAAACAAAAGATCCTTTGGAGACAGTGTCAGTGGGAACAGTTTGTAGAAGAAGGGCACTGCCCATTCCGCTAGAAGTATTTTTATACCTTTAATTCGCCAGGTAGTGTGTCCTGGAAATGTAGGATCTTCCATCAGGAAATGGTGAGGGCTTTGTGGGAAGCTTTTTAAGAGACCACAAGAAGGAGGACTTTTACCATGCAAATAAGTATTTTCACAGCTGCTTGGAAGGTTAGAACTGACAGCTGTCATTCAAAGAGAGCAAGATGAACAAAGGCCTTTGATGTATTTAATCTCAGCCATCATATATTAATCAAGATACACAAAATAGAAGAATGTGGTAGTAGAAAATGAGGGGCTTGGATAATGAAAGCTGGGGAAAAGCAGGTTAAAGGGATAGTAGATTTCAAGGCCCATTACAACACAGAGAGTTTCTTAAATCTTCAATGCAACCAAAAGAGGAATTGTGCTTTCTGACTTCTTTTCCTTCCCATAAGGAGAAATTTGGTAGGGGAATCTATGAGCCGGTGGGGCGTTCTTCACTTTGGGTAGTTGGTTATGCAACCTGTGAAGACCAAAAAATTTTATTCTTTAATAAAATTTTCTGCTGCTGACAGCCATTTAAGATTAAATAAGTCAAGACAAACAGTAAAGCAGATGTCAATGACAGAGTATTTTGTCATCTAAATCACTTATATTTCCATGCTCTGGCTCATTTAAATTTGTCCCTGTATTTTCAGAAAAAGATTTTTTTCATGAGTGTCAACCTCTCCAAACTAGTGATATTTCCACAAGTAAAAGGCCATGCTACATGTCAGAAAAATAGGCATTAGTCTATTTAGAATTTAAAGAGCAAAGAAGAGCTATGATGTCTGCAATTTCCCAGTGATATTGGTCCATGATGCAGTCATCATTATATGTATAACAGATGTTATTTAAGCTGCTACAAGAAGAACCATTTGATGGACAAAGAAGGTGAAATCCTCATTTCTGAGGATGAAAACACTCTTCTGACCATGACTGCATACAGGTAGCTTACTGGGGAACTTGTCAAATATTCCTTATTCTGACAGGGAAGGGATTGCATTCACCACTAAATTTGCTTCATTTCCTGAGATCGCATCTCAAACTCATTTTCTCAGCTATGGGTCCGTTTTCAGAAAGCAAATCTCCATTTTTAGGTTACTTCACTTATTTGTTCTAGGTTCCCTGATAAAACCTGCTCTGTCTCAATTCACTTATCTCGTAAAGTTCATTGAAGTTCACAATTAATCTGACAGATTCTTAATTTATACCTCATATGAATTAACTTACCCTCAAAGACCAACTTCAGTGGGTGTAAGAAATTGATGTCATAATGGAAAAACCATGAATTACAGCGAAAAATCCTAATCATGGGCAGTCACCAATCTGAGGAAGAATGAGACCATACAGACTTTGGGAACTTTTAATCACTTTTTATTACCTAGAGCACTATGATCTATCCACTGACTAAGGGAATTTTATCTGGAAATCGTTAGGTAGGAGGCTTACATAACGTAGTTCATCTAAAGTGCTTTCCTAGAACTTCCTGAGTGAATTTTGAACATTGGATTTGAATACAGTACTGCTCTTCATTTCTTTTTCTTAGTTTATTGTCACAAATCCAAAAAAACTGTGAATGTTCATCACAGACTTTTTCCTTTATTTGTGTCCCTTTCTAGCCTGAACAGTTTGCAATGACTCCTCTTTCAATTCAGTGCCATATTCAAACGAGAAAATAAAGTTTGGGCATAGATTTATTTTATATTCATTTTAATTCCCATTCCATGTGCTTTTCACAGCTGATCATTTTATTGAGTTGCTTTTCCAAATGAAAACTCCAGCTGCTCTGCCCTCACAAACCATTTAATACATATTGTATAAGCCTGTTTCAGTAGACTGCTCCAGAGGCTCAATGGTTATTGTTTTCCTCATCTTCCACCTCTAGACAGAAAATCTTTAGGTTTATGTTGCAAATGCAGTCTTTGAAAAACCCAGCACTTTCTTGTATTCCTTAGAAAATGAGCGAGAATCACATAATCACAGAATATTCTCAATTGGAAGAGAGCCACAAGGATCATCAAGTTGAACTCCTGGCCCTGCACAGCACCATCCCCAAGAGTCACACTACGTGAAAGTTTTCTTGAATTCGTTCAGGCTTGAGGCTGTGAGCACTTCCCTGGTGATCCTTTTCCAGTGCCCAACCACGCTCTGGGTGAAAAACCTTTTTTTCATGTCCAACCTAAACCTCCCCTGACAATACTTCAGGCCATTCTCTCAGGTCCTGTCATTCGTTGCCAGAGAGAAGAGATCAGTGTCTGCTACTCCTCTTCCCCCACAAGAAAGTTGTAGACTGCAATGAGGTCTCCCCTCAATCTCTTCTTCTCCAGGCTGAACAGACCAAGGGACTTCAGCCACACTTCATTCAACTTCCTCTCAAGACCTTTCTCCATTTTTGTTGCCCTCCTTTGGATGTTCACTAATAGTTTAATCTCTCTCTTATATTGTGGCACCCAAAACTGCCCCCAGCACTCGAGGTCAGGCCACCCCAGTGCAGAGCAGAGAGGGACAATCCCCTCCCTTGCCCAGCTAGCATTGGTGTGCCTGATGCTCCCAGGATACAGCTGGCCTTCCTGGCTGCCAGGGCACTGCTGACTCAGTTTCAATTTGCCGCAGACCAGGACCCCCAGGTCCCTTTCTGCAGCACTTCTCTCCAGCATCTCATAGCTTGCTTTCTTTATTCTCCTCAGTAAATTCTAGGTTATGGGACAACTTTAAAGAAAATTTGGCAGGTTTCCAGCTGAGCCAGTTTCCATATGCCTAATGCGAAAAGGTGTTCAGGTTGAGAAGAGAAACCCTTCGGCCACACCATCAATTTGACCCTTTTCAGACATTAAAGAATCCATGTTTGTGCACAGCCTTGAGACACAGTCCTTTAGGAAGCAGGAGTTATTGATCCTGATGCTGGAGTATTTTACATATAAATACCTCTGTAACTCAAAGATTTTCCTGGCTTCTGGCCATTGCCAGTCAATGTGGCACAGCGCCTGTGCTTGCAGTAAACCTGAAGTTTAACATCCCCATGAAGCAGTTCCATAACGCAAGAAGTATCCGCTTACCGTAGAGAGTCTCATAGCCAGGGTCTAGTTACAGTTTTCCTTGGACATAGCTTTGAGAAACCAAGAGATCAACACCAACAAAACAAGCAGGTCAGGCTCTGAATTCAATTCCTATACCAGAAGCAGCAGATTATCTGTACAAAAACTGACTCCTGTTACATTTCTAGTTAGTATGCACACTTTTCCTTCATGAGAAGTTCATGGAAGTCAAATGGCTTTTGTTTGTCTGTTGATAACAACATCTCCTGGGATATTGATGGGAAGTCTGTGTACCTTTCTCACATGCAGTGATCCTGCTCATTGCCACAGACTTCACCAGCTGCATGCCAATATTTTACTTTTCACTGCTGAGCAAACTTCTTGAGGTTCTTGCCAAAGGATGCTGCAAAGTCTGTTTACTAGTGCCAGTTCCTTGAATCCTCTCATACTGTCATAACCCAGGGCCACCCAGAACAAATAAATCTAGTGATATCAGCTGAATAACATTTGGAGCTCATGGCAAAGATTTTGAAACACTCCTGGTATAAAATCCCAGCAATACAGCAGTGAGGCTTGCTCTGCATCATCAACTCCAGAACAGCACTACTGTTCAGCTATGTGAGGGCTGGGTAAAGGACAGAAACTGCATAAGCAGCTTTTCGGAATGGTATTATCAAACAGACATGCCAATACTCTAAAAAGGATAAACTTCCACATCTAATCCTTTAGAGGATGGATCTGAATGTAACCCATGCTAAGAGAAGCATCTGGATTCATTGCAAATTTTAGTAGTAAGAAGTTGGATGCAAACTGCAAATGGTTCCTTAGGTTCCCACTTTCAAATTCTTCTCTTTGCCTCTTAAAACCTCCGAACTCTCAGTGATGGTTTGCTCTCAAATCCTTAGTATACTGCACTAGTTTTTCAGTGGAGTCTGCTGTTTTATCGAAGCACAAGGGATGGGATGAAGGAAAAGAAAAGCTGCCTCTGTTTTTTCAAAATTTAAAATTTATCTCTGTGAGTGCTAAGATGGTAGCTAAGGACACAGAAACCAGGACAATTGAACTATGTTTTTCCTCATTTTCATTTTTTAATTTTTAACTTTTTCTTTTATGTGCAATTCTATAGATTTTTAACTTCAGCTTTCATTTTTACCGTACAGTACCACCTATTTCAGCTTCAGCTATTTCTATTTATTTTTACATCTAAAGAACCTTGTAGTTCAGAATCAAATTTTACTGTGAAACTGCTGTTCTGTTAAAAAATAATGTATGCAATTAAATTAATACTCTGATGTTTTCAAATAATTAAAACTTAAAAAACTAGTTTTCATAAGCAAAGAAGTTCCTCCAAGCTCATTGCAGAACATTGATAAAATAATTTTTCAAATACATTAACAGCACTAACTGCTGAACAAAGAATTAATTTATTAGATTAAGTAAATATTTAAAATTCTTTCCTTTTTTTTTTTTTAATACTAAGAAATATTGTTTCCCCGGGTTTACATTTTCTTTACCACCACCAGTTCTGTCTCACTGTCTATTCACCATGATTTTCCACAAAAGACCCAGTCCAGTTAAGTCTTGGAGCTTTCAAATTCTGCTGCTTCAGTAAATATCTGCAATCCTTCAAAGGTAATCAGCATCTTCTTGAGATGGAAGTACAATATAGACATGGGAATCATTTAATGAGTTGTAATGCAGCAATTTTTTCTGATACGTTCCTCAATTCCCTCCAGGCTACCTCCTTTCCATTGCAATATGATAACTAATCCTATGTTTATTCCTTGTGAGCTCACACAAGGTCAAACCTAAGAGGCTGGGCAATTTCTCATAAGAAAAAGTATGAAAGAAAAAGCAGATGACTACTAAGAGCCACTGTCAGAATTGTGAGGCCCAGACTCCCCTCATCTTTATAATATTTGATAGTAAACTCTTCAATTTGGTTGGGTATTTATAGTTTACTATCCATATTAGGTCAATTTTTGCTCTTAGCCTTCAAGATTCTTGTGCAAACCATTAGTATTTACAATTAAAATTTTAAAGTAATCCTTTTCAGAAATTACAGCTCACAGAGAAAATAAATTTATTTCGAAAGTGGTGTCAAGACTCTGTCTACTAGATTGCAAAGCCCAGAAGATCCCGCAATAATACAGCTCAAACGCCCACCTGCTGAGCAGGGTGAGCATTCCATTGTGCTCTTTGCTTATGGTTTTGTCTATAATCTGTCATCGTTGATGTCTTGATGCAACTTTCCAAAGAAAAAGAGAGAAATCATTATGCTACTCTTTATGAATAATTGCCTGTTTGTAAGAAACACTCGTTTGTGACAGCCATAGATTTTTTCTTCACATGCTCAAAATCTAATACAATTCCGCTTCCCTTTGTTGGTCATCTGCATTTCTGTGGTCGTGATTAAATATGATTATATACTTGATGTGTCTTTCCCCCTGAAGTGACTAAATTTCAAAATTCAGAGACTACGTACTTCTACAACAGGTTTTTTTGGTCAATCTATAATACCAACTGTACAGTAAATTGGATAGAGCTCCATGTTTCAGTATTGTCTCTTGTCTGAGGCTCAGGTGGTATTGATGGCCTGGCTTTGTGCTCTTTTGAAATATGCAGGAACTGAAATATTGAATAATGTACTGTATTTTACATAATAAAACCAATCCACACAAGTGGCTGAAAATGCAAAAGGAAGTTTTAGTGGAGAAGTTGAAGGCAGTAACATTTTGTCTTCCTGCGGGAAAATATTTTTTCTGTGAGTTATTAAAAAAAAATCCCTTTGATTGTTGCTCTTCTCTCTCAGAAAGTTTGGCTCTATATTTCTAGACCACCACTTCCCCAAGGATCACCCGACCAATTTCTGACCAAGAACAAAAGCTTGGACATCCTCAGACTACCCCAGGCACACCCAACTTAGCCTCGATGGATACCTTCAGGAACAACCACAATCCTGCAAGCCCTAGCACGTTTCAGGACCTGCTTTACTTCCAGTTCCCCTCTATTAGGCTCATCCCAGTTACCCAGCCCATGCCCCTTCCCTGCACCACCTACCAGCTTTCTGCAGACCACACTTGCACCATCACCCACTGCAGCCTGTGGATGGCCAAGGGGCAGGACCTCCAGAAAGTCCTGGCCAGAGCTGGACAAACTCACTGCCCCAGTGACCAGCTTTACCTCCATGACTCCACAGTCAACTACATTTCAGATGCCCATGGAAGTGCTGGGAATTTGGCTGAACCACAGGAAGTTGCCAGTCCAGAAAATATAGTCTGTTTTCACTCTTCAGAGGGTGTACAGCATTTTCCAAGAGTTTTCTGCTTCTCAAAATGTCTGAAGTGTGTGACACATGGAAAAACCGTGCCCTGGTCCTGCTGCTGCACCTGCATGCTCCTGGGTGCCTGGTGACTTTCTCCCTGAAAAGCTGAGAGTTGGCCCACATCCAGTTTCTTCTTTTCTGGAATCCTTCAGAGCTCTCTTGGATTAAATTTATCTATAGACCTCCTCATACCCTGGTCTGGGACAGATTTTTATTTAAATAAACACAGGAGAAATAAATGCAGGTTGGTCCTATAGTGAGTCTCACTCAGAGAGATTAATGTGTCAGATGAAACCAGTAAACTAAAAATGAGAGAACCAATATTTAAGAGTAATAATAGTCCCACTAGTTCAGGCCACAGCTCACACAGTCTGCTCAAGTACTTTCTGAAAGTCTCCACCATCACAGGCAAAAACTTAAATTCAAAAACAAAATGTGAGAAAGAGAAAAAGGCATTGGACCTTGAGAGAAGCTCTTGTAACCCCACAGTTTACCTTTTTTCCACCTAGCTCCTTTGTCTCTTGCTGGTGAATGAACTGCCTGAAGAATGACTTTACAGATGCCCCTGGGTCTATCCATTTCCAGTCAATGCTCCTCCTTCCAAAGCTGCTGCACCCTACAGGCCCTGGAGAGCCAGAAAAGCTGCTTTCTGGTGCTCATAGACAGCGCAGGAGCAGCCAGAACAGTGCCAAACTAATCATGGAGAGGGAAAAATTGGCCTGTGGTTTTCTTACCAGATCCTGAAATCACAAACTTTCTGTTATGCCCCTCTTCTTGGAAACTCATGATGTTTCTGTGTTCCTACTTACTCTCTTGGAGGTTCTTTAGTATAGAAGACTATTCCTCATTTCCTTTGCTAGCCATAGCACTTCATTCTTCCATCCTTTTTGCAGGACTTACCCTTCACTGCCAGCTGGAGTGATCCTGGTCTACCTTGGCATGCAGAGTAGGCATGCCCCTAACCCTGTGATGCGTTTGGCAAATGCCCAACAGACCCCCATTCTCCATCTCTACAGTTTCCTTGGATAAGCCAGGTGACCAGGCTCTCATTGCTTGCTGCACTTGGACATTGTGTTCTGCTTAGTGGTTGCAAAAATGACCTTCCTTCCACTATGGGCAAGAGTGTGGGAGCCTTCTCCCAGCTTCAGGCTGTTCCTCCAATAGGAGAGTGTCATTTTTTACAAATGAACAGTGACACCAACTTAATGCAAAGGCAGAAACACACATAGGAGAATGCTTTCATGGACTAGATGCAGCGCTGCCTCTAGCACTGCAGTCCTGGAGGCAGAAGAGCTCTGGCAGACAAACCCTGCAGGGCACAGTTACATGGTGGGCAGGGCCAGTGCTGCCCTGGCTCTTCCAGGGTGCTCACAGGGCCAGTGGGAGCAGAGGGCACTGTAGCAGAACAGCATTGGCACAGCTGTGAAGGTACACAGAGATTAACGGTTTGTATGATTAAAATATGGAGGAAATGTTAAAAACATCTATATCTGTGTATTCCTATTTCACTTTCTGTCTTTATCTAGCCCAAACCCAGTAAAACATGCAGGACGACAGCAAAGCTGTTTTTACATTCAGTTCATACCTGAGTGAATCTTCATCAGAGGTGATGGCGACACTTAGCACCAAGGAGTAGGCAAGGGAACAGCTGGAAAATCTCATGTCTACGGTCCTCCAGAATTCTGCCTCTCCAGCCCAGATAAAAGCCAAAGTGCTGCAAGCATGAAGGTACTTCCTCTTTTTTTTCTGTGTCACTCAAAATCAGTTTCCTTTCACTCCGAAAAGGAAACATATAACAGACCGGAAAGAAAAATGCTGAAGTCTTCCAGGCCTTTTTGGCACACCTAGGCTTACTAAAAAATGCAGAAGCCTCGGAGAGCTGACTAGAAACTGGCCAGCTGTTGAATCCATGTGCTTTTGATATCTGTCAGTGAATCAGTCATTACAGTTCAAATACTCTGACTTTTGAGAAGGGTCCATTGATCCCTGTCTCTGCTTTTTGGAGACTTGTCTCTGACATATTAAATGCCTCAAAACCAAATGTCCATACATAATTTTTTAATTATGGTTCAGATATGAGAAGTATAGATTCTTCAGCAATTTGTATTTTTTTACTTACTCTGGGGTGTAAGTACATGGCTCTTCATCTCCTCTAAAGCGATGTAAAGCCGTTTCAAAACCCACACACATGACACCAGGTTCTAGTACCAACGGACTTCAGACATGTATCATAAGTCTGCCTTCAACACAGAATTGCACATAAAATGAGTTAACAAATCATCCAACAAGGCAAGGATCGTGGCATCTCTTGCTTACACTGATTTTAATGTCCTAGAGTAGAACAGATATATGTCTGGGATTTTCAGATTCCTGCCATCCTGGCCAAAGTGGTAGTTCTGTATATTTACTCTGTATATATATATATTTGAGTCCTCATATTCCGATAGCACAAGATTTTTAGGAGAGGAAAGAGAGGACATCTGAAGAAAGGCAAACAAGGTAACCTGAGACACAAAGCCTGGTGCGCTGTATTCTGCTTATGATATGCTGTACTTCTCTGCTACAGTTTAACTTTTCATAAGTCTGGGGGAACTCAGTCTCCTATATGTCTATATGCAAGAAGAAAATAGCAACTCATGTTTGAAAAATGGGGTTTGTGCAACTTTTATTTTTGGAGGAAATTCAGTGTCATGATAGAGGAAATAGCTACATTAATTTTGAAATTAATTTCAAATTAATTTCAAATTAATTAAATTAGTTTCTCTTGATTTTTCTGTTTCCTCTTTAAGAACAGAATACATCATCCTCATACAATATTAGTGCATTTTATGATCAAAATTCCCTTATTCTCTTGCAAATAAAGGGAGATTAATGCTTTGAGAATATGGTGAGAGCAGCAGTGACATGGTAAGAAGAAATGGTTTGTGGGGAAGGCTGCATATTTAAATCACAAAGTCCTTTCGTTCTATGAGGACATCATGTTCTTCTTGGACTGGTCTGGTGGAAGAGAAAGAAGCAAGAAAATTTCTTCTTATATTCAGTTAGATGCTAGTTTCTATGGAGACAAGTTTCTCCAGTCATTTTTATTTGCAGGCATTAATAGCATAAAAAATACAGAGCAGCAAGGGTTTAACCCTGGATTGAACCCCATATTGAGCACATTCTGTAGGGAGAAAATGAATGTCTAAATTAGATACAAGGGCCATTATGCAATCTTGTTAACATTCAATCTTGTTAACTGGACTCTGGCAATACAAAGCAAAAAAACCTGAAGAGTCACGTATTTTCATACCCTCTATCCTCTTTTCAAATTTGTCTGGTACAGAAACCTGAGAGGGCAGCACCATCTGCCCTTTGGCTGGCCCTGTGCAGCTGATCACACACATTGCTGTGCATTAATTACCTACCTCTGTTTTCACTGGCACCCATGGAAAGGCTGTTGGATCCCAAGCCTAAGGTAGTTACTGACTATTCCAGGAGAGGTGAAAGCAATGAAATAAGCTATCTTTTTTAGTGCAATTGAAGTAACTTGATGTGAATGCAAAGACCCATATCATTTTGTGAATTTAAGTGATCAAAAAGGGAAAAAAAAGAGCAATTACTTTCAAGTATCAGGCAATCAAATTTCTCTGAGAGGGCTTTTTTCAGACCTTTCTTTCTCCTCTCCCTGCACATACTTTCATTTCCATTATATTATTTTTAACTGAATAAACAATTTACAGTGAACATTTAGCTATCCATATGTGTCTCTTATATATGCAGATCAGAGTATTAACTTCCTTGAGTTTTCAGGGATTCAGGAAGGGAAGAGCTGTTACTGTTCAAACACTGAACTGCTCAGTGGTATTACATAAAAACACTTAATACCTAAAACCTCAGTTTCATTATTTATTTGTTTAATTAAATGGAGGAATTGGCGTTAAAAAGAAAAATAATCTCCATGGATACTGGAAGAAGATCTGATAGATAAATTTTTTTAATTCATTCAGAATATTCGAAGATTGCCCAAGGCCTGCTTCTCAGTATTAACCTTTATATTGAACAGATATGGGACATTAACACCAACTCCAAGGTAAGCAATCCTATGCACTGCCCAATCTGAAGTGCAAAGCAACGGAAAACTGCCTCACTTTCGCTGGACTTTTCAATTTTAAAGCCAGATTTCAGCTCTCTGTGACCCTTAAATGCACAGAATTGCTGTATTGCAGTACCCAAAATAATTGTCATAGACAATAAAAGGCCCAAATATCTTGATTTTGAACAGCATAGTAAGTCCTTTCTCTCACTTCATTTTCCCTGTCAGATCACTGGAAAAGGGGGTTAGTGCTTCTAGTTTCTTCTTGTGCTGGAAAGTTTGTCTTTGTAAAATATGCCAACTTTGGGACAAATATCTTTTACTGCAAGTCTCTGAGTATTTTGGTGCTGGTGTCTGGATTGACCAAAGCACCTAAGTGTAAGATCTTCTCAGCAGGATGTTCAGAAAGCAGGGAAAGCTTCTAAGTGCACAAAAGATGTAAATTTGTTATTTTATAGAGTATAGGAGGACAGATGTTATACTACATTTGCCTGTTTTAGCTTTGACAGATAGTCCAGCTATTGAATAAGCAGGAATGTGCTGGTTTTTCCATTCTTCTCAGAATATGACACAAAAATGGTGGCCTTAATCTGAAACACAGAAGTACCAAATAGAGAAATTTGATATTCAGAGTTAAAAATACTTTCCAAATATCAGCAAAACACACACAAGCTCTCTGCCAGTCACACACCTTGAAAATAGAAAAGGCAAGACACAGCTGATGCTTGCACAACAGTGTGCTTTGGGAAATTCTGTACCTCATAACTAACTAAATCTGTGGAAGGTAGGCAAGTGAAATCTGGATTCCTTGTGTCCTCTGGCTGGATTGTCTGGTTCTTGTAGAGCGTGAACCTGCATAGTTGCAAGTCAGACACCCTGTCATCCATTTGGGAGAGCATTACCATAAGTACTGTGTTTGCACAGCAGCCTTTTCCTCAGCAAAGACCTTAAAAGCACCTCTCTCTTGCTGTTGAGAAGATATTTTTTTCTATCCAGCAATCCATTCCCATGAAACCAGGAGTGGCTTTATATCCCTGGGGCAGCAGCTGCCAAGCATCTTTTGACTGAAGCTGAGCAGCAGGTCCAGGAGTGAGGCTGAACAACAGACTGGCATGAAGAGACACCACATAAACCTCCTTAAAAAAGTGACTATTAAGTAATTGGAATAGACTCTTTTCTTTACCAGCCTGAAGCCCTCAGTTATAGAATGTGATACACGGACAATATATATTAAGGATTTAATCTGTTCTGCCCACTGCCTGTATAATTTCTGCACATGTGTCTGTTATTTCCTGTCCTCCCTTCACACAGAAGCTCTTTAATCATCGGCACACCCATTTGATCTAACCTACACAGCTGAATTCACTTCATAAGTGAATGCCATCAAATTGCTTAAGGTTAAACTAAAGAAATACATTTCTGCACTTTTTGTAAATAAATAGGTAGATATTAGGACTTAATCAGGAAGTTAAACGAGGTAATACCACCAAAATTTCTTAAGAATATCATAAATGAGACTGATGCAAGGAGGAAAATGTTCTGTCAGCCTGGAGGATGAGATCAGTAAAACCAAGAAATACAAAACTCAGTGCGGAAAAGACGGCGGAAACTGCAGCAAGGTTGTGCAAAGTCTGAGGAAAGGAAACTGCCAGGTGACAGGTTGGTGAGGAGGAGGAGGAGGAAAAGAGAGCTGACCTCAATCAAGTGTGTGCAGAAGTTCAGGAAAATGCCATACTGTGCAAAGCTTAAGATAGGCAAGCTGTTCCCAGGGACAAGTGTGGTTTTTGGGGCACTGGGTGCACACAGGAAGGACACCCATGCTGGCCACATGCAATTTGTGGAGAAGTCTCATTGCAGTGGTAGCTGCCCTGTGCAGGACTGGACAGAGCCCATGAAGGCAAGGGGAAAAGTTGGAAGAATAGCACATCTGGGCCGAGGTGATGAACAGTGTAACTGAGGCCGTGGAGGCTGAAAAAAACAGCTTGAGTGATGAATGACCATGAAGAGGTGAAAATTCACTGAAAAAGGTGGAAGAGTGGGAGGGTGTAAAATAGAGTATAAAGAAAGTGCAATACATTTGAGCATGTTTTTTATAGCTCGAGGTATTGCATCCATTTTCAATAAAAAATTGGCATCTCTATTATGACATACCCCTTTCTATAGATTTATATATTCAATTCTCCAATCTGAAAGACTTGCTGTCATATATAATTTGAAACCTTTTTAAAATCTACCATAAAATACAACCCAGGTGTATAGGTGATTAGAGGAGCAGTAAGAGTGTACAGGTCAAAACTCAGTCACAAAAGGAAGCAGTTATCTGTCATTTCCATTTGGCACAGCTGTACATCTCCATGTCCCAGGCTATCAAACTGTTGGCTCCCTGACGTGCCTGCAACTCCTCTTTGACAATAACATATATCCAGAACACTGCAGCTTTGCAAGACCTGAGGCAAAGCAATTAGAAAGAAAATTGGTGCATTATCGATTGCAAACTTAGCAGGGTCTTGGGCAGTTACTTAGAATGATTATACTGCTCTCTTCCTCTCTGTTAATTTTCCACTTGAGTAATCAAGAAATAAGTTTGGATTAAAGACAGAGTGTGTTTGACAGCTTCATTACCCAGTTGTTGTGCTCAGGAATCCAAATGTATTTCATATGTAAGGGAAGACTTTTTCTGATGCTCTTTTTCTAGAAAACTTAGGTGGCTTCCTGTGACTGTCTCAGTTGTGGCTCCAAGGATACAGCTCTGGTCAAGCTGATTTTCATGACATTAAGCTGTCTTTTTTCTTTACTTGGCAAAACTGTGTTTCTTCCCACAGTGTTAAAACATAAAACCATGAATAGATAGATTCCAGGCTGGTTTCAGCCCTGAGTGCTGTAAGTGAACATGCAATCGGCAAAGAGTAGAGTATTTACTACCTTTAATTGAGCTTTCCTGTTGCTGCTAACCTAGTGTACATAAGACACGAACAACACATGAAATACTACATAAAACTTAAGCTGTTGTTATCAAGCAAATGAAAAGATAAGTAGCCTTTCTTCGTATCAACGAGCAGGAAAACAATGTTAAAACTTTAGTGAACCTCTACACAACTGATCCAGCTAAAAATATATTTCTGGACGTGATGAGTACTACCAGAGTTCCTCTCACCTGACAGTGCTTAGAAAGTGGAGATATTTATTTACAACTCCTTAGCACTATGTTTCCAGAACTCTCAGCAGAATGAGGAGACCCTTTACCCACCAACCTGCAAACCACCATGCTCTGATGATTTGACCAGCTCTGAAATGAAAACCAGAGCTGTGTTCATGCTGACAAACTCGTGTTTCACCATGCCAAAGGGTATATCTGCTCACTGGCTCTTACTCAAGGAGACAGAGATATTGACTTTTACCCAAACTGTACAGCACATCACAAGATTTTGAGGTAGTCAATGCTTTTATCCAAACTGCACAGGATTTTTCAACATTTGTTTATATAGCCTACCACCACCAGAAAAAAAAAATCCATCTACATAATATGCTTTGGATATTGAGAGAGAGGGAATACTTCTTGCAGTTGCTGAAGACCTGTAACCAATTACTCCATCCTCACCAGCAGGAAATTCTTTGGGAGAGAACAGTTCATGAAAGGAATGCGGCATAAAGCTTTGATAAGAATAATCTTTAGTCTGCAGACTTTAGCACCAGGTCTTCAGTGACTTGTGGCAGACCCTATATAATCTGCATGCTTCACCAACAGGGTCTCGGAGGAGTGGGTCAACTGGACAGAAATGGGAAGTGTCCACTAGCACTTTTTTTTTCTGATGAGGGGTGAATCTCCTCATTGACCCCCAAAGTACCTTGGAGCTCATGACCCCAGCCAGAGATGTATCTTAGTAGTCCACCCAACACCACAACCACTCATGGGCATGGAGACACAGGGGCTGCAGAGGAACTGGTCGGCAGCAAACCTCCCTACTCTGCTTGATTCAGGTTTCCAGCTGGCAACACCAGCTGCCTCTACTCCTGGTGTGCACTACAAGATAAATGGAGCCAATTAACCCCAGTCCTTATAGATCTGACAGATGTGGTAGGCCAGGCAGAAAGAGGATGGCTGTCGCTGTTATTCCCCAGAGAACGGCGAACCACGACACAAGTCCAGATTGCAAGGTATGGCCAAAGCAGCCTCGTTTAATCACCCATAACCTTTATAGCATGGGTCACAAAAGAGAAATTACATTATTGGCCTATTGACCCACCACCTCTCAAGGTGATAGGTTGAGCAGTTAGACACCCATTTCCAAATATTATTCTTAAAGAAGGAAAATAATTTTCACAGTTCTCATAACAAGCTGCAGGTATAAAAATGGTTTACATTCTCTCAAAGTGTTGTCCATCCACTCCAGTTCGCAGAGAAGCTGTGAGAAGCTGGATTTCTCTAACTGCCCTCTCATGAGAAAGAAAAGTTTCACAGGAAAATTCCTCTGCGAGCCCTTCCTAGCATCCACAGATGGCCACATGGTCCATTGCTCTCTCGTGCCTACAGCTCCCTGGCTCATAACTTTATTAGGTATTAAAACCTGACACATCAAGTGGAGAATCTAGTCAGTTGGAACAGGGATACGGTGAGTTCAATGGCTGCTTTATCCATGTTGTTATTTTGTGCTTTTGCCCTGGTTTGTTTTACTTTTCAGCCATCAGAAAATGCAGCATCTGCCACCCCAAGGAGAGCCCCTGCCTGGGGACTCACTGCCTCTCCCCATAAAGTCAATGACAGCAGTATAATTTCCTGGGTTAGGCTACGGAAGTGCTTGGATAGGAGGCAGGAGAAAGTCAATTCCTACAGATCTACTTCATGTCTGTCCCACTGCAGAGCCCTCCCCAAATTAAACCTTGTTTCTCTTTCAGTTCTACAAACTGCTGTGATAGCAAGGGAGGCTTGTAATACTGATATTTTTTCTCTCACAGCAATGTCCACGCAGAGTTTGCTTACTCAAGCATTGTAGACGGGTCTTTCTCTGCCTATAATTCTGCAGCTGTATCAAAAGAAAGGAGATGTGGCTTGCTAGCCCTTTGTGTTGGATGGCACAGCAGTGTTTGAAGAGGCCTGTGTTCTCTCTCACATAATAGCACTGACAGCTTATTCAAAGTACTTGATAGGGACAGCATCAACAGAGGATGATGCTAGTTCTGGACCTGCTAGTTCTGTGCTGGAACACAGACTTTTGCTGTAGTTCTTGGTTTTTTTTCTGTTTCCTGAGGGATATTGCTCCCCATAATGTCACCAGAGATATCGTCTGAAGAAGAAAGGAACCTGCAAAAGTATCACATGTATACAACAACAAAAAAAGGATAACAGCTTCCACGTGACAGTAAAAATAGCTTGCTAATATATTTGTCAAGAAGAACAGGACTGAAGCAAATAAAACCCATTTCCTCAGAGGTGATTAAACAGAATCGTGCTGCAGGTACAGTTAAACAAAATTAAGGATTCAAGCACAGCTGTCAAAGCTTGAACATTGGCTGTTCCCCAGTGTTCTTGTGCTTACATTCTCCTACAGTATCTGAACATTGCAGGTTCACTTCAAATTAAGCTGTTTCAAAGTAAACATGATTAGTTGCTCCATGAAATGTGGAAGTTTATATTTAATGGCTTTTGGTTTTTCTGAGATTGGGTAAATACTGACATATCCTAAGAATGATTTTATTTTTGATTAAAAATACTTGGTTTTACTGGTGAGGACTTTAAAAGAAAAATGTAGTAAAACAAGAGATCAGCTCTGGTCCTGAAATGACCTAGTCATTGCTTAACTTTCTCGCAGTTAATACTTCATGATCCCTTGATTGCTAATTAATTCAATTTTTGTTGAAACCTTGAAATGAATGATTCATTTTTGTGTTGAAGGGATTATATTTTTTAATATCACTACTGAAGACAATTACTTGCAGTCTTCTCAAATGGTAAAACTGTATAATGCAAATTAATGCAGTCCCAATTGCTTGCATTTACTCCTTTTGTCCACAATATGAGTAAGTGTTTAAGCTGTTTTCTCTGATATTTTCTTTTGAGAAGGAGAGCATAATTTTTGAGAATATATTTATTTAGTCTTCACTGACAAAACAGATATATAATTTTTGGCAAATCTACCTATGATCTTTGACCCAGACTTGAAAAACAGGATTTACTGAAATATTGAATTACTTTAGATTAAAATAGCAACCCTTCTTAGAAGGACAACTTTAAAAATCTCTCAGAAATCACAGATAATCTTGTTATTTATAGTTGTTATCCTTTTTATATCACGAGTAACTTGATGGCTTGCTATTGGTTCTCAGTTGACAATGATCATGAATGACTCTATAGACTTTCTAATTATTTTCAAAAATTATTTTGAGACTGAGAGAGAAAAATGTGTCAACTTTTTTGTTGAAGTCACAAAAGCATCATTTTCTTGGAATTTCTGAGGTTTTTTTAGGAGAAAACTTTTCTTTGCATTGGAGAAAATTCTCTGCAGTATTAGTTTGACTTTTTCCCCCTTCTAGAAAAACTCAGTCAGTAGGAAGTGTTCTCCATCTTTTTGTCCTTATAAGATCCAGTACTGTATTTTATAACTCTTCCATTATATCTCTTACTACCCATAAGCCAAAAATGAAGAAATAAAGACAATTTTTCATACAGTTTTAAGTGAAAAAATAATTTCAGAAACAAAAGAACTTCACTTAAATTGAATTTAACATAAGGTTGGAAATATAATGGCCTGCTCTGAGTTGATATAAATATGTTTAAACACAGTTGAAGGGAAGAAAGGACAAGTGATCTCTTGTATACACATAAATCCTTAGATGGCATTTTCTATATTTTATGGTTCAGTATTGCTATTGGAATTTCAATATGCACTATTAAAAGGGATCGGTTTTTAAAATTTCTTATTTGGGTGTTCAAGAATACTGTAGGAAGCTGCTAAGCAGAATAGCAAAACCAGAGAAGTTAAATGGGCTTTTTACCCCTGAACAGTTTTTATATGGCATTGCAATCTGTTCTGTTAAAAAATTAGATCACTTCAGAAAAATTTATAACAAGAAGGGGAAGACAGTATTTAATGAGAAGACAAAAGAAGAAAGATGCCAAACACAAGACAAATCTGAGCTATTTATTTTTTTCCAATAAAATTTTTACAGAAAATAATTTGTTTGATGTGACACATGAAATATGCTGAAGTTTAAAAAAATAAATCCCAGAATTGCAAATATCTTAGAAAAATAAGCTTCACTGCCATTATTATAGCTTTTATGTGGATTATACAAATTTTAGGATTCAAGTAACATGTTCTTGGTCTCCCAGGATTACATACTGAAGTAGGATTATAGGATTAATCTTCTCTAAATAATTCAAAAATATGCTTTCCCACAGGAAGAACAGCATGCAAAGAAATGGTATCCGTGTTGCAGGCAGTTAAAAAACCATGGCGTATTCAACTCAATGAGTTCTTCACTACTGCAATGTGTTGAAGGTGGTAGAGAGGATGATTACACAAAGAACTCAGACTCAGAGCTATTCCAGACATTTAGGGTCAGGAACACATGCAGCAGGTTAATTTTTAAGACATATTCTTTAAGATGGACTGACTAGGGCTGGTGTTGGTACATCAGGGTTTCCAACTTTTCTTTTCTGGGCTGTTCAATACAGGTGGGTGACTCCCAGAAAATCATATCTAAATCAACATGCATTCTAAGTGGTCTTTGCCATCAGACAAGTAAATCTGTATGTGGAAGAAAACTGAACAACAGCTGTGGAGCAGCACCCATATTATCGTGAGGTCCAGTATGAATGGGACAGGGGACAGGGGCTGCAATAGGAAGGTAAGGCTCTCACATTCCTTGAAAACACCTGCAGGGATCCACAGCAGAACTGATAGGTACTCCCCTGCTCTTTTTAATTTGCTTTGCATACAGAGGGTTTTCTTTTAAGCTCACAACAATAATTTGATGCTTCTAAACAATTCCCTACTTTGAAAAACATATTTACATATCAATCAATTTATAATTATTATTGTTTTGAGGGCTGCGGGTAAAAGCAAGGTAAGATTAATCTCCTGTGTTTGAAAAAACACTTTATACTGTAACTAGAAAATCATTTTTTCTGAATAAAAATATTAAATTAGATTTAAATGCTAATTGCTAAAAATATTTTAATTTCTGCTGTTTGGGGACTGAATTCTGGGACCCTGAAGTATAATAGTTAAGGTATTTCAACTGTTTGGATCCCTTCAGAATCAGATAATGGGCTGCAGCAACAAAAAGTGTCCTAGTAGCCCCAGATTTATCTAGGAAATAATTACATGGTCAGAATGAGGAGGTTGGTATATCCAAGGAGAGCAAGGGCAAGGTGATGCACTGCAGGGCTGTAATACATGTGTTTCCAGGCACCTCAGCAGCCCACCGAAGTGTAAGAACCGGACTGGCTGGGGAGTCCTAATTCTGAGGAGAATCAAAATAAATTTGGAAGAACTCCTTCATCCCCTCCTTTGTGTAAGCATAATTCAGGACTAATAGCCCCACTTATTTCAGTGGGAATTGCTCAATACAAATTTAGCTGAACCTTAGCACGCATTTTGCCTATGAATAGTTAAATGTACTTGAGGTAGGCTGGGATTTGGTTGGGAACAGCTAAGTCAATCTTCTCATGCTATCAGGAATTCAGATCTAGAGTGGGAGCAGAATGTATGAAATTAATATTCTCCAGTGCACATACAGGCTTGTTGCTGGCTGGGATGCATGGGTAGTAGAACAAATTCAGATTAAACTGCAATGTATATTGACCACCTCGTGCAGCAAGCTTTGCAGACAACAGTATATGGTTTTCCTTGGGAAAGAAATTTAAGAAGGAATGGAGCTGCACAGTCCAACCCTGCAGACATCCTCACAAGGCAGTGTTGAAATAAAAGAGCAGCAAGCCAAGTAGAGGGCTACTTGCTGTTGGACAGGGAAGGTTGCAAGTGCTGCAAACACAATAGAAGATCCAGTTTCCTTTTGTTAAAAGGAAAAGACTAATGCTCTGGTTTGAATGCATATGAATGGATATGCCAAGAAATGCTATTCTGAAGAAACAAACTCAGTACAAAATCTGTAAAACCTGTGTTACATGTCTAGGTAGCATTGCTGAAGGAACCAGTTCCTCCAGAGTTTAAGTCCAACCATTCACATTTCAGACACGGGTTTCAGGATACTGTAGTGTGCCTAGGAGCCTGCAGGACTGATCCAAAAATTGTGCAAGTGACTAGAAATCTCCCCAGTGATTGAAATGGGTTTGGTTGAATTCCCAGGTCTCATGCACAATAGGCCATGTCCAGACTCCAGAGCAACTGTAGGATAGTATGGCATGGGCGTGTGTGTGTGCGCAGTGGGGAAGCAGCAGACATACAGATCCTGCTGTGGTATGAACAAAAGAAGCAGCTGGTGAACCAACCTGCATAGCTTTAGACTCTTCAGGGTAATTAATCTTGTGTAAAATATGGAGCTACAAAGAAGGAAAAGCTAATATCATAGTCGAGTCATAAGCATCTGCCACTTGAACGTGGTTTTTCTTTCAGACATAGAAACACCACAGCATTGATTCTGGGTTGAAATTATCAGTACATAGCAACAGCAGGCACTGCTCCAGTGAAATGCAAGACAAGAAAAATAAGTTCCACCTGAATATAGACTATAGTCTAATGAAATGTTACATAGTACAAAATAACATCCCTAAGCCATATTTGAAGTAAAAAAACCCAAGAAGTAAATTCAGCCCACATCCAATTTAAACAGACAAACTTCATTTTTTACCTTTTTTTTCATTTTTTACCTTTTTTTTCATTTTTTTATTTCTATATTGCCCTGTGGGTCAAGTTAATAATTTTGTTCTAACCAATATTTTGCTAAAAATATTAGATTGGCCAGAAAAAAGTGCAAACCTTGTATTTGTTCATAAAATTGACGAAAGTGAGGCTCAAGAGTCCTAGCCATATCCTGAAAACTTTCTCATTGCCATAGTTTCCCTTAAAGCCCTGACTGTTGAAAAACTGTGCTCCCAGAGAAGGTACACAGGCCACCTCCAGCTATTGTGTTTACTAATTTTAATTTGTTCTTCTTTACTTCGGTAGAAAAACAGATTGGTCTCATATACAGAACGGAAAAATAGTTACCCTTAGAAGAGTAGTTTTCTCTCTTCTCTTTGCAAAAATGAAAGAGTAGCAAAGTAATGTTAGCCAGGGAAAACTTTCTCCACACAGATAAACAACTTTGCTTTGTTCCTCTTCCAACAAGCACATTGTGGGTAACCTCCTAATCAAAGGCTCTCTCTTTTCCCCTGAAAAACTATTTTAAAAACGTCACACTTCTATAGGCTCTCCAAATTATGCATGAGAAAACACCCAAAAATGTTTTCTGTTGTTAAAAGCTCCTGCTGATCTTATTAAAAAAAACCTACGACAAACAGCTAAAATTGAAAACGAGAGTTATGACTGTAAAATCCCTTTTCCATGCTCAACAACAACATCCTTTCCTGATACATCAAAGCCACACTGAGAAGATTGTTCTGTATGTGGGACAGCAGACAGGATCCCGAAACCTACTGTTTGAAGAATGTGATTATGTATGTCACATAAGAAAACATAAGCTGTGTGGTAGAGAGAAGGCAGGTTTCACAAAAAAATAAAGGCTTATACTGTGCCTTGTTTACTATATCTGATGAATGACAGTAACACCAAAGTTTTAGCTTCATGTAAGGTGAAAAGAAAATAATCTCCCTGTACCTATAGCACAATTTTGCCTCAGATTTTTGTTGAAATATGAGATTTTGAACTCCATAGGGTAAAGGATAATTTCATGCCAGCATATATTGAGGGAACTCAATGGATCAGGTGTCTCAGGAATGTTTCAGCTCTAGCTTACTTTTGCAAGTGCACAGCAGGTTTCCCAATGATTATGGTTTCTCCTCAGTGGATTATGTAAAGCTGAACTGCTGATCCCAGTTTTAGCCAGAAAGTGCACCATAGCTTGTAAGTACTTATTTCTTCAGAAAGGAAAAAGAATGGGATTGGCAAACTTTGCAGCCCAAGAAACTCCATTTGTGAAGCCAGGATCAAGAGACATGAATACAGACGTGCAGATTCCCATTTTGTGCCACCTCTGTCATTAGAAATTTTTCATTCCCACGCCTGTAATCTGAAAACTTTAACAAACAAATGCATAATAAAGAGTACAATGTTACTGTGTTTTAGCATTAAGAAAAAGCATTTTCAGAAGGAATTCTGTTCGTAAGAAACCATAAAAAGATTAAAATTTTTGTAATCTCTTTCCTTCCTACTCTTAGTTTATGCTACTACCACAAGATCAAATTAAATGTCAATTTCAAAAGTATTTTGCAAATGTATTTTTTATTATCAGCTACTTACCAATGTGTTTGAATAGTAGTTGTGTAAGGTTTGCTTCAACTATTCATTTTTCAAATATCTGCTAGGTCCCACACTATTGTTTATCCTCTCCAAATAGGATAGTTGCAATTTAAAACCAAGGACTGGAGAATAAGGAATTTTCATTGATATTTTTCAAATTAACAAATATGAGAACTGCAATCTGTGAAGTTTCAAAATTCACAGAGGGTTTTCTCAATACAGTTGGATAAATATTAATAGTTCAGCTTATACTTTTTTTGCTGCTTTTGTTCATTAAGGTCTTCCTGAATAAGGAAGAATCAGGAAGAACCAGGAAGAATCAGAAAGAATGAAAGACAAACATTTGGTCATGTCTGTTAATAGTTCAAAGATGTGAAGTTTTACCACCATTTTGGCAGTCCACAGACAGAGCTCATCTAGAGTACATAAAAGTTGTAATTGCTTTTGAAAAATCATACCAGGATGAATCACAATATTATGCTATTTACCAAGGAACAAAATCCCAGATATAAGAGAATTAATAGTCAATAATCGAAGAACATCAAAAAAGGTTATTGGATGCATACTCCAAGACTAATGGATAGTCTTCCTCAGCATTTAATAAAGCTTGAATAACCTGGTCTTAGGGAGCAATCCTTCTGTAGACAGGATGATGGACACAGAATAATACATTTTATGGCAGAACACATAATTTCATTTTTTATTGCCTTCCACCTTCCCAAATTCACTTTTTCATATACATAAACAGAAGTTATAATACAATTTCCAAAACCAGACATCAGGCGTCTTAGTTGGGAAATACTATATTATTCTCTCACTTGTTAAACACTTCTGTTCACTTATCAATTACAGTATTCATTATCATAATTACTAGTGCTTGATTCCACTACATGGAATCCTGCAGCCAGCTAAGTTTTACAAGTCATTTAAGAGCATAACGATATGAAAAATAGCCCATAATGTTCATTGTTTCGGCGGTTCTACTGCTAGTCTGAATAAAGTAAACATGAATAACTAACAAAGCTAAGCTAATGCTTAAAAATGCACAAAAATTATGCACAATCCAACATGTACATAAATTACTAGCTGACTTTGCAGACATTTGGATACTAAAATTAAAACATAAACTAGGCTCTAACATTAAAGGTCTCAAGTGATAATCATTGTGTTTGCACTTATTTCTGATATTTTGGAAAAAAAATAAGCACCCATGATATTTCTCTTCTTAACAAGGTATAACACTTTGTTATCTCTTGTTTGCTGCTGATCTTCCCACAAGAAATTGAAAATGTCCCCATGATTGTTCATACAATCAAACAGGCAAGGAAACTTGACCCTGAAATTTTCTATGAGGAAGTGGTTGAAAAGTTTCCCAGTTGTGTGTTATGTATACTTTAATGTTAAATGCTGTCAAATGCTCAAAAGCAATTTATCCTCTTTTTTGAGCTTGAAAACAATGAATTTACAGTGGTAGTAATAACTGCTTTAGGAGATATACAGATTGATCTACAGAAATTTATAGAAATTTTTGTAGAGTTTAATACAGAAATTAAAAGAAAAAACCAACACTTTCTTGGCAGCAGGTAAACCTGTCTCTTCAGAGTGAGCACAGGCTGGGCAGTGCCTGAGAGCGGCATGATGGCTAATGAGATGC